>NC_080539.1:363200239-363849577 GCF_028640845.1 Ahaetulla prasina
AACAACTTTATAATTGTGCTCTTTAATCCTTATCCCAAATTGCTCTTGCATATTCTCAGACTCATTACCATTACTATCCATCAATAATTCTGACTTTGACCAATTTACTTTCAATCCTGTCATTTCTTCAAATTCTATCAAATGCTTATATATCTTTTCAAATCTTTCTACATTTTTCAAAATAATTAAAGTATCATCCATACAAATTTATCTTATACCCTTATATCCTTCTAATTCTTCATCTTTTCTATCATTTTGTCAATATTTCCATAGCCAATAAAAATAATGTTGGGGACAGGGACATCCTTGTCTCGTACCAGCTTCTAATTTTATCTCTTCAGTTAATATTCCATTCACCTTCACTCTTGCACTGCTCTTTTGGTACAATTTTGAAATAACATGTATAAACTTATTACCAAAGCCTAAAGCCTCCACAATTACTTTAATTGTTTCCCATTGTACAGAATCAAAAGCTTTAAAAATATCCAATGATACTATACCAATTTTATCACCATTATATTCAGCTACATCTATAATATTTAATACTCTTCTAACAATATCACTCATGTATCTACCCTTCACAAAGCCTACTTGATTATAACTTATATATCTATCTATAAATCTATTTAATCTATTACTTATAATAGCAGTAAATATCTTTGCATCCTGATTAATTAAAGAAATGGGCCGATAGGACTCAATCCTTTCTAAATCTTTATCTGGTTTAGGAATTAGGGATATCACCGTTCTATTCCATGACGAAGGTACTTCCCCACCATGTAATATTCCATTGAATAATTTTTGCAGTCTTGGTATTATTAATTCTTTAAATTCTTTATAAAACTCAACAGGTAATCCATCCTCACCTGGAGCTTTCCCTAATTTTAATTTTTGTATTATTCCATTAATCTCATCTTGTGTTATATCTTCTTCCATCAATTCCTTATATGTTTGATCAATTTTCACCACATACTTTTCTAAATAACTTTGCAATTTTCCCCGATTAATTGGTTTCTTTGAATATAGATTCTGAAAAAAGTTTCTAACCACTTCACATTTCTCTAATTTTTTATAACATCTTATACCTCTATCATCTATCAAAACTCCAATTTCTCTCTTCTCTCTTTTATCTTTCGCCATCTTTGCCAATAATTTAGAATTTCTATTACTAAATTCAAAAATATTCCTATTTAAAATCTCAAATTTCTTTTACTAACTCTGTATCTTCTTCTATCATTTTATTTCTTAACATATTAAGCTCCTGAAGAATTTTTTTCTTTAGTAAGCAAAATTGATTTTCCAATTCTTTAATCTTATTTTTATCTCTTTCCATTTTAATTTTATAATTTTTATATTTCCTACTTGATAATTTAATACTCTCCCCTCTAAACACCGCTTTCATCGCATCCCAAACAATTTCAAATTTAACCTCCCCGTTATCATTTAATCTCCAACTTTCCTCCAATTTTTTAAGTATCCATTTTTTATCCTTTTCATTTTTATACAATTTCTCGTCATATCTCCAATAGCTTCTTTTTTTCTCAAAATTAAAATCTAAGTCCACCATAACTTCTGCATGATCAGAATCTTTAAATTCCCACATCTACCTTATCCACATTATTCAACAAATCTTTAGAAAGAAAAATATAATCAATTCTAGAATATGTATTATATATCTTAGAAAAAAAAGTGTATACTCTCTCAATTCCTTTAACCTCTCTCCACACATCAACCACGCCGTTTCGAAGCATCCACATATTTAAAATCCCCAGTTTATTTGCTCCTCCACAGCGGGTGGGATTAGTACTGTCTATTTTATCTCTGATTAAATTAAAATCCCCAGCCACAATTACTTTCCCTACACTTTCATTCTCCAAAATTTTGTTATTTTTCAAGAAATTCTCTTTGTTTTCATTCGGTAAATATAAATTAACAAGTGTCACTTTTTCCTCATTAAGATTTCCAACAATTATTACATATCTTCCATCTTCATCCAAAATTACCTTATGTTTTCAAAGTACACCCTATCTGATATCAGTGTTGCAACTCCTCTAGCTTTTGAAGTTCCAAATGCTTTTTCATATATTTGCATACCTTTTATATACATTCTATTTGAATCTTCAGATTTCTGATGAGTTTCTTGTAAAAATAAAATGTCTGGTAAATCCCTTTTAATCTTAAGCTCCAATCTTCTTCTTTTAATCTGTTTTTTATCTCTTTCCATTTTAATTTTATAATTTTTATATTTCCTACTTGATAATTTAATACTCTCCCCTCTAAACACCGCTTTCATCGCATCCCAAACAATTTCAAATTTAACCTCCCCGTTATCATTTAATCTCCAACTTTCCTCCAATTTTTTAAGTATCCATTTTTTATCCTTTTCATTTTTATACAATTTCTCGTCATATCTCCAATAGCTTCTTTTTTTCTCAAAATTAAAATCTAAGTCCACCATAACTTCTGCATGATCAGAATCTTTAAAATTCCCACATCTACCTTATCCACATTATTCAACAAATCTTTAGAAAGAAAAATATAATCAATTCTAGAATATGTATTATATATCTTAGAAAAAAAAGTGTATACTCTCTCAATTCCTTTAACCTCTCTCCACACATCAACCACGCCGTTTCGAAGCATCCACATATTTAAAATCCCCAGTTTATTTGCTCCTCCACAGCGGGTGGGATTAGTACTGTCTATTTTATCTCTGATTAAATTAAAATCCCCAGCCACAATTACTTTCCCTACACTTTCATTCTCCAAAATTTTGTTATTTTTCAAGAAATTCTCTTTGTTTTCATTCGGTAAATATAAATTAACAAGTGTCACTTTTTCCTCATTAAGATTTCCAACAATTATTACATATCTTCCATCTTCATCCAAAATTACCTTATGTTTTTCAAAGTACACCCTATCTGATATCAGTGTTGCAACTCCTCTAGCTTTTGAAGTTCCAAATGCTTTTTCATATATTTGCATACCTTTTATATACATTCTATTTGAATCTTCAGATTTCTGATGGGTTTCTTGTAAAAATAAAATGTCTGGTAAATCCCTTTTAATCTTAAGCTCCAATCTTCTTCTTTTAATCTGATTCCCTGTACCCTTCACATTCCATGACATTATTTTTATAACTCCCATTTAAAATATAAATTTTTTAATCCTATCCCCGCATCTTCCTTTCTGTGCCCCCCACCACCCGACATTAAACTACCATATAAACAACAATAAGAAAACAAAAAAAAAAAACAAAAAACAAACAAACAATAAAGTACAAACAATCTTCTTCCCCCACATCCTCATCGGTTTCGCCTCTATAAAGAGAATGGGGGAGAGGGGACGTGCCAATGCCCGGGGCACTTCTTTCGGGCTATCTATTTAAATTCATCACTCAAAAAAAGATAGCGATGACCGCATTCAGCTTCATATTTTCCAAGACTCTTATCTGCTTCTTCTCCTACTGTATCCTCACGACTCTTCTTCTGTTCAACCAACACAGGTGATATTTCTTTCCTCTTTAACCCTTTGGAGTCTTGCCCTCCAATAGCCCCTTTTTCTTCTTCTGAGATTGATGTTTCCACGTATGTTCCACCCATCTGAAGCATTTGATCTTTTATCTCCATTAAATCCTCCATCTCAATCAGTCCAAGCTCCGTAAATATAATAATGCATCTATATCTGGGGTGATTGTACGCATCCTTCCTTTATAAAAAATTTCAATTGTTGTGGTGGCCTCAATTGTATTTAATTCCATTATCTCTCAAAACTTTTGTAATTGGTTTTAAAAAATCTCCATGCCCTTTCTTCTCTTGATATATCCGGGAAGACTTGAATAGTCTTCCTTCAAACTTCAAAGCATCTCCCAACTCTCTTAACTTGGCCATAACTTCCAACTTATCACCAAGATTTGCGAACCTGACAAGCACATTCCTGTTAGAACCATTTTGCCTTCTATATCCAATTCTAAAACGCTTGCCAGGTCTGCTATTGTGAACGTAAGTTGCGTATCCAAATCATTAATCCATTTCAAAACCCGCTGTTTCAATTTATCTTCCTTTCTTCCGAGATTCCTCTGATAACAAAATTATATTTCCTCATCTCTTCTTCCAAAAGACAAATTCTCTTATCTTGCTGCTCATTTTATAAAATATTTTGCCAATTTGCCGATCTACTTTTGCCTCATGCACATGCAGCTGCTCCATTTCATCTTTAATCATTGTCATTTCCTCTTTTGTTTAGCAAAGTTATCATCCATATCTTGCTTTAAATTTTGCACTTCGGATGTCAGTTTTAAATGTCAAATTATCTATACGCCTGATAGTGCTGCTATTTTTCCCCAATTTTATTTAAAGCTGCAGCAATTTGCTGCGTTTCTGAAAGTTGTTGAGTCATTTTGAAAAAAACAAACCAAAAATTTCTCAAACTGGGATTCCAATTTTCAAAGAGTCTTAGTGAAGATCAAAGGACAGCAGTCAAACCAATTTTACAGAGGGTCTTGATGAAGATCAAGGACGACAATCTTTAATTGAAGCGAAACGGCTTATTTGCACTCGTTAGTAGCTTATCAGTAACTTATGAGTCATATTCACTCCACAAAGAAACACAATTACCTCACAGCTTAATCAGCGCCATTTTTCTCCACGTCGGCAGAGAAAAAAAAAAAACCAGCTTGAACTTCAAAACAAAGTCCTTTTTGTTTTCTGTAATATAAACAAGCTATTAATTTCCTCTCAAAAGAAAAATAATAAAAAAATTATCCACCTAATAAAATCTTCTTCAGCCAATCAGCCAGTCAGTCCAGCACAAAAGATCGATCTCTTCAATTAAAATTCTTCTCATTAACAAATTCAGTCTTTGATATTCCTTAGCCTCAGCATTTAACACAGAACACGATAATTATAATAAGGAAAGCAAAAGACAGCAATTTATTCCAAACTCCTTGTGTCTGCCAGTTCGGTCATCCCACGCAGTAAAAACTCCTTAATTCAAGCAGTTTCAGATGACCTACCAGTTTTAAATTCAGTCTGCTGGGCTATTAACACTTCCACTTCATGATTTATTAACTTTCATCCATAACGGTGCATTCCAAACAGCATTAATCCTCATAAATCTTCATTAAGCCCTGTGAAGTGAAGGAAAGGTCCTTACCCCACCACGGTCATGGCCACGCCCCTACTGTATGGTTTTATCTGTCAATCCTTTTTCTAAAGCATGTGAATCCAGCTTTTTCTCATCTGTGATGTCCCTATTTTGTTGTAACTGGTCTATCTGTTTAATAACTGCAGTACTGATTTTTTTTTCTTCCTCAAACCGTGCCTGCAAGCTATCTATCCACCTCCACTCTATCTCTCCATCTCTTATTCTCCTACAATGCCTTTCCTCACCCACAAAGGTGACATTTCTTCCAGCAGTATCACAATGTTTTTGCCCTTCACGAAGCTGGGGTGTGCGTGGCCTGCACTTGTTACATTTGACCTGTGGGCCACCAGTTTGACATCTCTGATTATTTTATTTATTTTATTTTATTTTATTTTATTTTATTTTATTTTATTTTATTTTATTTTATTTTATTTTATTTTATTTTATTTTATTTTATTTTATTTTATTTTATTTTATTTTATTTTATTTTATTTTATTTTATTTTATTTTATTTTATTTTATTTTATTTTATTTTATTTTATTTTATTTTATTTTATTTTATTTTATTTTATTTTATTTTATTTTATTTTATTTTATTTTATTTTATTTTATTTTATTTTATTTTATTTTATTTTATTTTATTTTATTTTATTTTATTTTATTTTATTTTATTTTATTTTATTTTATTTTATTTTATTTTATTTTATTTTATTTTATTTTATTTTATTTTATTTTATTTTATTTTATTTTATTTTATTTTATTTTATTTTATTTTATTTTATTTTATTTTATTTTATTTTATTTTATTTTATTTTATTTTATTTTATTTTATTTTATTTTATTTTATTTTATTTTATTTTATTTTATTTTATTTTATTTTATTTTATTTTATTTTATTTTATTTTATTTTATTTTATTTTATTTTATTTTATTTTATTTTATTTTATTTTATTTTATTTTATTTTATTTTATTTTATTTTATTTTATTTTATTTTATTTTATTTTATTTTATTTTATTTTATTTTATTTTATTTTATTTTATTTTATTTTATTTTATTTTATTTTATTTTATTTTATTTTATTTTATTTTATTTTATTTTATTTTATTTTATTTTATTTTATTTTATTTTATTTTATTTTATTTTATTTTATTTTATTTTATTTTATTTTATTTTATTTTATTTTATTTTATTTTATTTTATTTTATTTTATTTTATTTTATTTTATTTTATTTTATTTTATTTTATTTTATTTTATTTTATTTTATTTTATTTTATTTTATTTTATTTTATTTTATTTTATTTTATTTTATTTTATTTTATTTTATTTTATTTTATTTTATTTTATTTTATTTTATTTTATTTTATTTTATTTTATTTTATTTTATTTTATTTTATTTTATTTTATTTTATTTTATTTTATTTTATTTTATTTTATTTTATTTTATTTTATTTTATTTTATTTTATTTTATTTTATTTTATTTTATTTTATTTTATTTTATTTTATTTTATTTTATTTTATTTTATTTTATTTTATTTTATTTTATTTTATTTTATTTTATTTTATTTTATTTTATTTTATTTTATTTTATTTTATTTTATTTTATTTTATTTTATTTTATTTTATTTTATTTTATTTTATTTTATTTTATTTTATTTTATTTTATTTTATTTTATTTTATTTTATTTTATTTTATTTTATTTTATTTTATTTTATTTTATTTTATTTTATTTTATTTTATTTTATTTTATTTTATTTTATTTTATTTTATTTTATTTTATTTTATTTTATTTTATTTTATTTTATTTTATTTTATTTTATTTTATTTTATTTTATTTTATTTTATTTTATTTTATTTTATTTTATTTTATTTTATTTTATTTTATTTTATTTTATTTTATTTTATTTTATTTTATTTTATTTTATTTTATTTTATTTTATTTTATTTTATTTTATTTTATTTTATTTTATTTTATTTTATTTTATTTTATTTTATTTTATTTTATTTTATTTTATTTTATTTTATTTTATTTTATTTTATTTTATTTTATTTTATTTTATTTTATTTTATTTTATTTTATTTTATTTTATTTTATTTTATTTTATTTTATTTTATTTTATTTTATTTTATTTTATTTTATTTTATTTTATTTTATTTTATTTTATTTTATTTTATTTTATTTTATTTTATTTTATTTTATTTTATTTTATTTTATTTTATTTTATTTTATTTTATTTTATTTTATTTTATTTTATTTTATTTTATTTTATTTTATTTTATTTTATTTTATTTTATTTTATTTTATTTTATTTTATTTTATTTTATTTTATTTTATTTTATTTTATTTTATTTTATTTTATTTTATTTTATTTTATTTTATTTTATTTTATTTTATTTTATTTTATTTTATTTTATTTTATTTTATTTTATTTTATTTTATTTTATTTTATTTTATTTTATTTTATTTTATTTTATTTTATTTTATTTTATTTTATTTTATTTTATTTTATTTTATTTTATTTTATTTTATTTTATTTTATTTTATTTTATTTTATTTTATTTTATTTTATTTTATTTTATTTTATTTTATTTTATTTTATTTTATTTTATTTTATTTTATTTTATTTTATTTTATTTTATTTTATTTTATTTTATTTTATTTTATTTTATTTTATTTTATTTTATTTTATTTTATTTTATTTTATTTTATTTTATTTTATTTTATTTTATTTTATTTTATTTTATTTTATTTTATTTTATTTTATTTTATTTTATTTTATTTTATTTTATTTTATTTTATTTATTTTTATTTATTTAATCAAATTTTTATACCGCCCTATCTCCCGAGGGACTTAGGGCGGTTTACAGCCTGGTAAAAACACAAATATAAATACAAGATAAAAACACTATTTAAAAAACTTATTGAATTAGGCCAGATTTAAAATTATAATTAAGATAATAAAACCCCGTTAAAAACTAAATTTAAAATAAGATTCTAGTCCAGTCCTGCGCAAATAAATAGATGTGTCTTAAGCTTGCGGCGAAAGTTCGAAGGTCAGGAAGTTGACGGAGTCCTGGGGGAAGTTCATTCCAGAGGGTGGGAGCCCCCACAGAGAAGGCCCTTCCCCTGGGTGTCGCCAGTCGGCACTGCCTGGCGGACGGCACCCTAAGGAGTCCCTCCCTGTGAGAGCGTACGGGTCGGTGGGAGGCAATCGGTGGCAGTAGACGGTCCCGTAGGTAACCCGGCCCTATGCCATATTCTTTTTTCTTCCTGATATTCAACATTAACCTAGAGTTTTTACTTTCCACTTTTTCTTTGGTAATGAACTCTTCTATGTTCTTTATTTTAGTAATATAGTCTTGCTTCTTTCAAAGTATTAAGTTTTCAATTTCCAATTTTTATTCCCACAGTCTGTTCCATCCTGCTCCAATTGTTGTATTTAATAAACAGACCATATAACTATTTAACTTGCAAAGAGAATATAATGGATTGAGAAACAATATGCATCCCTGTCTCATGCCATTTGCTATTATCAGTTACCTACATTCCAAGCTCAAGCCTCTTGAGTAACACCAAAGTTAAACTTAGACTTAGAATAACTTTCTTGTCACTTTGAAGGTACACTAATCGACATCCATTAAAAATGAAATTTCACTGCATACATCTCTCAAAGGATCTCCACCTCTAATAAACACTACGTAAACATGACTAAATAAATAAATATGCACATACCATATATATTATATGACACAGAGAAACAACACAGTCTAGTTCAGATGTATACATGTACATGGTGAGGGAAGCCACCCCTCCTAGAAGAATGAAATATTTTGAGAAATATTAAAAAGGCAGAATATTATATTTCCCTAAAGGAGAAACATGTTTCTAAAGAAAGAAACTCAGAGCCTCGGCTCTCTGCCCCAAGTAGAAACTAAGGGGCCAACTTTTAGAAATGCAGATTTGGTAATGCATTCAAGACATGATATTCTGAACTAAGATAGAATTAGCCCTCAGCCACAAGAGGAATTACCCAGCAAGCCCCTTCATTGCATCAGCACCTAAAAAGTTAGCTATGACCCCTACAACAGCCAATAAAATACATGCTCTTGCACAGGAACAGGAAACTCAAGTTCAAAGCCCAGAGAGCAGTGGTGAAATCCAAATTTTTTTACTACCGGTTCTGTGGGTGTGGCTTGGTGGCCGTGGCATGGGAAGGATACTGCAAAATCTCCATTCCCACCCCACTCCAGGAGAAGGATATTGCAAAATCTCCATTCCCACCCCACTTTGGGGCCAACCAGAGGTGGTATTTGCCAGTTCTCCAAACTACTCAAAATTTCCACTACCAGTTCTCCGAACTGCTCAAAATTTCCACTACTGGTTCTCCAGAACCTGCCAGAACCTGCTGGATTTCACCCCTGCCAGACAGGGTATAAATAACCCTCACTCTCCACTCCATGTGGTCAGCTGCCCAGGATCTAACCCATGTGGTCCTGTCCATCAATAAATCATCTTTCCATTCAGCCTTCATATTTTCAGTGTCTTTCTCCCCACTTGGAATTGAACCAGATGGATATTTCTTCCAACAATGGCGAGACAAACGAATCTTAAGACTTTACCAGATGGATGGCATAGGGAACAAAGCTTTTACAGAATTTGGTAATCCTGCTACAAATACTGTGAAACCTCCTTCCAGAGGAGAGCAACAGAAACAGACCTTCATGAAGTGGGCGTGTAGGGTCTCAAACAATGCTTTGAGCTCTAAGCACACAGTGCTTAAAAGCAGGGGTGGGATTCAGCCGGTTAGGACCAGTTCAGGCGAACTGGATACTAATTTTACATCTGGTTCGCTGAACCAGTAGTTGCAAGGAATGGCTGCCCCCCACCCCTCCCCTCCCAGGAGTCTCCAGACAGCCCATTTTGGATGACAGGTAAGTGCAGAGCCCACGTGGAGGCTCTGGGAGGGCAAAAAATGGGCCTAACTGTAACCCTCCTAAGGGCTTCTGGAGCCCGGGAGAGGCTGTTTTCGCGCTCCCAGAGGATCAAGGAAAGCCTCTGGAGCTTGGGGAGGGCGAAAATCCCCACCACCATCATGATGCAGGAGGCCAAGTAGGCCACACCCACCATGGCCATGCCCACCCAGCAACCACGCAGAGTGTACCGTATGACTATCATTAAGTGTTGTACCTTATAAATGCTGTAAAATGTGATAAAATGCTGTACAATCAGGCCAGAAATGCACTAACAAGGGAGATAAGAGCAGCAAAAAGAAGCTACTCTGAAAAGCTAAAGAATCAATTTTCAGCAAATGAACCAGCAAACATGTGGAAAACTCTTAAAAATATCACCGGCTATGGCAAACCTCCTTCCCAGGCTGAAGGTAATCAACAACTGGCAGATGACCTGAATGAGTTTTACTGCAGGTTTGAAAGGAAACTACAGCCACTTATCTCCACAACCCCTATCTCAGACACACCAACAACAGCCAAGCCTCCTACAACTGACCCCATTTCATTGGGTTCACAACCCCTAGTGATCACAGAAAAGGAAGTGCAGGACCTATTTCACAGACAAAAGCCAGGAAAAGCTCCAGGCCCAGACAAGATAACTCCTTCTTGCTTAAAAGTCTGTGCTGACCAATTGGCCCCCATCTTCACCCATATTTTCAATAAATCACTAGAGATGTGCTATGTTCCTTCTTGCTTCAAACGCTCTACCATCATCCCAGTGCCGAAGAAGCCCACCATCAAGGAACTGAATGATTACAGACCAGTTGCTCTAACATCTGTAGTCATGAAAACCTTTGAAAGGCTAGTGCTTTCCTACCTGAAAACCATCACGAATCCGCTCTTAGACCCCTTGCAATTTGCATACCGAGCAAATAGATCAACAGATGATGCTGTTAATATGGCTCTGCACTACATCCTACAACATCTTGAGTCTCCAAAGACCTATGCAAGGGTCCTTTTTGTAGACTTTAGTTCAGCATTCAATACCATCATTCCAGACATTCTTCTAACTAAGCTAAACCAGCTACAGGTACCGGAACAGACTTGTAAGTGGATCACAAGCTTCCTAACAAACAGGAAGCAGCAGGTGAAGCTAAGCAAGATCACATCAAATACCTGTACAATTAGCACAGGGCCCCCCCCCAAGGCTGTGTGCTCTCTCCACTTCTCTTCTCTCTGTATACCAATGACTGCATCTCCAATGATCCATTTGTTAAGCTACTGAAGTTCGCAGATGACACAACAGTGATTGGTCTCATTCGAGACAATGACGAATCCGCATATAGACGAGAGGTCGAACGACTAGCCTTGTGGTGCAACCAAAACAATCTGGAACTGAACACACTCAAAACCGTAGAAATGGTGGTAGACTTTAGGAAAAACCCTTCCATACTTCCACCTCTCACAATACTTGACAACACAGTATCAACAGTAGAAACCTTCAAATTTCTGGGTTCTATCATATCTCAAGATCTCAAATGGACAGCTAACATCAAAAACATCATTAAAAAAGGACAACAAAGAATGTTCTTTCTGCGCCAACTCAGTAAGCTCAAACTGCCCAAGGAGCTGCTGATCCAATTCTACAGAGGAATTATTGAGTCTGTCATTTGCACCTCTATAACTGTCTGGTTCGGTTCTGCAACCCAACAAGAAAAACACAGACTTCAGAGGATAATTAGAACTGCAGAAAAAATAATTGCTACCAACTTGCCTTCCATTGAGGACCTGTATACTGCACGAATCAAGAAGAGGGCCGTGAAAATATTTGCAGATCCCTCGCATCCTGGACATAAACTGTTTCAACTCCTACCCTCAAAACGACGCTATAGAGCACTGCACATCAGAACAACTAGACACAAGAACAGTTTTTTCCCGAAGGCCATCACTCTGCTAAACAAATAATTCCCTCAACACTGTCAGACTATTTACTGAATCTGCACTACTATTAATCGTTTCATAGTTCCCATCACCAATCTCTTTCCACTTATGACTGTATGACTATAACTTGTTGCTGGCAATCCTTATGATTTATATTTATATTGATCATCAATTGTGTTGTAAATGTTGTACCTTGATGAACGTATCTTTTCTTTTATGTACACTGAGAGCATATGCACCAAGACAAATTCCTTGTGTGTCCAATCACACTTGGCCAATAAAATTCTATTCTATTCTATTCTATTCTATTCTATGATTCTTGATGAACGTATCCTTTCTTCTATGTACACTGAGAGCATGTGCACCAAGACAAATTCCTTGTGTGTCCAATCACACTTGGCCAATAAAGAATTCTATCCTGTTCTCAGCTGTCTTTACCACTGCTGAATGGACTTTCTATCTGAGGCGCTGCTGCCACCAAACCAAACAGTGATGCAGTTTGTTAAAGCACTCTCAGTCGTGCCTCTGTAAAAAGTGGCCAGGATAGAAGAAGAAAGATGTTCTCCAAAAGCTTTAGAGCAGGGGTAGTCAAACTTTTTATACCTGCCGCCCACTTTTGTATCTCTGTTAGTAGTAAAATTTTCTAACTGCCCACCGGTTCCACAGTAATGGTGATTTATAAAGTGTATCGTCCTCTGTGCATGCCTCTCGCGCATTGTGGGTTGTGTTGGGAGGGGGGCGGCTACAGGCTCTGCTTGTTTGTTACAGCTGGGTGGTGTGGGGGGAGATGCGCGAGCTATTCTGTGATGAGGCTCTTGTTTGCGGTCGCACTATAGCGCCCTTTAGTTTCACTTACGTAACGTGAATTAAATTTGTGCGCGGACGATACAAATAGTATATTTTCAGGAATTTAAATTGTCACGGGGAATTTTATAAAAACCTAATGAAAATGTTTTTAAATAATGCTATGAAAATTTTTTAAAAGGTCAATTAAATTAAAAAAAAGGAAAGCGCTTCAGTATCGGACAAAACCCCTACCGCCCACCATGAAAGCTGGAATGCCCACTAGTGGGCGGTAGGGACCAGGTTGACTACCACTGCTTTAGAGCAACCTGTCCTATCATTCCAGCCTGCAAAGTAGCATGCTCAATTAAAAATAATGAAACTTTATTGTCCACTCATTTTGAAAACAGCACCTGAGAAAAGGCTGGCTTGCCCAAAGGACGTGTAGTCACTCTCCTTCCCCCTTTAAAAAAAAAAGGCTGGGCTAAGATTTTCATTATGGTGATGCAATTTGAACCCTAAGCAGAGTTTGCATTTTTGGTGGGGTTTTTTTGTTTTGTTTTTGCAAGGTTTGAACGCTTTTAAACCAACAGTCCACTCCAGTCCATATCTGTTAAGTGTAATCATAATTGCAATTGTGACCTTGCTGCAAATGTCTCTTGCTGCAAAAGACTGGATTTCAGAACGGAATCCATTGCAGTATTTATTATTTTGAATGCACACGTTTACAAGGCACGGCAAGAGACACCCAATGTTCCCTTTTCCACTGAATACAACCTTGTAGGGTCCTTCGTGGACAGGGTAGTTTCCGAGCGCGGCGCACTGCATTGCGTCACAAAGAAGGCGGGGAAAGCAGGGATAATATTGAACATAGACTTTTGTAAAGACTCAGTCAGCAACTAAATCTATTCAGGTTGACGAGAGCCTTTTTTAAAATGAGCTATTGCAGGGGTCTCCATCCTTGGTCCCTTTAAGACTTGTGGACTTCAACTCCCAGAGTACCTCAGCCAGCAAACCTGGCTGAGGAACTTTGGGAGTTGAAGTCCACAAATCTTAAAGGGACCAAGGTTGCAGACCTCAGCGCTATTGTGTCTGCCAAGGTAAAATAGCACAGAGAGTTTACGCCTTTACGACTCCACCGTTTAATTCTTGTGGAGCTGTGTGGGCTTTGTTGTGTACATGTGGAATTTACAAGACATATTTTCCTATCAGTGGATGATGTGTAGTAGTTTCTCAACTTCAGAAACTTGAAGGTGTGTGGACTTCAATTCCCAGAATTCCCAGCAAAGGTGGCTGGGGAATTCTGGGATGCAGACATCTTCAAGCCACCAAGGTTGAGAAAGTAAATTACAAGTATTTGCCTGCAACCCAGCAGAGCATGACAAGTCAGCCTCTTTAAAGTGTGGCTACTTTCATCAATGGGATTATTTTGTTCTGTGGAAATCCCAACCAATCTCAATACCAGTGGTGAAATCCAAATTTTTTTACTACCGGTTCTGTGGGTATGGCTTGGTGGGCATGATGTGGCTTGGTGGGCGTGGCTTGGTGGGCATAGCAGGAGAAGGATACTGCAAAATCTCCATTCCCACCCCACTCCAGGGGAAGGATACTGCAAAATCCCCATTCCCTCGCTACTCCTGGGGAAAGGATATTGCAAAATCCCCATTCCCACCCCACTCTGGGGCCAGCCAGAGATGGTATTTGCTGGTTCTCCGAACTACACAAAATTTCTGCTACCGGTTCTCCAGAACCTGTCAGAACCTGTTGGATTTCACCCCTACGTAATACCCCCCATTCTTCCATTTGCAGGATCACTTCACGGATCACAGAGTAAAATTTTTGTAACAATCAAATCAAAAATCACAGAAAGAGATACAGGTAGTCCTCGATTTATGACCTCAATTGAGCCCAACATTTCTGTTGCTAAGTGAGATAGTTGTTAACTGACTTGTGGCCCCACTTTACGGCCTTTTTTTTTGGCCACAATTGTTAAGTGAATGACTGCAGTTGTTAAGTTAGTGACGTGGCCATTCAGTGAATCTGGCTTCCCCATTGATTTCGCTTGTCGGAAGGTCGCAAAAAGAAAATCACGTGACCCCGAGATGCTGCAACCGTCATCAATGGGAGTCTGTTATCAAGCGTGTGAATGATGATCACATGACCATGGAGAGGCTGCAAGGGTCGCAAGTGTGAAAAAACGACCCTAAGCCCCTTTTTTCAGTGCCGTTGCAACATTGGACGGTCACTAAATGAACAGTTGTAAGTCGAGGACTCCCTGCACACACTTGCCTTACCTACCGTAGCTTTCTCATATGTTTCATCTGCTATTTCATTGAGTTTTCCTTTAAAAAGAAAAACCTACTACTGTCTAGGGCAGGGTTCTCCAACCTTGGCAACTTTAAGCCTGGCGGACTTCAACTCCAAGAATTCTCCAGCCAGCAAAGCAAAGCTGGCTGGGGGATTCTGGGAGTTGAAGTCCGCCAGGCTTAAAGTTGCCAAGGTTGGAGAACCCTGCTCTAGAGAAAAAAAAAATATTTCTACATTCCTGCGGAAAAATGAGCGCGGCGTTCTACACTTTATCCTAGCTCTATAGACCGGTGAGTAGTGTAACGACGCTGCGCATGCGCCCTGGGGGTCGAGGAGGAGAGGTGCTGGGCGCGGGCGCGCCGGACGGCTGACCTTCATGGCGGGTATCATGGCGCGTTTGGGGCTGACGGCCGGCTTGTTGGAGCATCTGCGTAAGCAGTGAGTCGGGCTGGGGTGCGGCTCTACTTGCTTGGTCTGCTGGGAAATGGGGTCGTTGCTCCTGCAGTTAATCCCACCCAGCCCTGTTTTATTTCCAAGCGGCTGTCCTTGTTTTGCCCTGCAGGCTGCGGAGGGACTACATAGCCCAGCATTCCCAGCCACTTTGACCACCTTATCCTAGTTATGAGAACTAGGCATAGGAGAACATGGGCGTGGGGGTAACAAGTGGAGGAAGGGTGGCTTCGGCCCCCATCTCCGCCGCCCCCCCCCCAAAAAATTAATGTTTTAAGAATGCAAACGTAAAAGCAACGATAAAACAATATCCTCCAAATTTATAACCGCTGCATCGTTTCATTTGGAGAATCTTAAAAGCAAAACCGAGATACCTTAAAGCAGGGGACTCCAACCTTGGCAACTTTAAGCCTGGGGGACTTCAACTCCCAGAATTTCCCAGCCAGGTTTGCTTTGCTGGCTGGGGAATTCTGGGAGTTGAAGTCCACCAGGCTTAAAGTTGCCAAGGTTGGAGACCCCTGTAATAAAAGACAGCTTTCTGAAATAAAGGCATACTCTTTATTGACATTCCTTTGTTTCAAAATAATAAAGGACAACTTTATAATACAGTAAGCATACGGTATTAACAAGGACTGCCCCGTTTGTCCCAAAGGTACTTTTTCAAGAGGCAACTGGGCTTCCTGGTTTTTCTGAGCTCTGAGCTGAAGAAGCTTCTTGGCTGAGAAGCGAAATGTCTTCAAAGAAAAACTAGAAAGTCCAGTTGCCTCTTGGGAAAAAAACCCAGCTTTGGGACAACCCTGACCTGGATGACTGAGAATCTCCATAGATTGTCCTGTTTGTTTCTCCAGTTTTAAAATGATGCTCAACGTTTTCCAATTCAGCTTTGCCAGCCTAGAGTCTGTCCATTTCATCATGTCCTTCCCAACCTGGTTTCCTGACCTGTGTATGGGATTCATAGGAGATCAACGAAATGCTGGTACGTCTCTTCCAGACAAAAGCCACACCAATCTTCATTCCTAAGCAGCTGCCGTAAATTTTATTTTTAAAAATATGCTTAAATTAAAAAGCACACCTAACATGAGAAGAAGAAAACAGTTTTTCCAAATGGCCTGTTTGCAGTTTTGCAATGTCGTGTCTGTAGCGGATCTTTAAAGGTTCGTAGCAAGTGATTGAAAGGTCTCTGCAGAAAGGACCCATCAAATGTGAAAGTTTTCATAACAAGAAATATTCTAGAACTTAAAATGCTGCTGTTCAAGTTACTCGTTTTCTCTATATTGCAGGAAAGGTGTATATTCACTCTGGGCCAGCAGTGTCGTCATAGGAGGGTTGTGGGTCACAGACTGGAAGGTGGTCTTTGGTTATATCCCATGGATCAACGGCAAGTTTAAGGATGATGAGTGAGCAAAACTTGTACTATTAGGTAAGACTTGCGATGTGTGAGGCTTCCCTTCTTTAAAGTGTGCCCTTCTGGCAATGCCATCCTTGATTTGGCGCCCTTCTCCCAAAAAAATATTGTATGCAGGTAGTCCTCGACTTACAACCACAATGGAGCCCAACATATTGCTATGAGTTCCTGCAACCAGAAGCATGGGTAACTTTCTTGAATTAATACACAAAATATTTCATATGTACCTGCATAGCTCTCTCAGCTCTTTCTTTCTTTCTCTGTGTTCCTCTACTTATCTTGTGGGCTTCCTTTTCCCCCATATCACAAACACATGTTAATCTCACACTCTCTTTTCTCTAGGCTTTAATTGAATGCTTCTCACCCTTGTTACTAATTTCCTTTTCAAACAGGCTTTTAATCCCTCGGATTTCTGCATTGTAATATCATTTTCAGCTATTTGTGTTCCATGTTTTTCCATCTTTATAGAAGGAAGCATATTAAATCTTTTATCATAGCCAATGAGGACAGTTATAAAGGTCTCTTAACTTTTATAGCTTGGTGGTCCGGGGGGTGGGGGGTGGGAGGAAAATCAGCCCATGCAAGTAGTGGGCTGGCATGCACATCAGGCCACTAATTGTGCAAGTTGAGTTCTGCACACGCGTGCGTGACAGCCTACCACTCATACAAGTTGAGCTGTGCATGTGCCAGCCAACCACTTGCATGGTCCGGTTCCAAACAGGCCATGGTCCAGTAGTGGAATGCAGCCTGGGACTTGGGGACCCCGAGTTAGGAACCAAGTGATGAGAAAGATAAAGATTGGTGGTGGCTCAAGGCTGTAAGAAGCCTGTTATTAAAACCAGCTGCCTGCAATTACTGCAGGTTCTAGTCCCACCAGGTCCAAGGTTGACTCAGCCTTCCATCCTTTATAAGGTAGGTAAAATGAGGACCCAGATTGTTGGGGGGGGGCAATAAGTTGACTTTGTAAATATACAAATAGAATGAGACTATTGCCTTACACACTGTAAGCCGCCCTGAATCTTCGGAGAAAGACGGGATATAAATGTAAAAAAAAAAAAAAAAAGATGCTGATTGAGATGCTGTTTTTTGTCTAAGCCACTTTCATGGTTGTGCTCTTGATGTCTGTTGACAGAAATAGAGCCTGGATAGGTAATATGACGCAGGTTAGACATGATGTTGCCAATTTCCTTTTCAAAGCACTTCTACATTTGAGAATCCACGATCTAGCAAGATAAACATTTGAGTTATGCGGTGAATGTAGAGTCCCATCCTTACGAAAAATTAAGGGGACATGAGTCCAAAGGCAGTCTGGTGTAATGGCCTCCACCATGCTGCCTTTAGAGTTACACCCTCTTATTGATCTCGTGCAGGGCTATGAAGAGAGAGTTTAAGCTTTTGAGTATGATTCTTATTATTGGTTATATGAGATATGATGAGGCTGCTGGTTTGTTTGTTTTTGTATATGTTGGTTATCAAAACACAAGAGTCTATTAATTAATATTTTTGTTTTTATTTCTGTAAACCACCCAGTGTTTTGGGAGGTGGGTAGTTGATTAATATACGAAAATAAATTTAACTTTGGAACGGAATGAGTAAAAGGACATATTATGAACGTATTTTTTTTTTAAAAAATCCTTTCTCAGTTAAGCAGTTCATCCATTTTGCTCCATAATTTTTGCTTTGAGTGGCAGCATCTTTCAAGAATATATAGGATATTATTCATTGCTTGCTAGATTCTCTTTTTAAAACTGGCAGCCACCAGGAATTGATCTTCTGCAAGCAAAGAAAGTGCTTGCATCACACTGCATGACATTCCCACCCCAGAAAAGATTTCTTCCTGTGGAGTATCAAGATAAAACAGAGCAAGACATTTTGAGTTTTAACTTTTGTTATAAGACAATACCTATACACGTGTTCATTACTCTTATTATCTTAAAGGTGAAATGAGGTTATGCAGAACTCGGAAAAGGAGAGTCCTTGACTTATGGCAGAAGTAAGGATGGTAAGTAACTTTTTCAGGGTCTGCCATAACTGCAGATGTCATTTAGCTACCGTTTGCAATTATGGGAGACCCCCTGAAAAAGTTAATTAAATGAACCAGATTCAAAATTCCTCCATCGCCCTCCCCTTCCATGGTCACATGACCACATTTTGAGCACTTAGCAACTGACTTGCATTTATTGTCATTTACAATGCTCCATGATCATATGATTGCAATTTACGACATTTTGGCTGGAAATCAGCGTTTCTTTCCGGCAAAAAATACTCCATAGTGAAAATGGGTTTGCTTAATAATAATAATAATAATAATAATAATAATAATAATAATAATAATAATAATAATAATAATAATAATAATAATAATAATAATAATAATAATTTAATTTGTATACCGCCCTTCTCCCGAAGGACTCAGGGCAGTGAACAGGAAAATAAAATAATACAATATATTACAATAAAACACATTTTAAAAAACTTATTCAAAATAGCCTAAATTTAAAAAACCATACAAAATATAAAAAATAAACCCCAATAAAATCCATATTTAAAAACCCTATTTAAGCCAGTCCTGCTCGAAAGAATAGATATGTCTTCAGCTCGCGACGAAAGGTCCGGAGGTCAGGAAGTTGTCGAAGTCCTGGGGGAAGCTCGTTCCAGAGGGTAGGTGCGCCCACAGAGAAGGCTCTCCCCCTGGGGGTCGCCAGCCTACACTGTTTGGCTGACGGCACCCTGAGAAGACCCTCTCTATGGGAGCGTACCGGCCGGTGGGAGGCATGTGGTAACAGAAGGCGGTCCCGAAGATATCCCGGTCCTATGCCATGGAGTGCTTTAAAGGTGGTAACCAACACCTTGAAGTACACTCGGAAAACCACAGGTAGCCAGTGCAGCCTGCGCAGGATCGGTGTTATATGGGAGCCACGAGTGGCTCCCTCTATCACCCGCGCGGCCGCATTCTGAACCAACTGTAGTCTCCGGGTGCACCTCAAGGGGAGCCCCATGTAGAGAGCATTGCAGTAGTCCAGGCACGAAGTGACGAGGGCGTGAGTGACCGTGCATAAGGCATCCCGGTCTAGAAAGGGGCGCAACTGGCGGACCAGGCGAACCTGGTAAAAAGCTCTCCTGGAGACGGTCGCTAAGTGTTCTTCAAAAGACAACCGTCCATCCAGGAGAACACCCAGATTGCGCACCCTCTCCATCGGGGCCAATGACTCGCCCCCAACAGTCAGCCGCGGTTGCAGCTGACTGTACCGAGATGCCGGCATCCACAGCCACTCAGTCTTGGAGGGGTTGAGTTTGAGCCTGTGAATGATTGCAGCATTCGTTTAGTGACTCTGGTAGTCACTTTATGACCACTGCAAAAAAGTTGTAAATCAGGTCTGATCACATGGTGGTTGCTTTATTTATGATTTAGAATTGGACTCAATTATCATAAATCAACGACCACTTGTAATAAGCAAAATAAAGTCTGAACTTAGAAAAAGAAAGCCAAATCCAATTTGCATGAGTACTATTCATTGTACCTTTGTCTTTGCTAACCATCCTTACTTCTATATACCAATATCTCACTGCCAGATATATTTTTGTACGTTGTCTTTTATTTGTTAAATTATAGGTAATTGTCTCTTTTTTTGAGGATCTTTCATTCCTTCCAAGACTTTCTCAATGTCCACCTTCCTCTCAACCCATTCAGTTTCGTTTTGCATGTTTGTTCTATGTTTCAGTTCTCATTTATTCTCTTCACATTCATGCATTCATAGCTATTTAACATTGGCATTCTGTGTTTCTTTTTTCTTTTTTTTCATCAGTTTGCATTTATCCAACACTCACTACCTTTCTACTCCCTTCTCCTCCTCCTGCAGGCCAGGCTACCTTGACTTGGGGAAGCTGCTTCTCTGATGTTCCTGGTCCAAGTCTCTGATGTCACCTTCCATGAAAGTGCACCACAGCTTCATTTTATCCTCAACGAGCAGTTGTCACATAATGTCCTGTATAAACAATAAATGTCTTCGCTCATGGGGTCTACACAGCAATGTATTTTCTTTTCCCCTCTGTGGGTATTTATTGTATGAATTAGTGCAACCAAATATGTGTATATATATTTAAAATTACGCTTAATATTGAACAGATATGCATGCGTATGTGAATGTTTACTTTATATTGGTTGTTTTGTGGTAGAAAAGTATTTATGAGTTTGAATCTCAGAAAAAGGCATGCCTGATTTAGCATAATTGTTGGGGGGAAAACAGCTATTCTACATCATTGGCACTTCCCATGTAATACAGCATTTCAGTATTGTTTTCCAGTCAACATTACATCCCTTCTCGGTTCTTCCTCCTTCCATGTTAGACTGTAACTTCCATTTAAGAACTTTAGAGACCTTGCTTAGCGCTAGATGTTGAAACATCTTCTGAAATATTTCTACAGATTGTTTGGATATGGCAGCTTCCAGATCGTAAGCCCAGATAGATAAGCTACTAAGAGAATGTTAACTTGAACCTGCCTCGTAAGCCCAACAAATACAGTAGTGGCCAAAATTATGGAAACCTTTTTGGGAAAAGTGTATTTTTTAAAACTAGCTAATAACATCACTTTTTTTTTTGGAGTAGTACCATAAAATTATATCCCAATAGAAAGATAATTTAATCAAGAATATAGTGCAATAACATTTGAATTTGCTATTAGAATAGCAGTTACAATATAAAGAAGAAAAGTGAAACACATAGAAAAAATGGGATATAATAGAACTATCGCCATAGAAAAAATGAGATATACAAAAATTATCATGTCAGTTAATACTTAAGTTAGGTAAACTTTAGCATGAATTATGGCCTTACAATGTCTTCCCATGGAGTGAACGAAGTCTTTTAGTTCTGCAGCTGTTATAATGTGAAACCAAGATTGAATGATTGCTTCTAACTGGGTTTTATTGCTGAGTCACTTCTGACTAACAAGTTTCTTTAGTCAGCTCCATAGATTTTCAATTGGGTTAAGGTCTGAGCTATTCCCAGGCCATTCCAGCAATGGAATATGATTATCTTGAACCTCAAAAAAAAAAAAGTGGCGTTATTAGCCATCAAACCTCAAAAATACACTTTTGGCCACTATTGTATAGCAATAGTATTTAGGCGTATATATTGCTCCACAGCGCTATCTGGGCAGTTTACAATGTAGAAGCATTATTTGTATATTGTCCCCAACAATCTAAGTCCTCATTTTACCAATCTCAGAAGGATGGAAAGGTCAGTCAATTTGAGCCCCGTCGTGATCAAACTCCAGGTTGTGGGTAGTTTGCCTGCAATACTGCACTTAACCACTGTGCCACGGGGGGGGGGGGGTTGAATCCTGTTACAGTGCACCACTATCATAATCGTGTACTCCCAGGGCACCTAATATCCCTATAGGCAATTCCTTGCAGCATCTCTGCATGTGGGTTTTTTAGCTTGTATATTTTTGAAAAGGTTTGGGGAAATTCCACAAGTGAACCAAAAAAATGAGTTTCTCTCTCTCTCTGTCTCCCTCCCTCTCAATTACTTTTGATAGAAAGTAAATAATTTACTAATACAAACTGTTCTTGTAATATACAAGGGCACAATAATTCACTGTTAAGAATTCTGTAAAAAGATAAGACAGAGACAGCGATAGCAATATTCTGCTGATTATACTCAATGGTTGGTTAAGTGATCCATATTGGAAAGCAACTAATTTCTGGTGCCTGCTTCCATTCAACTTGCTGACTTCCTCTAAAAACATTAAGTACCCAAAATTATAAAAGTTCTTTGACATGGATTTTAAATGGGCAAAATTATTCTGAAATTTAGTTCTAAGTCGATATGTAACTGATTATAAATATCAGTACAAATGCTACTTATCACCACTAGGCAAATTTGGGATAAACAAATAATGTCTTTAGTAATGCATTTTTATTCACTGATAAAAGACAGCAAAAATCAGACTTCTGAGGGGAATCGTCGGCTTAAATATTTTTTTATCTAAATTCTTAATAATTGAAAAAAATGACCATCAGCTAATTTGTATCAAATTATTTATTGTTCTGACAACTGCTTGTAAAAACAAGATAAAACTTGCATGAAAGTGGCCAAACAAAATAACATACATAGAAATTTACAAAAAAGTGCAAAAACATTAAAAGTGTTATTACAGCAAATATTTTAAAAAATTAAGAAAATTGGATAAAGTATGTTTAGCAGAGCTTGCTAATTTTCAAAGCAGTGTATCCTTGTCTAAATTCATTAGGTATTCAATTTTATATGAATCAGGTCAAAATGATTTTCTAATCAAGAGAGCTTCCAAAACTTTTCCATGTGCTAAAGCAGAAAATAAGGCAGTACAATAAAAAAAAGTAAAATCTTTCATAATTTCCTTGGAGCAAAGGCAGAAACATATTTTGTATGAAATATCAAGAAATTTGCCTTTTCTAGCTGCTGATATCATTTGCTGGAACCATAGTCTTGTAAGTACCCCATACTAATTTGTACTCTCGTGGTAGTCTTAATATTTAAAATATTGTGGTTTACTTCTTTTATGCAGTATGTGTGTGTTAGAACTATATACCATTTGAGATTAAAAAATCTCAAAAAGCTTTCTCAGCATTCTGAAAAACTAACAATAGCTACAGTAAATAAAATATTTGTCAGTAATTTATTTTTACCAATTGCTTTTGTTAATATGCAACAATAATATGAAAAAACTGCAAACGAATAATGCCATTTTCTTCAAAATTATTTTTGTATAGTTATTCAATCATTAAGTCAGTAGAAAGGGTAAAAACGGATAGTAAAGGCATAGGTATTTTAGGTTTTATCCAATTCTTCACTGGCCATCTAAGCTTAAAAGTTGCTTCCCTCCCTCATTGACCTACTAAATCTATCAGATTTTATTTTTGTAATTCTTACAAAACAATTTCACTTCAAAAGATGATGGGAGAATATTGACAACTTTGAATTTTGGTGTTAGAGAACCAAACAGAATACTGTGGACAGCCAAGAAAACAAACCAATGGATCAGTGAACAAATCAACCTATAGTTCTTGCTAGAGGCACAACTGACCAGTCTCAAATTATCCCATATGCTGAGAAAGGGGGACAGAAAGAGAAAAAGATGAGCAAGGTGGATGGGCTGATATAAGGTAGCACTGAGTGCACCGTTAGGGAAAATCAGGGAGAATACATGTTGATACAACTGGATGGCACATAATCATAAAGCAATGCAAACTATGCTAATGCAAATGTTAGGAAAATGAAACTGGGATTCACAATGGTGATCAAATTTGTATCAGAGCGGATGGCTAATGTCTTGTATCCTTTCACCTGAGCCTCCAGTTATAAGAAGGTACAATGTCATCCTGTCTGTATGAGCTAAGGAATTTTCTTTCTTAAAATTACCTTGACTACTGCAATGGAGGGTCATGGTTGAAACATAATTCAGAAGCTACAACTGGTACAAAAGGCAGCAGCCAGACAACTAACTGGTGCAAAGTACAAGGACTACATGATGTCTACATTGAAAGATCTGCACTTGCCAGGCATAATTTAGAGCCTTAAAACACTGTTCTTAATGTTTATTTAATAAAAATAAAATTTAATTTAAAAAAATTAAATGTTTAATATTTTTTTAAAAAATAATTTAAAAAAAGACTGGAGGCCTGAATATTTGAAGGAATGCTTCTCCTACCTGAAGAACTCACTAGGCCTCCAAGCAGATCTTTCACATTGGAGCTCCCTATTCTCATATTAGCAGCTGCTACATTTGAGAGAACAAATCTGTTCTGGAGCCTGGGCTTGTACAGACAGGTTGCTTTTACCAAAAAACAGCTGCTGGCGGAATACTCTGAACAAATATCCCAAATGATTTTCTAATACTGGCTTTCCCAGTATAAAAACTTCAGGCTATGGAGTGCAAGCAGTTGAATAACCTGCAGATGGCAGCAAGGAGTTAGGAATTTTCTGACATTCTGATGACATTTTCTGGTGTATGCATTTAGTATGCATTGTCTGGCACATTTGCTTGTCACCCTGCTACAATTCATTGTCCATCCACTGGATGTGTAACAAATCGTGTTTTGTTTTTTTTTAAATGAAGGCCCACCTGGGGCATTTGTAGCTTCCAGCTCCAGGTTGGCTTCAGTGTATTGTTGTCCACAATGAAGCTGCCTAATTGAGATCTTTAGGAGATCTTCTGAATTCTCCCAGCCAGCTCAACTACTGGTGATGGCCCTTCTCTTGTACACCTTCTAAAGACATGGAAAGCTCTCCTCAGGGAGAAGCATTTGGCCCCACTCTCCCAGAATTTAGAAAAGTGGCAAGATGAATCACTATCACTAGGATTTTGATTTAATCCTGTCATGGGCAGGGGGTTGGACTAGAAGACCTCCAAGGTTCCTTCCAACTCTGTTATGATGATGATGATGATGTTACTTTATATTTATTGTAAGCTTAAGCTAGCACGGCTGCTTCTATGAGCAAAAGCAAAAGCATAAATGTAAATTACTGGTTCTTTTCGCACTTGCTCTGCTCTTTTGTGTTCATAAGACACTTAACCAGCTGGTGGGGAACTGTGTCGTTTTTCAAACCCCCTGAAAATTGTTCAGGCCACACATACAAATCCATTTGTAATTTCCCCCCCCCCCCAATTTCAAGGTATGCATAAATAGGAAAGCACCAAATAGCTTGAGGTCCAGGAGACGATTCATAGGAAGCCCCGGCGGGCCTACGTAGATGATGCAGAGAGAGAGAGAGAGAGAGAGAGAGAGATGGTGGGCAGCGGTTTGCGCAGGAAGCGTTGCAGGCCTCACCTGTTGAGCTCCTCTCCTGATTTAAAGGCACATTAAAAAAGGGGGGAAAGAAGCGCGGCGGATCCCACGCAAGGGTCACGGGCGCCGCGGAAGGGAGGAAGCCGGAATTCAGCGCCCAAAGGCCGCGGGGTGAAGCCGAGGCGCCTTTCACGGGCTGGCGGCCGCCGCCGCCGCCCCCCTCCCTCCGTCCCCTGCGGGCTGGCCCGGCGGGGCGGGGCGGGGCTTGTGGGGTCGAAAGGAGCGGGGGTCCTGGGCTTTGGGACCACGTGGCGCCCGCTGCACCGCCCGGGGAAGAGGAAGATGGCCAAGGCGCCGGGGGCACCCGGGGGTCCGAGAGGGAGCCCGCGCTGCCTTCCTTTGGGGTGAGCGGCAAAGGGGAGCCTGGGGAAGGGGTGTGCCCGCGACCGGAGGGATGGGGGGGGGCGACTGAAACCACGGACAAGGTTCAGGGCACGAGCCGAGCCGGTCAGCAGGCTCAGAAGCGGGAGCGGAGCAGGGGCTCTGTTGAAAGTCTGGGCGCACCGAGAGGCCCGGGGCAAGCTGAGGAGGGGGGCACACCGGGAGGGGGAGGGTGCTTAGGTGCGTCGAGGCGATGCGGGAAATGGACACTCTCGAGCCCTCCGGGGGGAGGAGGGGGCTCCGCCACAGCCTCGGGAGACAAATATGGAGCGGAAGCGTGGGGAACGGGCCCGAGGTGGGGGGGGGACGGCTTCGGGTTTACCCCGCGCCGCCCGTGGGGTTGCCGAAGAAAGCGGGGTCGGCGAGCCCCGCGCGCGCGCGCGCTGTGGGGCGGGAGTTTTGAAGAGCGGGGGAGGGCCGAGCCGTGGGGTGGAGGAAGGGGACGGGTTGCCGGCGGGGAGGGAAGGAGGAAGGCCTTTTGCTGGCGGCGGAGGGACTGCGGGGGTCCCGGATGTGGGGTGTGTGTGTGTGTGATGAGCTCCCCTGACGGGGAAGGCGGCGGCCTTGGCGAACGGCCTCCTTCGCCCCGCGCGTGGTGGAACGTTACATGCCATTAAACGCCCGTCGATAATTACGAACGAACGAACGAACGGTGCGGGAGGGAGAGGGTGGCCGGCCAGGCAGCCTGTGAGGGGAGCTGGGGGGCGGAGGCGCTGAAGGCACGTGTGTGTGTGTGTGTGTGTGTGTGTGTGAGGGGGGAAAAGCGAGAAAATGGGGAGAAGCTGCGGGGGCGATGGGGATGGAGACCCGTGGGGCCTGTCGAAGCAAGTCCAGGGGGGTCCAGGGCAGGCAATGAAAGCAATGGGATGGCCGAAGAGCTTCCCGCGAGGAGCCACCATGTGTGGTATAGTGCGCAAAAGCCGGGCAGATGGGAGTCGTTTGAATGTGGACTCCCGTGTGAGTTTGGATGCCGCCTTTTCGGGCAGGAACTCCAGGCGGCTTGCAGAGCCCGCGCTGCTTTTTGGGGGAAGTGGTCGCAGGGATTTGGGGTTTGCCTAACGTCGGGGGGGCGCGTCCAGGAGACGTTTCGTAGAGAAAGGATGGCGGTTGGGAAAGTGGCCGGAGTTGAGCGTGCGAGGCAGCGTTCACACGTACGCAGCTGTTTGGCTGCGGGGTTCAGTGGGAGAGAGTGAGGCACATCGTGAGGAGAAATGAGATTGGGAGCGTAGAACCGGGAACTGCTTATCAGTAAGAAGAAAAAAAAACCCGAGCCCTGTCAGTGCTTTTGGCAGCAGGTGCCTGTATGAATGGCCGCTCACGTATATGTGGCAAAAAAAAAGAAATCTCCGAGGGGACTATATTTTTGCCAAAGCGGAGGGATACCGTGTGGGCGCTTTTTCTTTAATTTGGCGGGATGGGAAGTGGACTTTTTTTTTCTTTTGGCTTTTCACCAACGGCTGCCTTCGCTCATTCTACCTCATTCCTTCGTACGGCGGGAGGAACATGAGTGAATGGAACAGCCGCGGAGGGGAGGCGCACGTGCGTGGTAAGGCAAAAGCAAAAGGAATGAATGAGGGAGACAGCAGCGGGAGGGGAGGGAGCTCCTGAGAAGAGCTGATGATGCAAGCAAAGAAGCTCGGCGGTCGGGTAAAAGGAACAGCGCCCCCATCCAGCGGGAGAAGTGAAGGGTGGGAGGTGCGATTGACAGCTACTGAAAGGAACAGCCACTGAACGTTCCAGTCCCAGCAGAGGGAGGCACTCTGGAAGAGCTTGGCCCTGGAAGCCAGAGTGGAGGTTGCAGTCGCCACCAGCTGCAACAGAAGCTAGCCAGCAAGTAGCAGCAAGCAAACCACCGCAGTCCTGGCTGGGAGGGACCTTGGAGCAAGCCGGCAGGCAGGAGCCAGAGGAGGAGGAGGAGGCTGGCTCGATCCAGATCCAGACCCAGGCATCGTGGAAGCAATGGATCGGAAGAGGTGGGAGTGCTCAGCTCTCCCGCAGGGATGGAAAAGGGAAGAAGTGACCAGGAAATCGGGGCTCTCTGCTGGCAAGAGTGATGTCTATTATTATAGGTGAATGTGCCACGGCGGAGGGGCCTTGGGTAGGGAGGGTTGGCGGTGGGAAGGGAGGAAGATGGAGGGGGTGATGGGGCTGCTGTGGCCGCCGCCACCTATCTTTATCTTTACATGCTTGCTGCTGTAAGGCTGTCATTGCAAACATGCATACAAAGAGGGGGAGTCTGTTTGCTCAATCTGCATTTTCTGCATGGAGGAGATATAGCTGGTCTTTCCTGTCCCCTGTTTGCAGCTACTGTGGAAAGTCTAGTTCTGTGGGGAGAGGGGGAAACTGGTTTCTGCATGTCAAATGGGAAAAGAATGAATGGTTACTTCCAGCCTTTGCATGTGTGCTGTGCTAGAGATTTCGGGGCTGAAAATGGCATCTTTAGCATTTTTGAAAGGTTTGATACAAGCTACAGACGTTCCTTGTTCTGGATTTAGCCAGAGAATTGCTTGAAAGGAGTGTTGCCAATGGTTTTCTCTCAGTCAGCAGTGGAGTAAACTACAAATGACAATTTCACATCTTAAAAGTCCAGTAGCTTGGTGTATATCCTCAAGTAGAGCTGATTTTAGATTACTACTGTTGTACCAGAGTTGAAGCATTTGAGTGATTTCCCCCAGTGAATTGTGGGCAGGTTAGTCTCACAGTATCTACATGCTAAGAAATTACAGTCCTGTTGCAATTGCAAGATATTCTTGTGGAAGTTTACGCTGTTATTTCAAGATGGAGGAGCTAAGTTGCTGTCTGCTTTTTGTTGTCTTTGGGGCTGTGAAACTATGATACTCCTTTCCAGTGACTTTGCATCTGGGTTTTGAAATACATCAGTGTGGGGTTCTCTGGAGAGAAATAGACTTTTATATTGAATAGAGCAGTGGTTCTCAAACTGGTCTGTATAGGCTAGCTGGTCTGCCACAACATCCCCACATTAACAAATGGAGTCTACCCACCATTTCAAGTGGTAAATAAATTCTTAATTTCAGATTTCATTTTTTGGTACAAAATTTAACTCAAGGGGCCTTTAAAATTTAGAACGGAGATGTATGTATATCAGAATATAACACAAATGCAGTAATAACTTGTTGAAAAGTGCTTTCAGAGATGAAGACATTGCTTGTGTTTTTCTAATATTTACCCTGTTTCCCCCAAAATAAGACATCCCCTGATAATAAGCCCAATTGGGATTTTGAGCGCATGGCAATAAGGCCAAGCGCTTATTTCAGGGTTCAAAAAAATATAAGGATCTTATTTTCGGGGAAACACAGTATTAAATGGTTCAGATTTGCTGAGAGTTTGTGAAAGGGTGGCACAGAGAGAACATGAGGCTTTAAAATACAGAAAAATCAAATGTGTTGTGGGAGTCACATGGAAGGGCAACATATCATGCGGAAAATGCATGAGTTGATTTTAGATTTTCCCCCCCACAACTTTTGTAAATAACTCAAAGTGGTGAACATACCCAATACTCTTTCCTCTTCCTGTTTTCCACACAACAATCCTGTGAGGTGAGTTGGGCTGAGACAGAGCGACTATCCCAAAGTCAGCCAGCCAAACTTTCAGGCCTAAAGCAGATTGATAATCTAAATTTGATTTAAATAAATTTAAATTCAGTTGACAGTCTAAATTCAATTGGAATCCATAGTGGATGATAACTAAACTGTCAGAAGTGCCATCCTAAGTGCAAGAGAGTTTTTGGGGAGGAAATGAGAGAACTGAGTTTCTTTGCAAATGAGGGGAAGTCCCAATCTGCAGAATAGTAGTTGACCTAGCTGCTCTCTTTTCCCTATACTACTAAACTAGAAACATTGTAGAAAGATAATCAAGAAAAAAGATAGAGGGAGCAAGGTAGAAACAGAGCCATTTAAGGATCTGTGTAGGCAAAAAAAATAACGAAGTAGTACTGTTGTTGCCACCTTGGTTTCCTTCCTCTTGGATACATAGACATCTGTGAGATGCTTTCACAATGCTTCTATGTGGGAAACAAAGACTGCAGAAGATGAGTTGGTAGAAGCTGTAAATCTGTCTGATACAAAACAGCTTTCCCACCTAATCTCATAAAATATAGTCACAGTATTTCTAGTAATAGAAGATACAGTCTGTTGCATAAAGATACTAGTAACTATGTTCACATATTTCACTAATATGTGAAATACGATTTGTTAAATAAGTCTGGATTTACAAATCACACTAAGCAAGAACTAAACAAATTGCATTGTGGATGCTAATCTTGTCAATGTGCTGCTGGTGGCGTTATGATAAATCAAACCAATGCCAGACTGCCAATGCATGGAAGGTCTTCAGCCTTCTAGCTTCATGGAAGAAGGCTGTGAGATGGCATCTTGTGCTTGTTCACTCAGGAAGCTGTAGAGGTGGGATTCAGGTCCGCAGTACAGAGGAACCCAGCACAATTATTGCATGTTTATAAGCTTATAAATTGTACCCTTCAGGTAACAATTCATATGAATTGAGAAGAGAGGAAAATAAAGGCAGAACATGTAAATCCTAGGTATAATTAAGTGGATGTCTGATAATTTTTAACACAAGTTTTAGAGAAAAAAATACCTGTAACACCCATATTTTGGATGATAGTAGAGTGTCTTGGAATTTGTGTTCTGCTAAGACGTATCTTTGAGATTTGAGAATTGGTCTAGATCTAGGCTTGCACAACATGCAAAAGGGAAAGAACCACATCGATAAATTAAAAGAATAATCCCGAGCCACAAAGTAATACATGGCATGCTGATCATCAGGTTTGGTGGCTAACAGAAGGGCAGCACTGGTGACACAGCAGCTTGTATCTTCGGATGACATTTGTAAATTAAACTTTTTTTTAAATGCTGGTGAGCTGCCAATTGTCTGTTCTAGACTTAACTATATGTATGTTTTAAAAATTGATGTGTAGAACAAAGCTTTAGTGCTGTGCCCATGTAATCAATTAGTATTGTCTATTATACACATGATGAAAGATTTGGAAATCTCCAGTGGTTATTATAATTTTCCAACTTCAGGAATAAAATACAACAGAGTAAGCGCCAAAAAGTGATATGGAGACATGACTGCTTAGAATATTTTGAGGTAGAAATAGAAACCAAAATGCACACTTCTATGTAGGAGCAGGATTTAAGGATAAGCATTACTAGAACCATTCAGAATTATTCCTTTCTGTTCCTTATCTGCACTAAAGGTGAAGTTAGCTGGCCTGATTGAGTAAGCAATAAATAAGTACTAAGTTGTAGAAATGTCTCTGGGATGCTTCTGAAAATGTTCAGGATTTGTTTTTAAAAGTACAGCTAGTCCTCGACTTGCAGCCATTCGTTTAGTGACAATTCAAAGTTACAGTAGCACTGAAAAAAGTGACTTACGACTTTTTCACATTTACAACCATTGCTGCATCCCCATGATCACATGGTCAAAATTCAGATACTTGGTTGGCACCTGGTTCATATTTATGATAGTTGCAGGATCCCATGGTCATATGACTACCTTTTACAAGAAGCAAAGTCAATTGGGAAATCAGATTCACTTAACAACCATGTTACTAACTTAACAACTGCAGTGATGAACTTAACAATTGTGCCAAGAAAGATTGTAAAAAAGGGAAAAACTTGCTTAAATGTCTCAGCAACAGAAATTTGGGATTCAGTTGTGGTCGTAAGTTGAAGATTGCTTGTACCTTACAGTTAGGAAACAGTGAATAGGAAAAAGCTGTGGCATGGAATCACTGAAGAAAGAAGTAAAAGTGAACCATGTTATAGTCATGAATTATGTGAACAAGAACAATAAGGAAAAATATCTATATCCCATACAAAAGTTCTGCTTTCTAATCAAGGAAACATTGTGAAATTTCAATTCCTTTGAGTTTTCAATTCCTTTGAGTTTTCTCCAACTTTCAACTTGAACATGAGAAACAACCTTAACCTGATACATAATGTGAACCTGGAATGTCCAACCACAATAATTCTCAGTTGTATCATTGCTTATCATAATTTGGTCTAGTTAAAATAGGATTGAAACTGATAGGCAGTGGCTCCAATCCTTATGGTAAGCTACATTCTGTAGTGATGGGAGATCTCTACACCACTTAATATTTTCACTACAGTATTAGATGATTCCATTTCCTCTCTTGTGCTTTTTAAAAATCAACCTGAAGCCTCTGAAGAGAGCAATTTAGAGATTGGGCTAAAGCATAATAAGGATGTTACACACTTGGCAAATAATTTTGCCACCTATTTCTGACCATCCCATGTAGACTAAGAGTTCTTGAATTGGTGTCTAGATGCAGTTCCTTTAAAACAGAATAAGCAAAATGAATTTCAGTGTGGATGGATAAGGACACAATACTAGTGGACAAGGCAGATAAACTTGTGCAATTGTCCAAAGTTTGTAGCTTCACACACTCTGGATTTTGAACTGCACTAGAGCAGGAGTGTCAAACTCAAGGCCTGGGGGCCAGATCCGACCCACAGGGTGCTTAGATCTGGCCCGCGAGTCTGCCCTGAAAACAGCGAAGGACTGGCCCATACTGCCTCTGCCAGTGAAAACAAGAGGCACACGTGGCCTGCCTGGGCTCCGTTTTTGGCCATGACAGACTCTGCAGCTCTCTGCCAGCAAAAATATGGAGCCCAGGCAGGCCTCACGCCTCCCTAAGATCCGTTTTTGCTGGCAGAGGGCTGCAGGAGCCATCACAGCCAAAAATGGGAGTCTTGATGAGTGACGTCAAGCTGGCCACGCTCACACTGGCCATGCCCCCAGCCACACACCCCTCCCCTCCCCAGGTCAAACACAACCCTGATGCGGCCTTCAATGAAATTGTATTTGACACCCCTGCACTAGAGCTTAAAAGTGTCTTTCATTGCCTTTGTATATGCTACTTATAACTAAGCTCTTGGTTTATAAAACTTGTATTTGTTTATATCATACTTCATTTCTTTATAAAACACCTGCTTTTCAACATTAAAGATCCCCAAACAAAATATAGATGCTTGCCTTTGAGGATAGTATGGATGCTTCAAATAGCATATAGGATAGTTGCTTATATGCTTGCTGGTACTAAATAATAGGGTGCATTCATCCAATCTTAAAGCCTATTCACTTCCTACCCCTATTTGAAGTGTTGCTATTAAGCTCTTGAGCTCTAAATCTGAGCTAAGGTATAGTACTCCCCCCCCCACCCCCAACTGCAGACGTATCACCTACAGATATGTATGGATCAACTAGTTGATTAAAAAACAAAGCTTTTTGTGAGGGTCCTGTCTAAATAAATATTCTACCTTCCTAACAGATCCTAAAGATGTTTAATTCAAGCTGTTTTGAATAGAAGTTGGATTGGTTTAGTGAAGCTCTCATTTTAATTATGCTTAAATAACAGTTATTACAATGGTTTTCTGCATCACACTGCTTGAGTTCTTTAAGTACCTGATAAAGAGATAAGCAAAATCTGCATTTGAGACCTCTGGAAATATAGAAAATTGGAGCAAATAATAATATGACCCAGGCAAGATGCTTATCATCAGGACAAATGGTGATTCAGCTTTACATGCTGGGATTGTAATTGTATCAATGATGAAGACGTGTTTCTGCCTGCCTAAGATCTGGGCATTCGTGGTCAGGTGAAGTAGACAATACTAAACCAATAAATCAGTGGTCTGCCTCTAGGTAATCTCACATATTCATTTAGTGTGCTGTACAAGTGATCATAATTAAATTGATGTACTGTTGATACTTGTGACTTTCAGCTTGTATTCTCTGATGTTTCTCTAATATTTAACATTTGTCAGTGAAAAAATAAGGAATGATGGGCTTTATTTCTGAAAAAAAATATTTTCACTGTTGTCTGATAAAGGAATCAGCTATACAAAGATTTTAGTGACCATGAGAACTGAATGCGAATGCAAATAATAAGGCTTGATAGACATAAATTACCTTATAAAAGTATTCTGGATACCTAGACTCTGAGAATGGGTGATCCCTGAAAGGAGACAGTTTGAAAACTACTGCTGTATTTTACCCACTTGCTCAAAAACTACAGCTTGATGTTACACTTTTGCTTTTGTTTTAATTAAACCCCTTGGTTTTTTCCCTCTGTTGTATGAAATGTCTGTGTGTGCTTTCCTGAAGCTAAATAATTGGTGAAAGAAATGAATTTGCATGTAACTGGGACAAAGATACATTTTCCCTTGCAAATCAGAATATAAAAGAACAAAGAGTCCAGGTTGTGCAGAGTAGACATCTGGAGGCTGTTCAGCCCAGTTTGAATAGGTTGCAATGTATTCATTTTAAGTTCTCCCCTTTTCCCCCTGTATGTTCTCAAAAGTCTGTGAATTTCAAGTAACGCTCTAAATAAAGGAGTGAAAGAAAAGCAGACAGCTTTTTTTTTTTGTAAACAGAATCTGAAGGATACCATGGAAAACTTTACAATGCCAGCATACCTTTAAGACAGGCAAGCGTGGAGAATTGGTTCCATTGCTTTGCAGCTGCTTTTTTATCTTTGGTTGAACAATGGAGGATCAGAAATGCTTTCTGCATTCACTTTTTTAGTAAAAAAGCATAATAATCCACATGGGACACTTTTCTCACAAATGACTTCCAGGCCTTAAATCAGGAGGACTTCATATCCATAGTCTAAAAGCCTTTTCTTTGCACGTTTGTATCATACTGATAAAATGGTAGTTTTGGAATTATTTCTGTTTGTATTGAGCAGTTGCACAGGTCTCATATGTAGAAAAGCATGTAAACTATTTTCTTAATTTTAACATATAGCTCTTAATCTTTCCCCTTTACAAAGCTTAAATTCACCATTGATCTTCTTTCTATGTGCATTATACTGTCCACAGTGTCCTCAGCAATGATGAAAGTGACTTGCTGCTAACTAGCTTTGTTGTGTCTGTAGTTACTGAATTGAAGGGGAGGGAGGTCTGTTAACTGCCAGAACAAAGCCTTTATGATTTTGCAGGGATAAGTGCAAACAGCCCCAAACTAATTGCTATATTTGGGCTATAATTCTAACACATGCTGCCCAGAGTTCAAAAGCTAAATTGGTTCTTCTTTCCACCCCTCCCCATCCAAATTCTGTCCATTTCTCAGTCCAAGTGGGAAGAAATTCCGCAGCAAACCTCAGCTGGCCCGTTACTTGGGTAACTCCATGGATCTGAGCACGTTCGATTTCCGAACAGGGAAGATGCTAATGAGCAAGGTGAACAAAAACCGGCAAAGGATGCGCTATGACTGTTCAAGCCAAACCAAGGTGAGGCTGGTCTTTTTTTCCTCTCTTTTTTAAAAAAATTGAATACCCTATTGACTATAGGGAGAGAATTACAATTGAACTCTGAATGCACACGGTGATATGGCTTATTAAGTCTATTTACTTTTGTCAATGCTCTTTCTTTAATAACTTGTACTTGAAGCAGATAGCGTTTAAAATAGAATTCACATTAAAAATTCTAAAGTAACATCTCAGCAAATGGGAGACAAAAACATATCCAAGATTCTTGATTCTAAAAAAAATATCTGGTTGAACCAAATGATCTTATTTTATATGTGTGCATTTTATTAAGCATTACATTAAACATAAAAATTAATACAAATGAGAAAAAATTAAAGTTGCAGAAAAGCACTCTGAAAGAAAAATGGTGAGGTCAAGGAAGAGGGTATTTTCTGCTCTGCCCTCAGAGGTGAGGAAAGCCCCCAATCTCTTGCCTTCTGCAAAGAGGTCAAAACCTGGCTGTGTAGGCTTGCGTGGGGGGAGACAGGAGGCCACATAGCCATGGGGCTGGTTGGCCCCTTGAGAACCCCCCCCCCCGGGGTGAAATGCTCCCAGTTCAGATGGGCTCGCCCAATCCGGTAGCGATGGTGGCTGTTGGTTCAGAGAACCAGTGGCAAAAATCTCTGGCCCCGCCCCACCCCCCACCTCTGCTGAGCCGCACCATCAGCAGAGGGTTTTTTTTTTAACTTTTAAAAGCAATTTTTCTTTTAAAACATGCCTTTAAAAGTAAAAAAAAAAAGCCTTTGAGGATCCCACTGCTCAGCTGAGATTGGCAGAGCCTTTAAACTCTTAAAAAAAAAGTTTAAAAGGCTCCTCTGGTGATCTCACCTGAGTTCCTCATCAGCAGAACTTTAAAAAACATGTTTTCTACAAGCTGTTCAGCCGAAGAACTTGTAGAAAACCTCTTAAGAGGTTCTGGGCTGCCACGAGGCAAGCCTTTGGGATCTTCAGAGGAGCCTTTTAAAAACTTCTTTTCCTCTGGCGATCCCAGAGGAGTTGCCTCATCATCACAGGCTTTTAAAATCATTTGTAACAACCACTTACAACAGCCCATGCCCACCCAACCGCCCCTTCCCCACTTACCTTATTCCTGCTCCTTTCGGGCTGGCAAAGCATTAGCTAGCAACTGATTATGTCTATGTAAAATCTATCTGCTAGCAACTGACTGACTGCTTTGCTGGCTGAGGAACTCTGGGAATTGAAGTCCACAAACCTTAAAAGTTACTAAGATTGGAGACCCCTGATCTAAAAAATATAAATAAAATAAAATAAAATAAAATATTTGTGCAGCTTTCTGAGATTTGGTGTGTTTCTGTAGTGTTTCACTCTAACTACACAAATACACAAAATCTCACAAAGCTGTATGTGGCATTTTGTGTGTGTGTGTCAGTTGTGTTTGTGTGTAAAGTGTGAAAGTTGGTTTTTGAGCTTTTTGTGGCTGTGTGAAGTGTGAAGTGCAGCAGCTTTTACATTGTGTGTGAGTCAGTTGTGTTTGTGTGTAAAGTGTGAAAGTTGTTTTTGAGCTTTTTGTGGCTGTGAAGTGTGAAGTGCAGCTGCTTTTACATTGTGTGTAAGTCAGTTGTGTTGTGTTGTATTGTGTGTGTGTAAAGTGTGAAAGTTGGTTTTTGGTACCTCTTATTGTTTTTTATACTTTGTTTATTATTTTTATTATTTATTGTTATTGGCCACGCCCACCCAGTCATCTGACCACCAAGCCATGCCCACCAATTAAGCCACTCCCACAGAACCATAGGGGAAATTTTTAGATTTCACCCCTGCGGGCCCCCCCCCCAACAACTCCTTTCCCCATCTTGGAACTCTTTTTAATAATTTTTAATTATTTGGTTTTTGATGTTTTATTATACTGATTAAATTGTATATCATCCAGAGCCCCTCTTTGAGGGAGATGGACAGTTAAGAAGGTAGACAGAGAGAATAAAACGAAGAAAAAGAAAAGAATTATAAAGAAATGCTTTGCTCTTTGTCACAACAATTATAAAGAATTTTAACAACCATTTTCTCTTAAAATGCAACAATCTCTTCATCTTTTTTATCTATAAACAAATCCTTAAAACTTCATCATTCGGTCCTAGTCATCAAAAGTCCATTAAGGGTTACCAGAAAATAGATAAGACAACATATCTATTTTAACCTTGCTCAAATAAACCTACCGTATACTCTTTTTACTTTTAATAATCTTTAATCCCTTCAAATAATGTCCTAGAGTTCGTTTACTTTTCATTTTTCTTTGTCTCTTCTCACTGAATCCTTAAGAACTTTAACAAGTCTCTTTTGTAAACGCAACATAAGAAAGTCGTTCTTTTGGTTTGCCATTTCTATATCCCTTTTAATTGTTAAGATAGCAGTCAGTTTCATTTGTATACCTAGTGCAACATCTTTTTCCATATTCTTATACCCTGCCATTTTTAAATCTTAGACCCATCTCAGTTTAGTAAAACTTGTTCCTCTTCCAAAACATCTTTGAAAGATTATCTATAATGGCATTTCCAAAAATGATTAAGAAATGAGATTCGGCAGAACTTTGTGAACCTAAGACTACATTCTGGCTCTGAGCTTGGTGGAATCCCTAGATTCTCAGCTGTTCAACTCTCAAGCCATTAGTTTACTTATGAGGAGTGGCTGTCCAGAACGCACATGGGAATATCTCACACACTCCTTTATCCAGAGAGACTTGGCTGGTCAGAAATGTCTGGCTGTTGATCTCACTATCTGCTCTTTCAGAGATGTCTAGTTTGACATGAATCCTCATTGGAAGTTAAATAAATGATCTTAAAAACATAGCAAGCTATGAACAAAAAGGGATGGGTTGGGGAACTCCATTTTTAGAACTTTTGTGTAGTTTACTATTCCTGGCCAAGTTACTATTTTATGACAGCATGAAGGGGAAACGTATATTCCCAGAATAGAAATGAACTGTTGTGTCTTGCCCGCCCTCAGAGCAGCCGGGGCCTTCTTACCTGCTCCCGAACACTGAGGAATGTATGCCTCCCGGCCCAAGTCCTGGCTCCATGCCCACACAAACTGCAGAAGAAGGAGAATCTCCCTGCCCCAGCCCTGACTCCATGCCCAGGCAAACGGAGCAGCTAGACCCCTCCCCCTCCTCCACAGCATGTGAGCCTGAGGAGGGTTTATTCCCAACAGCTGCTGATTGGTGTGACCCTCGCATCAGAAGGCTGGATAGGCTGGATAGGCGGAGGCAACAGAAGGAAGGGAGGGGCAGGCCTTAATGAGTGCTGAGTCATGGAGCCACACCCCATGGCCTATATAAAGGATCTGCTTTCTGGCAGTCTCTGAGTCAGGCAAAAGTCGAACTTATCTTGCTGAAGTCACTTACTGGTCTCCTGCCTGCTCTGAGGACTTTGCTAGGACTTTGGGCAGAGCTGCAGAGGCAAGCCTGATTCGGATTTCCCTGACCCGGCCGTCAGCGGAGGAGTGGGACACGACATGAACATTAGCTGTTAAATTGGAAATTGAACCTAGAATCCTCTGTACATGTAAATAAATGCCACATCTAAGGTAGGGCTTTTCCCTCGTCTAAGGTGGCAGGCAGACTTTGCCCTCAACCATCAATCAAACTGCATTGTCTGTACACTGTGTTGTTTTTCATAGACATGAATGTGCTACTTGTAGACTTATTTAACGGCACGAAATTTTGTTGACTTCAGATATCGTGAATTAAGGCTCCTATTATTTATTTTTTAAAGTTTATTTAGCACTTTCTATAGCTCTCCCACCTGTGTGTGGTGCATACAAACTGTGATATAGAATATCTGATCAATTAAAATTCATTTAAAAACCTGCACCAAAAATCATCCTCATAATGGCAGTAACCAAAACAGATAACTGCTTATAATCACCCTAGAGTTCAAAAGTTTGCTGAAATAAAATTATTTTAAGGCCTTCCTGATCACAGCTAATTGGATCTCCAATTATAAAATTAGAATTGAATGTTAGAAGTCATCTGCTCCAACCTTCTACTCAGTGTAGGATCCATTAGCGCACCAGCCTTATGCTCACAGATCTATATAGGTACTCCTTAACTTACGACCACAATTAAGAGCAAAAATTCTATTGCTAAGCAAGGTAGTTAAGTGAGTTTTGCCTCATTTCTTGCCATAGTGGTTAAGTGAATCACCACAGTAACACGGTTGTTTGATGACTGACTCTCCCATTGACTTTGCTCATCAGAAGATTGCAAAAAGTGATCAAATGACCCCAGGACACTGTAACTGTCATAATACATCTTAGTTGCCAGGCATCTGAATTTTTATCATGTGACCATGGGGATGCTGCAATAGCTGTAAAGTGTGAAAAATGGACATAAGTCACTTTTTTCAGTGCTGTTATAACTTTGAATGGTCACCAAACAAAAGGTTTTCAGTTGAGGACTACCTGTACTAATTTGTAGCTATTTATCACTCTAAAGTACATCAGAATGTTGATATGGCTTACGATGCATACATACTTGGACTTCTAAAGTTGCCTTATATGAAGACAAGCTGTTGATCTAAGGCTTGAACTAAGATGGGGCTAAAGTACATTCTGTATACTCTTTAAAAAGCTATATGGTGTTGGGAGGAAAAACTGATAGTTCATGATCAAGATAAATATAAAGGGAAAGCAACTTTTTCCTTCTGTTACATTCCTGATAAGAAAATTCTGTATTGCTGCCAATGGAGAAAATTCATTGTAGCTACACACAAAAAAAGTTTCTTTTGTTGAATGATTTCTCCAGAATCACAACATAAGGAAAGGGTTATTTTCCTTGTCATGTATCTTTAAAAATCTGAAATTTATAAAGACATATTTAACTGCCAGTAGACTTTTAAGTTATAGGAGTCTTTAAAATGTTATAGGAGTCTTGAAAATCAAACCACTTCAATTGCAAAATTGTCAGTTTGAACCATTTTGAAACTGTTTCAACTCAAAATCAAATCTTTACTGTTAGAACATAGCTGTTTCTGGCTAAAAACACAACCTATTCCCAGCTGATTCTCATTTGAAACAGAGTATTTCAGATTAGAAACAATTTGATTCAAAACATTTTTGCATCACCACGAACTCCATAATGTTGTAGACTGGGATCTTAGTTTAATTTTGGAATGATTTTTTTATTGCTCACTTCCTATCCTCTCAAATCTTTAGGGTAAACCTGATCTAAACACCACACTTCCTGTGAGGCAGACAGCTTCAATTTTTAAGCAACCAGTCACTAAGATCACAAATCATCCCAGCAATAAAGTGAAGACTGACCCCCAAAAAGCAGTTGACCAACCCCGACAGGTAAGGGGTGTGATTGAGAGGTGGGAGGTTTGCTTTGAATTATTTTCTAAATGAACTCATAGAACTCTAGACTGAGAAGTAGAGGCCCAATCAAGGCTGAGCAGCAATATGAACCTTGATCTCTGCTTTGAAGTCAGTCTGCTTTCTCCATTATACCACACTAAGTTACTGTAATATTGTAAAAAGACTCCTGTTAAATCCACCTAATCCAGCATCTTATTTCAGGAGTGGTTAGCCAGATGTTGCAAGAATGTTTGCAAGGAATATAAATTGCCAGCCTACTCCTCCAATCTCTAGCAACTTTAAATTAGCTCTGAACTTGAAATTAACATTTCTGAATACTGAGAAGTTTCATTTTGCTAGCACGTCATGAGATTTAGATTATTTTCAAGTATATCCCATAATCATGAGTTGCATTGAAAGAACCTAGTTGAGGCAGGAAAAGATTGCTCCGACTGATTCTTTCTCCCTTTTCAGATTAATCTGAAGTAAAATCTGAAACTTTAAACCTTGAAGCTGCATGTAAGTTGCTAGCTTTCCTTTTATACTTACACAGCACTGATTCTTTCTCCCTTTTCAGATTAATCTGAAGTAAAATCTGAAACTTTAAACCTTGAAGCTGCATGTAAGTTGCTAGCTTTCCTTTTATACTTACACAGCACCTTCTCCCACGTGGATGGGGCCACTGTTGGCCCATTTTGCACAGTTTAGTATTTTGACTAGAGTTTAAAAGGGGGAAATCCTTGATACCCTTTATCAAGTTTGGTCTAGTGGTTAAGGCACCAGACTAGAAAGCAAGAGAGGGTGAGTTCAAGTCCCACCCTAACCATGAAGGTCAGTTGCGTGACCTTGGGCCAGTCACAGCCCAACTCACGTCACAGGGTTGTTGCAGTTAGAAAAATAGGAGGAGGAAGGTGTGTTAAGTATGGTCACTGCCTTGAGATCTTCGTAAAAATAATAAAGCTATATATGTATGTGTGTATGAATGAATGACTGGGTGAAGTTATATATATGATTCTAGCTTCATCCAGTCTTCAAGTAAAACCTTCAATAAAAATTATACGTTCTTGTTTAAAATATTTGGGGAAATATGTTGCATGCAGAAGGTTAAATACCTGACATATCTTGTCCAATAGAGAGCTGCAAAATTCATCAATCTGGGATGGGCCATTCTGGTAAACTCAGAAAAATTCCATTTGTTTCCAAATTGTGAGTGATTCAAGGTGCTCTGGAAAAAATAGGGGTTCAGCCAGAAATCCAAAGCTACTTCTGTAAACTGCTGAAATCTCCCATCCCACCCCCAGAAGTGTTATGGTCTGGAGGGAAACAACATTCTTGAATGTCTGGAATGCTGAATTCACAAACTGACAATCTTTGCATACACCTATTCTACAGGTTTAAAAATATCTTGGATGGGAAGATTTGTCTATCTTCTGGAAAGTCAGGGTAAAACCCAATGTTTCACAACATGGTACCCTCCAGATAACTTGGATTATATTATTTTCTATAATTATTCAGGTGGGCTTGTGCTGATGGGAGATGAAATCCAAAACAAAAATCCTCCAGACTCTACCTTCCTCAGTTCTTGACTAGCAGCTGTTCCATTCAGTTACAGAAATATAAAAAATTGAATCTGGGCCTTTCCATTTGCTCAAGCTGAAAGTTGTTTGTTTCCCCTCTCTGAGTTGTTTCCTTTCCTGCATTACAGTTGGTCCCTGTAACTACTTGTTCCTGAGTTAGCTTCCTGCCCCAACTTTTCTTCCTTCATCCCTTTGTAACATGTCTTTTTAGATTGGGGTGGAGAACTATGGCCTTTTATGACCTGTGGACTTCAATTTCCAGAATTCTTGAGCCAGCATGGCTGGCTCAGGAATTGTGGGAGCTGAAGTCCACAAGTCATAAAAGGCCATAGTTCTCCACTTCTGTTTTAAATGATATACCTGGGGACTGGGCATCATGTGTACATCTTTCAGGTTCTTCAAAGTCAGTGAGTTAAAGTGCTTTTACGCTGAATAACATTAGGAGGAATGCATACTGGGAAAGACTGGAATTCGATGGAAAAATTACATATTGCAGGTTTCTTAAAGATGTGTAACAGGGGACTCATAACTTTTCTTCCCCCTTCTTCCCACTGTTCCCCACCCACCCATCCTCTTTTCTTTTTAACAAAAAATCATTGTTTTTCTCTCTTTAGCTCTTCTGGGAAAAGAAACTAAGTGGCTTAAATGCCTTTGACATTGCAGAGGAGCTGGTGAAAACAATGGACCTTCCAAAGGGTTTGCAAGGTACTTTCAACAACGGTTGGTAGAGAGTGACCAGGTTCTTCAGAACATGAAGTTGATTATTTCATTGGGAATATTTTACATTCCACTTCTCCACTATCAAAAAATTTTCATGTTATGTTAAAAGTAATGATTTTTCAAATAAATGATCCAGTCATAAAAACAAATGCTCAGAGAGGTCAGATGAATAGAGCATTTTTAACACAATGCCATAAATATGTCTTTACTTGCTAGTTGCAAGAGTAAATCTTTTCCTAAGCTATTGTTCTGTCACACAGAAGGTTAATGTTTATGTCTGTCCATATATTCATTTCAGAAATGAAAGCTTTAAATCTCCCTCGTTTACAATCCTTGAATTGTGTTGAAGAGTTTCTAAGAAGGGAGAATATTTGTAACTCAGGATTTAAATGAGGGTCCTTGATGCTCTGTGAGTTTAGTTGTTTTCTTTAGGCCGTTTCATTACCCAAATGTCTGCAAGCAAACGGCCAAGCTCAAGAGAGCACCAGGAACGCCTCATGAAGAGTTTCTGCCGAGAATCTCTTTTGCCCCACCTTTTGTATAAATTGCTGCTTCCTAACCTCCATTTCAGAAGTGATCCAATCCTTTCAGATTCCAGTTTCCTTTCTTTCCGCACTTAGATGTCTCATCATAACCAGCTGCTTAAACTATTTGTTAAAAATACAAGTACATTTTTAAAAATCTCACTATTCAGGAGGGATGTGTATATAACGAAATACTCATTTTGCGCCCCCCTCATTCTCGGGAAAACAAAACGGAACAAGGGAAGGGAAGCTTGCTGATTTTCAGTCTGCTGAAAAGGGAGACCACAGGAAAGAGCTTAATTCTCTCTCTTTTCCTAGAAGGCACAGGGCTTAAACTCTTTGGAGGCTAATCCTGCCCTCTTATTGTTAGCTCTGCCTTCTGTAAAGGAGGAAAGGCTTTCCCCCTTAGTTGCATTTCTAGGCCAAGAGGTTAAAAAGAAGTAAAGGAAGAAGAATTGTTTACAAAAAACCAAAAAGTCTTAAAGAAGATTTAGCTGTGGAGTAGGGATTTAAATTTGAATTTCAGCTCATCACTCTAGCTAGTGTCTGATAACTGCTACCATGGAATATATTTGTGCCTTAAACATAATTGTGCTGATCAGTAGGAATTTTGTAATAGTATTAGCAAAAAAAGACAATCATTTATTAATTGTTTTTGTGCTGTACCTCTTTAGGTGTGGGACCTGGATGTACTGATGAGACACTCCTTTCAGCCATTGCCAGTGCCTTGCATACCAGCACAATGCCCATCACTGGACAGCTTTCTGCTGCTGTTGAGAAAAACCCCGGGGTCTGGCTGAACACTTCTCAGCCTCTCTGCAAAGCCTTCATGGTGACTGATGAAGACATCAGGTAGTAAAACCTGACTCCCAGGGCAGGAGGTGAATTTCTCCCCCTGGTGTTTTACATAGTACCAGAATTTGTTAGATGCTTAAAAACATCTATGTTTCTGTCCTCCTCAAAAAAAATTAATTTGTTGTAATATATGTAATGTAATATAAAGCATTCTCTCTCAGTCTAATTCACAAGCAGGACTACAAATATTTGATGTTGTTTCCAGCAAGAGCAGATAATCTCTGTGCCCAGTTCCTGTCCTCCCCCTGTTTTAGAAAGCACACAAGACTACCACAACTTCAGCCTGACCACAATTCGGTCAATTGAGATCTCTTTTCTTCTACAGTGGTACCTCATCGTTAATTGGTTCCAGAAGCCACGACAAATACTAAAAAAGTGATGAGTGCCAAACAAAGGATGTGATTTACCACATGACTTTTGGTTTCGGCCAGAAAGGATTTCTGTCTGTCCCTTTTCCTACTTCAGTGACCTTCCCAGCATGGCCAACTTCCTGTCTGCCCTCCCTGGCCGTCCCCCTCTCTTTTGCAGCAGCCTTCCCAGCAGGGCTGACATCTTGTCCCCCTTTTGCTATTGCAGCACACCGAGTACCAAACAAACGAGCACTGGGACAACATTTTTGTGTCAAAATACATTGAATACTAAATTTGATGAGTTTTGAAGCTGTCAAATTTAAGTGGGGGGGGGTCCCCATAATTTTGGTAGGGGATTCACGACCAGCAAGCTCACTAACAGCATTTGGAAAACAGTGAAGGAACTCTCTAAGTGCTAAGGGCAAGTAAACATGCCAGCATCTAGCAATGCAACAGTTATGCTCTGACCACGTACTGCATGACTCAGAAAGAGATCTGATAAGTGCTATGTCAGCCACGAAGCTGCTTGTAACCACAGTGTAATAGCCTATATTGTAACCTATATTGTTGTTCTCCAGAATTCATATGCAATAGCTGGATGACTTGCTGATTTCACCCCCACCAGTCAGATAGGAAACAGAATGGACCGATCTGAGATTTTGATTGGTAGGGAAGAGAACCCCCAAACACAACACCCGGGTATCATCCTTATACAAAAGAGAGCCCACATCAGTGGTGAGAAGGAAGTCTGTACTATTGACAACTTACAGAAGTTCTTTAGATCAGCTGCCCACTTTTCATGAATCTCACAAGTCTCCAGGGTTATATGATTACCTACACAGATTCAGTAGATTCACTTTGTGCTTTTTTGCCTCATTCCAATCTCATAAGATAGTGGTTGGGGAGAAATTAAGAAAGGAAGCACTTCCTAGTCAACCTTGAATTACTGAAATGAAACGTGGGATATAAAAGTGATCCGGTTATTCTTTGACAATTTACCTCTTCCTTAATAGCAGGGTTTCTCCCCTTATATCTGCTGCATGCTACAAAGGAATAGATACAACGTGTGCTGGGGGTATTTATTTACCTATTTTTTTCTCTCTCCAGGAAGCAAGAAGAGCTGGTTCAGCAAGTGAGGAAGAGACTAGAGGAAGCCTTGATGGCCGACATGCTTGCTCATGTGGAAGAGATAGCCAGGGATGGGGAGACACCTGCAGTAAAGGGTAATGAAGAAGAGGAAGAGGAGGAGGAAGATGGTGATCGTGTACAGGAGATGGAGAATGTATAGTCCAGGTAGCACAGTTCCACATTAATACCTTTTCCCCATCACCCCCATAGGTTTGTAGTGCCGTGTTGATGTTTTTCCCAACCCTTGAAGAGGTTCAGCCTTTCCAAGTGTCTTTATCCTCCATTTCTTTATATTTATTACCAAGCTCAATATTTGCAATGAAGGATAGCATTTTTCAAAATTTTAAGAAAATACTTTTCCAAAACACTTCTTCCATTTCTATTTTAACTAGAAGGGATTTGAAGTGGGGATTAGATGGTATTCTCGGTAGGTTCTTGGTCCTAAAGCCAAGTTGCCTGGGCCTGTTTTTTGAATGGAGTGGCTGTAGTCTTGACCTCTTCCGAATGTTGAATAGCAAGTGCACATGGACCTTCAGAATAGGAAAACATTTCTTGAACAAAGCAATTATTTGGCAACCCATCCAATCCCCATTGTCACAGGCAGCGGTCTTGATCTTGCTATCTGCTTGCCTGGCAAGGCCTTCTTCACCATTATGATCATAGAATCATAGGGTGTTTTTTTAATTATTTTTTATTTACATTTATATGTCTTCTCCGAAGACTCAGGGCGGCTTACAGTGTGTAAGGCAATAGTCTCATTCTATTTGTATATTTACAAAGTCAACTTATTGCCCCCCCAACAATCTGGGTCCTCATTTTACCTACCTTATAAAGGATGGAAGGCTAAGTCAACCTTGGGCCTGGTGGGGCTTGAACCTGCAGTAATTGCAGGCTGCTGTGTTTTAATAACAGGCTTCTTACAGCCTGAGCCACCACGGCCCTTACAGCCTGAGCCACCCACGGTTGGAAGGGGCTTTGAGGTCTTCTAGCCCAACCCCCTATCCAAGTTAGGAATCTAATTATTCGCTCTCCCGCCCCATCCCTGGGTACCTTTTGGAGCCATATCTTCCATGCTTTGTAGCTGATCAAGTGTCTCTTTTCCTTCAGGGTGTTTTTTTTTCAAGACCTAGCCTGCACTTGGTCAACACAGAGGCAAGTGCATCTTCAGAATGCTGTGCACTAACTGTATCTGCGTGTGTGAACGTGTTTGGCTTCAGTTCACAAGAAGCTGAAGGGACCAGTCAGACTGAGTAGTTTGAAGAAGAATTTGCTGAGCTCAGTTTTTTCTTTTCTCTGCCCCCTCATTTTTCTCTTAAAAAGTATCACAGGGCAATAGAGGAATCAAAGTTATTCACGAACTGTGAGCATAATCCCTTTGTCTCATTTCCAGTCTAACAGTTGAAACAGGTTTCCCAAGTCTCTTTTCTAATAGTGTCTGTACATGCCCTAAACGAATTGGCTTAGCCCAGAGATGCCAGGAAGAAACTCTTTTTAAGTTTTCTCTACATATTTGAAGTCCCAAATAACAAAATAATTTTCGTGGCATAGGTAAACTATTCCACTTGTAAAATCTTGCTGTGGGATCATTTTCTTCTCTGATTGTTTAATTTATTTGCTTTAAAAAAAACACCTCCCATCAACAGAACGTGCCTTTCCATGTGGACTGGGAAACTGATCGCCCAAAGGTATACAGATCCACGTTTTGATCAAAAATCCCCTTCTTCTGCATGAATATAATATGACATAGAACTATAATTCATGCAGGGCTTTATGAGCACAAACCATTGTGGAAAGAATATTAGATGAGGACAATAATTACCCGATCAGAGAAAGTGTAACCAAACGGTGCTGTGTGAACTTTTTGCAACTATTTGAAAGAAAGGATTACTTAGTGCTATTGATCTCCTCTTGTTTTATGATTGAATTGGTTGCTTTGGGGTGGGGGATGCCTTTGTCTCATATAATTAAATGCTTTTCAGAAGTAGTAATATTAGATTGCTAACATAGTTGAGGGGAAGCAAATAAAACAGGCCAGTTGTGAATGACACAGAATTTGCCTTAATTAATTCCACCTCAGCTGGGATTGGGTTACTAGAAACATAAATAGGATCTTTGCTCTTGCTCGCTTCCTAATGCATACATTCTCTAAATAAACTGTCATCAACAGGATACTAAATTTTCAGTGCTGGATTTTAAATTTCAGGATTAGATGACAGTACATCTCTTTTTTTTAAAAAAAAAAAGAAAAGCCAGGGCTGATGGAAACCCTCTTCATGAATCCTGGTTAGATTTTATGTATTTTGGAAATGTGGGGTGTATCTTCCTTTTTTAATTCCCAAAGTTAGAAATGTGATCTTGGGCCTAATAGAGCTCTCTTCATTTTGGAAATTACAAAAGAAATTCAGGATTTTGGTCCAGTAGTCTCTATTTAACTGTTTTCATATTGGTTGAAATCCATCATGTATATTTCTCTTCTGCTCTTGCATGCACATAAGAGTTAGTCTCTGCTTGGTTTCTTTTCTTTGCTTATTTGGAGCAAACCTCTCGGCATATAATTCCTAGGAAATGTCATAAATTATTGCTTTAAGCTTTTTATGCTGCAATATCATGTTGCGTGCTTAAGTCGTGCTAGGATGAAGCTGCAACTAGTGCGCAATTGTATAAAAGCCCTGTTAAAAAGGAAATGCAGTCTGGCTGTCTTCACAGTATCCTCAAGCCAGATTGATGCATTTATTTCCTTTTTAACCAATGATTTGATAGTGTGGTGTTCCATTAACAAGAATTTAGAAAATTCTTCAATCCTTTGTCTTTCAAATACACACTCATCACCACTGTCGCCACCTTACCACTGATATGTACCTTAATTGTAACAGTATCTTAATGTACAGTCTTGTTGGGGAATATTAGTTTTGTAATAAAATGTTTTTCATACATTTAATTTTTCATGCATTTAATGTTTTTAAGAAAATATAGTGAAATATGAATAGCATAACTAATGTATAATGTTACTCCCAATCATAGACCTGGAAAAAAGGTGAAGTTAAAAAAATGTATGTAGCAGTCATAATGGAAGAGATTCAAAGCAGGCAGGAGAGTGCTGTAGGGGTTTAAGAATTGCTGGGTTAGGTAAGGATGGTCATTAGATGACCGATTGAGATCTAGTATTTATGTCTTTATGAGTAAAGGAAGTCCACTAAATAGTTGCATGGAAGCAACAAGAGAATGAAAGTTTTGGTTTTCATTCCCTACTTGGGAGTATTTTAGAACCCCAAAGGGTCAGATTCTTCCCTACAGGGCAACATTACAATTGTAGTTAGCTTTTTTTTAAAAATGTAAATTAAAAAAAGAATAGAGAGACAGTTTTGTTCGGTGGTTAAGGCACCAGGCTAGAAACCAGGAAAGCATGAGTTCTAGTCCTGCCATGGTCACAAAGCCAGTTGGATGACCCTGAGCCAGTCCCTTTCTCAGCCTTTAGAAAAAGACTTTTAAAAACTTGGCAAACTGCTTTCAAAAACTTGCAAAGAAAATTGCAGGGACCTGTCCAGTCACCAGGAATCGGCACTCAAAAAAAGCATAGCTAATGTATAAAATGAATGGTTGCCAATGGCTTCTGTTTAGACAGGATGACCAGTTGTGACAGAAATATATTTCCAGGCTCAACAAACTTACTAATATTATTTGCAGGGAAGCCTGAATTGGGTGAAGCCATTTTACCATAATTTGTTTAAGGGTTTCTCATAATCAAGTAACTAGGAATTAATAGGTTGCTAGTGATCAGCATTGCTAAGGTGCAAGAAAAACAACTATTTATGAGAACTGCTGTAAGCCTCAGGGTTGAAGTTGCCCAGTGAAAAAGTTGGAGAGCAGGGATAAAAAATATAACTTCTCAAAGGGATGCTTTCCTATCCTGCAAATTAAGGAATACATGACATGGGTTTTCCTGCTTGAATGCTGATCATGAATTATCTCCATATGAAATCACATGAAAATATTAATAAAAAGGACTAGATGCTTATTCGTAACAAGCATTCTCAGGTTCAAAGTACTTCCTTCACTTACATAGGAGGAGGAGACTAATCTTCATTGCTGGTACATTCTGCCTGTTAACAGGACCTAAAAGAGTTGTTTTGGTAGCATTCAGGCTTGGATCTATATCAATGTTTCCTGATAACTGGAGCAGTGCCACCTGTGCACCCACTTTTATAGAGCTATTATCACAAAATGGAAAATCTGATTTTTTTTCAGTATCTGAAATGTTTAGGGAAGGTAGATCAGTCATAATGACAAGCTCATAGCCCTGTAGCCCATCTAAGATCTCCATAAATAATCAGTGTACACAACTCCAGGCTTGGTCAAGCAGCAGTGGACAAGAGTTAGATCAGCTAACCCCACTGATCAAGGACGTGCTCAGTTGAATGTGGCAGCAAGCAAGAGTTACATCTCATCCCAAACTCTACAAGAGGCTTAGTTCATGCATGGCATTAGTACCTCATTTATTAAGTTGCAACCGGCTGGATCATAATCCTGTTGAAAAATTGCATTGGTTAGGTTCGTATACCACTGAATTACACACACAAGTGTCAGACACATTAAACCTTCCTGTTTGCTTAACCTAAATGCATGTGCCAGACCCTCCCTCCTTTCCTATATAGTTCCTAGACATAATCTCAGATAAGCACCTGAATCCTGAGCAGCCAATACTTTTCATTTACTCAGGTGGAAATGGCAATTGCTCTGATTCTGGATGATACATTTAATCTTTTAAAAGCTGCCAGTAGTAAAACATGTAGTAAGAAAGTAGCAGTCATATTAGCCAGCCAGTGGCTTACTCTGCACAAAAGTGTTCATATTTTAGGGATGTATAAATTCACCCACAGTATAACTCAAAGCAGATGTGTACATGTCCAAAAGGATTTTGAACAATGAAACTAATTGATTTAGCTTCCTTTCTTCCTTGGTGCTGGAGATATCCTTCATATCAATCGCCAAATGTCAGTGTTTCTCAACCTTGGCAGTTTTGAGATATGTGGACTTCTCACTGTCAGAATTCCCTAGCCAGCATACATGGGAGTTGCAGTCCACATATCTTAAAGCTGCCAAAGATGAGAAACACTGACCTGTGTTGACTGGAGAATATCAGGATCAGCCTATAGGAAGCACCAGGTTGGAGAATTCTACTTTATGTTAGAATCCACACCTTGTATTAAATCAAAATTTGTCAAGTACTGACAATATTTGGTTCACTTGTACTAAACCATTAAGTTATTTATTTAGCATATGGCAAATACATGGACTTATAGTAGTTCAAATGTTAATGTCCAGTCCACCCAGCTATTCAAGGATAGGGTGGTCTATGTTGAACAAAATCTGACTGGGCCGGTATAAGCTCTTGATGGATAAACCATTAATGATTGGTTATGACTGTGACTCAGAGTCCCAAAAAGATGGCTTCCGGGCCTGACAATCCTCTTCAGAGAAGATGCCCCTTGCGAAATGAACGTCTGAAGGCTGGCAAATGCCTTCACCCTTTTAAAGATACAAGCACAAACACACCCATCAGCTGACATTGACAAAAATTTATTCCAACATCTTAGGCAGAGAAGATACTGACCCTCATTTTATCTGGAGACCATGATTCCGCCTTTCAGCTATTGTCTTTCAACAAAGGAGGGCAGTAGGAAGGCTGTAAGAAATGGAAGCGATAACAGATTTTATTTTCTTGGGCTCCAAGATGACCGCAGTCAAGAAAATAAAATATTTGCTCCTTGGGAAGAAAGCTATGGTAAACCTAGACAACATATTAAAAAGCAAAGGCATCACCTTGCTGTCAAAAGTCTATAGGCAAAACTATAGTGATGCCTGGTTGTGAGAATTGGACCATAAGGAAGGCAGAGCATCAAAGAATTGATGCTTTCAAATTGTGGTGCCTAAGAAGACTCCTAAGAGTCCCTTGAACTGCAGGGAGATCAAATAACCCTAAAGGAAACCAACCCTGACTGTTCTTTGGAAGGACAGATACTGAAGCTGAAGCTCAAATACTTTGTCCACCTAACGAGAAGAAAAGACTTCTTAGGAAAGACCCTGGTGTTGGACAAGATGGAAGGCAAAAGGAGAAAAGAACTGCAGAGGATGGCATGGTTAGATAGTGTCATCAACACAATGAACATGAATTTGGACAAAATGGGAGACAATGGAGGACGGGGGGGCCTCATGCTATGGTCCATGAGGTCAGAAAGAGTCGGACATGACTTAGTGATTGAACAAGAGCAACAAGGAGGCTGCCTTCCTTATAAATTGGACTTAAAGCAGGCTGATGTGATAAGGGGATGTTCATACTTAGCCTGTAAACGTTTTGTTCTATAATGTGGGTGGAGAGGAACTGGGGGTGGGATTTACAGTCAATATCGTGAAAAGATGCAATTTGCCACAGGTAAATAAACTTGTATCAAGTTACTATCTGGCTTTCAGGACTGAAAGAATACATAGGAACATCGCTCATCTTGTAATCATTTTCCAAAGCAGGGGTCTCCAACCTTGGCAACTTTAAGACTTGTGGACTTCAACTCCCAGAATACCTCAGCCAGCAAAGCTGGCTGAGGAATTCTGGGAGTTGAAGTCCACAAGTCTTAAAGTTGCCAAGGTTGAAGACCCTTGTTCCAAAGCATCAAGGTGACAAAAATATTGAACAAACTATACCCATTGTGTAAACTAATATACACGTAGTCCTTGAATTATGAACAGAAGTGGCACCAGAATTTCTGTTGCTAAGCAAGGTGCTTGTTAAGTTAAGTTACCTCCAATTTTAGGACTCTTTTTGCCATGGCTGTAAAGCAAATCACTGCAGTTGATGAGCAAATCGTGCTTGAGGTCATCAAAGAAATCTGGCTCCCCCATTGACTTTGCCTATTGGAAAGTCACAGAAGGTATCAGGGGTCCCCAGAACGTTGCAACCATTGTAAATACTGTACATACTGATTGCCAAGTACCCAAATTTTGATCATGTGACCATGGGGATCATAAGTGCAAGGGCCAGCCGTAAGTCACTTATTTCAGCCTGTTGTAACTTCAAACAGTTGCTAAACGAATGGTTGTAAGTTGAGCACTATCTATAGTAAAAGTAAACTTAACAAATGAAAAAGAAGAGGGAAAACGCTGGAAAAAAATAGGAATATATTTAAATCCATAAAAAGTCATTTCTGTGCTATAGTGGGTTTAGAATTAAAATTCTCCCTTGCACAATTTCAACATATATTAAATATATTCTTGCCTGGTCCTGAAACATTTACAGACTTAATAATTCTCTGCACAATCACATATTTTAGGGCAAATTCAGAAAATTCTTTGTGTATTTTTACAACTGAAGGTAGAAGGAATCAATATTCACTAGATGCACGTGATCTAGCCAAAATTAAGCACTTTACTAATTCTTATGGGACAAAAAAAAATGTCATGGGCTTACCTTTTGATTGCTGAAATGTTGTTCCAAATGTTCTTGAATATTGTTAAATCTTTCCTCTGGTATAAATATGACATATACCTACAGGGCATACAAGCGTATCTCATGGCTTGGCTTGGCTACTGCAAACCTATATGGGGTTACCCTTGAAGACAACCCAGAAGGTTCAACTGGTCCAGAATGCAGTGGTGTGAGCAACGATGGGCATGTCTCAGTACTTATAAAATCCTACATAGTGTTGGGCCTGGCTACTTGAGGCATCATCTATTTCCCATAGTATCTGCCCACCCAGTTCAATCTCAAAGGGTTTGGCATCTTATTGGGACCTCAGAAGCACACATTTGTGACAGTACCTGCCCTCTGAAATGAGGCTTTGCCCAAGATCTGGATGGCTCCCACTCTGCTGTTGTTTAGAAGAGCCGTTCTTCACCCAGGACTATGTTGAGGGAGAGGGAGAGGGAGAGTCCTCATTTCATTATGCTTGCCATAAGTCAGAGTTGTTGAATTGGATAGCATGTATAAATTTCATAAACTACAGCAATACAATATTTACAATTCAACACTTCAAAAGAGAGGTATTCTCCACTAAAAAGTCAATTATTGCATCTTCCTTCAATTATTAGTGAGAGACACTAATAATCACAAGAAGAAAACACCCCATCTAAAAAAGAAATCAGTAGCTTTGTAGACAGAATGTAAGTATTGGTGCGTTAGTTTTAACTAGTAAGAATAAGACCCAAAGCAGTACAATAATCATTTTACTATGTACAGGGAGAAGGGATGTAAGGAAATAAGGACAGATAGTCATCCTCCATTCTTTACATTTGTGCATCTTTCATTATATTACTAAAGGCTTATTATTTTTATTGTAGTAACTATAGTTTTCATAAATGAAACGCCAGAACAATGCACTTCAATTTGTTCAGTATATTGTTTTTGTTTTTCTCTGAAGTCTTCATGTCTGCATTTGTATTTTCAATTGGTCAGAGTTATTTTTAAAAAAAATTAACCAATCAAGTGATGTCCAAATGATTTAAACGTAAATTGGGGAATGAAAAGCAATAAAATCTTTGGGGTTATGTACATTGGAGATATGAATGGTCCCAACTGAGGAAGAAGCACGTGGCTCTTCATTCATTTAACTATTTTGCATCAAAAGATCAGAATTATCCATACAGTGATTTTCTATGGAAATAAAAATTGGACTTGGAAAAAGAAGAGTATAGATGCTTTTGCGCTTTGACGAAGAAGACTCCAGAGAACAACCAAAAACATATAAAATAAATCATTAAATCAATCCAGAGTTCCCACTTGGTGCACAAATGACCAAGCTCAATTTGAATGCAAAGATCCAGCTCCTTGAGAAGTCCATAAAGCTGGAGAAAGTGGAAGGAGAAAAAGACAGCCAGCAGAAATAAAAGTGGACTTGATTACAGCTGGGATGGGTGCATCATTGAAGGAGCAAGAGACAGGTCACCAAGAGTTAACGACAATTTGATGGCCGTGAATCAATCAGAACCAGAGCAAAGACTGACAATTCTGCATTCCTGGCTATGGAAAGTGTGGGAATAGTGGGACAGAGTAGCATGAAATTCAAAGACATCTGCAGGTTTATCTCTGAACTGAGAGAAGATTCTTTCTGCAGAGAAGGTAGAAGATGATCAGGACTTGGAGCTATGTTGAATGAGGTTAGTCCCAAAACTGCTTTTTCAGGAGGCAACTGGAGTTTCTGGTTTTTCATTTGAAGATATTTCACTTCTCATCCAAGAACCTTTTTCCGCTCTGATGGTAGAGCTGAAGAAGCTCCTTGGATGAGAAGTGAAACGTCTTCAAAGAAAAACCAGAAAGTCCAGTTGCCTCTTGAACAAGCACCTCTGGGATAACCATGACCTGTTATTATCCCAAGTCCACAGTTCTGCTCAAGACACTAAATCCAAACGCAACCACTCTCACCGGCTCCCAAAGCAGCACTAGGTTATAATATTTAGTAACTGCACTCACACAATACAGTTCCTTTATCAACTCACTTTTTGATATCGACAATAATTAAACCAAAAGGGTGTGGTGGGGGCAGGGAAAAGTAACATTAGCCAAAGTATGGCAGTTTTCTGCAAGTCACCAATTAGGTTCTTTACCGTCCTAAATAAACATGCCAGGTCTTACAGCGGCTGACAGCTGAGGGGGACTGGGCTGAAACGCTGGGATGGTAGACTACGAGGAAACTCTCAAGGCTGCAAACTAGACGAAAATCACTCCCCAAAAGCGGCCAAGGAAACCTCTTTTGCACTCAAAATACTCCCAAAAAAACTTGCCTGGAAAGGGGTTTCTTTTTTTTTTTTTTTAGCGCACCTTTAAAAAAAAAAAAGTACATTCCTCCCCTCCCCCGCTTGCATCACGCGACTTCAGCCACTATACATATATTTTTATTACAAAGACAGCTCAGGAAATCGGATTGTCGGGGCGGGGGGGGGGGAAGCATCCCTCCCGGCTCAAATCAGCCCCATTTTTTTCTCTCCCAAGCCAGAAGTTGGAAGGCGTGGCTGCGGTTTTAACCCCGAGCCTTTACAGCGCGTGGGAGGGGGCGGGGCTACCCCTGGAGGGCGAAGGGGGGGGGAGGCTTTCCCCGCGCATGCGCTTTTTACCCCCCTTTTCCTCCTTTCATTGTTGGGCTGGAGCTGACGTCCTCTTTCTGGGTGGGACAGAGGCGCGGCGAGGCGCCATCGGGTGGGAGGGGGGCCCCCGCTGCCGGCAGCCTCCGCTCGGGCTCCCCGCCCCGTCCAACCTCCCTCCCTCCTTTCCCCCCCACCCCACTCGCCGGGCCGGGCTGCTGGATGAAGGCGGCGGCAGGGCCAGCAAACAAAGGCGGAGGAGGAGGCAGGGGGGCGGGATCCTAGGCGAGCGGAGCCGATCTGGGGGCGGCGCGGCGGCAGCTGCCCGAGAGAGCGCCCCGAAGCCGGAGGCAGGGAGCCCGTCCCAGGCTGGGGGGGCAGCAGGAGGAGGAGGAGGAGGAGGAAGAGGCGGAGGGGGAGCTGCAGGCAGCCATGCCCAGCGCCATCTACCAGCTGGATGGAGAAGCCTCCCGCTGCTGCCCCCCGCCTGGCTTGGGCGGGCTGCTGACCCCCCAGATCGCGCAGCAACCGGCTTGTTCCGGCAGCGGCTTCGCCCTGCCTGCCGGCCTCCAGCAGCCCAGCCTGGATCCGCCTTCCCCGCCTCTCCTGCAGGAAGCCTTGGCGCCCCGAGACCCCGCGGCGGAGCTTTCCTTGGCCTTGGAGCAGCTTTCCATCTTAGGGCTGGCGGCGGCAGAGGAGGAGGAGGAGGAGGAAGAAGAAGAGGAGGAGGAAGGAGGAGAAGGCGGGAGAGAAGAAGCGGAGGCGGCGGAGGAGGATGGAGGAGGAGGAGGAGGAGGACCACGACCCGAGGACGACCTGATGGAGGCAGGTGATCCAGGAGGGCTGGACCCTTTCAGCTACCATGGGCTGCCCCCTCTGGCAGCAGCGCCGCCGCCCTCAGGTGGGGGCCTGGTCCTGCTGGAGGCCGAGGGCAGCCCCCCGGCCTCCAACTCCGTCTCCCCCGTGGAGATCCTCGGGGCCTTCCCGCCTCACCTGGGACACCCGCCTCCGCCACAGCACCCCCTGCTGGCCGGGCAGCTGGGCATCATCGGCAGCCGCAAGAAAAGTGTCAACATGACGGAATGCGTCTCGGTGCCCAGCTCGGAACATGTGGCAGAAATCGTGGGCCGTCAAGGTAAAAAAAGAAAAAAGAAAGCCCGTCCAAAGAATGGAAGAAGAGTTGGTTGGTGGTGCCCATCATAAAGTTGGCCCGTTGGTAGGAAAAAGGGCGGGTCCGCCATCCTTAGTCTCTGCCCCCCCCCACCTGCCCCTTATATCCTCTCCGCCCCCTCCCCAATTACTCAGCAATCTCCTACCTGCACAGATTTTTAAAAGTCTTGGGAGGGTTGCATTTTACCTGGGTTTGTCCCTCTCTCTTTAATTTATTTGGGGATGAAATGAGCTTTCTTTCATCATCATCATCATCATCATCATCATCATCATTATTATTATTATTTTGAAAGCAGCATCCTTAATACCCATCCCGTTTGGAGGAAATAAAACAAACCGCTGGTCGTGTTGTTTTCTTTTTTAAAAAAAACACCAAACTTTGGAAGGGTAGATGAGCCTGCTTGAGGCAACCCATGGATGTGCACACCCCAATCTGAAGTTGTTTTATGTAAGCATTTAAGAAACGCTGCATTTTAAAAGCTTTCTAAATGTGAAAAACTGGCAGGCTTCATATCTCTATGCCCCGATACCAACTTTTCCAGCTTTTCTGTGGCTGAATCCAGCCATATTTGGCTTTGCATTTCTTTTCCTTAATTCAAACTTTACCAAAATCCAGAAAGCCAAGGAACGCCTAATTTCTGGGCCTGTTCCATTTGGCTTTGGGGAGACTTTTAAAAGCTTCTTTGTTCTTTCGTGTGATAGAAATGTGGAGAGGAAGGAAGGAAGGAAGGAAACTAAAAAACTTTCAACATTTACAGTTGGAAAAATTATTCCAGAAATAACAATATTCCATTTCCACCTACTTTCCCTTGTTCTGAGAGAACCGAGTAAGCATCTTTATGAATTGTATTTAAAATAAGGTAATCCTTGTTTTTCAAAGACAAGGTGCTACACAGATTTGAGGAGATTCATTTGAGCACAGGTTTGTTTGCTTGTTATTCTTTCTGGATGAAAAGGCTATAAGAAGTTGGCAAACTTGACCCACCTTCTGGAGTCCATGGGAAAACGGGTGTCATCTGTGCCCCGTTTTTCAGGTCCCGCTTCTTTTGGGACCCATATCGTTCCCTTTGGGAATTGCTCACTCAGCATAATTCCGATTATTCACATTCATCCCTTCTTTCTTTACATTTTAACATTTTGATTTATAAAACCCATTTTTTTTCTTAGCAGCCAAGGTATAAAGAGGATGAGCAAGTTTCAGTGGGCAAAGATGAGCGTCTGGTGGGCCGAACTGTACTCTCCTGTCTTCCTTTGCTGGTTTTACATTTGAAAGCTACCATAATAAATGCCAAAATATATTGTAGGAAAATGTACTTTCCTTTTTTTCCAAAAGTGGGACATTTTAAGACATGTCCAAGCATCTAAATAAGAATTACTCCGCCTCTTTGTTTATATAGCCAGCCTAATTGTTGCATAACATTTTTGTATTTTTAAAGTTCGTAATTTGGGGGTCTGTATCAGCCTTTTTTCCCCTTGTCAATGGGGCACATATCTGCCCTATTGTTCGCTTTGTTAGCTGAGACCATGCTGTGTTGAGTGCGGTGACATCACACTCCTTGTATCCTATTGGATAATTCTGGAAGTACCCCCCCCTTCCCCTCCCGCCCCTATTTGACCACGCCCAATTTATATTAGGCCATGCAGCTCTCCTTCCAACTTTTTTTCTGCTTCTCCTGTCTTAGCAGAAGTCAGGGTTTAATAATTCCTCAAGAAGGCAACCTGAAGTTTTTACTGTCCAATCAGGTAAATTTTCTCACTATCTCTAACACATAGAGTGTGATTGGTTAGTGATGGATAAAAACAGTGTTTGCTCAGAGATAATACTTTTTTTTTTTAAAGAAAAGCTGGCCCTGTCTCACGCTGCTTGTAAATAGTGATGTTGACCAAATAGATTTTGATTAAAGCAGTATTGCCTTAAAAGATTTTTTTAAAAAGCTGTAGAGGTTTTTATGCATATTTATGCAAAATATGTTTTCCAACTCTTTTTTAAAAGGTTATTGCTAGCATACATCCAACAACAAATTTTATAGAAGAAGAAATTTATCCGATAAAGTTTAATTGTGCAATGCAAAATATGCAGTTTAAACAAATAGTACAGTTTTTGCATTTCCTTGTATATTTTTTTAGGTAAAAGATTTCTCAGGTAGCTGAGTTTTGTGTAGAATAGCACAATCTTCTGTCTTGAAAATGCACGTAGAGCCCCTATTCAGCTTCAAGTTTTTAGCTCTCATCATGGAACAGAGTTTCCATTTGTCTTCCTTTGTGACCTGAAATTCAAATTTCACTTCAGTTATGAACCCAGATTCTCCAAGTTTGTTCACCCATCATGCTTTGTTGTTAAAGAGGAGGCAAGTAGGAAGGGAAAAAGGCTGGTGCCTCCTAAAGTTTCACCTACAAGATAGATATTGAGCCAAAAATTCTTTAGGGTCATTTTTCTCTGTTTGCTTTTTATTTTTAAAGATGGCATCTTGCGGGTTTTTTTTCCTTTCATGTCAGTCTCATGTCAGTCCAGAAAAGACCACTGTTGGAAAGAATGAAGCATCTTCTATATAATGGTCTTTTTTTTAATTACTTTCAGCCAAAGTTGTTGAAAACACCTTCAGATTGAATCTGGAATCAGGCAAATAATAGGAGTACATGTGCTCTTTCTCACTTTGAAGGATTATCTCCTCCAAGAGTATCATGGAGAAATGGATCCATTCCTGTTTTTCGTTCGGATCCCTTGATGATTTTGAGTTCAGTGGATTGTGAGGTCCTTCTAGACCAGGGGTGGGCAACAGTGGCCCCTTTACGGGCTGTGGACTTCAACTCCCAGAATTCCTCAGCCAGCCATTCAGTCATACTGGCTCAGGAATTCTGGGAGTTGAAGTCCACAGGTTCTTAAGGGGCCATAGCTGCCCATGTCTGTTCTAGACTGACTGATGGAACTGAGACTTGGAGAATGAATGTTACCTTGCAAAGTTCTTTCTTTAACCCCTTTGAGGGCTAAATACTGGTAGTCTTTGACATACGATCCCAATTGAGCCCAAAATTTCTGCTGCTAAGTGAGACAGTTGTCAAGTGAGTTTCACCCCATTTTACAACCTTTGGTCCCACAGTGATTAAGTGAATCACTGCCGATATTAAGTTAGTAACACAGTTGTTAAGTGAATCCTGGCTTCCCCATTGTCTTTAATTGTCCGGGTCACAGAAAGTGATCACAGGACACTAGGAGACTCAGGGCATCATAAATACATGCCAGTTGCCAAGTGTTCCAATTGTGACCACACGACCATGGGGATGCTGCAACGGTCATAAGTGGGAAAACAGTCATAAGTCAATTTTTTTCAGCGCTGTGGTAATTTTGAACAGTCACTAAATGAATGACTATAAATGGAAGACTACTTCTAGTAATACCTGAGGAATACTAGACAATACCATGGCTGTTACTGTGTGCTGCACCTAGGTACCATAGCACCAGTAAGCAGTGCTATGTTATGGGCACAGTTATGGGCACACTTCCTTAGAGACCTAACGTTTCCCTTCCCCTCAGATCTTAACAATGGAAGACTAGCAGGCTGCAAAGCAAAACACCAGACATGATCTTCACCATCACTGGGACCCATGAAGAACAGAAGCATTCTTAGAAAATAAAATGGTATGGATCAGGGGTCTCCAACCTTGACAACTTTAAGACTTGTGGACTTCAGCTCCCAGAATTCCTCAGCCAGCTTTGCTGGCTGAGGTATTCTGGGAGTTGAAGTCCACAAGTCTTAAAGTTGCCAAGGTTGGAGACCCCTGGTATGGATGGCTGCAGCTTCATCTTTATTGGACTCTTTGTTCATCTGATCAAAAATAAGATGGAAATGGTAGAAAGTATCTTCTACCAGAAGCCAGAAAGGCTGATGAATAGTAGTGTCTCCATTTCAAGTGGGGGTTTGGGATCAACCATGCCCTCCCTCTATATGGAAGCCATTCTGTGAGAGTGCCTATAACCCACTATCAAAGATCTAAGCGTACCTTTCAGCCCAGGTGCAGCCAACAGATTGTATCCCTCAGCATTGTAACTCTTTGCCACTTATGTTCAGTTGAGCTGTTAGTAGCCTTGCTTAGATTCAGGGGTGGTATTCACTTACCTTTGCTACCGTGCGCACAGAGCATCAAAAACGGGATGTGATTACATCCAGGTGGGTGGGTGGGCGGAGCCTCCCGCCACTGTCACTATTGGTTCGCCCGAACCGGATAGAATCGGCTGAATACCACCGCTGCTTAGATTCATTACTGGACTGCATAAGGATACATAAAGCCACTGACTGAATTGAAATGGATGAGTATTTATTAGATTTTTATCCTGCCTTTATTAGTTTTATAAATAATTCAAAGCAGAAAACATATCTACTACTCTTTCCTTCTCCTATTTTCCCCACAATAACAACCCTGGCCGAGAGAGAGAGAGAGAGAGACTGGTCCATGTCACCCCATTAATTTCCATGCCTAAGGCGGGAGTAGAACTCCCAATCCCTGGTGATTGGCCCAAAGTCAGACAGTCGGCTTTCATGCCTAAGGCAGAACTAGAACTCATAGTCTGCTGATTTCTAAGCCAGCACCTTCACCATTACACCAAAATGGTAAATGGGTCAATAAAAGATTTATCCTATAAAGGGCTACATTCCCTCTAAAACCAGGGTGGGCAACAATGATCTTTTAATGACTTGTGGTCTTCAACTCCCAGAATTCCTGAGCCAGGAACTGAATTGGGAACCGAAGTTCACAAGTCATAAAAAGAGTCATAGTTCCCTACTTCTGCTCTAAAAGATCAAAAGATTCCAAGCTCTTCCTGCAGTTTTTGGTCTTCCTGGATCTTTGCAAGGTAGAATGGCCAAGTGCTTTCACAAGACAGGATGGTATATCTTGGCACTTTGGGATCCTGTTGAAAGATTCCAAAAATAGAACCCAGACCTTCACTAGTCTCGCTCACCCAATGTTGGTTACACCCACCCAATCAAGTCACATTTCTAGGAATTGTAATTCTAGGAATTGTAATTCTAGGGTCAGAAATAGTCCACCCAGTCAGAATTTAACCAATCTGCTTCAGAGTTTAATCCTGTGGTTTGTGAACAGAAGCCAAGCATGCTTTGCTCTTAATTACACATGTGTAAGCTGCTTTAGAAGCATACAAGTAGTCCTTGACTTACGACCACAATTGGGACCAGTGGCTAAACAAGGCAGTTGTTAGTGAATCACACCCACTTTGATGGCCTCTTTTGCAACGGTTAAGTGAAATACTGAAGTTGTTAAATGTATCACACAATGGTTAAGTAAATCTGGTTTTTCCCATTGTTTTGGCTTGTCAGAAGCTAGTCCGGAAAGTCGCAAATGGCGATCAGGTGACACCACCATCCCCATGATGCTGCGGATACCGTAAACGTGTGCAGATTGCCAAACCCCTGAATTTTGATCATGTAATGGTATTGTCATGTTGTGACAGTCATAGGTGCAGAGACTAACAAGTCACTTTTTTTCAGCGCTGTTGTAACTTTGAATGCCCACTGTATGTATGTTGAGGACCACCTCCATGCCTATCAAGGCACTGCACAGAGAATACTTCCACACTACAATGTTTCCCCGAAAATAAGACTAGGTCTTATATTAATTTTTGCTCCAAAAGACACATTAGGGCTTATTTTCTAGTTAGGTTTTATTTTGGGGAAAATACGGTGCTAAATGCACCCATCTGGCTGACAATCTGAACTGGGGCTTATTTTGTTGGTAGGGCTTATATTACGAGCATCCTGAAAAATCATGGTAGGACTTATTTTTCTGGTTGGGTCTTATTTTCGGGGAAACAGGGTAGTCTAGGTATAAGAAGTACCTGTAAAATCCTCCTCAGAACGTGAGCTTGAGCTCTTCAGACGGGGGGGGGGGGGAAAGGAAATTGGACAATTAGGTTTTATTCATTTATTTATTTGGAAATTTATATTGCCGCCCATTTTACATGGCAACTCAAGGCGCCATGTGCGAAAAGGTTTTGCAGCTATGCTTTCCATAAATTGAGTTCTTTTTTTATATATATATATATATATAGCTTTTCTTCTGTTCCCTCCTGCAACATGGCTAAGAGCAAATTTCCTTTCTCATAAGATTGTCCTCAGGATCATCTATTAAATAGAGATAGGGAGAGCAGCAATTTCCTGGCCTGATCAGTGTTGTATGGATTCAATCATAATTTTCCTCTGTCTGATTTTCTCTTCAGTCTCCGAAAAAATTTAGTGTTGCACACATTATTTTTTCTTGGCATATCTTTTTTGTGTGTGTAGCTTTTTGGGATGTGGACAGCAAAGATCATAATGGATTCACCTCTATAAAATATTAGGCCATAGATTCAGAAGAAAACAAAATATATCAAATAGAAACTAGGTATGTGATTAGTAAATATATCAAATAAGCACATTAGAATAATAGAATAATAGATCAATGGCAGATAAAATGGAGGAGTTTGCAGAGTGTGAGTAGATCCTTGTAGGCTACCTGGAGTCACTGAGAGTGAATTTGGCAGCATATAAGTAGTCCTCGATTTACAACCATTCATTTAGTGACCGTTTGAAGTTACATCGGTACTAAAAAAAAAAAGGCTTGCGATTGTTTTTCACATTTATTACCATTACAGCATCCCCATGGCCACACGCTTTCAGGCACCTGACAAGTATTTATGACAGTTGCACTGTCCTGGGTCACATGATCACCATTTATAACCTTCCCAGCTGGTTTCCAATAAGCCAAGTCAATGGGGGAAAGCAAGGTTCACTTAACAACCATATGTTTCACCTAAAAACTGCAGGGATTCATTTAACTGAGGCAAAAAAGGTCATAAAATGACCATAAAATACACTTAACAGTTGCTTAGCGATGGACATTTTAGGCTCCATTGTGCCTAAAATGTCGAGGACTATGTGTATAAATTTTGTATTATAAAGTTTGGTACTCCTTTGACTCAACATGGCACAGCGGTTGCCAACCTGGATAGTATTAAGAGAAGGCCAGACAAATTCTCTGAGTAATTGTGGCTAGTTCTTGACAGACTTGAACATTGGGCGCCATCTAACAAAATTAAATTCAGTGGTGAAAAAAGTAAGATTCTACATTCAGGCAAGAAAAACAAAATGCACAGGTACCGTATATATGGTACCTCGCTCAATAGTAGTAACTGTGAGAGGGATCTTGGAGTCCTAGTGGACAACCATTTAAATATGAGCCAGCAGCTGCCAAAAAAGCCAACACAGTCCTAGGCTGCATAAACAGAGGGATAGAATCAAGATCACGTGAAATGTTAATACCACTTTATAATGCCTTGGTAAGGCCACACTTGGAACGCTGTGTCCAGTTTTGGTCGCCACAATGTAAAAAAGATGTGGAGGCTCTAGAAAGAGTGCAGAGAAGAGCAACAAAGATGATTAGGGGACTGGAGGCAAAAACATATGAAGAACAGTTGCAGGAACTGGGTATGTCTAGTTTAATGAAAAGAAGGACTAGGGGAGACATGATAGCAGTGTTCCAATATCTCAGGGGCTGCCACAAAGAAGAGGGAGTCAAGCTATTCTCCAAAGCCCCTGAAGGCAGGACAAGAAGCAATGGGTGGAAACTAATCAAGGAGAGAAGCACCTTAGAACTAAGGAGAAATTTCCTGACAGAACAATAAGTGGAACAACTTACCTCCAGAAGTTGTGAATGCTCCAACACTGGAAATTTTTTAGAAGATGTTGGATAACCATTTGTCTGAAGGGGTGTAGGGTTTCCTGCCTAAGCAGGGGATTGGACTAGAAGACCTCCAAGGTCCCTTCCAACTCTATTATTCTAAATTCTAGTCCTTGTTCTGTCTGATTATCTTTGTTTTCCACAGAAGAGTCTTAACTCCGCAGGATGGGAAAATGTTCCAGTTTGCTTTGTGAAGGCAGAGCATGAGGATAAAGAGGCTTTTGGTCACATCAGTGATTGCAAAAGTGTTTTTTTTTTCCAATCTGAATGGCCGAAAAGTGCCCTCTGTGCATCTTCATAACGCTTTTGTGTCAGCAATGCTTTTTAGGATAAATTAACATTGGGAGGCTCAGCATTTTATGTGGAGGCCTTTGTGTTATTTATGAGCAATAAATACTCATCTTATCGACAGTTACGTGGAGCTTCTGTGTACAGGAGCAATACAGGTAGTCCTCAAACTGCGGCCACATTTGAGAGCGGAAATTCTGTTGCTAAGCCATAGGTGAGTCACACTCAACTTTACGGACTTTTGCCACCGTTAAGTGAATCAAACGGTGGCTAAGCGAATCCAGGATCCCCCACTGACTCTGCTTGACAGAAGCTAGCTTGGAAGATCACAAAGGATGATCACTTGAACTCAGGGCTCTGCAACTGTTGTAAATGGCGGTCAGTTGCCAAGCACCCAAATTTTCCTCGTTATGACTGTGTGGTTGCTGCAATGGTTAAGAAGTACAAGGGCTGGTCGTAAGTCACTTTTTTCAGTGCTGTGGCATCTTCAACCGGTCACTAAATGAATAATTGTATACTAGAATCCGAAGACCAGCAGCAAAACGGGAAGGGTTTATTTTCTATTTTATTATTTATTCTATCCTATTATTGTCTATTTTTCTTCCAAATTTCCTTGAGCTATCTAACTACTTGGTCTGATCTCTGGGAACTAGATCTGGGATTTTCTCGAAATAGCTCCTCCAACTTTCCTGGATGGTACAGCTCTAAAATCCAGCTCCGTTCCTTTCTGATGCCAAATGCTCAAAAAGAATTTAAAAATAAATCACTCCAAAAAGATACGAGGGAGGGGGACCAAAAAAAAAAAAAGATAGATTCTATAAAAATAGTCCGTGGACATCTACAGTCTCTATTCTAGGAAGAGAGGGAGTTGCTTTCTTGAACCATCCAAGAATCTTTTAAAAATGAATTTTAAAGCAAATGAAAATCTATTTTTTTACTGGGGGAGGGGAAAGATGTATATCTCTACATGCTGCTGAACCATCGTTGTTTGTGTAAGCCTTGCTTCCCTTGCCTAAGAATCTCCCCTTCTGTTAAAATAGAACAAAATGTTTCTAGTCCTTAATCAGTAAAGGTAGTCCACAACTTACAGCCATTCATTTAGTGATCATTTGAAGTTACAACAGCACTGAATAACATGCTGGCTGGAGAATTCTGGGAGTTGCGATCCACAAATCTCAAATTTGCCAAGGTTGGAAACCCGACCTTAAGTGGCCGGAAATGGAGCATTTTGCCTCTTGATTCTCCCCTCTCTGTGGAAAGGGATGCAGCAGTGGTGGGATTCAAATTTTTTTACTACCAGTTCTGTGGGCATGGCAGGAGAAGGTTACTGCAAAATCCGCATTTCCTCCCGATCAGCTGGGACTTGGGAGGCAGGGAATAGATGGGGGTGGGGCCAGACAGAGATAGTATTTACGGGTTCTCCAAACGACTCAAAATTTCCGCTACCGGTTCTCTGGAACTGGTCAGAACCTGCTAAAAGCCACCTCTGGGATGCAGGAGAAAAGAGGGGATGGAATTTGGGGTTCTTAAGTGCCTTAAAAATCGGTATTTCATCCTTAACGTCTCCAGTTGTTTAAAATAGCAAGAGGAGGAAGAGGTTGTTCCACCTATTCCAGAGAGTTACGGTACAGATAGTCCTTGATTTATGACCACAATTAAGCCCAAAATTTATGTTATTTGGTGAGACGGTTAAGTGAGTTTTGACCCATTTCATAACCCTTCTTGCCACAGTTGTTAAAGTGAATCGCTGCAGTTGTTAAGCTTCCCCATTGATTTTGCTTGTCAGAAGGTCGCAAAAGGTGATTACATGACCCCAGGACACGGCAATCATCATAAATATATGCCAGTTACCAAGCATCCGAATTTTGATCATGTGGCCATGGGGATGCTGCAACAATCGTTAAGTGTGAAAAAATGGTTGTAAGTTGAGGGCTACCTGTAGCTACAGATGGAGTGCTTTGGGCCAGGGGAAAATGTGACCTCCAGGATTTGGAGGCGATTCTGGGAGTTGGGGTGCATTACATCTGAAAGGCCCAAGTTGGGATAGTCATAGAAATTCTACTTGTTGTTATGGAAAGCTGTTTTTTTGAAAGCGCAATTTCTTATGCAGCGATACATTTCTAACCAAGACTAAGATTTATAAATAGAGTTCTCCATTAGCTGACATGTCCCTTTTGTTCTTCTCGTCTTCGATATTTCTGTCTTTCAGGATGCAAGATCAAAGCCCTGAGAGCGAAAACTAATACTTATATCAAAACACCAGTGAGGGGAGAGGAACCCATTTTTATTGTGACGGGACGGAAAGAAGACGTGGAGATGGCTAAGCGAGAAATCCTTTCGGCTGCCGAGCACTTCTCCGTGATCCGGGCCACTCGCAACAAAGTCAACGGCATGGCTGGCTCAGTACTGGCTCCTCCAAACCTCCCTGGGCAGACCACCATCCAAGTACGGGTTCCTTATCGTGTGGTCGGGCTAGTGGTGGGGCCAAAGGGAGCCACCATCAAGCGCATCCAGCAACAGACACACACCTACATCGTGACCCCGAGTCGGGACAAGGAACCGGTGTTTGAAGTGACGGGCATGCCGGAGAATGTGGACCGGGCGCGTGAGGAGATTGAGGCTCACATCACCATGAGGACTGGCTCCTTCATCGACATCAACATCAACAACGACTTTCATTCCAATGGCACTGACGTTTGCCTCGACTTGATGGGTGGCAATCCGTCCAGCCTGTGGTCAAAAGCGCCTCACCCTACCCGGCGGACTGTGCTCAGTTTACGCAACGATAGCCTTGGTTCCTCGGGTAGTGCTACCTCGGCCACTGAGCCTTACTTCGGGGGCCATGTGGCTGAAAGCCCCCCCACGGGCTCCTTTGTTTCCAACAACAGCAGTTACTCATTCAGTGAACCCCCAGCTCCCGGACTGAGCTCTGACGACGGTGATTTTGGGTTTGACTTCTTGGCCTTGGACCTCACTACGCCAACCACCATCTGGTCCCCTTTTGAGGCTCCCAGCAACCCCCTCCAGGTTTTCAGCAGTTCTTCCACCTCCTCAGTGAACGGCAACGCTCAGAGACGCAACAGCACGCTCAGCACCACCGTCACACCTCGGCATTCACCCACCCTTCCAGACCCTGCCGTGGCTCTGGAGCATCCTTTGGCCCGGCGCATCCAGAGCGATCCAGTCAGTGCCCTGTCCTGGCTGCCGGCCCAGGGCTCCATGTCATCCTTCTCCAACAGCACCGGCTACTCATCCTCTTCCCCGTTACCGAGCAGCATCTCCGCCACTTCTGGCTCGCCTACTGATTCTAACAGTTCGGAACGGGCTCGCAAGAATTCCCGCGAGTGCATGGTGTGCTTTGAGAGCGAAGTGATTGCTGCCCTCGTGCCCTGTGGCCATAACCTCTTCTGCATGGAGTGTGCCATGCGCATCTGTGGCCGGGTTGAGCCCCAGTGCCCTGCCTGCCACGCACCAGCCACGCAAGCCATCCATATTTTCTCATAGCCACTGAGTGGGTGGGACTCATCATGCATTTACTGCCCCCCACACACACACGCACACTTCCTTTCCCTCAAAAACGAACCCACAAGAACAACAAAGAACATGGCTTTTTTCAAGCGTCTAATTGTTTATATCAACCTCTCTTTTTTTGGAAATCAGAACATGCGAAAGAACCTGGAGGGGTGGGAAGGGAATTGGAATATGTCTTTTTGGGAGGATCTTGCCTGGTGAAAGGAGATACGTCGAGGTAGAGAGAGGGAAAATAATATTGGTGGTGGGAGGGGAAGACGGTGAGAGTCTTCACCATTTAGGGCAGCTTTCAGAGGTGTCGATGTCAACTCCCAGAATTCCCTGTCATGCGCATTGCTGGGAATTCTGGGACTTGAATACCACACACCTGAGGGCTGAATTGTATTTTGTGCTTGGCAAGAGCCAGCTTTCAGAGCTGGGGGGGGGGGAAATCTGTTCAAATATTGTTTACAGAATAGCTTTAACTCTCAACCCCGTAAGCACAGGCTGGGTTGGGTTAAATGTTTGCTGTTCCTCATGCCCTTTTGCCCCAAACAGTATTTCTTTTTGCAAAGATAAATCAAGCAAAAGTCCATATTGTGCACTTTTAAGATTTCCTTTTCTTTCTTTCTTTCCTTTCTTTCCTTTCCTTTCTTCCCACCAACACTCCTTCCTTCCTTCCTTCCTTCCTTCCTCCCTCCCTCCCTTCCTTCCTTCCTTTCTTCCTCTCTCTTATTATTCCTTTCCTTTTTTTGTATGCAGTTCTGAAGAGAAAGAAAGCGTGAACATAATTTTTCGTTGTTGGCAAGACAAGTGTTATCTGCATTTGGCTGGTCCCCCCATTTATATAAATTGATACTAGCTTTCAAGGGGGACCAATAAGCTGGAGGGGAGAAGTCGGGCAGGCTCCCTTAGGGAGAGCAAAGAAGGAAAAATAAATATCAGCATAATACGCACACGCAAAAAAAAGTCTCTTTTTTATGTTGGACTTTTTAAAGTTTATTTTTTACCTCTGTGTATATGTAGGGAATTTCTAGGAAAATAGTTACTTTATTGAATAAATTTTAAGAACTAAAATATATTTTATTTTTTAAGAAAAGGGGCTTGGCATTGGGTGGGGGCAAGGACCAGACCTTTAACCATCCAACGGCTAAAGTTCTGAAATATATACATATAAATATATATATACATATATATATATATATTTGTTGATCTGACTTGACAGTTATGAAAATTGTATCCAGAGTTTTATTTTTTTTTTAAACTTCAAAGCCTTCTTAATAATAATAATAATGATAATGCTGATGATGATGATGATAATAATAATAAAAGACTTTTTACTATCTGACAAATATGTCCTGATAATCTAGTAATGTCACTCATGGGAATTAACAGTTCACACGGTTTATTTGTCTTTATAGCTTGTTTAGAATTCAGGTTGCGTCAAGAGGGAGGGGCTGGCCCATAGTCAGCCAATGAGCTTCTGAGGCTGAAAAGGGACTTAAACCTGGTTTCCCCACTCCTAGTCCAGTTCCTTCCTCACCACACCTTATTGGCTCATGGGCTGAGAAGGCGGGACTGGCTGTCCCTGCTCTTAGTCCATCACCTTTATCTGGCTAAGACACTGAGCTTGTCGATCAGAAAGGTTGGCAGTTCGGCGGTTCGAATCCCTGGTACAGGTCTCTTCCATGAGCAAGGGGTTGGACTAGGTGACCTCCAAGGTCCCTTCCAACTCTGTTACTGTTACCTGTTACCTTAATCACTGAATGTATCCTGGCTGTTAGGCTGAGAGGAAAGGTTTGGCCCCATGTCCTCCAGAGCAGGGGGTCTCCAACCTTGGCAACTTTCAGACTTATGGACTTCAACTCCCAGAGTTCCTCAGCCAGCTTTGCTTTGCTTTGCTTTGCTGGCTGAGGAACTCTGGGAGTTGAAGTCCACAAGTCTGAAAGTTGCCAAGGTTAGAGACGCCTGCTCCAGAGAGTCCCTGTGGCTGAGGAGGAAACTGATTCAGTGGAGCACTGAAAACAGTTATATCACACTGCTTTTCTGGCAGTTTCAATTGTATTCTGTTGTTTTATAGAATTCTACCTGTAAGCACATTATAGATAGTACTCAACTTATGGCCAGTTGCTCAGCAACCATTCAAATTTAAGACGGGACCACCAAAACTGACCACCTGGTTTTCCCACAGTTCCAACGGCTATTCTCCTGCCCCCCCCCATCACATGACTGCATTTTGGACACTTGGCAACCAGCTGTTTGCAGCATCCCATGTTCTGGTGATTGTAGTTTATGGCATTTTTGCCAGAAACCAGGGTTTACTTTCAGATTTCAGCAAAAACCAGCCCATAGCAAACAAGGGATTTGCTTAAACAATGCCACATTTGCTTATTGACCGTTACGTTTACTTAACACCCACGGCAAAAAGTCAAAATCAGGTCAGTCGTCTGGATGATCCACTTTAGGACCATAATAATCTATTATCATAATTGCCAGGCTCAATTGTGGTCATAAATGGAGGACAACTTGTATTTCCTTGAGAAATGGTAGGAAAATGGTTTTTTTAATCCCTGCAATATTTTTAAAAAGATGGTCCATCCGTCCCCATATTAAAAGAACCATAGTGGCACAGTGGTTAGAATGCAATAGTGCAGGCTAATTTTGCTGACTGCCAGGGGTTCGATCCTGACCAGCTCAAGGTTGACTCAGCCTTCCATCCTTTTGAGGTCGGTAAAATGAGGACCCAGATTGTTGGGGGCAATATGCTGACTCTGTAAAACCGCTTAGAGAGGATTGTAAAGCAAGGGTCTCCAACCTTGGCAACTTTAAGACTTGTGGACTTCAACTCCCAGAATTGAAGTCCACAAGTCTTAAAGTTCTCAAGTTTGGAGACCCCTGCTGTAAAGCACTGTGAAGCGGGATATACTGCAAGTCTTAAGTGCTATTGTTATATCTCTAAAACAGCCTCTCTGCCTGCACCTACTGGCTTTTACTGTACCTGACTGGCAAATTGTGGCTTCTTTCCTTTGCATAAATACCAGAATCTTAAGATTGTTAGGGATCATGGAAGTCTTCTAGTCCAACCTCCCTGCTCAGTGAAAAAAATCTTACACCATCTCAGACAAACAGCTGCCCAACCTTTATCTGAAAAATCTCATTGATGGAGCATCCATAGCTTCAAGAAGCAGGTTCTTCAATTTCTTTTAGCTTCAGCAGGGGATGATGGGAACGTTGGCCTGGGTAGAGAGCTTGAACATTTTGTGGCCCCTTCCTGTCCATCTTCTAAAGCTTTTTGCTCATCCTCTAATTAGGGTTTCTCTGCCATTTAGAAGGGAGGGAGAAAAATTTCCCTCATAATTGTATATGATCCCTGATGAGATCCATCACCTTTCCTCTTATTCATGGAAAACGGAGCAAAGAACTAAACACATTTCTGAAGCCCAAAGAACATCTTAACCCAGTTGCAACTGAACATTTTTTTCAAGCACATCTTGAACACACATTAGGGACCAGAAACTTGAATTTGGGATCCCACTACTGTTTTTTGGGTGCTGTCAGCAGTGACCTACAGCCATCTGTAGCCCTGCAACCCTAACTTTGTGCTTTCTGTAGTGTTTTTGCAAGCTGTCTTGCTATTCGCTACAAATTTTCTATAAGCTAGAGATGGGTGATATGTCAAGGACCACATGTAGTTCTTTGGCCTAAAGTAATACAGCTCTCTTGCGAGGGAGCTGATTCAGTGGCCTTCTGCGGCTTCCTCCTTGAGAAACAAAAATATGCCAGAGAGAACAAAAGGTGAGTATCAACATCAGACGAATGTTCCTATCCAATTTTGGCTCCAATTCGTCTCTGCTTGATGGAGAACCAGGCAATCAGTTTGTTCATTCAGTTTGGATACTACCAGACCCAAGCAAAGAACTGTTTACAAAGCACTGGGGGGGGGGGAACTATTAACCAAGGTAGACATAATCAAAAATGAATCAAGGTTATAACAATAAAAGGGTAATGAAACAATCTTAAAAAGCCAAACTGAATAATACCAATTAAATTTATAATAAGATACACAAAGTGAAATAAATCACGGAGAGATGTCGCAATCAATTCAAGCAACAATGGTTGGAAAAGTCCCATTGCAAATAGCTTCCTGAACATTAGAATGCAGCAAATCTTATTTTTCATGGGAAAATATTTTACAAGATACAAATGAGAAATTGTTTCAGGAAAAATTAATCTCCACAATTGGGGAATGAGTGGTTCCATATATACTGGGTGAGCCAGTTTAAGTAAGGTGGACCTGCAGTTAGCAAAGTGCCAGATCATCAGTGTTTTATAAATAATAACTAGAGTTCTGAATTATTCCTGGAAACTGACTGGTAACCACGTAGAGACTAAAGCACAGGCATTATATGTTCTTGGCAGGTAACCAAACTGGGCTGCTGTGTTTTGCACTAAAAGCAAAAATTCAAAGAATTGGGTATTAATGTGTTCTGCAGTCTCTGCATTTCCACAACTAGTGCTGTACAAATATAAAATATAAACAAAATATAAAAATATAACCCATTCATTTATACAATGTGCAAAGAATACCCTAACTAACAAGCAGGGCACAGCTACATTAAACTTAGTATACCATGCAAATTCAGTCATTAAGTTTACTTCTGATCTGGTTATGTATATCATGTCATAAGCCATGGTTTGCTCAAATAAACCATAACTGGCAAGCCAATAAGGTATATAGAATAGAATAGAATAGAATAGAATAGAATAGAATAGAATAGAATAGAATAGAATAGAGTTGGAAGGGATCTTGGAGGTCTTCTAGTCCAACCCACTGCTTAGGCAGGAAATCCTACACCACTTCAGACAAATGGTTATCCAACATCATCTTAAAAACTTCCAGTGTTGGAGCATTCACAACTTCTGGAGGTAAGTTGTTCCACTGATTAATTGTTCTATCAGGAAATTTCTCCTTAGTTATAGGTTGCTTCTCTCCTTGATTAGTTTCCATCCATTGCTTCTTGTCCTGCCCTCAGGTGCTTTGGAGAATAGCTTGACTCCCTCTTCTTTGTGGCAGCCTTTGAGATATTGGAACACTACTATCATATCTCCCCTAGTCCTTCTTTTCATTAAACTAGACATACCCAGTTCCTGCAACTGTTTTTCATATATTTTTGCCTCCAATCCCCTAATCATCTTTGTTGCTCTTCTCTGCACTCTTTCTAGAGTCTCAACATCTTTTTTACATTGTGGTGACCAAAACTGGACACAGCGTTCCAAGTGTGGCCTTACCAAGGGATTATAAAGTGATATTAATACACTACATGATCTTGATTCTATCCCTCTGTTTATGCAGCCTAGAACTGTGTTGGCTTTTTTGGCAGCTGCTGCACACTGCTGGCTCATATTTAAATGGTTGTCTACTAGGATGGTTAATGCATATGTACACAAGGTAATCCTTGATTTAAACCAAAATTGGGACCAGAGTTTCTGTTGTTAAGCAAGGCAGTTGTTAAGTGAGTCACACACAATTTTATTATCTTTTTCCCATCGTTGTTAAGTGAATCACATGGTCATTAAGCACATTTAGCCTCCCTATTGACTTTGCTTGTCAAAAGCCAGCTGAGAAGGTCGCATATGGTCAACAGATGAGCAGAAGAGGCTGCAACTGTCATAAATCCATGCTGGTCACCAAGTACTCAAATTTTGATTACTTGACTATGGGAACTCTTGTAAGTGTGAGAACTGGTCATTAGTCACTTTTTTCCGGGGCTAATGTAACTCTTTTGTTAAACAAATGATTGTAAGTCAAGGACAATTTCTATGTATAAATGTGTTTCTGTGTGCTTATATGCTAGCTAAAACATAAACATAACCAGTGGTGGGATTCAAGTAATTTAACAACTGGTTCTCTGCCCTAACGATTTATTCCAACAACCAGTTTGCCAAACCGCTCAGAAAGTTAACAACCGGTTCTCCCGAAGTGGTGCGAACTGGCTGAATCCCACCACTGAACATAACCTACTGTAGATAAATTAACAGTAACAGTACTGCAGGCTACTTCTGCTGCCTGCCGGCTGCCTGCAATTTGGCAGTTCAAATCTCACCAGGCTCAAGGTTGACTCAGCCTTCCATCCTTCTGAGGTGGGTAAAATGAGGAGCCAGATTGTTGGGGGCAATAGACTGGCTCTGTAAAACCTTAGCAAGGGCTTAGACGCAGGGGTGGGATTCAGCCGGTTCAGACCAGTTCGGGAGAACTGGGTGTTAATTTTAATCTGGTTCGGTGAACTGGTTATTCTAAGGACTGGCTGACCCCGGCATCCCAGGAGTTTCCACGCAGCCCGTTTTGGATGCCAGGTAAGTGCAGGGCACGCATGGAGGCTCTGGGAGGGCGAAAAACGGGCCTACCCAAGTCTGGAAACAGGCCTGTTTCTGGCCTCCGGTGCCTGGGGGAGGCCGTTTTCACCCTCCTGGAGGCTCCAGGAAAGCCTCTGGAGCCTGGGGAGGGCAAAAACCAGGCCTCCCAGAAGTACCAGAAGTCCAGAAACGGGCCCATTTCCGGCCTCTGGAGGGCACGCGAACCAGTGAATCCCACCACTGGCTTAGAGAGGGCTGGAAAGTACTGGAAAGCAAGAAGAGTTCTCCACTCCTCTGATCACAACAAAATACCTTATGCCACCAGACTTGAAATCCTGGGTTTAGAAAATTTAGAACTATGCCGCCTTCGGCATGACCTGAGTATAACTCATAGAATCATCTGCTACAATGTCCTTCCTGTCGAACACTATTTCAACTTCAACCACAACAATACACGAGCACACAATAGATTTAAACTTAAAGTGAACCGCTCCAATCTTGATTGTAGAAAATACGACTTCAGAAACAGAGTTGTTAATGCCTGGAATGCACTACCAGACTCTGTTGTCTCTTCCCAAAATCCCCAAAGCTTTAACCAAAGACTATCTACTGTTGACCTCACCCCATTCCTAAGAGGTCTGTAAGGGGCATGCATAAGAGCACCAGCGTGCCTACCGTTCCTGTCCTAATGTTCCCTTTGGTTGTATTCAATTTGTATGGTTATTTCATGCTTATACTTATATATATTGTTGTGTTTGACAAAATAAATAAATAAAATAAATAAAATAAAAGATAAGTCTAAGTGCTATTGCTACTGTGGTTGAGTTCATACAGCACATAGCTAAACTCCAGCATTGCTTATTATATGCAGAGAACTTTGGACAGAAGGCTTGGAAGGGATCTTGGTTATTGTTTGTCCTAACTCCCTGTCCCTATGGCAGCATCTCTGACAGATGGCCATCCAGTCCGTCCTCACATCTTTGCAAAGTCTACCATCTGTTGTGTTAGGCTGCTCTATTGTCAGGCAGCTGTTGGTAGCTGTTACCTGCCAAGAGCAGGACACCTGTGGTTTGTTCCTTCTATTAGGAATTTATTCTTGATGACCATTTGAAAGCTGCAGGGTTGCTAAGGTAAACCCACCATTTTTCATCCATTAGTCTGGAGAAACACTGGATAATTCTTCCTACTACCCACCCTCCAAAATATGAAAGCGAGTTCAGACGTCTGCAATTAACATTGTTTTCTCCAAATTAGGTGTTAAGTGACCAACAGGTGATGTGTTATGGGTTTTTTATTTATTATGTGATTTTATTATTAGGGTTGGTATATTATGTCATTATGTGATGGAGCGCCATCCTCGGCATATTTTGGCAAGACTATGCCCACAATCTGGAGGTCCTGGATTGCATGAAATCCACCAGCATTGAGTCCCTGATCATGCGGTGGGTGGGACTTGTCCTCAGAATGGATGACTTGCCAGTTGCTCTATGGCAGCGGTGGGGAACTATGGCCCTTTTATGACTTGTGGACTTCAACTCCCAGAATTCCTGAGCCAGCCAAGTCCACAGTCATAAAGGGGCCATCATGTCCCACCTCTGCCCTATGGTATACCAGAGACTAGGGAAGAGACCCCTATGGTCATCCACATTCCACCATTTCCATGGTGAAGGAAATCCTACACCATTCTGATATCCAGCCAAGAGATCTATGCTACAAAGCTTCTACAGGGTCTGAAGACAAAACCTGAGAGAAACGTGAGTGGCGTCACAGAATAACGGCAGCAATTATTACCACAATGGATTTCCAGTGGTCCCATTGTGTTAGAGCAGGGGTCTCCAACCTTGGCAACTTTAAGCCTGGAGGACTTCAACTGCCAGAATTCCCCAGCCAGCAAAGGCTTAAAGTTGCCAAGGTTGGGGACCCCTGTGCTAGAGACTCTGTGCTTCCAGACTGAGACAGCCCAGTCATCTCTCTGTCCACAGATGAACTGCCCAAGCCCATGTCTTTGAACCAGAAATGCTCTCTGTCTATCTATATAATGTAAAACTAAAACTGGGTTAATTCAATTACAGGTAGTCCTTGACTTACGGCATCATTGCTAAGTGAGACAGTTGTTAAGTGAGTTTTGCCCCGTTTTATGACCTTTCTTGCCACGGCTGTTAAGTGACTCACTGCAGTTGTTAAGTTAGTAACATGATTGTTAAGTGAATCTGACTTTTCCATTGACTTTGCTTGTCAGAAGGTCGCAAAAGTTGATCCCGTGACCCTGAGACATTGCAACCATCATAAATACATGCCAGTTGCCAATTGTCTGAATTTTGATCACGTGACCATGGGGATGCTGCAATGGTCGTGTGAAAAATGGTCATAATAAGTCATTTTTTACAATGTTGTGGTAACTTTGAATGGTCACTAAATGAACGGTTGTAAGTCAAAGTCTACCTGTATTAATTTGTGTGCTGTGTGCACAAGTTAGTTGGCTCTCTTAAAGAAGGTTCATACAATATGCTGGAATAAACTGGGGTTAGTTGAAGCAACCATGGTCCTATACTGTGTACCTCTAACTGGGGTGGGTGATTTAAAATTTGTGTGTTATATTTTAAAATGGGTTAGTTCAGTAGACTAGGATTCAATTACTTGTATGTTAGGATGTGGTAGAAATAGAGAGCTTTTGAACCATACAGCAGGAAGAAATCTTCAGTGAGACTTAGTCCAATCCACTTTCACTCAGGAAACCTACGATGTCACTCCCACTTGACCGAGCTAAAAATAAAAATATTGATTAATTTTAGTGCTTTTGCTTTTTTGAAGGTCCTTTCGCTTGTCTTCTTTCAAACTAAAATACAAACAAGCTTAGAGGACACAGTGGGGAGATAATAAAGCTAACTCAGAATAAAACCAAATTAAAATGCAGTGTGGCTATAAAAGGAAGCCATGATATAGCATTGGAGTCAGTTTGGTTAAGTTATGAGGCTAGTAACTGGAGATCGTGAATTCCAGTCCTCTCTTGGGTACGAAACCAGCTAAGTGACTTTGGGCCAGTCAATCTCCACTCTAGGAAGATGTTAATTCCAAACCACTTCCAAAACTCCTTGCCAAAAAAACTGCAGGCCGTAACAGGAATCAAAAGTGGGTCATTATTAAAGGGAGGGAAAATGATATTGCCATAGGTCTATACTATAGGCCACCCAACCAAACAGAGGAAGTAGATGAATTTTTTGCTAGTCAGCTAACTAAGGTATGTAGGAAGCACATCACAATAGTAATGGGGGATTTTAACTACCCTGACATCAACTGGGAGACAAACTCTGCACCAAGTGGAAAATCCAACAGGTTCCTAACAAACCTAGCAGACAACTTTGTTTCCCAAAAAATAGAGAAGAGAACAAGGGGATCAGCCATATTGGACTTAATTCTCACAAACAGAGATGAAATGATAGAAGGTGTTGAAGCTATAGGAATCTTGGGGGCAAGTGATCAAGCAATATTGGAATTCAACATTATGCAAACACAAGTAGTAGAACAAAGTCACACTAGAGTCTTGGACTTCAAGAAAGCTAATTTCAATAAGCTCAGAGCTTGAGAAGGATTTCATGGATGAGAATCCCCAAGGGGAAAACAACTCAAGAAGCTTGGGAAATTTTGAAAAGTGAGATTATAAAAGCCCAGTCTAGCACAATATCAATGAGGAAGAAAAATAATAGATCTTGAAAGAAACCAGCATGGATGCATAAAGAACTATCTGACAAATTGAAAGACAAAAAGGACACATATAAAAAGTGGAAAGAGGGGCAAATAACTAAGGCAGAATATCAGCAAATAGCCCGAGCCTGTAAAGATGAAGTGAGGAAAGCTAAGGCTCACAATGAACAAAGGCTAGTGACAAAAGTAAAAAATAACAAAAAAAGCTTCTTCCAACATGTTAAAAACAAGAAAAAAGTCAAGGAAACAATTGGCCCATTGCTGGGAGAAAGTGGCAAGAAGGTGACAAGCAACAGGGAGAAAGCAGATCTACTTAACTCATTTTTTGCATCTGTCTTTACACAAAAGGAAAAAATAATCCAACCTATCAAAAACAGCACCACAAAAAACAGATTAGGAACACGTTAAAATAGGGAAGAAAATAGTAAGTGAACACCTGTCTACCCTAGACGAGTTCAAATCACCAGGACCGGATGGATTACACCCCAAGGTTCTGAAGGAACTGGCAGACGAAATCTCAGAACCACTGAACTATATCTTTCAAAGATCCTGGAGCACAGGGGAACTGCCAGAGGATTGGAAAAGAGCTGATGTAGCTCCCATCTTCAAAAAAAAGGAGAAAAAAAACAGATCCAGGAAACTGCAGACCTATCAGCCTAACCTCAATACCGGGGAAGAGTCTGGAAAAGATAATCAAGCAACGAATCACCGAACACCTAGAAGCAAACAAAGTAATAACCAAAAGCCAACATGGGTTTGCCAAAAACAGATCATGCCAGACTAATCTTATTGCATTCTTTGACAAAGTGACAAAATTAGTGGACCAGAGGAATGCTGTCGATATAATTTACTTGGACTTCAGTAAAGCATTTGATGAAGTAGACACCCGGAGGCTCCAGTTAGTCCAGAATGCGGCTGCGCGGGTGATAGAGGGAGCCCCTCGTGGCTCCCACGTGACACCTATCCTGCGCAGACTGCACTGGCTACCTGTGGCCTTCCGGGTGCGCTTCAAGGTGTTGGTGATAATCTTTAAAGCGCTCCATGGCATAGGGCCGGGCTTCTGCGCATGTCCAAGATGGCGCCGCCCTGCTGATCGGGGACGCGGCGACGGGCCTTTCCAGGCTCTTTTTGGGTCTGGGGGGGGGCCTTAATACCATCATAGGCCCCCGCCCTGATGGAGGAAGATCCAGCCACCCGTAAATAGGGTGGCTGGGCGCTGTGCGACTCCGCGGGGCGTTGGGAGAAGCCCCGGAGTCACGGCGGAGTCACGGCGCCTCAGAGGGAATCCTGGCGGCCTAGCGGCCTGCCGAGTCGCCGCCAGCCTTTTTCGGCGGTTTGGCGGCGGCGGCGGCGGCGGGGGTAGGGGGGCGTTTGCAGTGCCCCCTGGACCCCTGCCTGGAAGACTTGGCCAGTGGAAGTTGAGGTTTGGAGTCTGGGCGTCTCCGGTGGCGATGGGAGGAGCCCCGGAGGGGCTGCGCCCCAATGAAGATCTGGGGGGCCGCCCGGGCTCCATCGGCCCTTGAACCTGCGGTGGCGGGCGGCGGCCTGGCCCTTCCCTCCCCGTCGGGCGTTGTCACTGGTGAGCCCTGGGTCTGCTGGCGGATTTGGCGACGGGTGTCCCCCTCTCATCTAGGGGAGCTCCAGTGGCCTGCTCGCGGTGGCGATGGGGGCGTTTCCAGTGGCGATGGCCTGGCGGAGGCGGGGGGCGGGGGCGGCCTGCCCGGTGCTGAAGTGGCGGATGGCCCGATAGGCCCAGGGTGGCTGTGACCTTGCCCTAGTGGCGCGGATATGTGACAGCGCCGGAGGAAGACCCGCGGGTCCAGCGGACACCCCTCCACTATTTACCATCTTTATAACATCCCTACCACCGTGCCTCTCCCCTTTCTTCCTTAGCCCACCCCAGGTCGTTTGTATGGGGTGGTGAACTGACTGAGTCAGCGGTTTTGTCATCTACCGCACATGGATTATCTCGAACTATTTCCCATCAGGACAGACTGGTCATGGTCATTTTATCATCTGTTATGACTTTTGCTGCCAACTTGACCAGCCCAGGATGGGCCTTGCCCGGACCGTCTCAGTGATGCGAACATTTACTGCGGCTGACCTTCTTGCCCTGCGAGATGCCCTCTCTCGGGTCTGGCCTCCAGATTATCGAGGCCCACCTTGAGGACGGGCTTTGGAGTCCCGAGAGGTGGCATGCGAAAAATAGGAGGCTTAGGGTTTTAATTGGCTGTTTTAATAGATTTTTAAGGGAGTTTTAAAGGGATTTTAAGGGGAAGGAAACCGACGGGCTTGGGTTGGGGGTGGGAGGAAGGGTGGGTGTTGGGGTAACCCGTCGGGGAGTCCAGTTCCTGCACATGCTCGTGGCGGGGGTTGGTGGGTCCGAGGTCATGGGGGGAGTCGGTGTTCCATTGGTGGAGGGTGGTGCTATTTCCACGGTAAGGGGGAGGGGCAGATATGGCGGAAGTGGGGGCTCATATCGTGTTTGGGGGGTGCGCGCTCGATGCTTACAGGCGATCGCGCGCCCCGAGCCTCAAACTTCTCCCGTTCCCGGATGGTCAGGATCCTCAGGGCCCTGGCCTTGGCTGATGTTATGCAATGCACGGTCCGTGGCCAATAAGGCCCCCCTAATTCACGATCTTATTCAGGGGGGTGCCGCGGACCTTATGGGCGTTACGGAGACCTGGTTGGGCCCAGAAGGGGGCGTGCCCCTTGTTCAGATGTGCCCACCGGGTTTCCGAGCATTTCATCAGCCGAGGGGCCAGGGTAGGGGTGGTGGGGTGGCGGTTGTGATTAGAGAGAGTCTAGAGCCGAGGAGACCACTGTACCTCAGATTGCGGGTGCGAATCCCTCTTTGTGAGATGGGGTCATAGATGTCAGATGGGCTTGCTGGTGGCGTACCTGGCTCCTTGCTACGTGTCAGCTGCCCTGCCCGAGCTCCTGGAGGTGCTTGCTGGGGTGGCAGTTGAGACCCCCAGACTTTTAGTCGTGGGGGACTTTAACTTGCCATCCTCCGGCTCGTCATCGACGGTAGCTCGGGAGTTCATGGCTTCCATGACGGCCTTGGACCTGACCCAAGTAGTTGATGGCCCTACTCACGTTGGGGTGGCACTCTGGACTTGATTTTGTCTCTGGTCAGTGGTTGAGAGATCTGGACTTAAAGGAAATAGTCATTGAACCTTTGTCATGGTCAGATCACTCTCTTCTTCGTCTGGACTTTCTGACCGCCATTCACCACCGCAGGGAGACGGAGCCGACACGTTGGTTCCGTCCCAGGCGCCTGGTGGACCCGGAGGGGTTCCGGACGGAGCTTGGGCCATTTCCTGAGGGTCTGGCACACGGCTCGGCTGAGGAACTTGTTGCGGCCTGGGAACGGGCCGCGGCGGGGGCCTTAGACCGGGTCGTGCCTTTGCGGCCTCTGACCCAGCGCAGGTCCCAACCAGCCCCTTGGTTCTCCGAGGAGCTGAGAGGGATGAAGCGCCGGAGAAGACGCCTAGAGAGTTCCTGGAGGTCTAGCCGTTCAGAAGCTGATCGGACACTAGTGAAGTCCTATACTAGGGCTTACCTAGTGGCAATGAGGGAAGCGAGGCGTACCTACGCCTCCTCCCTCATTGCATCGGCAGATAACCGCCCAGCCGCCCTGTTTCGGGTGACCCGCCCCCTCCCACCTCAGGGGAGCGGGATGACCCGTGCAGGACGTGCTGAGAGTTTAACGGTTATCTATACGATAAAATCGTTCAACCGGGATGGTTTGGACCAAGATTGCGGTGATACGGGTGAGACGGCTGAGGGCGGTCTTGGTGACATTGTATGGGATGAGTTTGACCCTGTCGCTCCCGAGGACATGGACAGGTTGTTGGGGAGGCTAAATGCCACCACATGTTTACTGGACCCGTGCCCCTCCTGGTTGGTGCTGGCCACGCAGGAGGTGACACGAGGCTGGCTCCAGGCGATTACGAGCGCTTCTTTGGTGGAGGGAGTCTTTCCGCCGCCTTGAAAGAGGCGGTGGTGAGGCCCTCCTCAAGAAGCCTTCCTGGACCCGGCTGTTTTAGGTAATTATCGTCGGTCTCCAACCCGCCGCGCGAAGGTTGTAGAGAGTATGGTGGCATATCAGTTTCCCTTGCACCTGGATGAAACTGTCTATCTAGACCCGTTCCAGTCCGGTTTCCGACCCGGTTACAGCACGGAGACGGCTTTGGTCGCGTTGGTGGATGATCTCTGGAGGGCCAGGGATAGTGGTTGTTCCTCTGCCCTGCTCCTATTAGACCTCTCAGCGGCTTTCGATACCATCGACCATGGTATCCTGCTGCGCGATTGGAGGGATTGGGAGTGGGAGGCACCGTTTATCGGTGGTTCTCCTCCTATCTCTCCGACCGGTCGCAGTCGGTGTTGACAGGGGCAGAGGTCGGCCCCGAGGCGCCTCACTTGTGGGTGCCGCAGGGTCGATTCTCTCGCCTTCTGTTTAACATCTACATGAAGCCGCTGGGTGAGATCATCAGTGGTTTCGTGTGAAGTACCAGCTGTATGCGGATGACACCCAGCTGTACTTTTCTACACCGGACCACCCCAACGGTTATCAAGTGCTGTCCCGGTGTCTGGAGGCCGACGGGTCTGGATGGGGAGAAACAGGCTCAAGCTCAATCCTCCAAGACGGAGTGGCTGTGGATGCCGGCATCCCGGTACAGTCAGCTAAATCCGCGGCTGACCATCGGTGGCGAGTCACTGGCCCCGATGGAGAGGGTGCGCAACAGGCGTCCTCCTGGATGAGCGGCTGTCTCTAGAAGATCATTTGACGGCCGTCTCCAGGAGAGCGTTCTACCAGGTTCGCCTGGTGCGCCAGTTGCGCCTTTCTGGACCGGGAGGCCCTATGCACGGTCACTCACGCCTCGTGACGTCTCGCCTGGATTACTGCAACGCCTCTACATGGGGCTCCCCTTGAAGGGCATCCGGAGGCTACAGTTAGTCCAGAATGCGGCTGCGCTGGTGATAGATGGAGCCCTCGTGGCTCCCGTGATAACACCCATCCTGCACAGGCTGCACTGGCTACCTGTGGCCTTCCGGGTGCGCTTCAAGGTTTTGGTGACCACCTTTAAAGCGCTCCATGGCATAGGGCCGGGTTATCTACGGGACCGCCTACTGCGACCAGATACCTCTCACCGACCCGTGCGCTCTCACAGGGAGGGACTCCTCAGGGTGCCGTCAGCTAGGCAGTGTCGTCTGGCGACGCCCAGGGGAAGGGCCTTCTCTGTGGGGGCTCCCGCCCTCTGGAACGAGCTCCCCCCAGGACTCCGTCAACTTCCGGACCTTCGTACCTTCCGTCGCGAGCTCAAGACACATTTATTCATCTGTGCAGGACTGGCTTAGATTTTAAATTCTATAGGGGTTTTAATTGATTTTAATATTTATATTTCTATTTTTAATGATAGGGCATTGGAATAAGTTTTTTAAAGATTATTTTAATTTTGTGTATCGATGTTTTATATGCCTGTGAACCGCCCTGAGTCCTTTGGGAGATAGGGCGGTATATAAATTTAAATAATAAATAAATAAATAAATATTTACGGGACCGCCTACTGCTACCGAATACCTCTCACCGGCCCGTGCGCTCTCACAGAGAGGGACTCCTCAGGGTGCCGTCAGCTAGGCAGTGTCGTCTGGCGACGCCCAGGGGAAGGGCCTTCTCTGTGGGGGCTCCCACCCTCTGGAACGAACTCCCTCCAGGACTGCGTCAACTTCCGGACCTCCGAACCTTTCGTCGCGAGCTCAAAACATATTTATTCATCTGCGCGGGACTGGATTAGATTTTAAATTTATTGATTTTAAACGGGTTTTTATTTTTTATATTATTTTTAATAATGGGCTATAGAATAAGTTTTTTAACTGTTATTTTAATTTGTATTTATATGTATTTTTAATTGCCAGTGAACCGCCCTGAGTCCCTAGGGAGATAGGGCGGTATACAAATATGAAAAATAAAATAAATAAATAAATAAAATAACCTACTACTAGATAAAGTAGAAAAATGTGGGTTAGACAGCACCACCACCAGATGAATTCGTAACTGGCTGACCAACCGCACTCAATGTGTAGTCCTCAATGGAACTACATCCACATGGAGGGAAGTATGCAGTGGAGTACCCCAAGGCTCTGTTTTAGGCCCAGTATTCTTCAACATCTTCATCAATGACTTGGACGAGGGGATAGATGGGGAACTCATCAAATTTGCAGATGACACCAAGCTGGCAGGAATAGCCAACACTCCAGAAGATAGGCTCAAGATACAGAAAGATCTTGACAGACTTGAACATTGAGCACTATCTAACAAAATGAAATTCAACAGTGAAAAAAGTAAGGTTCTACATTTAGGCCAAAAAAACCGAAATGCACAGAAACCGGATATGTGGTACCTTGCTCAATAGTAGCAATCTTGGAGTCCTAGTGGACAATCATTTAGATATGAGCCAGCAATGTGCAGCAGCTGCCAATAAAGCCAACACAGTTCTGGGCTGCATAAACAGAGTGATAGAATCAAGATCACGTGAAGTGTTAATACCACTTTATCATGCCTTAGTAAGGCCACACTTGGAATATTGCATTCAGTTTTGGTTGCCACGATGTAAAAAAGATGTTGAGACTCTAGAAAGAGTGCAGAGAAGAGCAGCAAAGATGATTAGGGGACTGGAGGCTAAAACATATGAAGAACGGTGGCAGGAACTCGGTATGCCTAGTTTAATGAAAAGAAGGAGACATGATAGCAGTGTTCCAATATCTCAGGGGCTGCCATAAAGAAGAGGGAGTCAAACTATTCTCCAAAGCACCTGAGGGTAGAACAAGAAGCAATGGGTGGAAACTAATCAAGAGAAAAGCAACTTAGAACTAAGGAGAAATTTCCTGACAGAACAACTAATAAGTGGAACGACTTGCCTGCGGAAGTTGTGAATGCTCCAACACTGGAAATTTTTAAGAAAATGTTGGATAACCATTTGTCTGAAGTGGTGTAGGGTTTCCTGCCTGGGCAGGGGGTTGGACTAGAAGACCTCCAAGGTCCCTTCCAACTCTGTTATTATTATTATTATAAAAGTGACTCAAAGGCAAACAAACCAAAAAATGGTCTTGCGCAATAGCTGAGATGTATTGTACATAAAATGGTGGGTGTGTATATCTTAAATAAAGTGGGTGTTTGTTTCAAATTTGTGTACATTAACCTGCCCATTACAGTCATAAGGCATGATGGGCATAAGCGAGTCACCCTGTGACCAACCCAATTTTATATCCTTTTTTTTGCTGCAGTCGTTAAGCGAACACATGGTTCTCTAGTAAGTGCTGGTTTTTAGCAAAAACATCATAAATTGTGGTCATGTGACCATAGGATGCTGCAAACAGCTATAAATGTGGGCTGGATGCCAAGCAGAGGTGGGTTTCAGCAGGTTCTAACCAGTTCTGGAGAACTGGTAGCGGAAATTTTGAGTAGTTCGGAGAACCGGTAGTAAAAATTCTGACTGGCCCTGCCCCCATCTATTCTCTGCCTCCCGAGTCCCAGCTGTTCGGGAGGAAATGGGGATTTTGTAGTAACCTTCCCCTGGATTGGGGAAGAAATGGACATTTTACAGTATCCTTCCCCTGCCCCGCCTACCAAGCCGCGTCCACCAAGTCATGCCACACCTACCAAGCCACACCCACAGAACCAGTAGTAAAAAAGTTTGAAACCCACCACCGATGCCATGCCCCTAAAATGCAATCATGGGAGCCTTGGAACTTCAAAATCAATTTATAAAGTACTTGTAGAGGATACTATTTGAAGTTAAGATGGACACCACCACCCATTTAGAGGATGTCCGCCTTAACGTCAAATAGTTACTAAGCCAATGGTCATAAGTTGAGGACTACCTGTATTCAATGAACTTTAAATTGCAGTATAGTTATTCCTAGACTTACAACCATTTGTTTAGTGACTATTCAAAGTTACAATGGCCATTTTTCCCACTTATGACCATTGCAACATCCTCATGGTCATGTGATTAAAATTCAGATGCTAGGCACCTGGCATGGTTGTAAGTCAAGGACCACCTGTAGTTCAAGCCCCAATGATGGGAGGCATTTTCCAACTACCAAATTATGTACGTCTTCAGCGAGATTTAATAAGCTTTATTAAACAGTGTCTATTAATCTTCTCATCGTTCCCATCACCAATCTCTTTCCACTTATGACTGTATGACTGTAACTTTGTTGCTGGCAATCCTTATGATTTATATTGATATATTGACCATCAATTGTGTTGTAAATGTTGTACCTTGATGAACGTATCTTTTCTTTTATGTACACTGAGAGCATATGCACCAAGACAAATTCCTTGTGTGTCCAATCACACTTGGCCAATAAAAAAAACACAATTCTATTCTATTCTATTCTATTCTAAGAGTCCATTTAATTAAAAATAAAATGTCTGCTACTTTAAGCTCAAATTAAATCAAATGAAGTTTCACTGCTAATAAAGCAATTTAGCGCACTTTTTAAAATCACACAAACAATTGAAAAGTTTATTTTCTATTTTTTCCCCCCTAAATTGTAACAAAAGCAAACTACAACTTTGTGTAGTCAGAGAACACCCAACCCCCCTTAATACAGATGGAATTTTAGAAGATGCTGGAGAATGAAAGTCAAAAACAACAAAAGGACTAGATTGGAGAATCAATTGGAAGCTAAAGAAATTCTGCTAGCTTTAAGTGCATCAACTGTTTGAAATACTAATTCAGGAATAAAAAAGATATACTCAGCAGCATTTTAGCCATTGTCTATCCACCACAGGTTGAAGGCCTCTTCCCCGTATTTCCAAACAGTGTCCTGAGTTTTCTTTTGCCAATTCAGCCTGCAATACTTGCTGATTTTGTCGATCCATCTTATTCTCTGTCTCTTTCTTGGATGCTTTTGGATGCTTGGGTTTCTACGACTTCCTTGGTCCACCTGCCATCAGTTCTTCTTGCTATGTGACCAGCCCATTTCCATTTCCAGTCTTTTACTCTCTTGATGATATCATATACTTTCATTTGTTCTGTAGTCTTTCTATCCTGTGATGCCGAGCATGTATCTTTCATAGTATGTATTCACACTAACTATGATTACTGGAGGACCAAGAAATTCTTTCATGCTATTTACATATGCTTGGGGCAGTAAGTTTTCTATGGATCATAAATTCATTGACACAAGCAAATTGCAATCTAAAGATTGCCACAAGGAAAATAATATGGATAGAGAATTGGGGAATCAAAAAAAGGTTGAGATTGCAGTATGCATTCTTAATCCTAGGACCTAGGAAATAAGGATAAAGCTTGATTTATTTTTGGCCAGCAGGTGGCGATAATCAACAACAAACGGGACTTTGATCAACTTTTCATAAAGCTGTCTGACAAGAGAAGGAAAATCTAAACTCCATATTAAGCATGGATTTTGGCCAATTGAAGATATGAAAGATTAGGACACTTTGTGCTTACAAGAACTTACAAGAGCTATAAATGTGGGCTGGATGCCAAGCAGAGGTGGGTTTCAGCAGGTTCTGACCAGTTCTGGAGAACCGGTAGCGGAAATTTTGAGTAGTTCGGAGAACCGGTAATAAAAATTCTGGCTTGCCCCGCCCCATCTATTCTCTGCCTCCTGAGTCCCAGCTGAAATACTGATTTTACAGTATCCTTCCCCTAGAGTGGGGTGGGAATAGAGATTTTACAGTATCCTTCCACTGTCACGCCCACCAAGCCAGGCCCACCAAGCCATGCCACACCCACCAAACCACACCCACAGAACTGGTAGTAAAATTTTTTGAATCCCACCACTGGTTCTGACCAGTTCTGGAGAACCGGTAGCGGAAATTTTGAGTAGTTCGGAGAACTGGTAGTAAAAATTCTGACTCCCAAGTCCCAGCTGATTGGGAGAAAATGGGGATTTTGCAGTAACCTTCCCTTGCCACGCCCACCAAGTCACACCCACAGAACCGGTAGTAAAAAAATTTGAAACCCACTACTGAAACAAACCCCATTCACGAAATATGCTCAATTATATATCAGAGTTTGCTGTAGTGATAGATGATGTACAGAACATATTTCTCTATTCTTTTCTTATGGCATAAAATATTGCTTGCTTGAAGAGTCTGGATTTGTTTTTGCTGCCAGTTTGGAGGAGGTAGCTTTGAGAGAGAGAACTATCCTGACACAAGATGATAGCATATGGGTGACTAATGATGATCTTAAAACTGATGCATAATAATCAGATGAGAGACCATAAGGAAGTGTCAAGGCTGACATTAAATCCTTGAGAAATTTCCTTTAATTCAAGGAAATTTTATTTTAATTAAAAAAAAAATACAGAAGATGGCTATAGCAAATCGGTGGGATATAATGTTTAAAGTGCTGGATTAGGAACAATGCTGAGTGATTTTGAGCTGGTCACTCCCTCTCAGCTCAGCCCATCTTGAAAGGTAGCTGTTGCAGAGAAAATACACCTCGCAAGATTGTTGTTGCAGGAAAAACAGGAGAGAGTATTACAGGTAATCCTCGACTTATAACAATTCATTTATTAAGCATCCAAAGTTACAACTGAAAAAAAGTGATGTATGACCATTTTTCACACATGGGATCATCGCAGCTTCTCTGTAATTACATGATCACACTTTGACCGCTTATATATTTATATTTTTTTTGGAAAAAATGTATTAAATTTAAAAACAAACAAAAACAATGGACATTGCTTCACATCTCTGGTTTCTAACATTTACGTTGTTCAAGTTACTATATCATATATTCCTCAGTCTATATACAAATTTACATATCTCCTAATTCCTTATATATCAAGTATATACTATATTACGACTACTACTACTACTACAACAACAACTATATACATATTTAATAAATCTATTATCCCCTCACAAGTACAATATACATTGATATGTACATTTCCAGACACTCATTATCTCTTGTTTTTGGCATTTTTCCTCCTCTCAAGACAGTCATAGAATTTACTCCAGACCTCATAGTATCTTGATTCGCTTTTATCTTTGAATTCTAGAGTAAGCCTGTCCATCTCTGCACAGTTGTAGATTTTGTTTATTACTTCTTCTTCTGAGGATGTTTCTTTACACTTCCATTTTTGAGCAAATGTTAATCTTGCCGCGGTTAATATATGCAATGTTAAGTAGGTAACATTTTTATCGTATTTGCCATCCATCACGCCCAATAAGAAAAATTCCGATTTGATCTCTATTTTGACCATTAACATCTCTTCTAACCAGCTTCTTATTTGCTGCCAGAATTTTTTTGCTTTTTGGCATTTCCACCACATGTGATAATATGAGCCTAACTCAGTTTCACATCTCCAACAAATTGGAGAATATTTTTTACTAATTTTTGCCAATCTTGTGGGTGGGAGGTGCCACCTGTAAAACATTTTGTACAAGTTTTCTTTGTAGGCGGACTTTGGCCGCTTGTATTCATGACAGTTGCTGTGTCCCAGGTGGTGTGATCACCTTTTGTGAGCTTCTGACAAGCAAAGTCAATGAGGAAGACAGATTCACTTAACAACCTCGTTACTAACTTAACAACAGCAGTGATTCACTTAACAACCGTGGCAAGAAAAGTTGTAAAATGGGGCAAAATTTACTGAACAACCGTCTCGCTTAGCGATGGGATTTTTGTGCTCAATTGTAGTTGTCACTTGAGAGCTATCTGTATACAGGTGGCATGGAGTTGTATCAAATAAAGGTGGGAAAGCAGTCTAATAAATCAATGCCATTCTGTTGTTCAGAGAATTCCAGTAAAAGTAATGATCAAGCCAAAGGCATTTTTTAGTTTCTGTTCAGGAAAAGAGGAAACAGGGTTATGGGAAGGGAGAAAATTTGGGTCTCTATGGCAGTTTGGTAGTATCTCTAGTTCCCTCTCTTCATGACTATTCCTGCTGGTGCTCCAGTAACCTGCTTTGGAGGAACTGAGCTGGTGCAGGAAAGGTTGTGAAGCCACCTACAGCTGGAGGTCACTCCCAGTTGTCCGGTTAAGGCTTGGCCTACCAGCGTTTCTTCCCGCTGGGCATTTATGTAACAAAATTGAGTAGCAAAGCAGCTGGGGTGCCAGTGAATGCAATCGGAGGAGGGGGGGAGCGAAGAAATAATGCGGATAATTGAAGTCATTTGTCGAAGATGGGACGGCGTGAGGGGGCCCGCTCATCTCCCACCTCCCACTTCCTTTTTCCACAGCAACTCTCTAATTGTCTACAGTCACTGATGGCCATTGATGGAGTCTGGTTGCCGTGGCAATGGATGAATAGAATCACACGCCCCCCCCCATTGTACCACACCAGAAAAATGGGTGGGTGGGGAGGCCATCAGCAACAACAGAAACAGCAACAAAAATATAATTTCGTTGTTGTCCAGGAAATTAAGCAGTTTGCAACCAAATAATAGAGGTCTGAATGAGGGCCCCGTCGCAGAGTTCTTCTCTGGGTTGCAGAGAAGAAGAAAAACAGTTGCTTAATGTCGCACCAGTGTTGGGGTGCAGAACAAAAACAGCCTCATTTATTGGTCCAAGGATGCTGTAAATGGGCTTTTTTTTTTTTTTTAATTTGTAGAGCAAGTTTTATGTCTTTCATGTAGAAAGTGTGTCAGGCCAAATGAATAAATCAACACATGCCTGTGGTTTGGGTTTTTTTTGTTTTTTTCCCATGTGGGAAGCTCCCTCTTCAGTGGCAGTCTACCTCGTTGAAAGCGCACACATCAGGAACGAACTGGGCCTTGTGTCCCCTTTGTGTCCTGCCGGTGACATCTTTAAGGCTAAAAGTCCAAATACGCTCCATGGATAATTGGGTCTTCCTAAGGAAAGATCCTTAGATGCGACAGTAGGATGGAACCTCCACCTTTAGGAGCAGTAAACCTTAAATGACAGGGGGGTGGGAAACTGCGATAATGACTAGTGAACCTCTAGAAATTTCCTCTGCTGTCCATGTTTTAGATGAAAGATCCTGGCCTAACCCGAACTTCCGCATCGTCTCTGCTGTTCATGCCTGACTGTTCACAGGAGACAAATCCCTTCAGACAGATCCCCCATTTTTCAGCTGGCCTTTTTTTTTTCTTTCTTCCCTTTGCTGATTTTTATGGAAAATGGCTGCTGGAAAACCTACCAAGGGACATGGGGGCCTGGCAAAAGGATGGCCGTGCAACCGCCCCTTTGCCCGCAGATATTTATTTCTCTGCTCTAAATTTCCCTTTTGCTTTGCCAAAAATGGGGGTTTGTTGGCAATCCAGTTTCTCGCTTTTCTTTCCCCCCTTGGGGTTCAACCCCCAAACCTGCTTCCCCCCCCCCAGGACCAAGTGTAAAAAGCCCACTCAGACATGGCTCTCCGCCCTGATCTGTGGGTGGCAGCCCTTGCTTGGTTTTGGATTTTCCCTCCCATCAACTGATTGCTTTTGACTGGTCCTGGCTGGGGAAGGGTGCTCCTCCGCCTCCCTCCAACCAGCTCAGCAAAGCAGCAGGGGCACCATGCTTTTGTGCCAGGCGTGGAGGCCCTAATGAATTTTGACAGGAGCTTCCTTCACCGTCCCCGCCACCATTCCCGGTTCCCGCACTGCAGGCTCAGCATGAGGGTGGGGATCCGGGCTGGTGCTCCTGAGCCGCTTGCAATATTCCGGGAGGGGGTGGGTGGTGGAATAAAGCACGGGGGCCCGTAATCTTCTGAGGACGTCTAAGCTCCTTGCCACCCGCCCTCCCGGCTCTGCAGTTTCAAGCCTGTTAAAACATTGCATCAGGGAAGAGCTTGTTCTGTTCCTATCGCCGTGTCTTTTTAATAATTCAGAATCCTCTATAAGCTGCTTTGGGTATAGTTTGATTTTATAAGATGGTATGCAAATAAATGAATAAATAAAACGCCATGGGAGTTGGGGTGGGCGCAAGCGTCTGATCTTCAGCAAACGGGAAAAGGATGTGATTGGTGCCGAGATAAATCAAAGTGGAGCATCAGGTCGAGGCACATATTTGTTGATAGGAATGTGGGGGGGGAAAGGGGGGGTCCCCATTGAAGCAGGAGCAGCAGCAGCAGATTAATCTATCAGATTATTTCTTTTTCTGGTACATTCAAGGCTATTAAACAATCTTCACCGATATTTCGTAGGTGAAAAATCAAGGCTATGCTTGCATAGTGCAATCTAGGCCCCACTCTGCAATTATTATATCAAAGTCACTACAACATCCTGTGTCAACATTTCTACTCCACCTTCCAATTCTTTCTTCATCCATGATCCATTTTCTACTCATCTGACAGCCAGATGCTTTTTATTCAGCTTAAAGATGTGATTTAAAAAAAACAACACCACCCAACCATAATTCATTCAACTGTAGTAGTTGAACGAAACCCATTCAAATGGTTTTTCAGCAGTTGTAACATATTTTGTCTTTAAAAGGCCTGTAAGTCTCAAAAGAGCTTAATTTTTTTTCATGAATTGTTTCACTTAGTGGATTTTTCATGGGATTGAATGGGGGAGTGGGCAGCTGGTAACTAAAACACAAGGGATAAACTGAAGTATTCCGTGTGTAAAAGCACAATTTTGAAATTCTTGTCCTTTTTACTTCCGTTTCTAAGAGATGGGGGAAAAATATGCAACACAGTTTGCCAGCAGTAAAAAAATATACACCTCAGAAATAACTTTCCTACAATGCACACTTTCTTGAAAAATAATTTATAGTTTCATGAAATTTATTTGCAAAAAAAAAATCCTCTGCATTTGAAAGGAAAACAAATATCTGTATTTGAAGAAACGTGCATTAAAATGCACACAAAATATAGCGAAGGTTTCACAAAAGCCTCTCAACTTGGATAAACTGAATTTGACATAGTCTCAAAAATGAGAAACTGAGGAAAAACTAAAACCGACAGATGCACCCATCCCTAAAAAAGACGCTTGTTTTTGTCCATCTCAGCATCTTGTGATGATTCATACTGTTTACTCATTCTAATAAAATCCTAGTTTCTCTTCAATGCTCGTTTCCTCTTTATCATTTTTCCTATGAAAATGTTCATAGTGTTTTTGTTTCCATCTCTGTTCATAGTCTTTTTATTTCCATATGAGGAGACTAAATGATAGGCATCTGGAAGAGGCCACTGTGCAAATGTCAAAAATTATGTTATTTCTGACATTTGAGAGATGATATCATTACAATTTTACTTCGTCCCCCCCGCCCATTTGCAAATATAGGTAGTCCTAGACTTACAATAGTTCATTTAGTGACTGTTTGAAGTTACAACAGCACTGAAAAAAAATGACTTATGACTGTTTTTCACACTTATGTATTGCAGCATCCCCATGATCACATAATCAAAATTCGAATACTGGGCAACTAGTTCATATTTATGACATTGCAGTTTCCCGGGGTCATGTGATCACTTTTTGCAACTTTCTGACAAGCAAAGTCAACAGGGAAGTCAATTCACTTAACAACTGTTGCAGGTCATAAAATGGGCCAAAACTCACTTAACAGCTGTTTCACTTAGCGACAAAAATTTTGGGCTCAATTGTGCTCGGACGTTGAGGACTACCTGTACCCATAAACTAAATCAAAAGTTGTAAGAAAAGAATCTCATGGAGCAAGAATTGGAGATAAATACAAGGCCACCAAATATTTTACTAGGTGAATAGATCAGCAAATACCATGTATTGTCACACATCGAACATCTCTATAGATAGTCCTCAACTTACAACCATTAATTTGGTGACTGTTCATACAACAGCACTGCAAAAAGTGTCTTATGACCTGTCCTCGCACATAGGACCACTGCAGCATCCCCATGGCCCAAAATTCAAGCACTTGGCAACAGGAAAGTATTTATGACAATTGCAGTGTCCCAGAGTGATATGATCACCCTTTGCAACCTTTCCAGCCGGCTTCCAACAAGCAAAGGCAATAGGGGAAGCTGGGTTCACTTAATGAGTACATGATCCACTTAACAACTGTAATGATTCACTTAACAACAGTGACAAAAAGTCCTAAAATTAGGCACGAGACACTTAACAACTACCTTGCTTAACAACAGAAATTATGGTCCCAGTTAAGGGGCGTGCATAAGAGCACCAGCGTGCCTACCGTTCCTGTCCTGATGTTCCCTTTGGTTGTATTCATTTTGTGTGGTTATTTCATGCTTATACTTATATATATTGTTGTGTTTGACAAAATCAATCAATCAATCAATAAAAAATAAATAAAAAATAAATAAAATTGAGGTTGTAAGTTGACGACAGGGTGAAATCTACTTACCTTCGCTACCGGTTCACAAATGGGAGTGTGTGTGTGTGTGTGTGCGTGCTCACGTGCAATACCTCTGGACATGCACAGGACCTTCTGTGCATTTGCAGAGTGTCAAAAACGGGATGTGATGACATCCAGGTGGGTAGGCGGAGCCTCCTGCCACAGGTGCTACCAATTCGCCCAAGCTGGATAGAACAGGGTGCATTTCACCACCAGTTGAGGACTATCTGTACTCAAAATAAGGCAAGTTATTGGGGACATTATTTTAAGGCATTTCCTCAAAAGCTTGTTAAAATATAATAATAAATTAAATAAGTATGATTTTATGATACAGCAGAGAGAGGAGATACTACAGAGTGTCCCAGGTTTTCCTGGAAGTCAATAAGGAAAACCTTTTATTTTATATTTTAATCTTGAATGTTTCACAATTTGATCTCTAATATACCTTTACTGAATCAACATATATACCGGCACATCATGATTCATTGAAAGTATGGTACATTTTTCCCGAACTCTCCACCAATCAGAAAGAAGACGCAAAATTCCATTTATTAAGGGAAAGTATAGACGTAATGGGACACATTCATGAAAATAATGCAAAAATAGCAATTACATCAGGGAAATTGTACACTTGAGTAATCATGCATTCCAAACTGCATATATGGTGGACATAGCAACAAAGACATGACTTAAAATTTTGTGGGGACCTTAAAAATAATTTGTGAACTGATGCAGAAACTCCCAAGTCAATGGAACAACAGAAAAATTCAGAAATGAGCAAAAGTGAGCTTGACAGATTCACTCACCCTGCTAAGGCTAAGCCCACGATGTAACCTTTTCTCCTTTTTTTGACTGCCTGTCCTTTAAAAGATTAAAAATGGACTTCAAATTTAAAATATATTTAAATCCATTCCAATATTGCTGGAAACCTTCTATAATGCCTCTTTGAGACACCGAACAGTGTTTAAGATGAATTATTAAATTGCAATAAAAAGCTAGTGCTTCTTGTGAGGAAACCATCTTTGAACTTTTTTTTTTCTCTGTCCAGGGCTCATGATAGTCAGAATCAAAACAGATTAAAAATATGAAAGAAAATTGTGAAAACCCTTAACAGGTATCAAAATAAATGTATTTTCATTGTAGAAATACATCTACAATCTGGAAAAAGAATAGGGTCTTTGTGACAAACAGCGACCAACAAGAAAATGCATGCGAGGATTATCAAGGGAGAAACTAAAGTATAAACAAAATAAAGAGATTTGTATTTATTTATTTACTTCTTTTATTAAATTTTTACACTGTCCTATTCCCAACAACTCCTAGTAACTTGTTATATGTTTGACCCACATATTTAAACTCTCTTGAATTGAAGGTAAAGGGGAGACATTATTTATCCCTTTTTTTAGCAAAGAAAAAGGAGAAACCTCAGACAAATTTAATTTAATATAGTTTGGTTTAAATTGTCACATTTCTAGGTTGCTCGCCTCCCAAATGACTCTGGATGACTCAAAATCTAGCAATATACATTTTATTTGACTTTTCACCCTCTTTCCAAAGACTGGCATGGATTTTAAAAATTATTATTATGCCTTCATTTATCTTCCTGTAAGGAATCTCTAGCAACATAACATAACATAACATAACATCAGAGTTGGAAGGGACCTTGGAGGCCTTCTAGTCCAACCCCCTGCCCAGGCAGGAAACCCTACACCATCTCAGTCAGATGGTTATCCAACATTTTCTTAAAAATTTCCAGTGTTGGAGCATTCACAACTTCTGCAGGCAAGTCGTTCCACTGATTAATTGTTCTAACTGTCAGGAAATTTCTCCTTAGTTCTAAGTTGCTTCTTTCCTTGATCAGTTTCCACCCATTGCTTCTTGTTCTACCCTCAGGTGCTCTGGAGAACAGCCCAACTCCCACTTCTCTGTGGCAGCCCCTGAGACACTGGAACACTGCTATCATGTCTCCCCTAGTCCTTCTTTTTGTTAAACTAGACATACCCAGTTCCTGCAACCGTTCTTCATATGTTTTATCCTCCAGTCCCCTAATCATCTTTGTTGCTCTTCTCTGCACTCTTTCTAGAGTCTCAACATCTTTTTTACATCGTGGCGACCAAAACTGGATGCAATATTTATTATTTATTTATTTATTTATTTATTATTCGAATTTATATACCGCCCTATCTCCCAAAGGACTCAGGGCGGTTTACAGGCATATAAAACATCAATATCAATATACAAATTAAAATAATCCTTAAAAAACTTATTCTAGCGCCCGAATTATTAAAAATAGAAATATAAGTATCAAATATAAATATTAAAATCAATTTAAAACCCCTCTAAATTTAAAAATCTAAGCCAGTCCTGCACAGATGAATAAATGTGTCTTGAGCTCGCGACGGAAGGTTCGAAGGTCAGGAAGTTGACGGAGTCCTGGGGAGTTCGCTCCAGAGGGTGGGAGCCCCACAGAGAAGGCCCTTCCTGGGCGTCGCCAACCGACACTGCCTAGCTGACGGCACCCTGAGGAGTCCCTCTGTGAGAGCGCACGGTCGGTGAGAGGTATCTGGTCGCAGTAGGCGGTCCCGTAGATAACCCGGCCCTATGCCATGGAGCGCTTTAAAGGTGGTCACCAAAACCTTGAAGCGCACCCGAAGGCCACAGGTAGCCAGTGCAGCCTGCGCAGGATGGTGTTATGCGGGAGCCACGAGGGCTCCTCTATCACCCGCAGCCGCATTCTGAACTAACTGCAGCCTCCGGATGCCCTTCAAGGAAGCCCCATGTGAGGCGTTGCAGTAATCCAGGCGAGGCGTCACAAGGCGTGAGTGACCGTGCAAAGGGCCTCCCGGTCCAGAAAGGCGCAACTGGCGCACCAGGCGAACCTGGTAGGCTCTCCTGGAGACGGCCGTCAAATGATCTTCTAGAGACAGCCGTTCATCCAGGAGGGCGCCTAAGTTGCGCACCCTCTCCGCCGGGGCCAATGACTCGCCACCGATGGTCAGCAGCATTTAGCTGACTGTACCGGGATGCCGGCATCCACAGCCACTCTGTCTTGGAGGATTGAGCTTGAGCCTGTTTCTCCCCATCCAGACCCGTCGGCCTCCAGGCACCGGGACAGCACTTGATAACCGTTGGGGTGGTCGGTGTGGAAAAGTACAGCTGGGTGTCATCCGCGTACAGCTGGTACCTCACACGAACCCACTGATGATCTCACCCAGCGGCTTCATGTAGATGTTGAACAGAAGGCGAGAGGATCGATCCCTGCGGCACCCCACAAGTGAGGGGCCTCGGGGCGACCTCTGCCCCTGTCAACACCGACTGCGACCGGTCGGAGAGATAGGAGGAGAACCACCGATGGCGGTGCCTCCACTCCCAATCCCTCCGGCGCAGCAGGATACCATGGTCGATGGTATCGAAAGCCGCTGAGAGGTCTAATAGGACCAGGGCAGAGGAACAACCCCTATCCTGGCCCTCCAGAGATCATCCTGCGACCAAAGCCGTCTCCGTGCTGTAACCGGGCGGAAACGGACTGGAGCAGGTCTAGATAGACAGTTTCATCCAGGTGTAAGAAACTGATATGCCACCATACTCTCAACAACCTTCGCGCGGCGGGTTGGAGACGACGATAATTACCTAAAACAGCGGGTCAGGAAGGCTTCTTGAGGAGGGCCTCACCACCGCCTCTTTCAAGGCGGCGGAAGACACCCTCCACCAAGAAGCGCTCGTAATCGCCTGGAGCCAGCCTCGGGTCACCTCCTGCGTGGCCAGCACCAACCAGGAGGCACGGGTCCAGTAAACATGTGGTGGCATTCAGCCTCCCCAACAACCTGTCCATGTCCTCGGGAGCAACAGGGTCAAACTCATCCCATAAAATGTCACCAAGACCACCTCAGCCGTCTCACCCGTATCACGCAATCTTGGTCCAAACCATCCCGGTTGAACGATTTTATCGTATAGATAACCGTTAAACTCCTCAGCACGTCCCTGCAGCGGGTCATCCGCTCCCCTGGTGTAGGAGGGAGCGGGTCACCCAGGCTGGGGCGGCTGGGCGGTTATCTGCCGATGCAATGAGGAGGCGTAGCTACGCCTCGCTTCCCTCAATGCCACTAGGTAAGTCCTAGTATAGGACTTCACTAGTGTCCGATCAGCTTCTGAACGGCTAGACCTCCAGGAGCTCTCTAGGCGTCTTCTCCGGCGCTTCATCCCTCTCAGCTCCTCGGAGAACCAAGGAGCCGGTTGGGACCTGCGCCGGGTCAGAGGCCGCAAAGGCACGACACGGTCTAAGGCCCCCGCCGCGGCCCGTTCCCAGGCCGCAACAAGTTCCTCAACCGAGCCGTGAGCTCGGTTATATTCCAAGTGTGGCCTTACCAAGGCATTATAAAGTGGTACTAGCACTTCACGTGATCTTGATTCTATCCCTCTGTTTATGCAGCCCAGAACTGTGTTGGCTTTTTTAACAGCTGCTGCACACTGCTGGCTCATATCTAGATGGTTATCCACTAGGACTCCAAGATCCCTCTCACAGGTACTACTATTGAGCAAGGTACCACATATACAGTACTGGTGCATTTTGTTTTTTTGGCCTAAATGTAGAACCTTACTTTTTTCACTGTTGAATTTCATTTTGTTAGATAGCGCCCAATGTTCAAGTCTGTCAAGATCTTTCTGTAACTTGAGCCTATCTTCTGGAGTGTTGGCTATTCCTGCCAGCTTGGTGTCATCTGCAAATTTGATGAGTTCCCCATCTATCCGCTCGTCCAAGTCATTGATGAAGATGTTGAAGAGTACTGGGCCTAAAACAGAGCCTTGGGGTACTCCACTGCATACTTCCCTCCATGTGGATGTAGTTCCGTTGAGGACTACACGTTGAGTGCGGTTGGTCAGCCAGTTACGAATCCATCTGGTGGTGGTGCTGTCTAACCCACATTTTTCTACTTTATCTAGTAGTAGGTTATGGTCTACTTTATCAAATGCTTTACTGAAGTCCAAGTAAATTATATCAACAGCATTCCTCTGGTCTACTAATTTTGTCATTTTGTCAAAGAATGCGATAAGATTAGTCTGGCATGATCTGTTTTTGACAAACCCAAACAAACATCCTTAGACCATTTTAATTCACAATGGCCTTGCAAGGTAGAACAGGTTGAGAGAGATCTTGGGGTCACCCATGGAGCTTCATGGCTGAGTAGAGATACAAAACTGAGTTTTGCTGGTTGCACTAATCAGTTCTGCAATATCAGTATAATCTGTACTGTGTATCAGGTTCCAATTAAGAAGAGAAATGTAAACATAGGCATTAGATTATTATACTTCTATTAAAGTGGTAGTAATTTAAATATGTTTGTTCAGTTTATTTCACCTATATAATAAATAACAGCCCCATCAAACTTGTTCTGAGAAGTGCCCAAAAATAGCAAAACAGAATTATTCCTACAACTGAAAAACATGAATATTGTATTTATATTATTATATCCATCCAGCACAGGGTTGAAAGGTCTCCACTCACATTATTACAGGTAGTCCTTGATTTACAACAACTTATTTCGTGAATATTCAAAGTTAGAATGGCATTGGAAAAAATGACTTACAACCATTCCTCCCACTTATAACCATTGCAAATCCCCATGGTCATGTGACCTAGATTTGGGAACTTGGTAACTGTCATATATTTATATCTTTATGATAGTTGCCATGTCCTGGAGTGCTGTGACTTTCCCAGATGGCTTCTGACAAGCAGTCAGTGGGGGAAGTCAGATTAACAAGTGTCTGCCTCACTTAACAACCACGGTCATTCACTTAACAACCATGGCAAAAAAGGTCGCAAAATCAGATTCCAATCACTTACCAACTGCCTTGCGTAGCCATAGAAATTCTAGTCTTGATTTTGTCCGCAGGTCAATACCTATCTGTATAGCAGTGCTTCCAACAACCTTGAGTAATTAGAGATGGAATTCTTTCTCTTGCAATAATTCAAATGGTATTTCTCAATTTTGGCAACTTTAGAATGTATAATAATAATAATAATAATAATGTTTTAATTTGTATACCGCCCTTCTCCTGAAGGACTCAGGGCGGTGAACAGGCAGATAAAATACAAACATACACAATAATTAAAACAACCCTTAAAAAACTGATTTAAGCTTGCCCGAAAATTTAAAATGACAATACACCCCATAAAATTACCAAAATTTAAAAACCCATCAAATTCAATTAAAATTTAAAGGTAAAATCAAGCTAGTCCAGCCATACGAAATAAATAGGTTTTAAATTCGTGGTGAAAGGTCCTAAGGTCAGGTAGTTGTCGAAGCCCGAGGGGAAGTTCGTTCCATATGGACTTCCGAGGGGAAGTTCGTTCCGTATGGACTTCAACTCCCAGAATTCCCCAGCCAGCAAGAATTCTGGGACTTGAAGTCCATATAACGTAACACTGTTAAGATTGAGAAATTAAACCATTGGACTATGCACCATTGAAGCTCCCTGTGGGATTTTTGGCCTCCCTCTCCATCTAAGAGCCAGTTTGTTGCAGTGGGGGCTGCATTAGGAAGAGGAAGCAGCCCTGAGTTCTAATCTCCCTTCAGCCATGGAGGTTGCCTGGAGGATTCTAGTCAACTGTGCCACTGGACTACCGGTAGCAGTGAAGAGACTTTGTTTTAGTTCCCTCTGAGCCAGGAAGCTGATTAGCGGACATTGGGTGGATCCTTTCCTCTTAATCTGGGTATGTCTAGTTTGATGAAAAGAAGGACTAAGGGAGACATGATAGCAGTGTTCCAATATCTCAGGGGCTGCCACAAAGAAGAGGGAGTCGAACTATTCTCCAAAGCACATGAGTCAGGGTTGAAATCCAGCAGGTTCTGACAAATTCTGGAGAATTTTGAGCAGATTGGAGAACCGGTAGTGGAAATTTTAGTAGTTCGGAGAACTGGCAAATACCACCTCTGGCTGGTCCCAGAGTGTGGTGGGAATGGAGATTTTGCAATATCCTTCCCCCAGGAGTGGAGAGGGAATGGGGATTTTGCAGTATCGTTCCCCTGCCACGCCCACCAAGCCACACCATGCCCACCAAGCCATGCCTACAGAACCAGTAGTAAAAAAAATTGGATTTCACCACTGACCTGAGGGCTGGACAAGAAACAATGGATGGAAACTAATCAAGGATAGAAGCAACTTAGAACTAAAGAGAAATTTCCTGACAGTGAGAACAATTAATCAGTGGAACAATTTGCCTCCAGAAGTTGTGAATGCCCCAACACTGGAAGTTTTAAATAAGATATTGGAAGATTGGAAGTTTTAAAGAAGATATTTGACTGAATTTGTAATGTATCTTTAAAAGTTTTGGAGGGAAAACTGAGCGGGAAAAGGCACGTTGCTGATTGGTTGAAGCCTCCGGCTAAACTGTATATAAAGAGGGGTTTTTCCGAGCGCTGGTGGCTGGGTTCACCATATAGTAAAGAGCTGTTGTCACTATCCTGGTCTCCTGCCTCGTTATTGCCCGAATCCAACACTGGCGACGAAGGTGGGATCTCGAGGCAAAAGAGCGCCAGGAAAAGAGCTGAACTAACCAGGAATACGCGAACCCAGCAAATAAGGGGCGGAAAGCAGCGATGTCCAGCTACACACCGCCAGCGCCATTCGACCCAGCCAAGGAAAAATGGGGGTCATACATGGCTCGTTTCGAGTGCTTCCTCGAGGCGAACGAACTCCAAGGAGTCTCAGACAACAGCATATTTCCTAAGCCATTGTGGTCCAGAGGTTTTCGACACCGCAGAGTCGCTGTCGGAGCCAACACCGGTACAGTCGGTACCGTGGCAGACTCTACAGACCGTATTGAAAGCCCATTATGCACCAACGCCCAAGTATGTGCAACGGTTCGAATTCAGGAGCGAGGCAAGAGGGCGAGTCCATCAGCGATACATGGCAGCCCTGAGGAAAGCCGAACCATTGCGAGTACCGAGACTTGAAGAGGCATTGCTGGAGCAACTCATTTGTGGGGTCAGGGACATCCGCTTATGACGGCGGCTGCTGTCCAAAAGCAACTTGACGCTGGCAAACGCTTTGGATGAAGCCAGGGCTCATGAGATGTCTACCCAAGCGCGGAAACCCTACAAAAGCAGGTCGCACCAACGGCTGGTGCGAAATCAACCCCGTCCACAATGAAGAGGTCCAGGCCGAGTCGGACGGTGAGGAGGAGGAAGGAGTCTTCCACACCGGGAGGCCGGAGAAAGAAGACCGGGTGACTGCGCGAGTTGCGGAGGGCAACACCAACGACAACAATGCAAATTTAAGGATGCGACTTGTCGGCGGTGCGAAAGGAAGGGCACATAGCACAGGTCTGTCGAGCACCCCAACCTTCCCGCCAAAATTCAAACCGACCAATCAGAGCGCTGGAACGCAAGCGCCCGTGATTGGTCAATTCAAAAAGGCGCGGTTGAATCAGACTGTCGTGAGAGTGGGTCACGCATCAACACGCCTAGAAAAAAATCTTTACGAAACAAAGATTGAGGGGTGCCGTGCCGATTGGAGGTGGACACCGGCTCAGCGATCACGATCATGTCCTGGGACACTCGTGAAAGCCTTACCCGCCATCGCAAAGCGCAAGCTGCAACCACAGAAATTAAAGGTACAAGACTACCAAGGAATCGCATCCCTGTTCGAGGGGTAACGTCCGTCCACGCCGAGTATGGACAATACAAGAAAACTCTGCCCATCACCATAGTCGATGGGACCCTGCCAAGCTTGTTGGGACTGGACTGGTTCCAGCATTGGGCATGGGAGTGACTGGAATCTTCAGAAACGAAGTCAACCTCAAAGACGCACTCATGAAGGAGTTTGGGGACGCCAGAGACTGCCTGGGCAAGTACACGGGACCCCTATCTCTTTAACTTAGACCCACAAGTTGCCCCTATCCGTTAAAGGCTAGGAGGGTCCCGTCACCCTAAAGCCCAGGATTGACCGAACTGGACAAGCTAGTAAACCAGGGAATTCTAGTGCCAGTTGACCATGCTAAGTGGGAGACCCTATAGTCACCCCAGTCAAACCGGACGGGTCGGTCCGGATTTGCGCTGACTACAAGGCAACGCTTAACAAAGCATTGCAAAGAGTGCTTACCCCTCCCGTGGTACAGCACTTACTGCACTCAATGGGGCAAGGGCAGGTTTTTGCCAAGCTAGACTTGGCCCAAGCCTATCAACAGCTGCCTGTAGATAGCAGCACAGCCAAGCGCAGACAATTGTGACTCACAGAGGGGCTTTTAAGTGTACCCGTTACAGTTTGGGGTTAGTGTGGCTCCAGGGTTATTTCAGAACCTAATGGAGCGGCTATTGCAGGGACTACCAGGGTGGTACCATACTTTGACGATGTACTGGTATCCGCTGAGAATCTAGAGGAATTAGGGTAAGGCTGCGAAAAGTTTTGGGCATTTTCCGGTCTGCCGGTCTCAAAGTTAAACTGAACAAATGCCAGATCGGGGTTGAATCTGTGGAATTCCTGGGCTACCGGATAGACAGGGAAGGGATTCACCCCACTGAAAGCAAGGTACGGGCCATCAGGAAGGCCCCGGTTCCAAAGAACAAAACGGAGTTACAGGCATTCTTAGGTCTGGTCAATTTCACGGTATTCTTAAAGAATTAAGGCACCAGTAGCCGAGCCGCTGCATAAATTACTAGCAAAGACGGCTGCATGGTCTTGGGGAAAGGCGGAAGCTAGGGCATTCGAAGGGGTAAAGAATCTCCTATCGAGTGATAGCCTCCTTATCCAATACAATGGCACGCTGCCATTAGTGTTAAGCTGCGATGCATCTCCCTATGGGGTGGGGGCTGTGCTCAGCCACAGGTTGCCAAATGGCACAGAAGCCCCTATTGCATATTACTCCCGAACCATGTCATCAGCTGAAAGGAATTATAGCCAGCTTGATAAGGAAGCCTTGGCTATAGTCTCCGGAGTAAAGAAATTCCATGAATATGTATTTGGTCGTGATTTCGAAATCATCACGGACCATAGACCTTTGCTAGGCCTGTTGGCAGGCGATCGCCCAACGCCTGCGTGGCACTTTCGCCCAGACTGACCCGATGGACTATCTTCCTGGCAGCATATTCTTACAAATTACTACACCGCCAGGAAGGAATTAGGCATGCAGACGCCTGAGCAGATGCCCGCTACCAGAGACTATCAAGACCCCACTCCGGGACACCAGTTCTGCTAATTGACTCTTGACTCTGGCCCAGTCACATCCAAAGAGGTGGCTCGGCTTCAGATAAGGACATTACAATAAGGACTGTAATTGGTTGGGTACAAGAGGTTGGCCATGCCGGGCGAGCGCTTTAAAGAATTTGTAAAAAACGGGGAACTCTCAGCTCAAGGGGGTGCCTGCTATGGGGGATCGAGTGGTGATCCCGGAGAAATTGAGGAAAAGGTATTGGATCTCCTTCACGAAGGCCACCCAGGGATCGTGAGAATGAAGGGTCTAGCGAGAAGCTATGTGTGGTGGCCCTTAATGGACACGGAAATTGCTGAAAGGGTAGGGAAATGCCAGGCCTGCCAGGAGTCCAGACCACTACCCCAACGGCCCCGATTCGGGAATGGGAGAGACCCCAGGGCCCTGGTCTAGGATCCATATCGATTTTGCCGCCCCTTCCACGGCCAAACCTTTCTGGTAGTAGTCGATGCCTACTCCAAATGGCTGGAAATCATTCTCATGAGATCCATGACAGCCGAGGCCGTGATTTCAGTCCCACGGCACCTATTTGTAACCCACGGGTTGCCCGACACTTTAGTCTCCGATAACGCCCGCAATTCACGGCAACCCAGTTTGAGGGGTACTTGGCAGAGGAGGGCATCCGCATGTCCTCTCGGCGCCTTTCCACCCTGCATTTAACGGCCTTGCAGAACGCTTGCTCGAGCGCAAAGGAAGCATTGTCCAGAATCAGGCCAGGCGATTGGCAAACAAAATCGATACCTTCCTAGCAGTCCAACACAGAACCCCTGTGTAACAACTGGCCGCAGCCCGGCAGAGCTATTAATGGGTCGGAAGCTTAGGTGCCCACTAGACCGCTTAAACCCAAACTACACACCAGACGGTTACAAAGGGCACACGGTAAAACAAGAGGGATGGCAGTAGGCGACCTAGTGTGGGCACACAACTACAGCGAGGGCCCGACCTGGTTAGCAGGAAAATCCTAGAGATAACAGGACCAAAATCATATCTAGTAGAGATAGAGGATGGCCGGGTATGGAAGCGCCACATAGACCAAATAAGGAAACGACAACCGTAAATCAGAAACAGACATAACAGGCCCTGACTACCCAACGTTTGAATCTACAGCTGACTCAAACCCGGGGCAAACGCGGGACTTATCTGAGTTCCAGGAGGTCCAGCGACACCAACCGGCTCATCCTGAAGACAGCAGGGACGACTCTGCAATAATCCAGGGCCGGATGGCCTAGAGGAGGAGCTGAGAGGAACAAACAGTCCCTCCGTCAGCTCGACTCACTCCCAGAAAATGAATTGCGAGGTCCGAAAGAGTCAGGAGACGCCCAGTCTACTTGCGTGATTACGAGAAAAATAAGATGTTAATTTTATGTAAATATTGGTAAAGTGTTTTCTGGGAGGAAGGAGTGTAATGTATCTTTAAAAGTTTTGGAGGGAAAAACTGAGCGGAAAAAGCACGTTGTTGATTGGTTGAAGCCTCCGGCTAAACTGTATATAAAGAGAGGTTTTCCCAGCACTGGCTGCTGGGTTCACCATATAGTAAAGAGCTGTTGTCACTATAACTCCTTATATTTGAATAGGCAAGAGCAAGGAAATTGCACATTTTTCATGATCATACCTTGAAAATGGTGATGTTGAATTTGCAACCCCTGAGTTTGAGATAGATGCCAGCCTAATAGAAATGATAATTAAATTTCATTGACTGACAGAATAGAATAGAATAGAATAGAATAGAATTTTATTGGCCAAGTGTGATTGGACACACAAGGAATTTGTCTTGGTGCATATGCTCTCAGTGTACATAAAAGAAAAGATACGTTCATCAAGGTACAACATTTACAACACAATTGATGATAATATATCATTATAAATCATAAGGATTGCCAGCAACAAGTTATAGTCATACAGTCATAAGTGGAAAGAGATTGGTGATGGGAACTATGAAAGATTAATAGTAGTGCAGATTCAGTAAATAGTCTGACAGTGTTGAGGGAATTATTTGTTTAGCAGAGTGATGGCCTTCGGGAAAAACTGTTCTTGTGTCTAGTTGTTCTGGTGTGCAGTGCTCTATAGCGTCGTTTGAGGGTAGGAGTTGAAACAGTTTATGTCCAGGATGCGAGGATCTGCAAATATTTTCACGGCCCTCTTCTTGATTCGTGCAGTATACAGGTCCTCAATGGAAGGCAAGTTGGTAGCAATTATTTTTCTGCAGTTCTAATTATCCTCTGAAGTCTGTGTTTTCTTGTTGGGTTGCAGAACCGAACCAGACAGTTATAGAGGTGCAAATGACAGACTCAATAATTCCTCTGTAGAATTGGATCAGCAGCTCCTTGGGCAGTTTGAGCTTACTGAGTTGGCGCAGAAAGAACATTCTTTGTTGTCCTTTTTAATGATGTTTTGATGTTAGCTGTCCATTTGAGATCTTGCGATATGATAGAACCCAGAAATTTGAAGGTTTCTACTGTTGATACTGTGTTGTCAAGTATTGTGAGAGGTGGAAGTATGGAAGGGTTTTCCTAAAGTCTACCACCATTTCTACGGTTTTGAGTGTGTTCAGTTCCAGATTGTTTTGGTTGCACCACAAGGCTAGTCGTTCGACCTCTCGTCTATATGCGGATTCGTCATTGTCTCGAATGAGACCAATCACTGTTGTGTCATCTGCGAACTTCAGTAGCTTAACAAATGGATCATTGGAGATGCAGTCATTGGTATACAGAGAGAAGAGAAGTGGGAGAGCACACAGCCTTGGGGGCCCCTGTGCTAATTGTACAGGTATTTGATGTGATCTTGCTTAGCTTCACCTGCTGCTTCCTGTTTGTTAGGAAGCTTGTGATCCACTTACAAGTCTGTTCCGGTACCTGTAGCTGGTTTAGCTTAGTTAGAAGAATGTCTGGAATGATGGTATTGAATGCTGAACTAAAGTCTACAAAGAGGACCCTTGCATAGGTCTTTGGAGACTCAAGATGTTGTAGGATGTAGTGCAGAGCCATATTAACAGCATCATCTGTTGATCTATTTGCTCGGTATGCAAATTGCAAGGGGTCTAAAAGCGGATTCGTGATGGTTTTCAGGTAGGAAAGCACTACCTGAAAACCATGGAAGTTCTTCTCCCTCCCTCTCTCTCTCTCTCTTTCTCTCTCTTGCTCTTTTCATTTCTTTCTGTTCAAGATGTGGTTTAGATCAGTGGTGGGTTTCAAAAATTTTTACTACCGGTTCTGTGGGTGCGGCTTGGTGGGCGTGGCATGGCTTGGTGGATGTGGCTTGGTGGGTGTGGCAGGGGAAGGTTACTGCAAAATCTCCATTCCCTCCCCAATCCAGGGGAAGGTTACTGCACAATCCCCATTTCCTCCCGATCAGCTGGGAATGGGAGGCAGAGAATAGATGGGGGCGGGGCCAGTCAGAATTTTTACTACCGGTTCTCTGAACTACTCAAAATATCCGCTACCGGTTCTCCAGAACTGGTCAGAACCTGCTGAAACCCACCTCTGGTTTAGACAGAAGTGAGGCTTTACTATTCTCCTCTGTTTCTTAACAAATTCACATTTCATTTCAATGCTATGAATGTCTGTTACAGTGGTGGAATTCAAAATGTTTTACTACCGGTTCTGTGGGCGTGGCTTGGTGGGCGTGGCAGGGGAAGGATACTGCAAAATCCCCATTCCCACCCCACTCTGGGGCCAGCCAGAGGTGGTATTTGCCAGTTCTCCGAACTACTCAAAATTTCCACTACCGGTTCTCCAGAACCTGTCAGAACCTGCTGAATAGCACCCCTGGTCTGTCAGCATTTCCTGATTTTCAGGCTAAGTCTTTTCTCTGGATCTGACACCTACATTGCAATCATTTTTTTTTTCTTTTTGAAAAGGACCTCTGCTACTTAATCACTCTGCATATGCTTAGGAGCAAACCTTCTAACCACCAGGGCTTCTGCTGAATTCAAAATTCCAAAAGTAACAATTACAGTAGTGCATTTTGAAATGAAATCTAATAGCGGTCAGGGGCTTTGGCCTTTTTCATACACGTAGTCCTCGGTTTTCAATCATTCATTTAATGACTGTTCAAAAGAAACACGAGACTTACAATCAGTCTTTGCACATACAACCATCACAGCATCAGAATTTGAGCACTTAGCAACCAGCAATGATTGCAGCATCCCAAGATCACATGATCACCTTCTGCAGTCATCCTTTGGCAAGTACAGTCAACGGAGGAAGCTGGATTCGCTGAACGACTGCCCGATTCACTTAACAACTGCAGCCACCTGCTTAACCACTGTGACGAAAAAGGTTGCAAAACCGGACCACAACAGACATTGTGATCCCAACTCAAGGACTACCTGTATATTGTCCTGCCGTCTTTCTCTTTGGCTTGGCTTTATTGGCAAGCTGAGGCAGATCGTGCCAGGAAGAAGGAAGGAAAGGTCTCGGGTAGCGATGGCACATTTGCTTGCTGAGAACGTGGAGGGGGAGGGCAAAAGGGGGCGGACAAGCTCTTCCCTACACTAAAAAGCTCTTTGCTAGCCTCTCAACCCTAATGGAAAAGTCATGTTGGATTAGCCCAGTCACAGTGAAGGTCCTTCTGCCTGCTCAGGGCTGGCCCCCGGGAAGACTTCGATGGAGCAGCCATGTGGAATGGCAGATCTGGGCCAGTGTGCCAAGGCGGAGCTGCCGAGCTCGATCCAACCGCAGCGATGGGGGAGGCAGGCAGGCAGGGGAGGGCAATATTTATTCTTGCCTACTAAGCAGGTTTGCGCCTGCCCCCCCCCCCCCCGCCCCCAGATTTTAAGAGTAATAGATAACATGGGTCATCTCGTAGTGCCAAATGGCAGAATGTCAGAATGGCCTCTGCCAATTAGGGGGGAAAATAGAAAACCCTTTTCGACCCCCTGGCCTGTGCTCTAGCAGGCCATGAATGAGACGAGAGACGATTCTCTCGTAGGTGTTCCTGTTTCTTCATCTTGCGCCAATGTGCTGAATGTACAATTAGTAGAAGGTTTATTCTCTCAGGGACTGTTCTGGGAACTGATTTTCGGAAATTAGAGGCTGATATTAAATGCATAAAAAAAGAGTTTGGTAAATGAGTTCTAAACCTATGATTCGTAGAGTGTGGCAGTACCTTCCTATCTCAGATGGAGTGCTCATCTTAGCAAAGGAAGCATTTTCCTAAATCTCCAGCCTGGCCCAGATTATGCCGATTTAGATTATAATCTCCTGGGACAGAGACTGTCATCCTTCCCTTCCCTTCCCTTCCCTTCCCTTCCCTTCCCTTCCCTTCCCTTCCTTTCCTTTCCTTTCCTTCCCTTCCCTTCCCTTCCCTTCCCTTCCCTTCCTTTTCCTTTCCTTCCCCTTCTCCTTTAATTTATATTATATCTTTTTTCTTTTATCTATATCTGATCACTTCCTTTCTTTATACCACCCAAAAAAAATGCTTTATGTGCATAAATCGGTGTTTCACAACATTGGCAACTTAGATATGTGGACTTCAGCTCCCGGAATTCTGTTATTATATGAGCAAATCATAATTATAATCAATCAGAACAAATAACTTTATATAATATTGCATCCAGTTTTGGTCGCCACGATGTAAAAAAGATGTTGAGACTCTAGAAAGAGTGCAGAGAAGAGCAACAAAGATGATTAGGGGACTGGAGGCTAAAACGTATGAAGAACGGCTGCAGGAACTGGGTATATCTAGTTTAATGAAAAGAAGGACTAGGGGAGACATGATAGCAGTGTTCCAATATCTCAGGGGCTGCCACAGAGAAGTGGGAGTCGGGCTGTTCTCCAATGCACCTGAGGGTAGAACGAGAAGCAATGGGTGGAAACTGATCAAGGAAAGAAGCAACTTAGAGCTAAGGAGAAATTTCCTGACAGTTAGAACAATTAATAAGTGGAACGACTTGCCTGCAGAAGTTGTGAATGCTCCAACACTGGAAATTTTTAAGAAAATGTTGGATAACCATCTGACTGAGATGGTGTAGGGTTTCCTGCCTGGGCAGGGGGTTGGACTAGAAGGCCTCCAAGGTCCCTTCCAACTCTGTTGTTATATTATATTATATTAACTGCCAGACAGATAAAATGTCCAATTTCTGTCTCTCTTTTCTCTTCAGCTATCCTCTATTTTTTTTTTCCATTTGAAAGGGGAGGAGTAGGCCTATGGCTTCTCCTAGTATCTCTGCCAAGTAGAGGCCTGTGGATAAGCCAGGGATGCAACACTATCATTAAATGCCTTACAGAAGTCATGGGCTACTTTTTTTCAGTCTGTTTGGAATCACAAACTTATCAACAACTAACAACACAGCTGGACATCACAGTATCTCAATCATGGAGAAATCTTCTTCCTAGCGTATTCCCGCAAGTGCAGGGTCCACTTTTCTGATAATTGAATGCCACTTTGCACAGTCAGCTGCATCTCCAGGGCGCAGGTCCATGGCTTGCATATCTTTATTGATGCTGTCTTGCAGGGGTGAAATGTTACCGGTTCAAACCGGTTTGGGTGAACCAATAGTAAAAAATGCTATCGGTTCGGGCAAACCGGTATTTCCGATGATCAGCTAGGCGGCGATCAGCTGTTACACGTGATTTATATTAGATAGAATTGTCGGATTTTCTGCTTTCTAGCTAATCTAAATTGCGTGGCACAGTGGATTCTCCCCCCCTCGCTGTTCTACTTACTTTGCAGATGCGGAAGGCTTCAAAATGTTCCTTTTTTTAGCACTGTGCAGGTGCCCCTCAGTAGAAACATCAGAAGCTTTGTGCCAAGATGGATGGCACAAGGAAAGAAAACAGTTGCAGGTCAGTGGTGAGAGAGTGGGAGAGGTTAATATCAAGAGAGGGCCTCTGTGGCTCAGACTGGTAAGACAGTCTGTTATTAACACAGCTGCCTGCAATTACTGCAGGTTCTAGTCCCACCAGGCCCAAGGTTGACTCAGCCTTCCATCCTTTATAAGGTAGGTAAAATGAGGACCCAGATTGTTGGGGGCAATAAGTTGACTTTGTATATAAATATACAAATAGGATGAAGACTATTGCTAACATAGTGTAAGCTGCCCTGAGTCTTCGGAGAAGGGCGGGATATAAATGCAAATAAAAAAAAAAAGAGAGGAACATTTCAAGGAGATGAAATGTTTCACTATCACTACTACTACCGTATTTTTTGGACTATAAGATGCACTTTTTTGTCTCCCAAAAGGGGATGAAAATGTCTGTATGTCTTATAGACCAAATATTGCCAAAGTCCCACCCACTGGCCTTCTTTTTTTTTTTGCCTCCACACGCCCCTTTTCGGGCCTTTTTTCAACCTTTTTCAGGCCTTTTTTCAGCCCATTTGTGAGGCTTTTTTGGCTCATTTTTCTAGCTTTTTTAGCCCATTTTTGAGGCTTTTTAAAGCTCGCTTCCAAGGTTTTTTTCAACCCATCTTTGAGGCTTTTTAAAGCCTGTTTCCGAAGCTTTTTTCAGCCCGTTTTTAAGGCTTTTTAAAGCCCATTTTTGAGGGTTTTTTTGGCCAATTGTTTTGGAAAAATGGCCTGAAAAAAGCCAAAAAAATGGGCCGAGAAAAAACTCAAAAATGGGCCAAAGAGCTTCAAAAACGGGGAGAAAAAAGCCTTGAAAATAGGCCAAAAAAAAGGCTGAAAAAAGCCCAGAAAATGGCCCGAAAATGGGGCGCATGGAAGCAAAAAACTTTTTTTGTTGATTTCTTTTTCTAAATTTAGGTGCATCTTATGGTCAAGTGCGTCTTATAGTCCGAAAAATACGGTAATCATCATTGCACCTCTTTCCTCTGTCAACAATACTGAATAACTCAGGCCATGGCTATCAAACATCAAAAACATCTGCCAGACTATCCCATCTCCTTTTCATGGACGATCTGAAGCTGTATGGAGAAACAGAATCGCCTCTCAACACTGCCCGTATATATATATAGCCAAGATATTGCAATGGAGTTTGGATTGGACAAATGTGCCACACTCACTATCAAACAAGGAAAAATAGTGAAAACTGAAGGAATCAAGATGCCCCGCGAAAATAACATTAAGAGCCTGAATGAAGACGATTACTACAAATACCTCTTACCGTATTAACTCATCAAATTTGCAGATGAACTCATCAAATTTGCAGATGACACCAAGCTGGCAGGAATAGCCAACACTCCAGAAGATAGGCTCAAATTACAGAAAGATCTTGACAGACTTGAACATTGGGTGCTATCTAACAAAATGAAATTCAACAGCGAAAAAAGTAAGTTCTACATTTAGGCAAAAAAAACAAAATGCACAGGTACCGTATATGTGGTACCTTGCTCAATAGTAGTACCTGTGAGAGGGATCTTGGAGTCCTAGTGGACAACCATTTAGATATGAGCCAGCAGTGTGCAGCTGCTGCTAAAAAAGCCAACACAATTCTGGGCTGCATAAACAGAGGGATAGAATCAAGATCACGTGAAGTGTTAGTGCCACTTTATAATGCCTTGGTAAGGCCACACTTGGAATATTGCATCCAGTTTTGGTCGCCACGATGTAAAAAAGATGCTGAGACTCTAGAAAGAGTGCAGAGAAGAGCAACAAAGATGATTAGAGGACTGGAGGCTAAAACATATGAAGAACGATTGCAGGAACTGGGTATGTCTAGTTTAATGAAAAGAAGGACTAGGGGAGACATGATAGCAGTGTTCCAATATCTCAGGGGTTGCCACAAAGAAGAGGGAGTCGGGCTGTTCTCCAAAGCACCTGAGAGTAGAACAAGAAGCAATGGGTGGAAACTGATCAAGGAAAGAAGCAACTTAGAACTAAGGAGAAATTTCCTGACAGTTAGAACAATTAATAAGTGGAACGACTTGCCTGCAGAAGTTGTGAATGCTCCAACACTGGAAATTTTTAAGAAAATGTTGGATAACCATCTGTCTGAGATGATGTAGGGTTTCCTGCCTGGGCAGGGGGTTGGACTAGAAGGCCTCCAAGGTCCCTTCCAACTCTGTTGTTGTTGTTGTTGTTGTTATTATTATTATTAATGTTGTATTGAGTATTAATTGTATCTTTGCAATTTTTTTTAATTTGCATTTATATCCCGCCCTTCTCCAAAGACTCAGGGCGGCTTACACTATGTCAAGCAATAGTCTTCATCCATTTGTATATTATATACAAAGTCAACTTATTGCCCCCAACAATCTGGGTCCTCATTTTACCTACCTTATAAAGGATGGAAGGCTGAGTCAACCTTGGGCCTGGTGGGGCTTGAACCTGCAGTAATTGCAGGCAGCTGCTGTTAATAACAGACTGTCTTACCAGTCTCAGCCACAGAGGCCCTTTATTTATCAGGCCTTCTAAAAAAGAATATTCCTACATTTCAAGCCTGCTATTTTTCTGCGTGTCCAGGTGCACCAAAATGTTATGTTATGCAGTTGCATCTTTTTGAAATCACTGCCCCAATTACTATATTGCATCAAAGCAGAAGGGTTCACTAGGTATCCATAACCATCTAAATATGAGCCAGCAGTGTGTGGCAGCAGCCAAAAAAGCCAATGCAATCCTAGGCTGCATTAATGGACGGATAGAATCAAGACCACATGAATTACTAGTATCACTTTATAAAGCCTTAGAAAGACCACACCTGAAATACTGCATCCAGTTTTGGTCACCCATTATAAAAAAGATGAGACTTTGGAAAGAGTATAGAGAACAGCAACATAGATGATTAGGGGCCTGGCACAGGAGTGAAATGCTACAGGTTCGGTTGAACTGGTAGTTAAAAATAGAAATCCTGCTTTCTAGCGAATCTAAATTGTGCGGCACAGCTGTTCATCCCCTTGCTGTTCTACTTACCTTCTTAAACCTCCTTTTTTGCATGCGTTTGGTGTGTATTGCACATGTGTGCAGAGCGTGCATTTGGTGTATAGTGCACATATATGTGCAATATGCGTTTGGCGCGCACCGCGCACGTGAGGGCAGCAAACCGGTGGCAAACTGTGGAGGATTTCACCACTGGCCTGGAGGCTAAAATATATAAAGAATGGTTGCAGGAATTGGGTATAGCTAGTCTAGTGACAAAGGGACGCGGTGGCTCAGGGGCTAGGATGTTGAGCTTGTCGAACAAAAGGTCTGCAGCTCAGCGGTTCGAATCCCTAGTGCTGCCGTGTAACGGGGTGAGCTCCCGTTCCATGTTCCAGCTTCTGCCAACCTAGCAGTTTTGAAAGCACATAAAAATGCAAGTAGAAAAAATAGGGACCACCTTTGGTGGGAAGGTAACAGCGTTCCATGCGCCTTTGGTATTGAGTCATGCCGGCCACATGACCACGGAGATGTCTTCGGACAGCGCTGGCTCTTCGGCTTTGAAACGGAGATGAGCACCGCCCCCTAGAGCGCACATATGACTAGCACATATGTGCGAGGGGTACCTTTACCTTTACCTAGTCTAGTGAAAAGAAAGACCAGGAGTGACATGATAACAGTCTTCCAATATTTGAGGCGCTTCCACAAAGAAGAGGGAGGGGGTGTCAATCTATTTTCCAAAGCACCTGAAGGCAGGACAAGAAACAATGGATGGATGAAGTAGAGAAGGAGTAGAAGAGGAGAGGAGAAAGTAGGAAGGATAAAAGAAAGGAGGGAGAGGAATGAGAAAGAGAAGAAAGACTGCTGTAAAACGAAAAAGATGAAATGGAAGAAAGACAATCCCGAACATGTTTGAATATATCAGGATAAAAACTGAATTAGCTAAAAAACAATAAAAGAGAATATACTGTATATTAGTAAAAATGGAGAAATTAGAACTTGAGGGCGAAAGAAGATGTGGGTTATATAAATGAGCATAGAAATATTAAGACATGATTAAAAATATGGAAAAAGAATATTTTGGCAGAAATTATAACTAAGTAAAATGTATTTGGATATGTTAAGTTGTATAAGATATGATATGGCCAATACTCTGTTCCTAAACTATGTGTGTGTGGGGGGGGGGCTGTCAATAAAAAATGATTTAAAAAAAAGAAACAATGGATGGAAACTAATCAGGAAAGATTCAACCTAGAACTAAAAAAAAAAAATCCTGACAATGAGTGGAACTAGTGGAACCGCTTGCTTTCGGAAGTTGTGGGTGCTTCATCACTGGAGATTTTTAAGAAGAGACTGGACAGTTACTTGTCAGAAATGGTGTGTAGGGTCTCCTATATGAGCAGGGGGTTGGACTAGAAGACCTCCAAGATCCCTTCCAACTCTGTTATTCTGTCGGTTAATTAAAATACATAACGGGCATTTTCAACAACACCCACCACAAAGCTGCTTAAATTTCAGGATTTGGGTTGGATGGCCCAACCATCAGGCAGATACAAAAAACAACAAATAGTTTCATAATTAGGCTGGAGAGAAATTGCAATAATCAAGGCTGACCATTCCATGCCTGTCATTTTTGCCTTTTTTCCTCCTCCATCCCTGGCTGAGGCTATGTGATGGCATGAAAAAGACGGTGAAAACACAGCTGTAGAATGTTAACAATGTGTACAAACTTTGGTAAAGTGAGCCAAAGGTCACTTTGGAAAGGAAAAAGGGGGGAAAAAATCCACAGATTTAGAATAGGAATGGGTGTGATTGCATTCTTAGACTTTACTGATTATTAATTTAAACCCATTTCCTGGGTTCACCCAGTCCAGTGAAGTATAAACTAACCAAACAGGCTAGAGTCAATCAACATGCTAAGCCACAAAAAGCAAACCAAAGTTAACATCAACCAAGAGACCATTTTTTTTTGTAAATGAAAGCAGTTTCTCTTTAAGTGACCTGGTTATGTTATTCTGCAAACACAGCTCAGTGGTCTTGTGGTTCACTTATCCATGATTAGCTGAACTATGATGTATTCACTTAACCTAATTTCCTCTGTTGGCTTGGCACACTGAACCATAAATCGCATATGCTAGGTTCACACAATAAACCAGACTGAAATGAGATCAGCTAAGCATAGAACAACGTTCCCACAATCACGCAGAAATCTTACATGCACTGGTGCTCAATTTACCAGACAGTGACATGATTCAAACGATGCTCAGATGTTCCCGGCGCTTAGCTAACAGTAAGCAGGGGAGCTGTCCAGCAGAGCAAAGAAGGAGTAACGTTAGGGTAGAGATAGGAGGGGAGCTGTCCATCCAAAATCCAGAATCAGAGTCCAGAATCAAGGTGCTTGCCCAAAAAATTATGTTGCCTATTAAGATAGTCTTCAATATATGATAATAATTGGGACCAGAATTTTCACTGCTAAGGAAGATGGTTGTTAGAAGACCTCGAAGGAGCCTTCCAGCTCTATTCTGATTGATTAAATGAGCTGTGCCTGGTTTTACAATCTCATTTGTCGCAGCTGTTAAGCGAATCACTGCAGTCATTAAGTAAATTGCATGATGGTTAAGCACAACCAGCTTCTCCCACTGTCTTCGCTTATTGGAAGCCAGCTGGGAAGGACACAAATGGCGATTATATGACTCCAGGATGTGGCAACCATTGTAAATTCATGCCAGTTGCCAAGATTCCAAATTCTGATCACAATTGTAGGGGATACAGCGGCAGTTGTAACTGCAAGGACTAGTTGCAAGTCACTCATTTCAGTGCTGCTGTAACATTGAATCAGTGGTGGGTTGCTCCCGGTTCTGCCCAGTTCTTGCGAGCTGGTAGTAAAAGCGGCGGGAGGCTCCACCCACCCACCTGGACCTCATAATGGATGATCTGCGCATGCACAGAAGCGTGCGCACGCATATGCTCCCATTGCAAACCGATAGTAAAGTTAAGTAGAACCTACCACTGCATCGAATGGTTGCTAAATGAATGTATACTACTTGTATAACTGAATAGCAATAGTAATAGCATTTAGACTTATATACCCAGGAGTGAAATCTAAAAATTTTCCCTACCGGTTCTGTGGGCGTGGCTTAATTGGTGGGCGTAGCTCGGTGGTCAGATGACTGGGTGGGCGTGGCCAATAACAATAAATAATAAAAATAATTAACAAAGTATACAAAACAATAAGAGGTACCAAAACCAACTTTCACACTTTACATACACACACCACAACACAACACAACACAACTGACTCACACACAATGTAAAAGCAGCTGCACTTCACCCAAAATGGCCCCTGCAACAAGCAGGAACCTCACTTTCACACTTTACACACACACAACACAACTGACTCACACACACACAAAATGCCACATACAGCTTTCTGAGATTTTGTGTGTTTGTGTAGTTAGAGTGATACACTACAGAAACACACCAAATCTCAGAAAGCTGCACAAATATTTTATTTTATTATTTTTATTTATTTTTTTAGATCAGGGGGTCTCCAACTTTAGTAGCTTTAGGTTTGTAGATTTCAACTCCCAGAGTTCCTCATTAAGCAAAGCAGGAAGTCAAAGCAGGCTGTAATCAGTAGCTGAAGTAAGCATTGTGTTGCCATCCCGAAAGGAGCAGTAATTATAGGTAAGTAAGGAGGGGGCATTGGGTGGGCATGGGTGGGGCCTCTTGTAAGTGGGGGCTGTTAAAAAGTGATTTTAAAAGCCTGCTAGGATCAGGAAAGTCCTCTGGGATTGCCAAAGGGAAAAAAGTTTTAAAGTCAGCTCCTCTGATGATCTCAGCTGAAGTTTCCTCATAGCAGCCCAGAACCTCTTAAAATAATTGTTTTAACATGTAGAAAACATGTTTTATAAGGTTCTGGTGATGAGGAACTCAGCTGGGATGGCCAGAGGAGCCTTTTAAAGCCCCCCCCCCTTTTTTCTTTTTTTCCCCTTCGGCTGAAGAGGTTTTTTAAAAAAAAACTTTTAAAGTGTTCTGATGATCCCTGCTCAGCCCCGCGATCATCAGAGGTTTTTTTTTTTTTTTACTTTTAAAGGCATGTTTTTGGCTGAAGAAAAACTTTTAAAAGTAAAAAAAAAACAACCTCTGCTGATGGTGCGGCTCAGCAGGGGCAGGGGGGCAGGGCCAGGGATTTTTGCTACCGGTCCTCCGAACCAGCAGCTGCCATCGCTACCTAATCAGGGGAGCCGGTGCGAACCGGGAGCATTTCACCCCTGGATATACCCCTTTATAGTGCTTTACAGCCCTCTCTAAGCGGTTTACAGAATCAGCCCATTGCCCCCAACAATCTGGGTCCTCATTTTACCCACCTCGGAAGGATGGAAGGCTGAGTCAACCTTGACCCGGTGAGAATCGAACTGCCGAACTGCTGGCAGCCAGCAGAAGTAGCTTGCAGTACTGCATTTTAACCACTGCATCACCACAGCTCTTCACCATGGATAGAAGCTGAGGGCTGCCCAGTCCACCTGGGAACTTTGTTTCATCTACTTGAGCCCAGTTACACCCATTCCTGTTGCTAAGTAAGACGGTTATTAATTTCTGTTGCTAAGTGAGGCAGTTATTGAGTGAGTTTCGTCCCATTTTACAAACTTTCTTGCCACCGTTCTTAAGTGAATCACTGCAGTTGTTAAGTTAGTAGCATGGTTGTTAAGTGAATCTAGCTTCCCCATTGACTTTACTTGTCAGAAAGCTGCAAAAGGGGATCACGTGACCCTGGGACATTGCAACCATCATAAATATGAGTCAGTTGCCAAGTGCCTGAATTTTGATCACATGACCATGGAGAATTGAAGATGCTGCAACGGTTGTAAGTGTGAAAAACAGTCATAAGTCCCTTTTTTCCAGTGCTGTTGTAACTCCACTGAAAGTTTTAAAGAAGAGATTGGACAACCATTTATCTGAAATGGTATAGGGCAGGGGTCTCCAATCTTGGCCACTTTAAGACTTGTGAACTTCAACTCCCAATTCTGGGAGTTCTGGGAGTTGAAGTCCAATTCTGGGAGTTGAAGTCCAATTCTGGGAGTCAAAGTCCACAAGTCTTAAAGTGCCCAAGGTTGGAGACCCCTGGTATAGGGTTTCCTGCCTGAGCAAGGGGCTGGACTAGAAGACCTCCAAGCAGGGGTGAAATCCAGCAGGTTCTGACAGTTTCCGGAGAACCGGTAGTGGAAATTTTGAGTAGTTCAGAGAACCGGCAAATACCATCTCTGGCTGGCCTCAGAGTTGGGTGGGAATGGAGATTTTGCAATATCCTTCCCCCAGGAGTAGGGAGGGAGTGGGGATTTTGCTTCCTTTCCCTGCCACGCCCACCAAGCCACACCCACGGAACCGGTAGTAAAAAAAATTAGATTTCACCACTGCCTCCAAGGTCCCTTCCACTCTGTTATTCTATTCAAATAGTCACTAGACAAATTGCTGTAAATTTAAGACTACCAGTACTGTCTTTACTGCTGAAATGCCAGGAGGTATGAGGTAGTCAAAACAGCTTGGGTCTCCTCGGTTTGCAGACCTTATAAAGAGGAAGGCTCTGAAAAATGACAGTGTTATTGTTTTTATCCTGTGATAAAGGTCTCTTATTTAGAAGAAAATCTGGAATTTCAGCAACGTAAGGGACATGCAAGGAAGTTTTTCCTAGAGACCTTAGGAATCCTGGTCCCTTGGAGGAAATTCTTGACCTAAACATTCAAGAAGGATAGCACCATGAACTTAAGAAATAAAATGGAGCCAACGTAATCCTGCAAAGTTCATGCTCAGTTTACAGATTTACCAAAATTCGAAATTACAACACCGCTGAAAAAAGTGATTTACTACGGGTCCTCGCACTTACGACCATCACAGCATTCCCCACCATGACGTGATCAAAATTCCTGTGCTTGGCAATCAGCATGTATTAATGATGATTGCAGCATTCTATGAGGTCATGTGACTGCCATTTGCAACCTTCCCAGTCAGCTTCTGACAAGCAAAGACCCAGAAATGTGATTCATTTAACTTCAGTGATTCGTTTAACAACTGTGGGGAAAAAGGTTGTAAAATTCGGCGTGACTCATTTAAGAACCACCTTGCTTAGCAACAGAAATTCTGGTTCCTATTGTGGTCATAAGTTGAAGACTACCTGTAGGAATGGATCCATAGTACTCATTTAGCTGGGAAAATTCAAAACCTTTATCCAGGGAGATCAGCCTACATTGCACAAACCCAAATTTTGGAAGTCCCTACCTACTTGAGTACATATTCTAATTTTCTTCTAAGCATTTTCATTTTTCCAAGTTTTTTAAATCAGGAGTCTCCAACCTTGGCAACTTTAAGACTTGTGGACTTCAACTCCCAGCAAAGCTGGCTGAGGAATTCTGGAAGTTGAAGTCCACAAGTCTTAAAGTTGCCAAGTTTGGAGACCCCTGATTTAAATCATGGTATGGTTTTAATTTTGTTTTCATTCCATGTACTTTTCCCCTTCTATTTTCTTTTTCAAAGCAGCTGGTCTGTGGGTTTTCTTGTGTTTCCCCTCAGTTTTAATTATGTGGTTTAATTGGCTTGTGTCTCCATGCTTTTTTACAGGCAGGTTTGTTTGTTTCTGAAATGTGATTATTTTTATGTTGCAATCTATTGAGAGAATGTTTGTTTTAGTTTGCCATATAAATAAATGTAAGTCAGAAAACCTGATACTGACACTGTCTTTTTCTAATTGTGTCTTGGGAGACGTTGGGCCAATGTGTTCCTCTCAGCCTAACGCATCTGACAGAATGGTTGCTGTGGGACAAAATTAGAAGCCACCTTCCTTCATACATTGAGGACCTGTATACTGCACGAATCAAGAAGAGGGCCGTGAAAATATTTACAGATCCCTCACATCCAGGACATAAACTTTTCAACTCCTACCCTCAAAACGACGCTATAGAGCACTGCACACCAGAACAACTAGACACAAGAACAGTTTTTTCCCGAAGGCCATCACTCTGCTAAACAAATAATTTCCTCAACACTGTCAGACTATTTACTAAATCTGCACTACTATTAATCTTCTCATAGTTCCCATCACCAATCTCTTTCCACTTATGACTGTATGACTGTAACTTTGTTGCTGGCAATCCTTACGATTTATATTGATATATTGACCATCAATTGTGTTGTAAATGTTGTACCTTGATGAACGTATCTTTTCTTTTATGTACACTGAGAGCATATGCACCAAGACAAATTCCTTGTGTGTCCAATCACACTTGGCCAATAAAAATTCTATTCTATTCTATTCTATTCTATTCTATTCTATTCTATTCTATTCTATTCTATTCTATTCTATTCTATAAACCACTTTGGGTTCAAAGAGCAGTGATTCTCAACCATAGAAACTTTAAGACAGGTGGATATCAACTCCCAGAATCCCACAAACCAGGATGGCTGAAGGAATTCTGGGGGTTAATGTCCACCTGTCTTAAAGTTCCTGAGCTTGAGAAACTAGAGGAAAGATGAGATACAAAGGGAATGAGAAGGAAGGAAGGAAGGAAGGAAGGAAGGAAGGAAGGAAGGAAGGAAGGAAGTTCTAAAAACAATGACATCAATTTTGCTGAAGCACTAATACAAAGGAATCCAAAAGAACAACCCTAAAACCAAACTGGGAAGGATCACCATAAAAATAGATAACATCTCATATTACGAAAATATAATATAGGCAGTCCTCTACTTACGACCACAATTGAGCCCAACATTTCTGTTGCTAAGTGAGACATTTGTTTAAGTGAATTTTGCCCCATTTTAAGACCTTTCTTGCAATAATTGTTAAGTGAATCTGACTTCCCCAATGACTTTGCTTGTCAGAAGGTTGCAAAAGATGATCACACTGCAACTGTCATAAATCTGAGACAGTTGCCAAGCTTCTGAATTTTCATCATGTGGCCAAGGGGATATTGCAACAGTCGTAAGTGTGAAAAACACTTTTTGCAGTGCCATTGTAACTTTGAACGGTCACTAAATGAACTGTTGTAAGTCGAGGACTACCTGTAATTCAAAAGACTAACCCTAAAACCCAAGTATTAAGGATTACCTTTAAAAAAAGTGACATCTCATATTACAAGTATGTCATATGTTGACACTCTCCGGTAGACAGCAAGATACCAAGTGAAATGAAATAAAATTAAATGAGCTTTCCTGGTTGTGTGTCCTGCATAGAAGATGAAACAAAGATGCCTGAGCTACAGTGAATCACTTATTTATTGGTTTTTTGAATCTTTTTCTCATGAACAGAAACAGAATATCATCAAAACATCAAGGATAAAACAAACCAGAGGGAGAAGAAAGAAAACAACAAAAGCACCCAGTTTTAAAACAAACACTTTGGGAAGCCGTGTGTGTGTTTCTATCCATGCAGGCATTTTCTCTAGACTAAATAATGGAAGGGAAGAGGGACTGAGGTTTGGCGGCAGAGATTTCTCAATCATGGCGCTCTCTAAGCATAAATGGGCCCGAGCAATTTGTGATCCAAGATCTTCTGAAAACTCAGGAAATGTCTTCGCAGGTCCATGGACCGGCACAGGGTCACTGCATGTCAGAAACTGGGCTACGCAAACAAGCAGAGCCCCATCCGCGGGATGCAAGCAGCACACGAAACCATGCCTCCTGCAATCCATGGAAAAACGTCTCTCCACAGAACCAGTCCATGGTGCCCGAAAGGTTGGGGGGCCACTGCATTACAACATATATAGATTTGTCTCAGTAGGTTACAACTGCTTCTCTTTCTTAGAAGTCTTATATCCGTGATGGCGAACCTATGGCACGCGTGCCACAGGTGGCACACAGAGCCATATCTGTGGGCATGCGAGCGTTGCCCTAGTTTAGCTCCAGCATGCATGCGCATCCTGGCCAGTTGATTTTTGGGACTTCCGGTCCCACTGGAAGTTGGAAAATGGGCCATTTCTGGCCTCCAGAGGGCCTCCAGGGGGGTGGGGAAGACCATTTTCGCCCTCCCCAGGCTCCTAGAAAGCCTCTGGAGGGCAAAAAATAGGCCTACCGGGCCCACGGTGCCATCACGTGCCAAAAGCTGGGGGAGCCTGGGGAGGTCACGTGTGCATGCGCAGGAGGGCGGGGCACATTGAATTATGGTGGTGGGCACGCACGCACGCAACCCCCTGTACTTCCCCCGCTTTTGGCATGTGACGGCAAAAAGGTTAGCCATCACTGCCTTATATGTTTGTACCGGTAGTCCTCGATTTACAGCAGTTCATTTAGTGGCCATTCAATGTTACAACAGCACTGAAAAAAGTGACTAATGACCATTCTTCACACTTACAACCATTGCAGCATCCCACATGATCAGAGTTCGGAGGCTTGGCAACTGACTCACATTTATGACAGCTGCAGTGCTTTGGGGTCACGTCATCCCCCTTTCGCGACCTTCTGACAAGCAAAGTCAGTCAGTGGGGAAGCCAAGTTCACTGAACACCCGTGTGCAATTAACTGCAGTTAAGATCAACTCTTAACAATTGTGGCAAGAAAAGTCGTAAAATAGGGCAAAATTCACCTAACAAGTGTTCCACTTCGCTACAGAAATTTTGGGATCAATGGTGGTCATAAGTCAAGGACTACCTGTATTGTGCTACCTCGGAAACACCTTCATTGAGCATGTGCAGTGTGCCTTTTCTTCAGGGTTGAAACTATTATGTTTCCGTTGTGTTTATAACATAGAGAACCTGAAACTCACCTCAAAGAAGGCTTTGAGACAGTTGTGCCCTAAGGAAATCCACGTATTGTCCCATGGGATAATTACAGTGCAAATTAAAACTAAGTTAAATTTTTCCCTGCCTATCTCTAAGCAGAAAATGGGTTAGCCATGATTGCTGTGTCTTTTTTATTCCAAGTCAGCCAAAGTTAACTATTAAAACCATGTTTTATTGTCTTTGGATGTTGCACTTGGAGATGTGGCTCATAAAAGATTATATGCAGCTTTTAACAAGGAGAATTGAAACACAGTTTACCCTGTAATTTGTACCCGGCGAAAAAAGTGAGTGGGCAGTCAAAATACATAGTGAGGTCTGGATCCCACGTACAATTCCCTCTTCCTGCTGAACAATAAATACTAGGCCATTTGATGGCAATATTTATGTAATGGTGTTGAGTTTAAGCACTACTGGTTTTAGAACATTTGGTCTTCCTCGGTGTAAATACAGGCATTCAATCAATTCCTTTACAGAGGAATTATTGAGTCTGTCATCTGCACCTCTGGTTTGGTTCTGCAACTCAACAAGACAGACACAGACTTCAGAGGATAATTAGAACGGCAGAAAAAACAATTGCTACCAACCTGCCTTCCATTGAGGACCTGTATACTGCATGAGTCAAAAAGAGGGCTGTGAAATTATTTACAGACCCCTCACATCCTGGACATAAACTGTTTCAACTCCTACCCTCAAAATGACGCTATAGAGCACTGCACACCAGAACAACTAGACACAAGAACAGTTTCTTCCCGAATGCCATCACTCTGCTAAATAAATAATTCCCTCAACACTGTCAAACTATTGACTAAATTTGTACTACGATTTATCTCATCGTTCCTATCACCCATCTCCTCCCACTTATGACTGTATGACTGTAACTTTGTTGCTTGTAGCCTTACAATTTATATTGATATTGATGGTTTCCTGATTGCTTATTTGTACCCTATGACTATCATTAAGTGTTGTACCTTAGAATTCTTGATCTTTTCTTTTATGTACACTGAGAGCATATGCACCAAGACAAATTCCTTGTGTGTCCAATCACACTTGGCCAATAAAAATGCTATTCTATTCTATTCTCAACTTACAACAGTTTGTTTAGTAACCATTCAAAGTTACAACAGCACTGAAAAAAACACGACCATTACAGCACCCCCATGGTCACGAGATTAAAATTCAAATGCTTGGCAACTGACTCATATTTATGATGGTTGCAGTGTCAGCTTTGGAACCCATATTAACACCAGAAGTTTCCACGCTGCCAGTCCTGGGGTCATGTGTTCTACCTTTCGTGACCTTCCGACAAGCAAAGTCAATGGGAAAGCCAGATTCACTTAAAAACCCGGTTACTAATTTAACAATTGCAGGATTCACTTAATAACTGTGGCAAGGAAGATTGTAAAATGGGCCAAACTCACTTAACAACTGTCTCACTTAGCAACAGAAATGTTGGGCTTAATTGTGCTCGTAGGTTAGGGGCTACCTGTAGAAATAAAAGTTAATCACAAAAGTCTAATCATTTTTACAGGCACTCCTCAACTTATGACCACAATGAGGACTGGAATTTTGGTTGCTAAGCAATGCAATCATTAAGTGAGTCACCATGTGACCAGACCAGAATTCACTATTTTTACTGTGATTGTTAGGCAAACCACCTCAGTTGTTGATTGAATCCAATTTCCTCCATTAACTTTGCTTGTTGGAAGCCAGCTGAGTAATCATAATCAGGTGACTGTAGGACATTGCAACCATCGTAAATGTTGCAAGCACCCAAACCAGAATCATATGACTATGGAAGTAGTGAAATCCTCCGAGGATCGCCACCTGTTCTCTGCCCACGCATGTGTGCTGCACACCAAACATGCATTGTGCTTGCGCATGTGAGCTGCATGCCAAATGTGAGCTGCGCACATGCATGTGCAGCACACTCCAGAAGCACGCTGCTCACACATGCACAATACACGCCAAAAGCACACTGCATATGCATGCACAGCACATGCCAAACACGTGCTTTGCACTGAAAAAGAAAACTTCACTAGGTAAGTAGAATACCAAGGGGGGGGGAACAGCTGTGCTTCGCTAGAAAGCAGGATTTCTAGCTTCCTAGCGAATATAAATCACGCGGCACAGCTGATTGTCAGAAATATCAGTTTGCCCGAACTGGTAGCTTTTTTTTTACTACTGGTTCGCCCGAACCGGTAGTTTTTATTACTACCAGTTCATACCTTCAAGAACAGGTCATAAGTCACTTTTTCAGCGTCGTTACGGTTTTGAACCATCCTTAAACAAATGATCATGTTTGATCATTTTTGTATACAGAAATTATGTTTTCAGTGGGATTTGCTTTCTGTCAACTAATTAGATAGAGCTCCCCTTGTCTTCCAAAAGCTTAAGATAGCTAGAGGTATCCATAGGAGAAATCCATATTAGGAACAATCCTTAATTCCAGCATTTCCCAATGGAAACTTTCAGACTATAGCAGGGTGGGCAACTATGGAAACTTTACAACTATGGACTACAACTCCCAGAATTCCTGAGTCAGGTGGATTCTGGGAGATGAAGTCTACAGGTTGTAAAGCTTCCCACCCCTGGATTAAATGGTTGAAATAAAGACATTTACATGCACACTTTTTTATTTTACTTATTTTTTTTTGTAGTCTGCCTGAGCCGCGATGTGGCTCAGGCTGTAAGAAGCCTGTTATTAAACACAGGTGCCTGCAATTACTGCAGGTTCTAGTCCCACCAGGCCCAAGGTTGACTCAGCCTTCCATCCTTTATAAGGTAGGTAAAATGAGGACCCAGATTGTTGGGGGGGCAATAAGTTGACTTTGTATATAAATATACAAATAGAATGAGACTATTGCCTTACACAATGTAAGCCGCCCTGAGTCTTCGGAGAAGGGTGGGATATAAATGTAAATAAATAAAAAAAATTATTTTTACAAATAACTTAGGACTCCTCTTATTTTCTCTACAACAACTTTGTGAAGGTGGGATGGGGTATGAGAGAGAGACTGGCCCAAAGTCACCCACAGCTGGTTATGGCTCAGGCGGAATTTGAACTCATGGTCTCCCAGTTTTCGAGTCTGGTGCCTTAACCACTAGACCAAACTAGCTCCCATATCAACTGGCTCTCTTTGCTGTAAGACAATCATTTTGTAAGGGTATTATTATTCCATACTGAAGATGGAAGGGCTAAAGTTGAGGCAGAATGACCAATTTACTGAAAGCCATGCTGTAATTAATTTTTGGGTCAGGCAAGGTTTGCATGTGGAATTTTTTTTTTTTTTAATTTGGAATTCAGGTTGCACACTGAAACCTACCTGCCTCCAGACAAACGTCACTGAACTTAATGGGAATTCTTGTGACGTACAATTGTGTAGGATGTTACTACTCACATTCTGTAATCCTGAGGCATTTGGGTTAAAGAGTTACTTTGGGACAATCACTAGATGGGAGCAGAGAGCTAGTTTTTTTCTAAATCCTGCTTCCGTCATTTAAGGATTGCCCAATTTTTGCAGCCCAGATAGAGTAGCTCTAATTTACTTCATCTAGTTCAGGGGTCTCCAACCTTGGCAACTTTAAGACTTGTGGACGTCAACTCCTCTGGGAGTTGACGTCCACAAGTCTTAAAGTTGCCAAGGTTGGAAACCCCTGATCTAGTTTCATAAATTTGAAGGCCTGCACAATTCTCTAAATTTGCCAGCATGATAGGGGCATCCATAATGGAATTTTAAAAAATCAGGATATCAGCCACAACAGTATTATTGAATCCTTGGGCCTTTTTTTTTTTTTTTGGCCTTTGCAGACCTAAGAAAGAGTAGTGACTGCCATCTTGACTTTTTTGACCTTTGGCCTGCAGACCCTTTACAGCACTCCATACTGCTTCTCTTGGCTTCAACTCTTTGCCCATTTGGTTCTGACTCTAAAAAAAGGAGTCCTAATTAACACGACAGGTTTCCAAATTTTTAAAGGGGGCAGAGGGGTGTCCTGTAGCTATCCTAGTTGTCAGGGCACTACAACTGCCAGCAGACCCTGCCAGGATAATCAGGATAGTCATAAGGGATTCTGGGAATTGTAGCTCAATAGCATTGGAAGGGTTACACTTTCTCTGTCTCTGAGGTTAACAAAAGTATTACCATAAACTGTTCCCTTTCGGAATCCCTTTCTGGTTTAAGCTTTTCCAGAATATTCCATTTCCTCCCTCCCTCCCTCCCTTCAATTTTCTGCTATTCTATAACAGCAAAATTGTTTTTTTTAATCTATTTTATATTTTCTTGGGAGAGAGGGAAGAAATTCTTATTTTATTTTATTGTTTTATTTTATTTTTTTAAAAACTGGGGGAGAGATTTCATGGGTGTTTTGCTTGCTTGTTTTGTTTCTGCTGGAGACGTACAAAATATTTTGACACCGCCACTCCAGAATTATCCTGAGCTTAACGCAATCCCATCTGAAGCTCAAAAGCTTCAGGATGATCAGGAGGACATTGGGAGTCCTCTAGTAACAACGACAGTAGTTTTGTGCACTTCTAATTTTGGCAACTTGTGAGGTCCCTTTCCTTTGAAGTCTGCCATGTTGGCTGTATAACACCTGATGTCCAATGATTGACTTTAGCATTAGCACCTTGGTCCTCTCTGTGGCCATGTAGAATCATTGAGCTGTCTCCAAAACAGACTCACTTGTTATGTCCAAAGACACCAGCTATTTAATTGCCCAGAGACTGGTCTGACCCAAAGGAAAACTGAAAGTAAATTTCTGAAGTGTCCTTTGGGGCATCACGGATATAGGATTTTGGGATGCTCATGCCTCATGCCTCCTTGATGGCCCAGGGACTCAGAAGAGGTGATATTTACTAGCCAAAAATTCTCCCATCACATCCCTTTGCCATGAGCAATTGGTTAATAGAATAATCTTCTAGCAGAAGACATGGGAGTGAGACAGGCAGTAAGGCAGCTAGATAAATAGATAGATAAGTAGCTGGCTAGGTATCTGAGTAATAGAGCGAGAGCTAACCAAACTATTTTTGGAGTTTGGAATTAGCAGCTCAAATAGGATTAATCTCGATAATACTCAGCTCAGCCTCTGTCCAGAACTTGTAGGTAAGGACATCGGATGTTCACCACACTCATAGCAGGAAGGGAGATAGATATGTCAGGAGGGAATGTTTTGACACTTGTAAGTTTGGGATGAGCAACCGAGAGTGCCAAAGGTACCTTTTCCCCGCCTAAAATCTGAGGATTTAATCCTGCTCTTCTTTCAGAGGTATACAGGTCGTCCCCAATTTACGACCACAACTGAGCTCAATATTTTTGTTGATGAGTGAGACAACTGTTAAGTGAGTTTTGCCCCATTTTACAACCTTCCTTGCCACAGTTGTTAAGTGGAATCGCTGAAGTTGTGAAGTTAGTAACACGGTTGTTAAGTGAATCTGGCTTCTCCATTGACTTTGCTTGTCAGAAGGTTGCAAAAGGGGATCGCGTAACCCTGGGACACTGCAACCGTCATAAATATGAGTCAATTGCTAAGCTCTGAATTATGATCGCGTGATCATGGGGATGCTGCTACAGTGGTAAGCATGAAAAATGGTCTTAAGTCACATTTTTCAGTGCCGTTGTAACTTTGAATGATCACTAAATGAATGGTTGTAAGTCAAGGACTACCTGGGGTAGTCCGCCACTTATGTCCACAACTGGGACCAGAATTTCCTTTGCTAAGCAAGATGGTTGTTATTTGAGACACACCCAATTTTATGTTCTTTTTTAACATGATTGTTAAGCGAACCACTACAGTTGTGAATCACGTGATTGTTAAGCAAATCTGGCTTCCCACATCGACTTTGCTTGTCAGAAGCCAAGTGGGAAGGTTGCATATGGCGATCGCATCATCCTGGAATGTTACAAACATTGCAAATACAGGCCAGTTGCCAAGTGTCCCAACTTTGTACATGTGACCATGGGGGTTCTGTGATAGCTATAAATGCAAAAACCGATTGTAAGTCTCTTTCTTCAGTGCCAATAGAATATAGAATAACAGAGTTGGAAGGGACCTTGGAGGTCTTCTAGTGCAACCCCCTGCCTACGCAGGAATCCCGACACCATCTCAGACAGATGGTTATCCAACATTTTCTTAAAAATTTCCAGTGTTGGAGCATTCACAACTTCTGCAGGCAAGTCGTTCCACTTATTAATTGTTCTAACTGCCAAGAAATTTCTCCTTAGTTCTAAGTTGCTTCTCTCCTTGATTAGTTTCCACCCATTGCTTCTTGTCCTGCCCTCAGGTGCTTTGGAGAATAGTTTGACTCCCTCTTCTTTGTGGCAGCCCCTGAGGTATTGGAACACTGCTATCATGTCTCCCCTAGTCCTTCTTTTCATAAAACTAGACATATCCAGTTCCTGCAACCGTTCTTCATATGTTTTAGCCTCCAGTCCCCTAATCATCTTGATTGCTCTTCTCTACATTCTTTCTAGAGTCTCAACATCTTTTTTACATCGTGGCGACCAAAACTAAATGCAGTATTCCAAGTGTGGCCTTACTAAGGCATTATAAAATGGCATTAACACTTCACGTGATCTTGATTCTATCCCTCTGTTTATGCAACCTAGGACTGTGTTGGCTTTTTTGGCAGCTGCTGCACACTGCTGGCTCATACCTAAATGGTTGTCCACTAGGACACCAAGATCCCTCTCACAGTTACTACTGTTGAGCAAGGTATCACATACACTGTACCTGTGCATTTTGTTTGTAAGGTTGTATAGCTGCTAAATGAATGGTTGTAAGTCAAGAACTGACTGTACATAATGAAAGAAAGACAAAAACTAACCAAAGTAAAAGGTGCAGAGCTAGACGCTCTCACTCACGCCCTCGTGACGTCTCGCCTGGATTACTGCAACGCTCTCTACATGGGGCTCCCCTTGAAGGGCATCCGGAGGCTACAGTTAGTCCAGAATGCGGCTGCGCGGGTGATAGATGGAGCCCCTCGTGGCTCCCGCATAACACCCATCCTGCGCAGGCTGCACTGGCTACCTGTGGCCTTCCGGGTGCGCTTCAAGGTTTTGGTGACCACCTTTAAAGCGCTCCATGGCATAGGGCCGGGTTATCTACGGGACCGCCTACTGCGACCAGATACCTCTCACCGACCCGTGCGCTCTCACAGGGAGGGACTCCTCAGGGTGCCGTCAGCTAGGCAGTGTCGTCTGGCGACGCCCAGGGGAAGGGCCTTCTCTGTGGGGGCTCCCGCCCTCTGGAACGAGCTCCCCCCAGGACTCCGTCAACTTCCGGACCTTCGAACCTTCCGTCGCGAGCTCAAGACACATTAGTTTTATTAGATTTTTATAGTTTTAGTTTATTCATCTGTGCAGGACTGGCTTAGATTTTAAATTTTACAGGGGTTTTAAATTGATTTTAATATTTATATTTCTATTTTTAATGATAGGGCATTGGAATAAGTTTTTTAAAGATTATTTTAATTTTGTATATTGATGTTTTATATGCCTGTGAACCGCCCTGAGTCCTTTGGGAGATAGGGCGGTATATAAATTTAAATAATAAATAAATAAAATAAATAAATAATAGAACCTTTCTTTTCTTTTCTTTTTAATGAAAGCTTACATTCTCAGCAAACTGAATGTTGCATCTGGAGCATATTGTGCCACAATTTCTAACATATGCCGGTGAAACACGGACACCAACCTCACAATCACTACAAAAGCTACGAGCAGCGCAAAGAGCCATGGGAAAGATACATTGCTCGGCATCACAAGGCAAGATAAAAAGACTTGCACATGGATTAGAGAACAAAGTCATCAATACAATATCATCAAGAGAGTAAAAGAATGGAAATAGAAATGGTCACATAGCAAGAAGAACAGACGGCAGGTGGACCAAGGCAGTCACAGAATGGATTCCACTTGATAAAAAGCATCCACAAAAGAGATCTAGAACAAGACGGATCGATGACATCGGCAAATTTCTGCTGGCCTAATTGGCAAAAGAAACTTCAGGACCGTATTGGTTGGAAACATGCAGAAGAGGCCTTCATCCTGCAGTGGATAGACAATGGCTAAAATGATGATGATGATGATGATGATGACAACCAAAAAGATAGTTTGCACAAGCCCCTTTGCCAAACCCACATCCCAAAGCATACAGAAGCCATTTTGACTACCAGCACCCAATTCCCTTTGTGTTTCTTCAGCACTGCTACCCCTGTTCATCAAGAGAGCAATGCCCTTATTTAGGTAGGAGCAGAAAGCTTTGTAACCCAGAGATGGCAAATTACATAAGCTCCTAATAGGCTTATAAACACAAGCTGCTGTTTGCATTCTTATTATCGTCCTTTGCCACCGCCGCCTCGCCTCACAAATGGGGCAGCCAAGGAAGTACATTATAAAATTCTTATTATAGACCTTTGTGCTGGTACAGCAAATACTTTAAAATTTGCAATTGGGGTCAGCGCCGTAATTGCCAAAGAAGGATTTTCCAGTGATTTTCCAATCAATATCTTTTATAACTGTTTCTTTAGCGTGTTCCTCTCTCTCTCTCAGATTTCTCAAAACTTACATAGAGGTAGTCCTCGATTTACAACCACATTTGGGATCAGAATTTTTATCATTAAGCAAGGAGGTTGTTAAGTGAGCCGAGCCCGATTTTATGATCTTTTTCCCCACAATTGTTAACCAAACCACTGCAGTTGTTAAGCGAACCACAGTTGTTAAGCAAATCCACAATTGCATGATGTTTCATCAAGGTTTATTAAGAGAAGGCTTGGAGTTGATATAACATTTGGCTTTGGTTGTGGTAAATGCTGAAATGCTTGTCTTTCTACATAGAAAGACATGTTAGTACGGGTGGTCCTCAACTTACAACCACGATTGGGACCAGAATTTCCATTGCTAAGCAAGGTGGCTGTTAGGTGAATTGTATCTGATGTAATGACCTTTTTTGCCACGATTGTTAAATGAATCAGTGCATTTATTAAGTGAATCAGGCAGCTATTAAATGAAGGCTCTGTGTTAGGCCCAGTACTCTTCAACATCTTCATCAATGACTTGGACAACTCATCTGATGGGGAACTCATCAAATTTGCAGATGACATCAAGCTGGCAGGAATAGCCAACACTCCAGAAGATAGGCTCAAGATGCAGAAGGATCTTGACAGACTTGAACATTGGGTGCTATCTAACAAAATGAAATTTAATAGTGAAAAAGTAAGGTTCTACATTTAGGCAAAAAAAAATAAATGCACAGGTACCGTATATGTGGTACCTTGCTCAATAGTAGTACCTGTGAGAGGGATCTTGGAGTCCTAGTGGATAACCATTTAGATATGAGCCAGCAATGTGCAGCAGCTGCGAAAAAAGCCAACACAGTTCTGGGCTGCATAAACAGAGGGATAGAATCAAAATCACGTGAAGTGTTAGTGCCACTTTATAATGCCTTGGTAAGGCCACACTTGGAATATTGCATTCAGTTTTGGTTGCCACGATGTGAAAAAGATGTTGAGACTCTAGAAAGAGTGCAGAGAAGAGCAACAAAGATGATTAAGGGACTGGAGGCTAAAACATATGAAGAACGGTTGCAGGAACTTGGTATGTCTAGTTTAATGAAAAGGACTAGGGGAGACATGATAGCTGTGTTCCAATATCTCAGGGGTTGCAACAGAGAAGAGGGAGTCAAACTATTCTCCAAAGCACCTGAGGGTAGAACAAGAAGTAATGGGTGGAAACTAATCAAGGAGAGAAGCAACTTAGAACTAAGGAGAAATTTCCTGACAGTTAGAACAATCAATAAGTGGAACAACTTGCCTGCAGAAGTTGTGAATGCTCCAACACTGGAAATTTTTGGGAAAATGTTGGATAACCATTTGTCTGAAATGGTGTAGGGTTTCCTGCCTGGGCAGGGGGTTGGACTGGAAGACCTCCAAGGTCCCTTCCAACTCTGTTATTATGTTATGTTACGTTATGAATCCTGCTTCCCCCTATTGATTTTGCAGGTCAGATGGTCGCAAAATGACCCCAGGAAATTGCAACCGTCATAAAGATGAGTCGGTTGCTAGGCGTCTGGATTCTGATCATGTGACCATAGGGGTGCTGCAACGGTCGTCAGAGTGGAGAACGGTCATAAGTTGCTTTTTTTAGTGCCATTGTAACTTTGAACAGTCATTAAATGAACTGTTGTAAGTTGAGGACTACCTGTTTCCTATGAAGTTATCCTGCGAGCTCACATAAAAATATCAATCTACAGCCATATAGGCTGTATATTCCTGCGACATTAGATCAATTGTGGCTTTTGGCATCAGATGCACATCAGCACAAAATTGTATAGCCTTAAGAAAAATACTAGTAGTCCTTGACTTACAGCCATTCGTTTAGCATCTATTCAAAGTTACAACACCAGTGAAGAAAGTGATTTAGAATTAGGCTTCGCACTTGCAACTATTGAGAATCCCCACAGTCATGTGATCATAATTTGGGCAATTTGGGCAAATGCAACTGGTATGCATTTACAAGAGTTGCAGGATCCCAAGGTCATGGGATTGCCATTTGTGACCTTCCCAGCCAGCTTCCAACAAGCAAAGACAATGGGGAGAAATGGATTTGTTTAATGACTGCATGATTCACGTAACAGCCACAGGGATTCGTTTAACAACTGTGGCCAAAAAGGTCATAAAATCGGATGCAGCTCACTTACCAACCACCTTGCTTTAAGCAATGGAAATTCTGTTCCCAACTGTTCCCAACTGCGGTCGTGCAATGAGGATCACCTGTATTAACATGTCCTTCGTGACAAGCATTTCAGCATTTACCAACAGCCAAAGCCAAAAATTATGCCGACTCCAAATCTATTAACAAACCTTAATGAAACATCATGTGCAAATTCAAAGCTGACGTTCTATAATCAATGTATTCTGTGCAAGGGGAAATAAAGATTATTATGAGTCTGTGGCTCAGACTGGTAAGACAGTCTGTTATTAACAGCAGCTGCTTGCAATTACTGCAGGTTCAAGTCCCACCAGGCCCAAGGTTGACTCAGCCTTCCATCCTTTATAAGGTAGGTAAAATGAGGACCCAGATTGTTGGGGGCAATAAGTTGACTTTGTATATAATATACAAATGGATGAAGACTATTGACTGACATAGTGTAAGCCGCCCTGAGTCTTCGGAGAAGGGCGGGATATAAATGCAATATATATATATATATATATATAGGTCTTTGTTTGTTCGGGTTTTCTCCCGTGTAAAATTGGAAGTGTCTTGGCGACGTTTCGACGAAGTCTCATTCGTCATCTTCAGGCTTCAGCTTCGTACTTCTGGGAGCAACATTGCTCCCAGAAGCACGAAGCTGAAGCCTGAAGATGACGAATGAGACTTCGTCGAAACGTCGCCAAGACACTTCCAATTTTACGCGGGAGAAAACCCGAATAACCAAAGACCTACATACAAACACCCGTGAAAACCTCAGAAAACACACACACACACACACACATATATATATATATATTAAATATTATAAGTTGTGATGTTCCGAGATTTTATTTATATATTTCAAGAAAGGGTACAGATGTCCTTCATTTTTAAAAAAATGCATTGGAATTTTGTGGCCTCGAAAAATTTAAGAAACTCTGGAATAAAAGTTGATATAATTCTCCGCAATAGAAGAGAAATGTGGACAGCCTTGAGCCTTTAGCTACCCTCCAACCCTCTGCCCCCCCCCCCCAAATTCCTCCAAATGTCACTAGCAGATTTTGACAGATGGGGAAACTCACTAAACGTGTGGAGAATGATAATATATCAAGCTTTTAATTAATGTAGTTTAATATTAATTCAACTGAACTGGGTTCAAACTTGATTTTTTTTTTGGTGTGGCTTGGTTTGCCAATCCAAGTCATTTGGTTAATTTAGATAAGATTATTTTCCTTTATTTTTTTTTTTAATTTACATTTATATCCCGCCCTTCTCCGAAGACTCAGGGCGGCTTACAGTGTATAAGGCAATAGTCTCATTCTATTTGTATATTTACAAAGTCAACTTATTGCCCCCCCCAACAATCTGGGTCCTCATTTTACCTACCTTATAAAGGATGAAAGGCTGAGTCAACCTTGGGCCTGGTGGGACTAGAACCTGCAGTAATTGCAGGCATCTGTGTTTTAATAACAGGCTTCTAACAGCCTGAGCTATCCACGGCCCTTAATGACATTGCCTTCAAAAGAGGACCGAACATTTCTGTTTCTCCCTGCCAATGACATATAATAATCAGATTACTGGCTTTCTACTTACATCTGTCTGTCTTCCTATCTGCCTCAGGAATACCCAAAAAATGAATTTAGTGAATCACTGTAAGTTGTTAAATTAGTAACACAATTGCTAAGTGAATCTGGTTTCCCCATTGGCTTTGGTTGTCAAAAGGTCGCAAAAGGGGATCACATGACCCTGGGATGCTGCAACTGTCATAAATATGAATCAATTGCCAAGCTTCTAAATTTTGATCATGTGACCATGGGGATGCTGCAATGGTCATTAGTATGAAAAATGGTCATAAGTCACTTTTTTCAGTGTCGTCGTAACTTTGGTCACTAAACGAAAGGCTGTAAGTTGAGGACTACCTGTACCTTTAAAATCTGAATAAACATTAGCTCATATAGTAAACTACAGTAAGAGCAAGTTGTAGGAGGTAAGCAGTTAGTAAAAGACTAATGATGTTACCTAGCTGGATAATGAAACGTCTGCAAGAAAACCACCAAGTTCAGAGAGCACCAAGGGCCCCATAATAAAAGTTTGTCAAAGACGGTGCCAACTGATTTGTTGAAGTGGGCAGTTCCATAGGTTAAATCAATGTTTCTCAAACTCAGCCACTTTAAACAGTGTGGACTTCAACTCCCACAATCCCATAGCCAGAAATGTTGGCTGTGGAATTCTGGGAGTTGAAGTCCACACAGCTTAAAGTAACTGAGTAACTGGCTGAAATGCAGGTCATAAAAAAGCCTCTTCTCTTCGCCTTCGCAATGAAGATACTGTTTTCCTGTGTTTTAATCAGAGGTGGGTTTCAGCAGGTTCTGACCAGTTCTGGAGAACCGGTAGCGGAAATTTTGAGTAGTTTGGAGAACCGGTAGTAAAACTTCTGACTGGCCCCATCCCCAATCTATTCTCTACCTCCTGAGTTCCAGCTGATTGGGAGGAAATGGGGATTTTGTAGTAACCTTCCCCTGGAGTGGGGTGGGAATGGAGATTTTACAGTATCCTTCCCCTGCCCCGCCCACCAAGCCCCGCCCACCAAGCCATGCCACACCCACCAAGCCACACCCACAGAACCAGTAGTAAAAAAATGTGAATCCCACCACTGGTTTTAATGGCACGCTTAACCAAACTAGTCAAAATCCCAACCAATACAATCTCATATCATCCCTAAGTTTGTTTAATCATAATTGAATTTTCAATGGTTTCATCCCTTCTGTGAACAAAATCCATCCATAAGTGTGCAATTTCTGGTCTTGTGCTAATCTGCAGAAAGGGCTGGATGGGAACACAGCCAAATGAAGACTCTCTCCACCACATATTAGATCCGAACCTGGATGACATGAAGGGAAGCGATCTATAAAGTATTTTGCACTTGAGGCCTTGAGGGTTTTAAGATCTTCAGAACCATTTTTGAGTTGTGGGGCAAACAAACCAGGATCTGAGGTAGCCCTTACATGAATCTCCATCTGGGCAGCAAAATATCTCTGACTGGCCAAGAAAGATGCAAAGACATGAACCTTAATTGGGCAAGATGAGAGATTTTCATAAAGTTAAGTTTGGATCATTGAAATGGATAAAACTAGAAGGAGGGAGGAGAAAAAAGGGAGCAAATGTTTGATTCAATCAAAATTATACAGAAGAGCCGAAGAACCTCCCACCTGTCTTTCTTTTTTTATCTCTCTAGGCCGCTGAGGAATCAACAAGCAAGAAATATCCTACTGATTCTCCTCCCCCTTTTCCAGCTCTCATTCCTTAATTATTACACTAGAGGATTTGTTGAAGTTATTTATCAAGGTTCTGAAATAGAGAAATACATACAGATTGAGAGGGGGGGAACCCCACAATCTTCCGTCATGTTTTTGCATAGAAATACTTCGTAGTTTAAAATACTGTCACAGAATTTTTTCCCCCCATGTAATTGCTGTTCCCAAGCTGTTGATTAGCCATGAAGTTGGTTTTTTCATCTTCAGAAGCTAAGCTGAAAAGTTCGAGAAAGACAGAGAGAGGAGAAAGACAGAGAGAGGAGGAGGAGGAGGAGGAGGAGAAGAAAAAGAAGAAGAGGAAGAAGAGACTATCTAAAGATAAAAAAAAAACTAATCTCGTATATTGTCCAAAGAAAATGCAATATTACAGAACAGGAAAACATACCAAAAACTGCAGCCCAAATAAGATAGGGAGTATAGAATTAATCATTTCTACAACATATGGATTGTCTCAATATAGAAAGGAAGAGAGCTAAGGGAAATAGCTCTGAGGATTATAAATTTACATATGGTCAAGAGAAAATGGGGAAATAACTCTCATAAATTACTGTATAGTATAGAGAACATTCCAGGAAATCAACTGATAGAGAGAAAGCAACCTCTCTTCATCCAGTCATTTTTAAATGTCTGCCAAGAGGCAGTCTAAGTCTGTGATAGGCATGTTCTTTCCACCAAAGATTCAATCCTGATTCCTCTACTTAAAGAAAAATCACAGAAGGAGGAAGAGTAAAATGAAGAGGGTAAGGGCATCTCATCTACATAGTCAGGGGAGATATGGAATTTTCTGCTAAGCAGAATTTTTCAAAGGATTTCTAAATTCATGTTAAGACAACTTGGGGCTCTTCACTGTGCTGGTAGGGTATTTTGTCACTAGTTTACAACAGTAGTGACCTGATTTGTTAACAGGGTTAACAAATTCATAAAAAGAAGCTTGAGGTCCAACTGAGAAATGCACAGGAGATGGTTAACAAAAAGCCAGAATGGTGGTCACAATGGTACAATCGAAATTTATGTACAACTATATAAAAACAGAGCTTTGACTGCCCAGTGGTGGGTGCCATCTTGATTTTTATACCATACAATTTTAGGTCTAAGTGTGGCTTTGATGCTGTTAGTTGCCCAGATATTGCCTCATATAAATCAGTGTTTCCCAACCTTGGCAACTTTAAGACATATGGATTTCAATTCCCAGAATTGCCCAGCCAGCTGGCTGGGGAATTCTGGGAGTTGAAGTCCACATGTCTTAAAGTTGCCAAGGTTGGGAAATACAGATATAAATTATTGCTCTTCCTTCTTTGACTACTACCCAGATGCAAATCAGTTTCCCATTTCATAAGCCCACTGGATCTACTTTTCAGAGTTTTTGTCACAAGCTGGTCTATCTCTCCATCATCTCAGTCGTTTTCTTAAAAAATGACTGCCCGATTAGAGGCCTTTGTTTCCAGCCAGGCCTGGAGCTAGCGAACAATCCTTCCCTGCTGCCAATTGATAGAAATCAGTAACACTATATATCTTCTCTCCCTAATCTTGGTCTTCTTCTATCCTTTTGCCATTGTTTGGTTGCTTCTAAACAAGCTGCCACTGTGGAAGTGTTATCGGTGTGCTGTGATTATGCTCGAAGTAGGTTAGTGGGCCAGGAAGCCAGGAAATGTTGCCAGCTCCATTGTCCTGCTCTGCATTGTCACTTCAGCTGAGCTATGACAACTTGCTATTCACCTCTTCCCTGCTTCTGTTCCCAATTCCAGACCATCTTCCTTTCAGGTCTACTTCAGGAGCTTCCAACATTCGCAGGTCAGGAAGATATAGTCCAAATTTTAAAATTGGTTTAAGGTAAGGGAGCTGAGCCCCTAAAATAGAATGAGCTGATTTTTAATTCTTTTAATTCTCAAACTCAAAGTAGCCCCACTTAGTATAAGTTGGGACATAGAGATATTTGGACAGGCTTTCAAGAATTATGTCAGTCTTTTGAGGAAAGCAAATAAAGAAAAAGACACAACCAGGATTTCAGAAAAGCAATTCCTTGGTGTGGAATATAGCTAAAAAATCTTGAAAGTTCTTCTCTGTCCCATTTTCTATTAAATAAATGAAGGCAGAGCTATTTTCAGTTACTTTGTCCTGCTTATTTCTATCTCTGGGCTGTGTGATCTCTTCTCCAAGGTTCTCCTTAACAGTTTTCTCATATACTTCCCAAGGTGAGCTCCAAACTCTTTTACATAGACCAAGAATCGCCAATGTTCTCTAATGCAGGGGTCTCCAACCTTGGTAACTTTAATCCTTGACAACTTTAAGCAAAGCTGGCTGGGGAATGAGATGAAGTTCACAAGTCTTAAAGTTGCCAAGGTTGGAGACCCCTGCTCTAGTGTTCTCTCCAACATCAATCCAACCCGCAGTTTTTGTTTCTCCTAATCCTTTAGCTGCCATGATAGTCAAGACTAGAGTTGACAAGATAGCAGTGTCCCAATATTTGAGGGGCTGCCACAAAGAAGAGGCGGTCAACCTATTCTCCAAAGCATCTGAAGGCAGAAGCAATGGATGGAAACTAATCAAGGAGGGAACCAACCTAGAAATAAGGAGACATTTCCTGATGGTTAGAACTATTAATCAGTGAAACAGTTTGCCTCCAGAAATTGTTGGTTGTCCAAGAAAAGATTGGACAGTCATTTGTCTGAAATAGTATAGGGTCTGTTTCTTGAACAAAGGGTTGGACTAGAAGACCTCCAAGCCCCCTTCCAACTCTGATATTCTGTGTCTGTTTATATTCTTCTAAAAGATGACAGCCAGACCTGATCCAAAATCCATAGCCCCAAGGTAGGTCATATGGTGTCCTCCAGAAGTTTGGGATTTCATCTCCCATCAATCCCTATTATTTCCCATCACCTGCTAACAAGAATATATAAGAGCTGAAAATATCAGGAAGTACAGAGTCAGCTGTTCTTCTTATATTCTAGGAGCAAGTTTGAAAGTTTCTTCTAGTGATGAAGGTGCTGCATTAGAAACCAGGAGGCTGTGAATTCTAGTCCTTCTTCAGGCATAGAAGTTGACTGGGTGACATTCTTTCCCAGCCCAACCAACAGAATGCTTGTTATGGAGAGAATTGGATGCAGGAGCTTGAGGTAGTACAGGCAGTTCTCGACTTACAATCATAATTGGGACCAGAATTTCCATCCCTAAGCAAGGCAGTTTGTTAGGTGAGTCGCACTCAATTTTAAGACCTTTTTGTGAATGTTATTAAACTCCAGTTGTTAAGTGTATCACATGGTTGTTAAGCAAATCTGGCTGCTTTCCCCGTCAGCTTTGCTTGTCAGAAGTCTCTGAGAAGGTTTCAAAGGTGCTTTTTCAAAAGGCAACTGGAATTTTTTTCTTGAAGGTAGACATTTCGCTTCTCATCCAAGAAGCTTCATCGGTTCTAGCAGAATTGATTTTGAAAAAATATCTTTGAGACAACTCAAACCAGGCTGACTGAGAATCTGCACAGACATCTCTTTGAGAAGGTTTCAAATGGTAACCTGGGAATTCTAGAAACTGCAGTCCCAACCTGAGGCATCCAAGCAGGTCAAAAAAGTCAAAATGGCAATTGCACAGTTGCAGTTACTGCCTTGATTTCTCTCTCTTCCCCTTCTTGACGCATCTGGATGGTATCAGATTAGGAAAAACTTTGTTAGCCCAGCTGGTTTGTCACTGGCAGAAATTGGAGACCAAGAAGGATTGCAGCTTCACCAGCTCTGCGGTTCTGCTGTAATCTACTCTTGGGGCTTCTCCATTTTTGCAAATCTCCCTCAACCTCAACGTACCACTTTTAATTTTAACCATGGTTGGTTGTCGGCATTAAAATCCATATTTGCAGTTATTAAAAAACTGCCCTCAGAGATTCTGAGGTATCTGGGGGGAAAAGTAATATAATCCCAGATGTCTTTTCACCATGAAAGGGCCTCTGTGGCTCAGACTGGTAAGACAGTCTGTTATTAACAGCAGCTGCTTGCAATTACTGCAGGTTCAAGCCCCACCAGGCCCAAGGTTGACTCAGCCTTCCATCCTTTATAAGGTAGGTAAAATGAGGACCCAGATTGTTGGGGGCAATAAATTGACTTTGTATATAATATACAAATGGATGAAGACTATTGCTTGACATAGTGTAAGCCGCCCTGAGTCTTCGGAGAAGGGCGGGATATAAATGCAAATAAAAATTTAAAAAAAATAAAATAAACATCTCCAAACAAGTTGGAAATGTAGGTAAAACAAAGCTGTCATGACTTCAAAATGTTGGAAATGATCTTAGAAATCATTGGCACCAATTCTGTTCTCCACGAGGCCTGTAAGGCTCAAGCCATGTACAGCAGCATTAGTAGCAGATTGCAATGTACCTACTACAATTACTTAAATTTCCCCAGTGATGATCCCATCACTTTCTGTAAATATTCCATAGGTATTGCCAAGTAGGGAGCCTGGCCTAAAATTTGTGTCTTTTCTTGATACCGATCTGCAGGGATCAAGGCATCACAAAAAGCAGAGAGGCTATTTAGCTGGACTTTATGATAGCATCTTCCCAAATTTTATGAGGGTCTGGTTTGAAATGCATTTATTCTCACAGCATTGGCCCTCTTCACTTAGATTAATCACCTCTCTGTAGTGACAGAGATAGGGATTTATAACCTCGTCAAGAGAGCATTCCTTATTACCTCCTTATCACAAAAATGACAGTTAGGTACATTTTATATTTTAAGTGCAAGAATTCAACGTTTCTAATTAACACATATTTAGTAACATTCATATCCACACCCCCACCTCTCAGAAGAGAATGGGAAGAAAAGAAGGAAGGAAGGAAGGAAGGAAGGAAGGTAAGTCATGCCTTATTGACAAAATGAAAACTTGTCAATAAGACATGATCTTTCTTTCTTTCTTTCTTTCTTTCTTTCTTTCTTTCTTTCTTTCTTTCTTTCTTTCTTTCTTTCCTTCCTTCCTTCCTTTCATTTCTTTCTTTCTGTTCTTTTTCCTTTTTTCCTTTCTTTCTTTCCTTCTTTCTTTCTTTCTTTCTTTCTTTCTTTCTTTCCTTCCTTTCTTTTTCCTTTCCTTTCTTTCTTTCTTACCTTCCTTCCTTCCTTTCTTTTTCTTTCTTTCTTTCTTTCCTTTCTTTCTTTCCTTTCTTTCTTTTTTCTTTCCTTCTTTCTTTCTTTCGCTTCCTTCCTTCCTTCCTTCCTTCCTTCCTTCCTTCCTTCCTTTCTCTTTCTTTCTTTCTTTCTTTCTTTCTTTCTTTCTTTCTTTCTTTCTTTCTTTCTTCTTTCTTTCTTTCTTTCTCAAAGCCTCATTTTCCCCCCCCATCTTTTATTTATAAATTTAGTAATGTTTTACTACATCTTGGGGTAACCATAAGAAAGATTTCAGGAAGGAAAACAGACATACAATATTTTATGCTTAGCTCCTCATCTAACAGAGAGAAGGGAGCAGAGTAATACTCCTAACTTCCTTCCATTCCATTCCTCCAATAATATCCACCCTTTTAATGGAGAAGATATGAAGTGTTTTAATAGAGATTGGCTGCTTAATTCACTGGTTAATTGATGACTAAACATTATACTCTTCCCTTCAATCATTGTTCCAAGGCAGTTGGCAAAATGCTTCTTTTGAGAGATTGAAAACCTTCAATATAGATTCCTGCAAGTCCCTGGACAGGTTCACACCATTTTCTTGGCAAGATTTTTGGAAATAGTTTGCTCTTGCCATCTTCCTAGGAATGAGAGATAGAGAGAGAGACTGGCTAAAGATCACCCAGCTGGCTTTGTGCCTAGGGCAAAACTAGAACTCACGGTCTCACAATTTCTAGCCTGATGCCCTAACTCAAGGGTCTGCAAACTTGGCTCTTTTAAGACTTGTGGACTTCAACTCCCAGAGTTGAAGTCCACAAGTCTTAAAGGAGCCAAGTTTGCAGACCCCTGCTTCAACCACTACCTCAAAATACTTAGAATAAAATAAATAACAAATGTGTGATCCATCCATTTTATTCTGTGTCAAGCTCTAATCAATAGTTCACAATGGAAACTTTCCCTCACACTCACACAGCAGTGCGCTTTGCTGGCTGAGGGACTCTGGGAGTTGAAGTCCACAAGTCTTAAAGGGACCAAGGTTGGAGACCCCTGATCTGGATGACTGAGAATCTCCATAGACATAAAAGACAGTGGGATATAGCAGGGAAGGAACTGGAGCTCTGGGTTCAAACCCATCTTCAGTCATGCGACTTGGGCGATTTGGGCGATAGGTATGATGATAACCTATCATACAGGGCTGTTGTTCCTGGGGATTACATGAACTGAATTTCTCCTGTTGTCTCATTTAAACTCATCAAGACAAGGAATCAAATCTAACCAAGAAAAAGAGGGTAAAAGCCCACTGATCTGGAGGGGGACACTGATTTGGATTGGCCTTTTTCCAGATAATCTCTTTTCTTCTGCTTTCCCTTCTTTTGGTAACCTTCCCCCTAGAGATCCTTGGAGAGCTTTTTTTTTTGGGGGGGGGGTTGTCTTTCTACATTGCTCCATTAACTGAGCAACGGTGGAAGCTAAAATAGGATCTATCCTTCATGACAGATAACAAGGCTTTTCCAGGCAAAAATACCTCCTAGGGTACTGTTTGTAGACTTTTCATTTAAGTTCAAGGCATCCTGTATAACCATGATATAAATTCATCATTCCCTTACATTTGTTAGTTCGCTAGCTTTTAAGCTGCATTAAAATGGCGGTAGATATACAGAATTCCTGATCTTACAAAGCCAGCTTATACACTGCAGAATTTAAATCCATCAGTGTGTGTGTGTGTGTTTATGTGTTTGAGCGTGAGCATGCACATAAGGGATGGGGGGATGGTGACATTGTACACAGCTGGTTCATGTGTGTATCCATGCATTTTTGCTTTTCCTCCCCCTCCCCCATCCAGCCCAGCTATCCTCAGTGCATTATGATGATGGACAATTTGATATGCACACATTCAAGTCATAACTTTCTGTGTAAAATAGAACTCAATCTGATGCATCATATATTGGATTTCTCAGTTTGTTTGTTTGTTGTTGTTTTTTTGATAGCCACTGATGATTTCATATGCTACAGAAAGATCTGGAACAGAAACACCAGAATCAATTTAATTCTGGGCAGGAAACTTTTCCCACAGACCAGAGGTGGGTTTCAGCAGGTTCTGACCAGGTCTGGAGAACCAGTAGCGGAAATTTTGAGTAGTAAACCGTTAGTAAAAATTCTGACTGGCCCCGCCCCCATCTAGTCTCTGCCTCCCGAGTCCTAGCTGATCAGGAGGAAATGGGGATTTTTGCAATAACCTTCCCCTGCCACTCCCACCAAGCCACGCCCAGAGAACCAGTAGTAAAACATTTTGAAACCCACCACTGCCAGAGACCCTTGTGGGAGAGGAGGCAGAAACTAAAGTTTATTACAGGTAATCCTCGATTTATGATTGGTCACTTAGTGGAAATTATGACCGACCCACCAAAAGGTAACCAGTTCAAACTTCTGCCAATTATCCCCTTATGCAGGATCATGTGACTTCATTCTGGGCCCTCAGCAACCAGTCTGCATTTATGGCCAACTGCAGCATCCCGCAGTCAGGGGACTGTTTATTTCCGTCATTATTGTCAAAAATTGGCATTTACTTGACAACAATGGGTTTGCTTAACATCCGTCGTGATTCATTTAGCAACCTTTGGAAAATTGGATCAGTCACATAGCTGATTCGCTTTACAACCGTCATGACTTACAATCGTAATGGGCAGTGTTGTGTATGATCCCATCGACTAACTAAACAGGCAGGCTCCATTACAATAAAAGTCTAGGTCTAGGACTACCTGTACCAACAATTGTTCAGTTTCTAAGACTACCATATATGGGTAGCAAAATTCAACTATTTTTCACTCTGCTGCAATCTAACAGTCATTTTGTGTTCTGGAGCCCACCTATAGTAAAAATTGTGGGTCAGCTAGCCAGATTCCATATTGGAGTATAATTGTCACATAGGGATATTTTCAATGCATGTTATGTGCTGATTTCCTTTGCTAAATTTGGTCTGTGTATAATTGCAGATCTCACCTGCCACTTTTCGTTTTATTCCCAGACAGCAGTTTCTGGCAGTGACTTCCAATTTCTAAATCATGTTTGGAAAGACTTGATATTGGTATTATTCCTGAAAGTAGACCTTGGTTTGTTAATTACCTTAGATTCATAATGTCATCCTATGACCCATGTTACTCAGTTTAGTACTGGATGTCCATGAGGTTGTGGGAATGCATGTCAAACCTAAAGACAGTTTCTTTTTCATTTCACTACAGCTGCCCGCTACTCTATAAAGGTGTCTAGGAGTGGTTTTAGTCTATTGGGCTCTGGTGGTCTAAGGACCTCTGGTGGCTCAGACTGCTAAGACAGTCTGTTATTAACACAGCTGCTTGCAATTACTGCAGGCTCGAGTCCCACCAGGCCCAAGGTTGACTCAGCCTTCCATCCTTTATAAGGTAGGTAAAATGAGGACCCAGATTGTTGGGGGCAATAAGTTGACGTTGTATATAATATACAAATGGATGAAGACTATTGCTTAACACAGTGTAAGCCGCCCTGAGTCTTCGGAGAAGGGCGGGATATAAATGCAAATAAAAAAAATTGATTCTGGCCCAAATTTTGACTGGTCAAAACAAAATTCAAAATGCAAAGATAATTATTCTAGAATGCAGAAATATGAAATATATAACTTGCATGGTAGATAGTTTATAGCCAACAAGAAAAACAATTCAAGTTTCTAAAAATTAGTGAATGTACTTCGTTCAGACATTTCTATGTGAGTAGAAAAAAATATTGCTAGCCATCATCTATTGAGGCAAGGAAGATTTTTCCCCACTTTTTTCCCTTAGCCAAATATAGTGGCTCTGCTGGTCATAAGAATATGCTGGATGATCATTTGAAAGCTTTCCAGCTAACCTGGATAACAACATGTCATCCAGTACAGGTGTATCAAGTCTGTGTTATGACTTTCCAAATGGCTGTGGGGGGTTTTCTCCCCCACTAGGTGGCACTATGGAGGTTTAAAATAAATAGCTCACTTAGGGTTAAATCACTGCCTCTGGCCCCAACAGCCCTAGTTTTGCTGCTTGCAAGATGCTAGTCCTCTTGAGGAAAACAATTCAAAGAAAACCTACATCCCAGCTCTGAACAAAAAAGAGAGTTCTAAAAGGTGCAAGAAGCATGAGCATTACTGTTGAAATGTAGGATTTCTTTCTCTCTTCACTTCAAGAATACAATGAGAATGAATGTAATAAAATAATACAAATAGGTGGTGATAAAGTGAAGTGAGATTAAATTCCTCTCCATGCTTGAATGATGCTCCATGCTTGAATGCTTGAATGTTATTTCCCCCAAATGATAAAACCAGAAAAAGTGTAGTAGATAGTCCTTGACTTACAACCACAATTGAGCCCAAAATTGCTGTTGCTAAGTGAAACATTTGTTAAGTGAGTTTTGCCCCATTTTATGACCTTTCTTGCCACAGTTGTTAAGTGAACCACTGCAGCTGTTAAATTAGTAACACGGTTGTTAAGTGAATCTGGCTTCCCCATTGACTTTGCTTGTCAGAAGGTTGCAAAAAGGGATTACATGACCCAAGGATAACCATCCCAAATATGAACCAGTTGGAACCATCCAAACGTAAATCACATGACTAGGGGGATGCTGTCATAAGTGTAAAAAATGGTCATAAGTCACCTTTCGTCGCAAAAGGTTGCAAAAGTTGATTGCATGACCTTGGGACACTGAACCAATTGCCAAGCATCTGAATTTTAATCACATGACCAGTGGGATGCTGCAACGGTCGTAAGGGTGAAAAATGGTCATAAGACAGTGCTGCTATAACTCTGAACAGTGACTAAATGAACCGTTGTAAGTCGAGGACTATCTGTATTTACTCAGAAATGTAAGCCAAATGAATCTGTTGTAACACGATCTCTTGTATTTTTCCCAATATTCCTCTAGTGACGATTTATTTTTATTTATTTTTATTTTGTCACAACATCATACAAAAAGATTATATAGTATATAAACATATAAACATATATATGAGTAAATGTTAGGAGGTATAAGCATATATATATATATATAGGAAGAAGAAAAGAAAAACAATAGGACAGGAACGGTAGGCACGTTTGTGCGCTTATGCACGCCCCTTATGGTCCTCTTAGGAATGGGGTGAGGTCAATAGTAGAAAGTTTTTGGTTAAAGCTTTTAGGATTATGGGAAGAGACCACAGAGTCAGGTAAAGTATTCCAAGCACTGATGATTCTGTTGCAGAAGTCACATTTTTTGCAATCTAGATTAAAGCGGTTAACATTAAGTTTAAATCTATTGGTTGCCCTTGTATTATTGCAATTAAAGCTGAAGTAGTCTTTGACAGGAAGGACATTACAATAGATGATTCTGTGAGTTAAACTTAGGTCTTGTCGAAGGCGACGGAGTTCCAAGTTTTCTAAGCCTAGGATTTCAAGTCTGGTGGGATAAGGTATTTTGTTGTTTTCAGAGGAATTCAGATTTCAGGATTTCAGAGGAATTCAGAGGAACAAACGATGGTTTGTTGTGACAGCATGCAACTATGCCTCTTCAGCAGCAGTTTACCTAAACTTGGTAATGCAATGCAATTGCCCTTCATGAAGCAGGTCTTTTTCTGATTCTTAACTGCTATTCCAGGATAAGATTAAATGGCCCCTGAGATTACAAGCATTTCAAGACTAAATGGAAACTTTATTTCAGGCATTTGGAAGAAAAGCTGCACATAACTATGATCTTAGTTCAGTTCATTCTTTAATTGGAAATTTATTTTTTCATCATCATCAAAACAGGGACCTCATGAAATGAGGCAGTCACTCAACAATGACTGTTTGTAAAACGAGACTCTTCAGACAGCAATCTAGTCAACAAATATTTAATGAGCATAAATAAATGCTGTAGGGGAATCTGTTAAACGAACATAAATAAATGCAACGAATACAATTTTTTGCTGGATAAGAAAACAGAGAAAAGCGTAAGTGCGATGGGGGAAAAAAAGAAAGAAAGAAATCAGGCTTGGAGTCTTTTTTTAATCGAAGGAAAACAGATCAGAACACCCAAATCCAAGGATGCCAAGCCAAGGGGCGGGCCCTGGACCCAGAGGGGTGGAGCTTGGGCTGAAATTGACAGGAGGTGGGCGGAGCCCGAGCCAGGGATTTGTCATGTGAGTTTCCCATGCTTCTTGTACATACCAACCTCTGGAAGAAAGTAGGTTAGCAGTTCTCCAAGAGCGCTTGGCAGGGAAAGAAGGAGCGAAGGAAGGAGAAAGGAAGGAAGGAAGGTGTGGAGACGTCAGAAGGAAGACGCTTCAACCACTTCTCCTTAATCGTTGGGCGAGCTGCAAAACACAAGCAGAAGAGAAGAAGCCAGCCGATCGTAGGAAACCAACCACCCGCCCGATCCCACGCTGGAAACTTTATAGCCTCCGCTCCCCGCCGTATCTATTTATTTCCCCTCCTCTCCTCCGGCAAGGAGTTTTGTTTCTGACGGTCTGTTTTTTCCCCATGCTATTTCCAGAAGAGAGATAAGGGAAGGGAACCTCGGCGTAGAAGATGCGAGGTAAGAAAATCTCTTACAGGGATCCCTTCTCTTGGCGTCCAGGTGGGAGAGGCGATCGATCGATCGATCGATCGCGCGCGGCCAGGGCGCGATCCAGCCCCCCACACCCCCCCGAAGAAGGGACTTGCAGGGGCGGGAGATCCGAAGTGTCTCCCCTTGGGAAAGGAGGCGAAGCGAAGTGGGTCCCACTCTGCTTTGGGGAGAGAGGGAGAGAGAAAGCGGGTCGCAGGGTTTTAAGGAGCTTAGTTGTTCGGCGCTCGGTTGCGATCGTGCGCGCTCTCTTTCCCTTCCTCGATTAATAAATAATCGTATTTTCCAGCTACTTCACTCGTGGGTATTCTCTTCCAAATGAAGCTGCCGTACTTTACAAACGAGATTTTTTTAAAAAAGAAATTTCAGCCGACAAACTGTTTAGCGAGCAACTAAGGAAAAAAGAAACGCATCTTTGGCCCTGGAATAATAGCAAACAGGACTTTGTGATGTAGAATAGGAAGGGGGGGGAAACGTTCTCTTCCAGATGTGCGTTTTGAGCTCTCTTTTGGTTAAGTAACTTGTATTTTTTTTTAAAAAAACAACCAACCACTGCATCTTTGCCGTGATTATTATTATTATTTATAATAATATTATGAGTTGTTATGAGTTGTGGCGTAAGGAAAAATTGTTGTTTGGGCGCAAAACTCATTAAAGGAAGGAGATTTTTTTTAATTTCATATAATAACATAATCTGCAGAAACTCACATCTAGCAGTTTTATATTGCAGAAATGAATATTAAGGAGATCAATTATTTCCACATGCAAACCAGCGTGTGTTTGTATGTGTAAATCCATCACTCCACCCTCATCTCTAATCCATTTTTATTTTAAGGATTTCTTTTCCTTTAGAAAAAAACTTTGTATTACTTGGCAGATATTTTTTTTAACATGCTCTGTGATTTTTCCTGCCAAGAAATATTTTAGGCTTTATCCTGAGACAAACCTAAAAATAATGAAGGAATAGATCCTTTTGCTAAGAAATAGATCCATTTGTTCATGGTGGGGTTTACTCTTCAGTAAAGTTAAGGTTACCCTGCAGTCTTTTCCAGTTTCTTATCTCTATCCTGGGAAGTCATTTAAGGTATAATTTGATGAGTTCTAAAGGACTTTTGCTAGCCCTCAGCGTGAGTAAACTGGAAAACAGAATGTAATCTAATCCGTATTATTTTCATTTGAATGCGTAAGCATGAAAGACAACATATCCAGATGTAAAACAGGTATAGATTTCAATAAGAGGTTGTTTTTTCCAGCTCTAGTTCTTTGGTGTTGTAGATAAGAGACTCTGTACTTGCTGTTACATTCTATGAGCTATTGACTAACATTTTCCCATAAGCAAAGGAATAATTTTATTTGACTTTATTTTTTCCCCATCATATCTTATGTTATTAATAAGTCCTCCTAGAAAATGTCAAATAGGTTTGTCCAATAGCTTTATACTAATGGTGCCTGAGGTCATTTTTTTCTTTTCAATGATTTATAATTTTTAACTCGGGGACTTGAAATATTTTATTTTGTCCGCATGTGCACAACATAAAGCAAGCCACATATTTTATAATTTTAGCACTTGCAATGTGATTTTCCCCCCTCCTTTTTCTACAATTTAATGTATATGTAAAGATTATAGACGAGAGATAGGAGATAAGAGAATGAAAGCATGTCCGAAATTAAGCCTTGGAAAGCAAGGATGGGATGAAGATTATATATACATATACATATATCAATAAACAATAAGGCTCCTATTCTGTTTGGCAGAATAGGTCCATCCAATATATTGTGAAAAGTTCGATCTTGTGTGCATGCAGATTTCCATGTATATATTTCGAGGTGTCCTTCCTCTGATTAGAATAAGTGCAGTGGGGAGCTTTGAATGTGTCCAGCTAACAGAAAAGAAAGGGAGGAGAGAAAGTCTTCTAAGCCATGATTTTTTGAAATCTTACGGTGGCGATTGATCAACATAATCAGGAAGGAGGAACCATTTTGCATAAACAACACTGTAGAAAGTAAGCAAAACCATGACACCACTTTTCAGAACTGTCACTCTCCAGCCACTCTGTTCTCCCCGTCATTTCGATTGTGGCGGCACAGAGGTGTATCATTAATAAAATAAACAAACAAATAAGGAACACCTTGAACTGGCCTTGGGCTTAATGGTGCTTTGACACAAAGCTGCATCCCTCCCGAGCTCCGAGACAAGCGCAGCCCGTTTTGGCCTGTCCTCCTGTCCCACCCTTGCTTAGCTGATGAATCATTCCAGGAGCCAAATCATCCATTCTTTCATCGCACACCAATATTTTTGTTGTTTTTCCTCCTTTTCAGTTCACGCCGTCTGCTGACCCATTTTGAGCAGAGATGGAAAATGCATACCTGAGTATAACATTTCTCAACCTTGGCAGGTTTCCGATGGGTGGACTCCAATTCCCAGAATTCCCCAGCCAGCCGGCTGGCTGGGGAATTCTGATAATTAGAGTCCACCCTTCAGTAACTTACCAAGACTTAGAAACTCTGCTAAAGGAGATCCAGGGTTGGAGTGGCTTAGCGTAAAAGAAAATCTTGCTGAACTCCTGTATCTTTGCTAAGAAAAGCTGCATAAGATCGAACTGGGTGACTGAGGCCAAAGGTAGCCTTGAACCCATTTCTCTGCCTAGGAGGGAATGAGTAAAATTGGACCAACGTATAATTTAATTAATGCTTGAAGAACATTTCTTTGTAATCCCAAACCTGGCATGTTGCAGCATCAAAGATGGGGGAAGTCATTTCTAATTTTGCTTTTGGCATAGAGCACCATTGAGTGGCATTATTGTGTTGCTCTCGGAAAATAAAGCGACTAGTTTTATTTATTAAATTTGTAGGCATCCCAATTCCGCATGACTGGCCAGCTTGCTGGACTCAGTTCCTTATTCTGAGTTTTTGTTTTCTGGTTGTATGTAAAAAAACAGAAGAAAATTATATAAACCGATGGCTTGCCTGATCAAATGCCATAATAAATTATGTCATATTCCTTCCCCACCTCCAAGCATAGTTTCCTTTTACATCTTTTTCCTATCCTTCTTCCAGATTTAAATCTTGAATCTTCTGCAACCTTTTGCATGTCTTTTGCGGTGCAGATGATGCAGAACGGGGCCAATTTTTTAAATTTCCAATTCCCAGTTTGGGAGCAGATTAGCATTTGAGGATATGGTACTTCTGCCCATCCCTGAACATCACTGCAGAGGCAGATGCACTGCTTCTCCGGTATGCGTGCTTCGTTGGTGTTTGTCTGAAGTCCTACAAGTTCCGCCATTTTTCCTCTCCAGCGGCCATTTTAATCTGCAGCCTGGGTATGCCTTGCTGCTCTCAACCGTCGCTACAGTGAAGCGAAAAGGCAATGTGGTGGGGAAGGATTGCAGTGTGAGGGGATTAAGGATGAAGTGGTGTAGGGATTGGGATGGACAATGGAATTCTGGAGAAAATGTGTTCTTTCTAAGCTTAGAAGTTTAGATTAGGTGCAAAGCAGCATGTGAGCAACTTGTACAATGCAAGAAAGCATTGCGTATCCGATTTTTGGGAGATGAAAAGAAAGACAGAAAGAAAACAAACATTTCTCTCCACGTAAATCTCTTCAGTGTAATAATTGCAGATGGTAATGCTATAATCAGTGAAAACCAATAATATATCTTTGTGCCATGTTGTAGCTAGTTAAGGAGCAAAAATCCACATCTCTATAGGTCTCGATGTGCCTTTCTCATCCTTCCAATCATAGCTAGCAAAATATTTTTATGGTACTTTTTCATTATGAGCAGAAAGGGACAATGCGTTGGAGGGCAAAGGTTTATTCTTAATGATCCTCTTTAACATGCAGGTTTTTTAAAACCATTTTATTTATTTTATTTTTTTGTCCTTGCTTTAGACAGTTGTGTTTGAACTAGGTTATTTTGCCCTTGGGGAACAGGGTGGCCACAAAGCTAAGTGAAATGGTGTAGAATTGTGTTCGATGTTGGTCTTGACCCCTCAAGAAGTCTGGCTGAAATTTCCACAGAAAAACGAAGTCAGGGTTGGTTCCTGGAAGTAAGGGTTTTGCGTTTTCTCTCTTCGCATTGGTACAGAATAAGATTTTTGCTAACTTGAGGGAGAACGCTAGCAGTCAGTCGTCTAAGAAAGCTAGGATAACAGCTTGAAAATCTTTAAAACATGTTGGTCTGTTCTGAGATTCAGAAGAAAGGAAGTGGAGCATATCTGGGTAGAAAGGCGGACAATTAAGCTTTTTTTGCTCATCCCAAGAGATGTTGAACATCACTGCATTGGCCTTGATGTGAAAATGCTAATTACGTACAAACTGTTGGCTCTTAAATTGTTAAAACACAGAATAAGGATGTGAATAGGGAGGTTTGTTTCTGTTTAGTCACTTACCGTGACGTTCACACCTGAATTTGATCCTGGGAGTTGGGAAGTAGGAAGACTACATGTGGAGAGCATCTCCTACCAGAGACATCCATGGGGAGTGGGGGGGAAAATGAAGATATGGTCTTATACTGTACAGGTAGTTCTTATCACCACAAATGAGTCCAAGATTTCTATTACTAGGCGAGACACTTGTTAAATGAATTTGGCCCCATTTTACGGCTTTTCTTGCCACAGTTGTTAAGTGAATCACTGCAGTTGTCAAGTTAGTACCATGACTGTTAAGTGAATCTGGATACCTGTCGGAAGGTTGCAAATGGTGATTATATGACTCCGGGACATTGCAACCGTCATAAATATGAGACAGTTACCGAACATCTGAATTTTGATCACATGAGGATACTGCAATGGTGTGAAAACAGGTGATAAGTCACTTTTTTCAGTGCCGTTGTAACTTTGAACAGTCACTAAACAAACTGTTATAAGTCAAGGACTACCTGTAATTGTTTTTTTAAATGTGTGTCCCAGCCACCATCTTGATCTTTTTGCCCTCCTCTGGATCCCTCTGTTTAGTATATAAAACACTGTTATCCAGTTTGACAATAGACCGGATTTGAATAGATTCAAATTTAAATTCAGTCTTTCAAGTTTACAATAAACACTAAGTACAAAACCGAATGCTGATTAACCTGTAAATGTCGAACAGGTGAGATTTTTTTCCTCTCTCCTGTGATAGGATCCAGATACATTCAAATAATAGGAAATAGAGGTACCGTACTTTATTTAATAAAAATACATTGATAGGGTGAACAGAGGGATTTAAGATATAAAAGGAGGAGAAGGATAATCCTAATGCTGAAGGATAATCCTAAAGTATGGAGACAACCTTCTAGTTTCCATACAAGAGGGTTAAGATTTTGCTACTAGATGGAGCAGTGGTGATTACTGCAAATGTCAGGAGCCCAATTTCTCACTTATATTCTGCCAGGAAGCAAAACCAAAGGCTTTAGGAAGGCTTTTAACATTCCTTTGATAGGTTGCAGCCCCCTGAATACCTGGGCCCTCCCACACATGTGTGTCATCATTTTTATTTGCCCCCTTCCCAATAATAATTTAAAGCAGTGTTTCTCAGTCATAGCAACTACTAAAACACATGAACTTCAACTCCCAGAATTCCCCAGCCAGCTAGCTGGCTGGGGAATTCTGGGAGTTGAAATCCATCTATTTTAATTGTTGCTAAGATTGAAAACACGGCTCTAGGGGACCAGGGCAATTCAGTAAATATAGGTTTTTGTTTTTAAACAAAATAAAACAAAAGGAAATATTCAGTGACAGCATCTAAGGGGACAGTATCTCCGAGATCACATAAAAGGCTTTGTGTGACTCTTTTGTGTCACAACTCTTGTGTAGAACATTTCAAGCGGTGTATTACCACATTTTCCAGGAATATTTATTTACTTATTTCTCCCTTATATTTTGTTGGTTTATATCCTGCCTTATTTATGTATTTATAGCTCACCTCACCAACTAACAATTTATCCCTTGACATCATACCTAGTTTAACTTAATACCTGAAGTTTGATATTACAGTAAAAGTGAGTAGAGGTAATCCTTGATCATTTGCAATTGTTCAACAGGCACCCCCCCCCAAGATGCAATACTTATGACCAGATTTCAAAGTTATGACAACCACATCTCCCCCACACTCATATGATCACATATTGTTGCTTGGCAACCAGCTCACCTTTATGGTTGTTAGTGGTGTACCATAGTCACGTGACTGCAATTTCTGTCATTTTTTGTTGGTTTCCACCATTTAATTCCAGCTTCCGGATAATAACATCTACCTTGTTTCCCTGAAAATAAGACCGGATCTTATATTATTTTTTGCTCCAAAATATGCATTAGGGCTTATTTTCCGATTGGGTCTTATTTTGGGGGAAATATGGTATTGGGTATAATGGTTTGCTTAACGACCATTAGAATAAAATGTCATGAAATCGGGTCTGGTCATATGGTGATCCACTGCAACTGCAATGACTTATCACCATAATGCCTTGATCAATTATGATTGTAAGCTGGATGATAAAGGTTCTTGATACATGTACTGAGAAGATGCACATCAGCACAAGAGGTTGTGACACATGAAGAGCTCTATGGAAGATCCCCATCCAGAATGGTCATTTCTAAGCGTGTTGGGAATTGCAGTCAAAGGCAGTATTTCTCAACTTTGGCCACTTGAAGATGTGTGGACTTCAATTCCCAGAATTCCCTAACGAGCCATGCTTCAACTCCTAGAATTCTGCTGGCTGAAGAATTCTGGGAGTTGAAGTCCACACATCTTCAAGTTGCTAAGATTGAGAAATACTGCTTTAAAGACTAAAATACTCTTTAAGTTTCCTTTACTGGAAAGGCAGCAAGATTTCCTTTTGGGGTAAATGTGCTCAGAATTTCAGTTCGTGTTTGCTGTCCTATTCACTTTATGGGATGCTGCTGCAAGGTTTCAATTACAAATGCCTTAATTTGAAAGAAATCACACTGAACACAGTGAGGTGGGGTTTTTTAAAATAAATGTGCAGAAGGTATTATACTGTATGCCAACATTTCTCAACCTTGACAACTTGAAGATGTGTGAACTTCAAGTCCCAGAATTCCCCAGCCAGCCATGTTGGCTGGGGAATTCTGAGAATTGCAGTCCACACATCTTCAAGTTGTCAGGTTGAGAAACACTGAAATAGATTGATGCTGCCCATATATTGTTAAGCCGTTTAGCTATCCTGCTAGCTTCCTCCTTAGCTGGCCTAGCTGCAGCCTAGAGGTACCACTTACCTAATCAAGTTGTTGTAACTCTTGCAGGGATAATCTATTTGTAATATTTTGAGGATTGGGAAGAGCAGGATTTGAAACGTATTTCAGTTTCTAGGTGCCATTTATTTTATTTTTTTATTGGAAACAATGGCATTAATGATGTTCCCAAATATCAACCGAGCATAGAGTTCAGTCTAGGGGTATCGGAACCTATTTTGCTCCAGAGAAAATAAAACCTGTCCCTGATTCACCTCTCTCGTCTTTCCACTCTTATCTTTCCTAGAGGTTGGAAAACACTGTTTCTGCACATGTGGAACATTCAATAGAACGGTCGTAAAGAAAAGCAACACAATTCCTTTTACCCAAATTTTCAAGAGAAGAGAAGGCAAGAAGATTTTGAGAGAAAGAACTTGACCAAGGCAGTTGTCCCAATACAACAGGGGTCTCCAATATTGGCAACTTTAAGCCTGAAGGACTTCAATTCCCAGAATTCCCCAGCCAGCAAAGCAAAGATGGCTGGGGAATTCTGGGAGTTGAAGTCCTCCAGGCTAAAAGTGGCCAAGGTTGGAGACCCCTGCAATACAACATCAGTATTGACAAAGAGCACATTTTCAAGGAGTAAATCTTGATTTCTAGGTTCTTCATTCCCTGATATGTTCTTTTTCAATGTTTGGGAGTCTAGAAAAACGGTGTCGGCTGTCAAATTTCCTTGCCTTTTACACAAACTCATTGACTCGACAGGACCATAGCTCTTTTTTCCCATTTGCAGCCTGGCTGTTGCTTAAGCAAACAAGCTGGCTGAGTAGACAGCAGGAATCCAGCCTATTGAAAGGTGTACAGTATGTGCAGAAATTATTAAAAAACACAACAAAACCACAATGGGGTAGATTGGGCCTCTCTTTCCCCTATCGGAATTCCTAGGAGTCCTGAGATGTTTCCGGTGTGTGTGTGTGTGTGTGCAAACATGTGTACGTGTTAATTTGCTTGGTGCATTCAGTCGGGGATCTCTTTATCCAGGGAACAAAGCGGATGGTCTCCCTTGCGGTTCGTAAGAGATTTACAACATGCTCAGGCAGATTTCAGATTATTTAAAGCTAGGCTGGCTGATTGGGATCTGCGAATAGGGGAGGGGGGGAGGATTGTAGCCAAATACACATTTCAGCATCTCACTTATGCCTTCCTGTCGGTTGAACCATTCCAAAAATCAAAACAAATTCGTAAACTGAAGATGGAGGTCAAGGATTTGACCTTTGATCTCTTGATCTTTTACCTGAAGCGTATGTCTTTTGCAACTCTTTGGATCATTCTTTGGTGGGGTTCTTTTAAAAATTCAGTAGGTGTCCAAGTTCTGCCCACTCTTCTTTTAAAAAAAAAATTTGCAAGGGAGATGATGGTTTCTGATTATTATTATTTTTTGTCTGTAGGCAAAAGGTGACACAGAAGTGCGTCAGCAACAGGGCAAGGACACAATATTGTGGGCAAGTGATTGACGTGGAGTGACTTGGGAGGCTACCTTAAATTAATGTTGAGTTTTGTTTTGGGCTGCTACGGAGATCTACATTCCCGTGTTCCCAACGTTTTATTGCAGTTTGGATAGAGCAGTGTTTTTCAAGCATGGCCACTTTAAGATGCAGGGACTGTAAATCCCAGAATGCCTCAGCCTGATGGGGGAATTCTGGGAGTTGAAGTCTGTGCATTTTAAAGTGGCTAAGTTTGAGGAACATTGGAATAGAGAGTTCGTTTTTAAAACGGGATAGCCAACCTAGTGAAGCTGGGATGAAATAGTTCTGCTATAAATCCTTGAAATTAATTTTATGGTCAAGTGACATGCTTAGCGTCACACTATGCTGTATGTAGCTAATACCACTGACCTATTTTACAGGGTTATTGAACATAATTATTCGTGTAATAAGGGTGGTACCTCAGAAAGATAGGGCTAATAAGGTAACAATGACTGGAATTAGTACTGTAACCCAGGTTCAAACCCCTACTCAAATATGGTGAAATGGATTAGTCATTTCTCTCCCTATGCTGTCCTACACTTAAAGGCTGTTGAGTGGATAAGACTGGAAAACCACTTACACTTTCTTTGGCCTTCCTTAGGTGTGATAAAAACATAATACATACATTTATGAAGTTAAATAAGTCTAAAATGAAAAGTCCCATATGTTTTAATATGATTTATTAAATTTTGAAAGCATGAATAAAAGATAAACAAGGAAGAAAATAGAAAAAAAGAAAAACAGACAAAAAGCAGGATAAAAGTGAGAAAAAAGTAAAAAGTAAAAAAAAGAAAGAGAATGGTTTTCAACTTTCTTTGGTACAATGTAGATAAAAAATACATCCAACTCTTATTCTGAAATTAACAATATTACTTCTCTGATCCCCTATAATTCTAATGGTTGAATCTTGAAATCAAAATTAAATTTCTCTTAGTTTCTCACAAGAAGTCCACTTAACAATTTGTCACTATTTCTTGCAATACAGCCAGTTACCTCTTCATTCCATACCTTAGCTCATTTTCTATAAATTCATCTCTAAATCTTCAGCTCTGCTTATTAAATCAGCAAAGATGCAACTGGCAAAAATACCTAACGACATAAATATAAAACTCCCTTTTCCATTTAGTCTTATGTTCCCCTCATTCCTCCATTCACAATTAAATATTACCCCCCCAAAAAAATTAAAAACTATTAATTACCAAAAATTATCACCCCTTGTATCAAAAACTAACCCATTAGACATTTCCAAAAGAAGCACTATCCAATCCAGATTAACCATTCAATATCAATAATAATAATAATAATAATAATAATAATAATAATAATAATAATAATAATAATAATAATAATAATAATAATAATAGCAGCAGCAGAGTTGGAAGGGACCTTGGAGGCCTTCTAGTCCAACCCCCTGCCCAGGCAGGAAACCCTACACCATCTCAGTCAGATGGTTATCCAACATCTTCTTAAAAACTTCCAGTGTTGGAGCATTCACAACTTCTGCAGGCAAGTTGTTCCACTGATTAATTGTTCTAACTGTCAAGAAATTTCTCCTTAGTTCTAAGTTGCTTCTCTCTTTGATTAGTTTCCACCCATTGCTTCTAGTTCTACCCTCAGGTGCTTTGGAGAATAGTTTGACTCCCTCTTCTTTGTGGCAACCCCTGAGATATTGGAACACTGCTATCATCTCCCTATCAGAATCAGAATTCATTATTATTCAGAATTCATTATTAGAATCAGAATTCATTATAAATCAGAATTCATTATTTAACTAGATAAAACAATGAAAGAAAAGCCCATTTCAACTAGACTGGCCCATCAAATACCTCCAATCAGAAGGCTATCTGAGGACATTAAATGAATAATTTCTGTTCTGGAGCTCCTGGGGAATCTAGCAATTCAGAAATATATGTAAATTGTCTGTACAAATGTTTGCATAATGCGTAGAATCTATTCTTTATTACATTGTTACAGCTGAAAATATATAAGAGCGTTTAGGATGTTCTGAATTTCAGTCTGCAATCAACCATATCTATTTTCCCCTTTAATGTAAAAAGCTCCAGTTTTCTAGCTGTTATTAAGAAACACAAACACATTAGAAAGTAATCCACAAAATGGCCAAAGCTGGGATATGGTGATAGTTATTGCTTATAGCATTAGACTTGGTTAATCATTGAAGAAAAGCCATGATGTTCTTGCAGTGCTGAGAACTAGAAACCTGTAGTTTTTTTTAAAAATAATCTAATTTTATTGGATCATTATGTTTCCTAATTCCCAGTTGCCAAGGACTGATTTTTCAGTGTTTTGTTTATGATTTTCTCATTGTAGGAGGGGAACCATGTTAGCCTGCATGAAAGCTTATGCCTTTTTGTAAAAGTTAGTTGTTGGAAAAAGGATGATCTTCCCAGCATCTTACAAGAAGGGAAGGAAATGAATGACAGCAGATTTGTAGAACCTTAAAAACTGGCAAAAAATGAGGTGTGTTTTTTTCTTACATGCTCTACAAAGTAGAGTATCTGAGTATAGGTTTGTTTATTTATTTATGTGTGCAATATGGCTTTTGTAGTGTAGCTTTACACCTATATACAGTATAAGTTTTCCATGTATACTTCCCCATATATTTAACGTTGGTTTGGACTACAAGGTTAGGGTTTCTTTTTGAAGTCTTGCAATGACTGCAGTTTTCTTGGTAAAAAATTTCGGAAGCCGTTTGTCTTTGCCTTCTTCCTAGGGATGAGAGAAAGGGAGAGGCTGGCCCAAAATCACCCAGTTGGCATTTGTACCAAAGGCAGGACTAGAAATCATAACCTCCCCATTTTTGGCCCAGTGCCTTTAACCACAGCATCAAACCGGCTCTCAAATTATGTACCTCTTCCTTTCTGATACTCCTTCTTATATAACAGACCTTATGCAATCTTACCTTTGTACAGTCATTCAGTTTTAACTTGATCTTACTTCTCTCTCCTTCACTGCTTCTTGTGGATTTTTCTCTTGTCTTTAATTTGTATTCCACTGCAGTTCCCGTCTCATCCCTTTGCAATGAATCTAATCTAAATTGATTCTTTTGTTTTACCATGAAAGGTTGGGTCTTTGATCATATAGGTTGTCCTCAACTTATGACCACAATTGAACCCCAAATTTCTATTGCTAAGTCAGTGGATTCGTTGTTAAGTGAATGTTGCCCCATTTTACCACCTTTCATGCCACAGTTGTTAAGTGAATCAGAGTTGTTAAGTTGCTAAGTCAGTAACACAGTTCTTAGACGAATCTGGCTTCCCCATTGACTTTGCTTATCAAAAGGTTGCAAAAGGGGATCCCATGATCCCAGAACACTGCAACTGTCATAAGTATGAGTTGCCAAGCATCTGACTTTGGATCTTGTGACCATGGGGATGCTACAATGGTCATAAGTGTGAAAAACAGTCGTAAGTCACTTTTTTCAGTGCCATTGTAACATTGAACGATCACTAAATGAACTGTTGTAAGTCAAGGATTAACTGCATTTGTATTTCTACATCCCAGCCTTACTTCAACAAGTGGTTCTTCTTGCCCTTCTATATAATTGTTTTTTAACTTGGCAACTTTAAGATGTGTGGATTTCAACTCCCAGAATTCCTTGGCCACTTATTCCCTAGTGATGCTGGCTGGGGAATTATGGACATTGAAGTCCAAATATCTTACCTTATCCTGTACTATCTTTGCGCCGCAGCTTTGTCTCATTATTAAATTGATCCAAGAGAGCTTCATGGCTGATTGATGATTTGAACGTTGGTTTCCCCAGTTTGTTTACATTTCAGTTGCTTCATCCACGATTGCTGAAATATATTTGATGGAAGTTGATATGATCTTTCCCTCCCAGACTAATAAGCAAACTGGAAAATAATTATCCTTTCGATTGCACAGTCCTTTAATATCTACAGTGGGCAATGTATCTCACTGTACCAAAATGTGTTTAAAAATTTACATCTTTCCAATTAAAAAGAATTAAATGCATATTAGATAAGCTATGTCAGTATAGATGCACTTTGGGGGAAAACCGATGTTTTAAAATGTGTTCCAATTCAACATTTTATGCAGATTTAATCTTCCCCCTTGCAAATTAATATGGGATTGGAACACAGGGAAAAATTATTTTGGCATCCCTCAAATATTTATTCTGGCACAGTGTCTCCTGTGCATTGCTATAATTTCCCAACTCGCCTGATTTTAGGGTGCTTGTCCAGCTTTATAGGATGTGATATTTTCTAGGATATATATAACAAGTTATAGATATCTATAACTCACAAAGGAAATCAGCATGATAACATGGCTTTGGAAGCTGCCAAAGGAACCTGTGTCTCCCACCAAGCCCAGGAAACATTCACCATCCACTGAGATTAAGAAGAAAGAAAAAACATTAGTGGTTATACTGTAGTGCAGACTTGAGAGTTTTTTGTGGGGTCCTTTGTGCTGTCTAAGCTTGGCAGGTGTTTTGTTACCAAAGTAGGTAACATCATCAGTGCTAAAAGGAGTGGGGCTTTCTCTCTTTTTACATAATAGTACTAGCATGGCTGACTCAGGAATTCTGGGAGTGGAAGTCCACAGGTCGTAGAGGTGCCATAGTTGCCCACCGCTGTCCTAGACTCACAGCTGTTGCCTGAAGAGCAGGTGGCAGCTGTGGCTAGAAAAGAAGAGACTTGAACTTGATTATTTAAATCAGTGTTTCTCAACCTTGGTAACTTTGGTACCTTCCCCATGCTGGCTGGGGAATTCTGGGAGTTGAAGTCCACCTGTCTTATAGCTGTTAAGTTTGAGAAACAGTGATCCAAGTGGCTGCTTTTCAGTCCAAGGCTATGCTCCCACAACATACTAATTCCTGCAGTTGGTTCTAGCAAAACACAATTGCTGTACTTAAATAACAAGCTAGGCCAACAAAATAAACCCTATTACAGCTTATTATGTCGGGCTCATTCATGCAACGTGCTGAGATAATAGCTAGGTTTCTAGGCTGAAGCAGAGAGCCCCCTGCTTCTTGGAATGTGTTGTGCAAGTACATTTTTAACTTCTATGATTTCAGTATGATGCTAATCTGTGCCTGGTTGTCCATTCAGAAAAAGACGTTAACCTACTTGGATCTTTGGAGATGATATAGCAAGGCTCTAATACTTGTCACAGATTGGCATAAAAGCAGCATTTGGAGATTTGGCAGAATTATTTGAGATCTCATGGCTATATGAATTACGTCATTTTCCGAGACTTATGTTATTTTGTTTTAAGCTACTATGCACTTCATACTAGCAACAGCTGCCTAAATCTATTTATGAGATGCCTTTATTAGAGTTGTTCAGGTTTTAAACTTAACAGGCCTTCCTTTGTACTTTATTAGAACTGCTCCAAGTAGAACCGAGAGCAAAATAATATAAGCTAATTTCATTCATCACAGTAAGCCAGGGGTGTCAAACTCAAGGCCCAGGGGGTGCTTAGATCTGGCCCACGGGGCCACCCTGGAAACTGCGAAGAACTGGCCTGCAGTGCCTCTGCCAGCAAAAATGGAACTCGGGAGGGCCGTGTTCGGCTCTCCTAAGCTTCATTTTTGCTGGCAAAGGGTTGTAGGAGGCTGCCGCAGCTGGAAACGGAGCTCAAGATCCCATTTTTGCTGGTAGAGCACTTGGGCCACCAAAGGCACCCTTGACAGGAGTGAATTCAAGCTGGCCATGCCCACCACAGCCCCCTGAGGTCAAACACAATCCTGATGCAGCCCTCAATGAAATTGAGTTTGACACCCCTGCAGTAAGCCATAGTTCAGCTGTGATTTGTTGAATAAACTGTAATGTCGGAGTTCACATATAAACACTAAAGTGTGAGTCACCAAACCACTGTTGGCTGGGTTCATACAGCATAGCAAACCTAACATTAAACGAATCACATTCCGGTGTGTGAACCCAATCACAAGCTATACAACACGGTGTCTCTGATGAGTGGGCAAGGACAAGCATTCTGACATTTGCTCAGCTTTCTGTTCTCCTCCCACACAAACAATCACTCCTGGTTGATCCCATATTTTCTTAATTTCAGTTACCTAATTTCAGAAAGGAGGTATCAGTTTATGTTGCTGATGTGACCTGTGATATAGACTTCTTAGACGTCATTCAACAATCATGTGGTTGGATTTTGATCTTGATGAGATAGAATTATCTTCTGCTGATCCTACCTTAGAATTCATATATAGGCATTGCTGTGTATCATCTAAGAAACAGTTAAACTGCCTGTGACTCAGATAGCTGAAACAAGGGGGGGAAAAATCACACCTCTGACATTTATCCATGCTCAGGAACCATTCTGAAGATGTTTTCAAGGCATGCCAAATTTTACCCCCATGCCATCTTTAATACAAATCGTTCTCAGTGCGTGCATTTATGGTTTCTTTAATATCCGAAAAAATACCAGGTTCTAGAATACCATCTAGAAACGTGCCAGGTTCTCGAATAATAATCTAGAAAAGCACCCAATTCCAGGGTGCTGATCTAAAGGACTACAAATTCTCCTTTGATTTTAGTGTTTCCCAACGATGGCAGCTTTCAAATGTACGGTCTTCAACACTCAGAATTCTCAGCATCAGTCATGCTGGTTGGGGAATTCTGGATACTGAAGTCTTACACATCAGAAAAGTGCCAAGCGTGGGTTTTTTGGGAGTGGGGTTCAGAATAGGAAGCAATTGTGTATTTCCTGATAGAAAAAGAGGCTGGAGCACAGGGGTGAAATCCAGCAGGTTCTATAACAGGTTCTGGAAAACTGGTAGCAGAAATTTTGAGTAGTTCGGAGAAGTGGCAAATACCACCTCTGGCTGGCCCCAGAGTGGGGTGGGAGTGGAGATTTTGCAATATCCTTCCCTTGCCACGCCCACCAAGCCACGCCCACAGAACTAGTAAAGAAAAAAAAATTAATTTCATCCCTGCTGGAGCATGAGTGATAGTGGGACCATATGAATTTGTGAGACTACGCTGCAGAGTCTCCATAGCAAGAGGGAAATTGAAATGTGGACTTTTAGTGCATTTTTAAAATCGTTTTTAAGATAAAATGTTTGAAATTGTTATATAGTTTATTGCCTATAAACTATGGATGAAATGGGAGAGAGGAGGGAGTTAATGGAAGAGTGAGAAACAAAAAAGGCCAAATGCACTAGTTACAACATAGTTCTTTCTCCACTTAACAACGTGTTACTCCACGAGTCTCGTCCTTTTGAATCCCTGATGATTCCCCCCAACTGTGAACAGGCAGAATTCTAAGTCTTAATTGAGACTTCCTTTCCCTCCTCTGCTCTACAGCATTGATCCACCACACATTTCTGCAAAGCATTGTGGGCCAGAGACCTATTTTTCCCAGGATTCCTGCTGGCCAATTAAGCCTGGTGCCTGTGAAAATGCATCAGAGGGATAGTTGATTGGAAAGGACAATGGTGTTTTGCCCTGCTTTGCAGAGCAAGCTGAGTTTCTAGTCCTTTCAGGAATTAATGAAACCATGATGAGGTCAAAGATTCTGTTCTGATGAGCTGAAAGGTCTTTTGAAGTTCCCACAAATGTTGTCCTTCCTCTTCCAACTGAGACCAGGTCATTTCTGCTGTGTGCCTGCTGGTTTGGACACAATCCATGATTCAGGGGCTCCAAGGCAGAGATATTAAGCTCGACTGCATTCATAGAGGTATTATCTACTTCTACCACTATCTTGCACATATTTCTCTTCCCACTTTAACCTTGGGCTTTGTACAATCTTCCGGCCCAGCCATTTGCTTCCCACAGGAGAAGCTTTCAGTTAGTTGTGTCTTCTGGAAGTTGAAGGACTAAAATTCCTAAACTTCTCTTCCAGCATGGAAATGGCTGTCCCAGCATATCTGGGATGAAATAGCTTGTATGATAGATAAAAGGACTTTTATCTACACTCCTCCTCCTCCTCCTCCTTAATCCTCATCCGTGTGGATCAGCTTGTGCAATTCAGTACTTGGATTGGGTGGAAGAAGTTTGCCTTTCATTCCTTTTTATAGTAAAGATACAAATGTCTGTTTTCATTCTGAAGCTCTTTCCAAAACAAGTAGCTCCCAGGTCTAAAAATGGAGGAAACTACCAATGTTATTTTGACTTCTAAGTCCACCCCCCGCATTGTTTTATCTGTCCTTGGTCTAAACCAGGGGTTGGGAAATATGACTGTTTTATGACTTGGGGACTTCAACTCCCAGAATTCCTGAGGCAGCCATGCTGGTTCAGGAATTCTGGGAGTTGAAGCCCCCAAGTCATAAAGTGGCCATTGTTCCCCACCCCTGATCTAAGCGGACAATTGCTATGTTGGACCTTCTGTGGTGCAGCACATGTTGGCTTCCATCTTGGTCATGAGAGAAAATAAGCCACAACAAGGCCCCTCTTCCACTGTGGAGGGGAGTTGTTCTTCCTCACATTAGCAAAATGCCAGGGTGTGCCCAGATGACACTTCCCCGGGCGGGGCTGAAGGGTTAGTTTGTCATGGCCCCCCACCCTGTTTGTTTATAGGAATACCATTGGGTTGGCACAGGGGGATGGTGGGGAGGAGGCGAAGAAAGCTTGTGAGGGTGAGTTGGCAGGCACGCCCTTGGCTGCTTCGCCTAGCTTTGTAGGAATGTGGATCGGCTGCTACAGCTAGTGCCAAGACCTTACCTGGGTGAGGGCGTTGCCTGCTCCCTCTAAACCTTTGGGTGTTGACACCCAGGAGCTTCAGCTCATCTCTTGGCCTTTGGGAAGCTGAAACTTTCCAGCCTTGGCTTTAGTTACTTGGCAAAGGAAGGAATGTTGGGGTCTTCCCATTCTGAGTTCTATCTACCCAGCATAGTAGGCTAGATTTAATTCCAGTTGCGTCATTTGAGGTCTAGCATCCGGTGCAAGTCAACCAATATGAATCAACAGATCCATTCACTTATAGAAGCCACTATGATGTATAGAGATGGTTAGCTTTGATTATTTGTTTAAGGAAGGGATTAGAGAGTAATGCTGAGGTTGAAAATTCATCTGTGTGTTGACTACATGAAATCTTCTGGATGGATTTGCCCTACAGGCTATACCAAGCTAAAAATGGAATTGAGCACTTAGTATTTCAACATGCTGCGGGAATCCAGACATTATATTAAGATGTCTTGTGGGTTTTTTTTCTTTGGGCTTAGTATGATGCGAGATCAATCATTGTAGTTTGTGAATCTGGATTTGGGTTTAGTGTACTGTGTGAATCCAGCCTATGTGTTGGACTTGGAAAATGTGGGTCAGTCTTCCTATCTCAATGGACATCCATGGAGAGAAATCACAATGCTGATTGAAACTGTAAAATCAGCTTCCCTTTTTCATGCATATGGCAGGGCTTTAATTGCAAGCTGCAACCACCATCTTAACTTTTTTTGACCGCCCATCTTGAAGATGCCCTCATACTTTGCTGCCGAGTAGCAGATCAGGCAGATATCTTTCTGTTTAGGCCTAGAAGAGCATCCCATAATGCCAGGGCTAATAGTCATTTTCTTGCCAAAAGATAAGAAAACATTCTTACCTGCAGCAGGATCCTCTTTGATAACTGGCCATTTTCGCACTAGTGTCTTCAGAGTTAGACATGTATGTTGATGCAGAACCTGTTCTCATTGCTGCTAGTTTGGCGCAATGATAGTTAGGTGACTCCAACATGGTGACTTCAACTCCCAGAATTCCACAGCCAGCATCTTCTAGCTAGCATCTTACTATCAACACTGTGATGATAAGAACAATAATGAATACAGACTTTTTATTACCCAAATGATGCTGGAAGTCACACCAGTGAGGAAATCGCCATGGCTGGTGTCAGAGGCCTCTCCTACCCCTTTTAATCTTTCTGTTCTTTTTCTCTCTTCTTCAGCTTTATCTCCTTCTCTGTTTCCTGCTGTCTGCTAAGAAAGAGTGGGTCACTCTTGTTAGACCCTGAACTTTCTTTGTAGGAGACAAATAAAATTAGACCCAAGGCTCATAGATGACCCATTCCAGCCCTCTGCATTTTTGGGAGATCATATATTCTATTCCTTTTGGCCCTCCCATTCTGAGAACAATCCATAAATTAATATTTCCATCCATGGTATCTTCTGCAGTATCTTCCATTAGGAGGATCAGAGGGCAGAGGATAGTTTGAATGACATTTCTCCAAAATGGCACCTTTCAGTAAAATTGGAGCCATAATTTTCATAACCCCCAAACGAGCAGGGTTTAGAAGTGTCAGGTTGGAGGTGTGAGATATTTCAGATATGAGCTGCTGAAGTTGGCTGCCTGTTTCTTATTGTGGGAAGTTATACCTTCAAGTGGGCAGTGGGAATACGTCTTCATTTTCATGCCCACATGGTTATTGGCAGTATGCTGCATCTAATGCCTTTCAGGGCCAATCCTTTATTAGCATGGGAAGAATCTGCTCAGTGAAATTGAGAATCATCCTTGGTTATGGTTATGTTCCCAAGAAAGCTTAACAAATTTGCATGGATAACTATTATTTGCCTTTATCCCATGAATATGGAGGATTCATAGTTTAGCTTCCTTTAAAAACACATAAAAACATTTGAAGCAGCTTCATTCAGTGTGAAGCCACATAATTATAACACGAAGGGAAGGGAGTAGCCTGTTGTCTCCTGGCTGTATATAAAATGGGCATTTGGCCAGGATAAACTTGGTTGGTGTAAACCACATTTTTCAGACTTGGCAATCTTAAAATGTATGGACTTCAAGTCCTAAAATTCCCCAGCCACCTATGTTTGAAAAACATTGGTGTAAATTTTGGTTAGCTGTGGGGAACTTAGCACTTCAAATGGATTAAGCCTGTTTACTTATTTATTTATTAAATTTTTATACCGCTCTTCTCCCAAAGGACTCAGGGCGGTGTACAGCCAAAAGATAAAAAACACAGAAATATACAATTAAAACGACAATTTAAAACCGAGCATATTTAGAAAAAATGGCCACATTTAAAAGTTTAAAATTTAAGATTATAAACCATATAATAATAAAACCCCAGTTAAAATTTTAAAATATTAAAAATATCAAAAGTATTATAAATATTAATATTATGCCAGTCCCGCTTGAATAAATAAATGCGTTTTCAGCTCACGGCGAAAGGTCCGAAGATCAGGCACTTGACGTAGTCCAGGAGGAAGTTCGTTCCAGAGCGTAGGAGCTCCCACAGAGAAGGCCCTTCCCCTGGGGGCCGCCAGCCGACATTGTTTGGCAGACGGCACCCTGAGAAGACCCTCTCTGTGAGAGCGTACGGGTCGGTGGGAGGCATGCGGTAACAGCAGGCGGTCCCGTAAGTACCCGGGCCCTAAGCCATGGAGCGCTTTGAAGGTGGTAACCAAAATCTTAAAGCGCACCCGAAAGACCACAGGAAGCCAGTGCAAGCTGCGCAGGATTGGTGTTACATGGGAGCAACGAGTTGCTCCCACTATTACCCGCGCAGCTGCATTCTGGACTAGCTGCAGCCTCCGTACTACAGTACTACAGACTAAGGGGGGGTGTCATTTGAAATCCCAAGAAGGGCTCATAAGCTCCATATTTGAAAGTTATTTTTTCTGGATCGCTGACCTCTATTGGATATATATAGGTCCAGAAAAGTTTCATTTAGCCAGAATTGTTAATAGGCATCTATTTCTCTTTTTTTCCCCAACTGTCGGTTTCGTTTCAGTATTTTTTATTTATTTTATTTTATTATTTTATTCGACTTTATTTGATCCGGTTTCTCTGAGCCTAAGCTTTTTTGAGCCCTCTCCCAACAATAAAACAGAACTGCTCTCTGAGGACTTGGGCGTCGCAAGGGTTAAATTCAGCGAACGCTTGCGTTACACAAGCACCTTGTTAAATTCTATTAGAAGCAGAAAGTATGTCAGTAGGACGCAATGACTTCAGCGCTCAGCAGAAGCTTGACGGACAGGCTCAGTAGCCAATGGCATCCGCCTCCGAGTCAATCAACAGACTCGGCAGTCCAATAAGCAAGCGTAACCCAGCCAGTCTCTCTTCCTCCAGAGCCAGCTTTGTACGTCACCAATGTTTAGCAGATGGTAGTTATATAACCCCATGTGGTTTCAGCCAGCCAGCTGTGCCAATAACAACAATAATAACTACGACAACGACGAGGAGCTTTCCCGGGAAGTTGGGCAACAGGCATTTCAAAGTGGGAGAAGCAGCAAATGCCTTTATATTTAATTGCCCTGTTTCTTTTGTTTCTTCAGAGCTCTCTTCCTCTTCCTTTTCCTTATTCTCCTCCTGGTGGGAGGAAAGGGAGAGAAAGAAGGAAGGAAAATTGGTTAAAAAAAAATTGTACCGTGACCCAGAAAGGCGATATTTGCAGGTCTCTCACACAATCACACTTTTTTTTAAAAAGGAAAGCTGTTTTTGCAAAACATCCCTAAAAAAAAAAACTGGTTGGTTTTCCCCAACTGTCTACAGGTAGCTCTCAATTGAATGGCCACTTGTTTTTAACAACTATTTGAAAATTAGATGGTGTAAAAAAAAATAACATGATCAGTCCTCGCACTTACGACCATCACAACATCCCCATAATTGGATGATCAAAATTTGGATGCTTGGCCATCAGCATGTATTTACAAGGGTTGTAGCATCCCAGGGTCATATGATTGCCATTGGTGACCTTCCCAACCAGCTTCTGACAATGAAGATCAAGGGGGAAAGCTGCATTTGCTTAGCAACTGTGTGATTCATTTAATGACTATGGTGATATGCTTAATTGCAGCAAAAGTAATAAAATCCGGCATAACTCATTTAACAACTGCCTTGCTTAGCAATAGAAGGTTTGGTTCCAATTCTGCTAGGTAACATGATGGGTGCACTAATTGATGCTGTTACCTAGTTTGGTAATGAAATGTCTGCAAGAAAACAACCAAGCTCAAAGAGCACTAACAACCCCTCATTCTCAGAAATCTTCTCGAACATCAAAGTTCAGAAGCCTCAACGCTCTTCTTATCCTGCTTCTTTAAAGTCCAATTTTTGCTTCCATAGCATATCGCATTAGCTCACACAATTCTGATCTTGGTAGGAATAGACATATCCCAGCATCTGAATATCTTTTCCATGGCTCTACCAAGTGCTTAGGGATGTGGTGGCTCAGTGGCTAAGATGCTGAGCTTGTCGATCGGAAGGTCTGCAGTTCAGTGGTTTGAATCCCTAGTGCCGCGTAACAGGGTGAGCTCCCTTTTCTTGTCCCAGCTTCTGCCAACCTGACAGTTCGAAAGCACGTAAAAAATGCAAGTAGAAAAATAGGGACCACCTTTGTTGGGTAGGTAACAGCGTTCCGTGTGCCTTTGGCGTTGAGTCATGCCGGCCACATGACCAGGGAGATGTCTTCGGACAGCGCTGGCTTTTTGGCTTTGAAACAGAGATGAGCACCGCTCCCTAGAGTTGGGAACAACTAGTACATATGTGTGAGGGGAACCTTTACCTTAACCTTACCAAGTGCTTATCTGTGGTGTATTTTTGACTGCTTGTTCCTTTACTGCCTTTATTTGATTCTAAAAGGCAAAAGCTACCTATTACTGCCGGTTCTAGGACTTGTGGTTGTACCTATTGTCATTAGCTTGCTCTTCCTAGTATTCAATTTTTGTCACATTTTTTTCACTCTGCTCTTTTACTTTTATTACCAGAAAGGATACTTGCAGATCCTTTTCATTTTTGACAGCAGAGATGGCCATTTTTCCAGAAACATCATGTAACAGCTGGTGTGGTATCATAGCTGTAGGCACATTGCTGTTTTTCATGCAGACTTACCACGCCAACGTGCTGTGAACACACTCTGACACCTCTAATCTCTAAAGAAAGATGGAGATCACCTAGAGATAAATACCTAAAGTCTTAGAGTTCAAAAATTATTTGGAAGGAAAGTTACATTGATAAAGACATACAGCAGGTATCCTTGATTTGCAAACACAATTGGAAACGGAACTTCCATTGCTAAACAGTGAGGTTGTTAAGTGAGTCATCATGTTATCGTGCCTGAATTTACAAGCCTTTTTTGCCATGGTCATTAAGGAAATGACAGTTTTTAAGTGAATTCAGTTTCCCCCATTGATTTTTTTGGTCAGAGACTGGCTGAAAAAGTCATAAATAGCGATCGCAAATGCCAGAATGCTGCAACCATCTTAAATACATGTGCAAAGACCAGTTATAAGTCACTTTTTTTTCATCGTAACTTTGAATGGTCACTAAACAAATGGCTGTAAGATGAGGACTATCTGTATGTGGCCATCCTGTACCAAGAGCTATTCCAAGCGGAGGTGTACTTGCCATATTAAAGTAAATAATATTTTCTCCATCTCCCCCCTTCCAGTGATGGTTTGCTCCCTACCCAATTATTGCTGCATAGTGCTAAGTGTAGTCATTTTGCAGAAAGTAATATGAGAACATTCCATACTGGAGAATCTTCCAGTTTCCATCCATCCTACGAAATAAAAACTGGGAAGCGGGCACAATAGGAGATTTAGTAATTTACAAGATTGTAATTTTCTGCCGAAGAGATGGTCAGAAGTTATTATATTTTATAACTGTAGTTTCTTTATTTTTTTCCTCTTCTTGCTCCTCTTTCCTCTCTTTTTTTTTTTACAATTGTCTTTTACTTTATGTGAAGTCTCAATAATTATAAATAAATAATAATAATAAGCCACTCAAGCCTTGCACCACCTTTGTGAAATTAGAGGTTAGAATGATGAGAAGGTGGGTTATTTCGATGGGCCCATGGCAAATACCACTGACTGGCTAAAGTTTGCAGAATCGGGAGTGGGTACTCTATCCCAATGCAATTTGGAAGTGATGGAATTTGCTCCTGGGATTTTCTGCATTCTGAGTATTTTTGCTGAGTTGTGGTCTTTTTCCCTCAAAATAAAGTAGGATTCTAATCCTCATGGTTTTAAATAGAGAACAGATTTAAGCAGCAACAGAAGAAGCTGCTGTTGAGACTGAGTCAGATCCTTGCCCTAACTTGGCCTGTCTTATCTCTACTATCACAAAGCATCTGCAGGCTATGGGCTTTTCTAACATTATCTGAAGCTGCCAAATATTTTTTTTTCTATGCATGCAAGGCTGTATGCTATTCCAGTATAGAATAATTATATATTATTATAGGTGCAAAAGGAAGAGCCATTGAGAATGGTTTGGATTGCAATATATGTTTAATAAATAAATAAGCGGGGCAGGTTTTTTCTGGCTACTCAATCAGTGCCTTCATTCAGTTCATTCAAATATTTAAGTAAAATTAACATGTAAACCATAAAGGAGAGAATAATGGAGCATCTCTATGCAAAGGTTGAATCTATTCTCCAGCAGAGGCAAGGATTATACAAATATCAAAGGATAGCAAATAGTGATTAGTGTTTTTCAGATGGTCTTAAGTTGTCTTAGGTGGGTAGGGGGAATGAGCGTGCCAGAGCTGGCAGAAATCTTCTCATCAGATGTGGAAAACTATGAGGTGCTTATAGGGAACATTGGTTGCATCATTTCTTATGGTGCCTGTTGTATTTCTCAATTCTCCCTCCTGCTTAAATCACAGACAGGAGACTTCAACAGGTCCCTGTTTACACCCTGAGGAAGATTTAAATGGCTGAAGGTAGTTGTATTTGTTATCTTAATGGTGCCACCTGTAAAATGGGTACAGTATGCCCCCCCCACCTTCTACAAGACCTAAAGCTGATCAGCAGTGGAACAAAGAAAGCCATCAGGAAAATCCGGCTCCAAAAGCTTTTGTAATGGAGAAGCTTTTTTATGGGGGTGGGGGAGGAAAAGGAGGCAATTAAAAAAAAATCTTTCCACTTCCTTCTTGGAATGAATCAACCCTACTCAACAACAAGGCACACCTGAGTAGAAAGTATTGTGTTCAAAGCAAGAGGTTGCAACCTCTTTTATTTGGGCATTGCAAGTGACATCAGTGGCTGAATTCGAATCTTTTTCAGCCAATATGCCGGTGTTTTTCAACCTTGGCAATTTTAAGATGTATGGAATTCAACTCCCAGAATCCCCCAGCCAACATGGCTGGCTGAGAGAATTCTGGGAATTGAAGTCCTTTCATCTTGAAGTACAGTACTGAGTCATGGTTGACGAACAATATGACATGCTGTATTGGAAACAGGAAGGACTCTGAATGTGTTCATGGAAATAGGAATAAGATGGTGTCTCAGAAGCAGAATCACCCAGAACCAGAATGTACTATATAACCTCTTTTCCACACACACCCTGCCACACCATAATTTCCAACCCTCAAAGATACGGCTCCAAATACAGTTCCTACCTTAAGTCATGAAATCATCAGTATGCCTTTTGTACCATGCCACACCCATTATCATCCATGGGCCTCTTCACAAAATGTAAAAAAATCAGTCCAAAGGTGCTTTTTCAAAAGGCAATCCTGGACTTTCTTGTTTTTTTTCTTTGAAGATGTTTCGTTTCTCATTCAAAAAGCTTTTTCAGTTCTGACTGAATGGGTGGAGAAAGTTCTTCCGTTAGAACCGAAGAAGCTTCTTGAATGAGAAGTGAAACATCTTCAAGGAAGAAATGAAGCCCTGTTGCCTTTTTAAAAAGCACCTTTGGGACAATCGTGACCTGGATAACTGAGAATCTCTGTAAACAATCAGCTTGTAAGGATCAAAGGAAAGATGCTTTTTCAAGATCGACAGAGATGTGCTTGAAGGCCACAGTGCCTTCCTGTTCTTTGTTCTGTGATCTCAAAGTACAGATCGCAAAGTATTGCCTGGATAAGGCAGATTGCTGTTTTCAAGAAATCTAATACAATCAGGACTCAACTTATGACCACAATTGGGACTGGCCAATTGCCCAATTTTACAATTTTTTTTTGCCAGGGTCATTAAGTAAATCACCACACCATTTGCATGGTCATTAAATAAATCTGGCTTCCCCCATTGACTTTGTCAGAAGCCAGCTGGGAAGGTGACAGATAGTGATCAGATAACCCCAGGATACTGTAAATAAATCATAAATCTATGCCTGTTGCCAAGGTCCCAATTTTTTCATCAGAATTGCTGTGATGGTTGTAAGTGTGAGGATTGGTCATAAGTCACTTTTTCGGTACCATTGTAACTTCAAATGGTTGTACATGGAAGATTATCTGTAGTTATTATTATTGATTTCACTGATTGAAAATATTTAAGTAAATCCAGAAGATCTCTTGGAGGGTTACAATTCATAGTGGCCATTGTTGCCTCCCGTGGCAGAGAGTTCCAAAGGTTCACTGTGAATATCTGCAGTATGAGTAAGCAGGCGATACTAGGATTTTTTTTCTTTAAATCTCTTCCCCTGAGTTACGCCAGGATTACATTAACAAGGCTACGATTTATTGTTCCTTTCTGGCATATTATTCCTAACTGGAGTTTTGGTGCTTTGTCTGAATTCGGAGTTCAGCTCAAGTCTGGCACTGAATTTCCTCGGAAGAGGAATGATTTGGCCTACGGTGACCCATAGGATTGGAAAGGAATCACAGTTGGGAAGATTATTTGCATTTTTCACAGAATCCCAATGGGGAAAACTTGATAAAAGTCAGCATCTGCTAACTCTACACTTCATAAAAATCAGCCCTTTTTTCCTTTGGAAAACAGCAGTTTTGCAAGTGTTAACCCCTAAACCACCACCACCCCCAGAAGGAGAAGAGGAAAAGAGGGGAGAGGGACGGAGGGAGGGAAAGAGAGAGAGGAGGAGAAGAGGAGAAGAGGAGAGAAAGAGAGAGAGAAGAGGGAGGGAGGGAGGGAGAGAGGAGAAGAGGAGTAAGGGAGGGAGAAAGAAAGAGAGAGGAGAAGAGGAGAGAGAGAGAGAGATATCAGCCCCAGAGTACATCTGCTGGAGATGGAGATTTCCAAATAAACAAATATTTATGTGGTCCACAAAACCCACCAGAAACCTAATTCCAGATATTCCATGTTGGCATTGGCAAAAACTGAAATGGATAGGAAATTGTTGGGGGCAATAAGTTGACTTTGTATATAGTATACAAATGGATGAAAACTATTGCTTGACATAGTGTAAGCCGCCCTGAGTCTTCGGAGAAGGGCGGGATATAAATGCAAATTTAAAAAAAACAACCAAAAAAACATGTGAATAAATATACCTAAGCATTGAAATGAAGGCAGCCTTGTGCAATTTTTGCTAGAGAATAGATCCCATGGAGCTCAACGAGGGCAGACCTCTGCGAAGATAAGGGTACTTATCCAAGAATTGCTAGCATGATAAATGCAACCTTCTAAGCATCGAAACCAGCATTAGGTCTGATTGAATTCTGAACTCCGATGTGCCACCAGGTTGGCGTCGGTGCTTAGTGTCCACATAGATCAATTTTCTGTAGGAGGATCTGTCCCTAACTTGATCCTTCAAGTCTTCTAATGGGGCACCTGTTAGAAGGCCATCCACCTTCCTGCTGGTTGTCCTCTTCTCCTTTTTCATCTTTCCCTGCATTTTACGAATTACATGAACATAATTCATAAGAAGGTTATTATTACTGAGCTGTGTCTCCAACTCCTCCTGGTGTTAATTGCTGGGCTGACTTCTTATTTCTTCCTTCCCTTTTCTTGCAACAGAAAATCCATTAATGGGTTAGGAATGATTTCTAGTTGATAGCATAAAGACCCTGCCATTTGCCTAAACCAGTGTTTCTTAACCTTGGCAACTTAAGAGGGGTGGATTTCAACTCCCAGAATCCCCCAGTCCACATTGCTGGCTGGGGGATTCTGGGAGTTGAAGTCCACACATTAAAGTTGCCAAGGTTGAAAAATACTGGTCTAGAAGTACTCCAGCACTCTTTGGATAGACATGCACAGGGTGACACTGCCGTCAAAAAATTGCATTTGGGTCCTGGAGGTTAGTTTTCTTCTCACTCCTCGTGAATAAGACAGAATGAAGAGAAAAGAGTAAGGGGAAAAAATTCTCTGGAATTGTTAACTGGACTATAATGGGAACACCTCTTGAAGTTCCCTAGCAGCTAATTCAGGATTGAAAAAAGGAATAGCTCATTCATCCTGCATAAATTAGACAGCAGAATACAGCAATGGTCATCAGCTGATGATGTTCTAAAACGGGGGTCCAAACTTGGCAACCTTTAAGACTTGTGGACTTTTATGACTTACGCCTCTTATCTCAGGGGTCTCCAACCTTGGCAACTTTAAGACTTGTGGACTTCAAGTCTTAAAGTTGCCAAGGTTGGAGACCCCTGTCTTATCTGACTGCTGTCTCTTCTGCAGCTCTTCCTCCTGTCTCTCAAGATCATTCCCACATGCCATTTACAGGTAGTCCTCGACTTACGACCGCAATTGAGCCCAGATTTTATGTTGATACGTGAAACAATTTGTTTAAGTAAGTTTTGCCCCATTTTATGATCTTCCTTGCCAGAGTTGTTAAGCGAATCGCTGCAGTTGTTAAATGAATCACACAGTTGTTCAGAGGAGCTGGCTTCCTCATTGACTTTGCTTGTCAAAAAGTCGCAAAAGGTGGATCGCGTGATACCCCCCCCCCCAAGACACTGCAACCGTCATAAAATATGTCCGTTGCCAAGCGTCTGAATTTTGTTCACATGACCATGGGGATGCTGCATTGGTCGTAAGAGTGAAAAAATCACTTTTTCAGGACCATTATAACCTTGAATGGTCACTAAATGAACCATTGTATGTTGAGGGCTACCTGTATAGGTTCTTTTTTTTTATTTGCATTTATATCCTGCCCTTCTCCGAAGACTCAGGGCGGCTTACACTATGTCAAGCAATAGTTTTCATCCATTTGTATATTATATACAAAGTCAATTTATTGCCCCCAACAATCTGGGTCCTCATTTTACCTACCTTATAAAGGATGGAAGGCTGAGTCAACCTTGGGCCTGGTGGGACTTGAACCTGCAGTAATTGCAAGCAGCTGCTGTTAATAACAGACTGTCTTAGCAGTCTGAGCCACCAGAGGCCCTTATTGCATAGAAGGCAGCCTCCCCTGCTCTTCAGGGTTCATGGAACAGTATGACAACAAGGCCATTTGGTGCATTTGAGTATCCTGCTGTGGTAGGAAAGGGAGCCAGACAGAGGTGGGTTTCAGCAGGTTCTGACCAGTTCTGGAGAACCGGTAGCGGAAATTTTGAGTAGTTCGGAGAACCGGTAGTAAAAATTCTGACTGGCCCCACCCCCATCTATTCTCTGCCTCCCAATTCCCAGCTGATCGGGAGGAAATGGGGATTTTGCAGTAACCTTCCCCTGGAGTGGGGTGGAAATGGAGATTTTATAGTGCCCTTCCTCCTGGAGTGGGGTGGGAATGGAGATTTTACAGTATCCTTCCCCTGCCATATCCACCATGCCACGCCCACCAAGCCATGCCACGCCCACCAAGCCATGCCCACAGAACCGGTAGTAAAAAAAATTGAAACCCACCACTGGACTGGGGGCCATGCATCAGCCACTATAGGTGAGCAGCTGCAATTCCCTCCTCCCCCAGATAGCAATGGCAGCTCTGCCCATGGATTTTACAACAACATTCCATGCCACTGTATAATTGTTTGCAATGAACTTAGTCACTCGGCGAAACAGTAGAACGATGCCCCTTGTGCAAGGCCGGCTTTTTGCGCAATGCGTTGAGGAAAAAAAAAAGAAAGCACCGTTTCTATTTCTAAAGACGCTCTCTCAGTTGGGCAAGTCTTTGTTGTCATCTAATGGTCTTGTTGTGGGTGTCTAAACAAGGATGGGGCCTTGCCCCAGAAACTGTGTTTACACACAGATTTAACAGGCGCAGGAAAATAAGCAGACATGGCTTTTCTCAAATGTGTAAAGCTTGGCTTGTGTTAAGCTTCGTTAATTTTTTATTTTTTTTTGCAAGTAGGTGTTTTGCTAAAACGCATCCTATTTGATGAATTTATGTCATGTCAAGTGCATGCTGAGAACGGATTCGGTTGGCCAAATTAAATGTTGTGACAACAAAGTCAGCGTGTGTGTGCATGTGCTATCTGGATTTTGGTTCTAATTGATTCTTGACTGATTTGTAGTGAGGCTGCTAGTCCTCGTTATATATATGTTATACATTCACATATGTCTTAAAATCTTAAAATCATCTTTCGTCTGTGATCAGGTTTATGTTACATTCGGTGGGTGAACTCTCTTTTTTTCTGATCTTTTTTGAGAAAAAAAAAATGCCCATCGCTTTTTTTCAGTTTGAGCAAGAGGAAGAAAATGAAAAAAAATATACCTATATAGAAAGAGCAACTTGAAAGTGTGATTCCACGCATCCATGAGCATTCTTTGAGCATTGTTTATTATTTTTTCCCCAGAAGTGACTTGCACAAACACACACACGCAATCCTTCCTGTGGATATAACTATTAGCTACTACTGTGTGTTTATCCTCACCTTTTTTAAGGAGTAACTCTGTTCTAAGTTCACCTGAAATGTAGTAATAATACTGTTAGTTCTATACACTGAAGATTTTTCCATCTCTCCCCTTTTTTTCACTATGTATTTAAAAAGCTGAAAACGTTGTCGCCTGGCAGGATGATATACCTTCTGGAGTCTGATTATGGGTTTTGTTAAGTTATCCGAGTACTTTGGGAATAGTGACTCAACAAGAGATTTCTGTCTGATTCAAGTTGGATTCTGCTATGCTAATAATTGAAATCACAGGAGAATTTACAAGGGTGGGGGGGAAACTCCAAATATTAATCTAGAATAAAAAGGAACATTGGTTGAAATGACAGCAGAATAAAAGTTGAAATGGCTTTGAGCAAGAGAATGGGGATGGATTGAAAAACCGAAGGGTTTATGAATGAATTATTAGAAAAAATAATTAAATACATAAGGGCTCTTCTAGGCTTAAAAAAGAAACTTTTAGTCTAGCATTCTGTTTCTAGCTGACAATAAACTTCCACTGTTGCATGTAATCTATTATTCAGAGGTAAAGTGCCTCTAAGCATGGAAGCTCCATTGGGTTACATCTAAAAATAAAAGAAAGTATCAGCTGGATCTGAGTCAAGAACAGATTAAATGAAATCAGATTGGATTACTAATCTACTTAACAAAATAAATAAATAAACTAAAGAAATTTACTAGGAGGAAGCTGCACGCTGCGCAGGGGAAAAAATAAACCAAACCAGAGTTTCATAGCAAAAGGGATTATGAAATTGATAATAACACGGAGTTGTCAGATAAGATCTGGCTCTAACATTGATGATGGGCTAGGCCTCCTGCAAAAAGGCACAAAACTTAATTTGTAAATATTTCTTCATAGACTTAGGTATCCCCAGAAATTAAATGGACTTTAAAAATAGAGTAAGAATTTTAAATTCTCAGCTGCGGTTCTGTGAGGTATAAAAACCAAATGAACCAACTTTCTAGTCAGAAAAAGTCTGGTAGGACCCTGAATAAAATTTGTTTTAATAATTCCTAATTAAATTTTTTAATAATTTGTTTTGTTGGAAAAAGGGCTGCCAGATTTGTGGGTTTTGGCTACCAAAGACTGACAAAACATTCTTCTGCAAACTTTTAAAAGCTCATGGTTTCTTTTCCCTTTTCTCACAGTGGTGTGACTCACATGGGCCTTGTATTCAGCCAATATTGCCCTGTACAGGTTGTGAAGCAGCAGTTGTGTGTGCAGGAAACATGGTCATTTCATTGCAGCATGAGGCTGCTTCTGACCGACACCAGAAAGGATCTTTCATTATTCCGCTAAAACTAACCAATACAGTGGAATAGTGATCTCTTCTACTTTGGAAAGCCATCTAAGTCACTATATATCATTGAATCCTGTGGCAATGAGTTCCACAAATTAACTTGGAAACTCTCTTTTATTTTTATTTTTTTATTTTTATTTTTTTTATTTTTATTGAAAAAGCCAGGAAACTCTCATTTCTCACCAAACTCAGTGGGGCTTATACTGATTAAACATTTATATGATTATGATTGTCCGTCCGTCCGTCTGTCTGTCTGTCTGTCTGTCTATCTATCTATCTCTATCTTCATATATGTTTATGTTTATGAATAGAAATGTGTATGAAGTGTGTGTAAGTAGATATTTATATTTTTGTGTGTGTGTGTGTGTGTGTGTGTGTGTGTGTGTGTGTGTGTTTTCGTAGGTTTTCACGAGTATATGTATGCAGGTTTTGGTATGTTCGGGTCTTTTCCCGTGTAAGATTGGAAGTATTTAGGCAACGTTTCGATGAGATCTCACTCATCATCTTCAGGCTTTGGCTTTGTTCTTATGTGAGCAAAGTTCTTATTTGAGCAAAACACTTTGCTCACATAAGAACAAAGCCAAAGCCTGAAGATGATGAGTGAGATCTCATCAAAATGTTTCTAAATACTTCCAATCTTAAAAGACCCGAACATACCAAAACCTGCATATCTATATCTATATCTATATATAAATATATCTGTGTGGGAGGGTGGGTGCGCATGCACACATTTGTTCTCCGGTTATTGGTAATTTAAAAGCAATAGGTAGCTACAGGAAGATAAAAAAAGAAAAATAAACAAGCTATTTTTTCCTATTTTCCTTTCCTTCCTTTTCCTTTTTTTCTCTTTTTCTTTTTACAAGATTACAATGAAAAATGAAAAGCAGTGGTGAACTGTGACATCAATATTAATTCCATGTTCATAGATTTCTCATTATTTCTTAAGATGACGCAATAAACTTAGTTCTTTACCTTTAATTAATTAACAAATAAAAAAATGAATTTTAAATGTTAGGATAACTGTAAACTGCCTGTAACCGGCACCGAGATTTGCTATCCACTGTGTCATTTTCTATCTTTTTTTCCTCTGTTATGTAGCTATTGAGGTTGTTCTGTCCAATGTTTTCATAAATAAATAAAACATTAATTCTTAACCAACAAAATGATCAGGGAGATTAAAAAGCAAATGCTATGAAGTGCTTGTAACGTGTTCTAGCCAAATTGAAATCGTGAGGGCTTAACCTTGACTTTGCTCAGTTTCTCCTTTTTAAAATATCTCATCATTTGAACCATTATGAGAACTTCTAGGCTGATTTTGGAAATTGGTGCAAAGTCCTACTTTTGTACTGTCCGTATTGTACTCTTCTTTGGCCAGAAAAAAACACTTCAGGCACGAGCCCCCTCCACAGGGAACTGATGTGGGATCTTGGGGGCTGGAGAAGGATCTGCTGTTTATCCCCCATTGTGGTTGTTTTATTCTTTTATTTTGGCAGGCTCAGAGACACAGATTGGGCAAGGAGGGAGATCTCAGTGGCCAAGATTGTTTACCTTCCCTGTCTTTACCATACTTGTAGGCCACCCTAACATAGTTTGTTCCAAGTACCCGATTGCCCCCTCCTGGCCTGAAATGGAATTACATCCCCTTATAATTGGAAGTGGATTCTAATTAAATACTAATTACTAAATAATATTAGTATAAATTAGTTATTAATTATTTATGTATACATTTATATTTTTATATTTATTTAGCATAAAAGATACTAATTATGTGATGTGATGTGAATAAGAATAGCTGCACAATTCTGAGCCTGCTGTGGAAGCTAGACCGTTAACAGTTTCTTGTCTTGTAAGATATAACTGTAAATATGCCTCCTTCAAAAAAATAAATAAATACTGTAATTTCTACAAATCCAGCAGAGGCTAAATAAGTAAAAGCAAGCCCAAATGGTCAATCAGCAAGCTCTTGTGGTTATTTCCTTTGACAGTCTCTTGTTATTTCTCTTTTTTCCTCTCTGTCTTCCTGTCTGTATACTGTCTACACATGTACAGTACAAAATCCTACCCAGTGATAATTTGTCCCCCAAACCCTTTCTTAAAATGTGTGTGTTTGGGGAACAGTCCTCTCAACTGTGGTATCTATTGGCAACCCCATTATTTTTGTTTGAAACCATTCACACAGTGTGCGTTACCCACATATCCAAATAGTCCTTGCACTTATGATCATATAAGTTCCGATCATCAAGTCGGAACCAAAAAATTTTGTTGCTAAGCAAGACAGTTGTTAAATAAGCCGTGCCTGATTTTTATAACTTTTTTTTAACATAGTTGTGAAGTGAATTAAGTTCAGTGCTGTTGTAACTTCAAGCAATCGCTTGCTAAACAAATAGCTGTAAATCAGGGGTCTCCAACCTTAGTAACTTTAAGGCTTGTGGACTTCAACTCCCAGAGTTCCTCAGCCAGCTTTGCTGGCTGAGGAGCTCTGGGAGTTGAAGTCCACAAGCCTTAAAGTTACTAAGGTTGGAGACTCCTGCTGTAAATTGTTCTGTATGTTCAACGCATGTGCAGAAGGGTTTTTTTTTTCTTTTTAATTTTTGGAATGTGTTTTAAATTTAAAACATAGATGAATACTGCCAATGAAATTCAGCTTTTCATCCTTCTCTTCCTCCCACAGCACAAATCGAAGTTATCCCTTGTAAGATATGCGGGGACAAGTCTTCAGGGATTCACTATGGCGTCATCACCTGTGAAGGATGCAAAGTAAGTTGGAAGGCTGCCTGGGAGCGCTTTGGGTGAAGGAGTGAAATAGCTTATCAACTTTGCAATCTTCTCAGAACCTAACTGTACTTGACCATTGAGAAATTAAACCTACTAATTTCTGTGAAACTTCCATATCAATGTATATAGCCCATAGATAAGTGTCTGTTCTTAACCGCCCTTTTATTGATCTCAGAAAGTTACACTGATTGAATCTGGTTACTGTTTGAATGGGAGACCAGCAGAAAAATCTCAGAGTTATTGATTTTGTTGTTAGTTGCGAAGTCGTGTCCGACCCTTCGTGACCCCATGGACAACGTTCCTCCAGGCCTTCCTGTTCTCTACCATCCTCTGGAGTCCATTTAAGCTCATGCCGACTGCTTCAGTGACTCCATCCAGCCACCTCGTTCTCTGCAGTCCCCTTCTTCTTTTGCCCTCAATCGTTCCCAGCATTAGGCTCTTCTCCAATGAGTCCTTCCTTCTCATTAGGGGGCCAGAGTATTTGAGTTTCATCTTCAGGATCTGGCCTTCTAAAGAGCAGTCAGGGTTGATCTCCTCTAGGACTGACTGGTTTGATCGCCTTGCAGTCCATGGGACTCTCAGGAGTCTTCTCCAGCATCATATTCTCTGGTGCTCGGCCTCTCTTATGGTCCAACTTTCACAGCCATACATTGCAAAATGTAAAAAATGCTACACCACCTATGACCCGTTAGTTCATCTTTTCAGAGATATTTCCTTACCAGATTTTTCAATGCATAAACAATGGCAGAGCTTTGTTCCATGACAGCCAGATGGACAGCATATTATTCATACATATATGCATACATACATCCTTGAAAAGTTCTTAAAAATTCAAAGAGATATTTGTAACCCATGTTGAACTGTATAGAATAGAATAGAATAGAATTTATTGGCCAAGTGTGATTGGACACACAAGGAATTTGGTTTGGTGCATATGCTCTCAGTGTACATAAAAGAAAAAGAAAAAAAAATATCTTCATCAAGGTACAATATTTACAACACAAATGATAGGGTACAATTTAACCCTTAATGATAGCAACAAAAAGTTACAGTCATACAGTCATAAGTGGAAAGAAATTGGTGATGGAAACGATGAGAAGATTAATAGTAGTATAGATTTAGTAAATAGTTTGACAGTTGAGGGATATTTTGTTTAGCAGAGTGATGACCTTCGGGGAAAAACTGTTCTTGTGTCTAGTTGTTCTGGTGTGCAGTACTCTGTAGCATCGTTTTGATGGTAGGAGTTGAAACAGTTTATGTCCAGGATGTGAGGGGTCTGTAAATATTTTCACGGCCCTCTTCTTGATTCGTGCAGTATACAGGTCCTCAATGGAAGGCAAGTTGGTAGCAATTATTTTTTCTGCAGTTCTAATTATCCTCTGAAGTCTGTGTCTTTCTTGTTGGGTTGCAGAACCAAACCAGACAGTTATAGAGATGCAAATGACAGACTCAATAATTCCTCTGTAGAACTGGATTAGTAGCTCCTTGGGCAGTTTGAGCTTACTGAGTTGGCGCAGAAAGAACAGTCTTCGTTGTCCTTTTTTGATGATGTTTTTGATGTTAACTGTTCATTTTAGATCTTGAGACAGGATCTAGCACAGGAGTTGGGCACAGAAAATGTTATATGACATTTTGTATTATGTCAAATATATACAAAAATGATCATTTTATGATCATTTTTATGTCATAAAATGTTTTACAAAATTTGCTCAATTTCAATTCCATGAGAGTCAGGAGTCTTGGATTTTGGATTCATTCTGTAAATTAGTTCCTCTGAGGCATCTTGGTTGAAAAGATTTTGCCCTGTGATGCACCATTTTGCCCAGTTAAAGGTTACAGAAATTAAAGTTACAGTAATATATAGTTTTCGGAAGAATGGAATGGAACAGAACAGAATAAGAGAGTTGGAAGGGACCTTGGAGGTTGTTAAGTTCGGGAAGTAACGAGGCTGGAGACCAGGGTAGTGACAACAGCTCTTTAATATAGGGTGAACCCAGCAACAGGCTGGGGGAAAAACCTCTCCTTTTATACAGTTCTGCTGGAGGCTTCGTCCAATCAGCAACGTGCTGATTTCCCGCTCAAATATTTAAAGGCACAACTGTTAATACATAACACTCCTCCCCTCCCAGAAAACACTTGGTCTTATTTACATATTTATTTACATGTTATTTTTCGACGTAGTCACGCAAATAACCTGGGCGTCTCCTAGTTCTTTCTGACCTGCGCGGTTCAGTTCTGGGTGGTGTTTTGAGCTGGTCGGAGGGGCTGTTTTCTCCTCCCAGCTCTTTCTCTGGGCCATCGGGCTCTGGATTATTGGCCGACTCTTTTTCTTGGCCATCCGGCCTTGGATTAATTTTGAATTTTCCTGCTGCTTCCCTCGGGACCTGATGGCGTCGCTGGAACTCTGGGACCTCAGCTAAGTCTTGCGCCTCCCGGTCATTGTCAGCTGTGGATTCAAAGTGGTATTGGTCATTACCTGTCTCTGTTGGTTTGGTTTGGTCAGTTATTCGTTTCCTTAACTGATCTATGTGGCGCCGCCACACTCGGTTGTCTGGTAGCTCTACCACGCACGATTTTGGCCCTGTTACTTTTGTTACTTGTCCGGCGACCCAACTCGGGCCGTCCCCATAGTTTCGGCCCACACCCGGTCGCCTATGCTCATTTCCTTGTTTTTCTAGCTCCCCCTTGTAACCCTCGGGTGTGTAATGGGGGTTCAAACGGTCAAGTGGGCACCGGAGTTTCCGTCCCATTAGCAATTCGGCTGGGCTTTTTCCAGTGGCTGTGCTTGGGGTTCTGTGCTGGACGGCTAGGAAAAAGTCTATTTTTGTTTGCCAGTCACCTGGCTTGAGCCTGGACAATGCCTCCTTAGCGCTCCGGACGGACCGCCCTGCAAGGCCATTCGACGCAGGGTGGAAAGGTGCAGAGAGGGCATGTCGGATGCCTTCCTCTGCCAGGTACTCTTCAAACTGGGCTGCCGTGAATTGGGGCCCATTGTCGGACACCAGAGTGTCCGGCAACCCGTGAGTTGCGAATAGGTGGCGCAGGGTTGCGATTACTGCTTCGGCTGTGGTGGACTTCATAAGTATGATCTCTAACCATTTGGAAAATGCGTCCACCACCACTAGGAACGTTTGGCCGTGAAAGGGGCCAGCAAAGTCAATGTGGATTCTTGACCAAGGCCCTTGGGGCTTTTCCCATTCTCTGACTGGGGCTGTTGGGGTAGCGGTCTGGACTCTTGGCAAGCTTGGCATTTCCCTACCCTCTCAGCAATCTCTGCGCCCATGAGTGGCCACCATACATAGCTTCTAGCTAACCCTTCATCCTTACGATGCCTGGGTGACCTCGTGGAGGAGGTCCAATACCTTGCCCCTTAACTTAACAGGAATTATTACACGATCACCCCATAACAGGCACCCCTTGAGCCGAGAGCTCATCACGCTTTTAACAAATTCTTGAACTGCTCGCCCGCGCAGCGGGCCACCCTCTCTGTACCCAACCGAGTACAGTCCTTAACACAATGTCCCGGTATGATGCCCGAGCCACTTCCTTTGATGTGACTGGGCCAGAGTCCAACGAGTCAATAAGGAGGATGGGTGTCCCCGAGTGGGGTCTTCGGTCGCCCCTGGCAGTGGGCATCGGCTCAATGCGCCTGCATGCCCCACTTCTTTCCCGGTCGATGCTGCAGCTTGTATGAGTAAGCTGCCAAAAATATAGTCCATCGAGTCAAACGTGGCGAAAGTGCCACAGGCGTTGGCGGTCGCCAGCCAGTAATCCCAGTAACGGTCTGTGGTCAGTCACGATTTCAAAATTCCGCCCAAAGACATACTCATGGAATTTTTGACCCTGATACAATGGCTAATGCTTCTTTGTCTAATTGGCTGTAGTTCCTCTCTGGGAGGACATCGTTCTAGAGTAGAACGCTATAGGGGCTTCTGTGCCGTTTGGAAGTCTATGGCTGAGTACAGCCCCACCCCATAAGGGGACGATCGCAAACCAGCACTAGGGGTAGTGAGTCGTGATATTGGATGAGCAGGCTATCACTTGAGAGCAGGTTCTTTACTGCTTCAAAAGCCCTATTTTCTGACTTTCCCAAGACCAAACAGTATTTTTCCTAAGAGCCTATGCAGCGGTTCCAAGAACGGTTGCTTTGTTCTTTAAAAGACCGCGTAAAATTAACCAATCCCAGGAATGCCTGCAGCTCTGCTTTGTTTTTGGGCGCTGGAGCCTTCCTAATTGCCTTAACTTTGCTCTCAGTAGGGTGAATTCTTCTTGTCTATCCGTAGCCCAAGAAATCGACCGATTCGACCCCTATCTGACATTTATTTGTCTTGACTTTTAATCCGCTGTCCGAAAATGCTCAAGACCTTTCTTAACCGCCCCCAATTCCTCCATGTTTTCCCTGAAATTAGGACATCATCAAGTAGGGAACTACCCTGGGAGCCCTTGCAGTAGTCGCTCCATCAGGTTTTGGAACAGCCCTGGTGCCACACTAACCCCAAATTGCAATCGGTGCACTTGAATGCCCCCTGTGCGCCACAATCGCTTGGGCTTCGCTGTGCGGGCGCTACTGGCAGTTGTTGGTAGGCTTGGGCCAAGTCTAACTTTGCAAAGACTTGCCCTTGCCCCAAAGAGTGCAATAAATGTTGCACCACGGAACCGGTACGCGCTTTTCTGTAAGGCTTTGTTAAGCCGCCTTGTAGTCAGCGCAAATTCTAATTGACCCGTCCGATTTGATGGGGTGACGATTGGCGCCTCCCACTTTGCGTGATCGACTGGCACCAAAACCCCTGATTTATGAGCTTGTCCAGCTCCTTATCAATTTTTGGTTTTAGGGCAAAGGGACCTCCTCGCCTTAAGCCTAATGGGGCTACCTGGGGTCTAAGTTGAAGGAAATAGGGGTCCCTTGTACTTGCCCAGGCAGTCCTTGAAGACATCTTCGAACTCGTTAAAGAGAATGTCTTTCAAATTGCAGTCACTTCTGTAGATGCCAGTCACCCCATGCCCAGGGCACGAAACCAGTCTAGTCCCAACAGACTGGGCAGAGTTCCTTCGACGATCGTGATGGGCAGGGTCTTTTGTGAGGGCCGACTCGACTCGGACGGAGGTGGTCCTCGAACAGGGATGCGATTCCCTGGTAGTCGTGGCACTGTAGCCGCTTGTGCTTGCAGATGGCGCCGCGACGGACGGCAGCGACTTCGCCAGGGTGTCCCAGGACATGATGGTGATCGCTGATCCCGTGTCCACTTCAAGCCTGCACCGCACTCTCGATCTTGGGCTTTGTGAAAATCTTCTTTCCACTTTGGTTGAGGCGCGCCTATAATGACAGTCGCTTGGTTAGACTGCGCTTTCTTGTTTGAACCAATCGCGGGCCGCCTTTCCGGTTCCGCTTTGATTGGCCGATTTGAATTTTCGGCGGAAGGTTGGGCCGCTCTGCAAACCTGAGCTATGTCCTTTCTTCCCACACCGCCGCATGTTGCGTCTTTAAACCTGCAGCGTTGGCGCTGATGTTGCCCTCCGCAGCTTCCGCACTCGCCACGGTCCTCAGTGTCGCTTTCTCGGTCCGCAGACCCTTCCTCATCCTCGCCTCACCTTCGGATTCGGACTGAATCTCCTCCTGGTGTACTGGCGTTGGCTTTGGCGCCGCCTTGGATTGAAGAGGCTTTTGCAGAGTCTCTGCTGCTTTAGTAGACATTTCGTGCTCTGGCCTCGCCCAGAGCGGTGGCTAGTGTCAGGTTGCTCCTGGCTAGCAGTCGCCGCCAGAGGCGGATGTCCTTGACCGGATGAGTTGCTCGAGTAGCACTCGCCTAAGTCTCGGTATCCGCAGTCCTTGGACGCCTTCTTAAAGCGCCATGTAGTCACCGGCGGACTCGCCTCCATCTGTCTACGTTCTCCGAATTCAAACCGCTGCACGTATTTGGACGGCGCCGGTGCGAAATGGTTCTTCAGCAAAGTCTGCAGAGTCGGCCACGATACCGATTGTATCGGCGTTGGCTCTGCCAGGGCTTCCGCAATCTCGATTACCTCCGGCCCGCAATGGCTTAGGAAGTAAGCCCGCTTGCGGTTATCAGGATCCTGTAGTTCGTTGGCTTTAGAAAGCTTTCAAACGGGTCATATATGTTCCCCATTTCTCCTTGCCGGGTTGTACGGTGCGGGTGGCGGTTTGCCATTTCCGCTTCTGCCCTGAGTTTGCTGGGTTCGAACCAGCGTGCTTCAGCTCGGTTCTGGTTCTCCTTAGCCTCGAGATCCCACCTTCGTCGCCAATGTTAAGTTCGGGAAGTAACGAGGCTGGAGACCAGGGTAGTGACAACAGCTCTTTAATATAGGGTGAACCCAGCAACAGGCTGGGGGAAAAACCTCTCCTTTTATACAGTTCTGCTGGAGGCTTCGTCCAATCAGCAACGTGCTGATTTCCCGCTCAAATATTTAAAGGCACAACTGTTAATACATAACAGAGGTCTTCTAGTCCAACCCCCTGCTTAGGCAAGAAACCCTACACCACTTCAGACAAACGGTTATCCAACATCTTAAAAACTTCCAGTGTTGGCGCATTCACAACTTCTGCAGGCAAGTTGTTCCACTGATTAATTGTTCTGTCAGGAAATTTCTCCTTAGTTCTAGGTTGCTTCTCTCCTTGATTAGTTTCCACTCATTGCTTCTTGTCCTGCCTTCAGGTGCTTTGGAGAATAGCTTGACTCCCTCTTCTTTGTGGAAGCCCCTGAGATATTGAAACACTGCTATCATGTCTCCCCTCGTCCTTCTTTTCATTAAACTAGACATACCCAGTTCCTGCAACCGTGCTTCATATGTTTTAGCCTCCAGTCCCCTAATCATCTTTTTTGCCATTCTCTGCACTCTTTCTAGAGTCTCCACATCTTTTTTATATCGTGGAAATCCTTACCCTTCTTTTAAATAAATCCAAGAATGTATCTTTGGTTGAAGTCCTAGAAACACTTTCCTTCTGCAAGTTCTGTTGAGTCATTTGACCTGCCTCTGCCAAACATGTATAAAATTATGTTGAAAATTCATATAGACGTATTTGATTATAATTCCTGCCAGTTTGTTTTTATTGTTAAGCTACCAAACTAGAAACCAGGAGACTGTGAGTTCTAGTCCTGCTTTAGGCATGAAAGCCGGATGAGTGACCTTGAGCCAGTCACTCTCTCTTTCTCAGCCGAACCCACCTTGCAGAGCTATTGTAGTAAGGAAAATAGGAAGAGGAAGGACTATTAGTTATGCTTGCTCCCTGAGTTATTTATAAATTGATAAAACTGGGATAAAAATCTAATAAATAAATACTATCAATATGAGGATGATGGCAATTGAAACCTAGTATACCTGGAATACCAGATTGGCAAAGGATGATATATTGCAAATATTATAATAGAAACAGATCTAAAATCTTTTTAGTAGGACTTCATTATTAATTACAAAGCATTTAAAGGTCATGCAATCTCCAAAATACCATATGCAACACGGCACCCATTCTTGTGACACATTCCAGGCTCCAAATTGTCCAGATGTTTACATTTTATTGACCTATTAAGAATAAAATGTCACCTTGAGGTGTAACAATTCTGCATTCTAATTTAAATGGATTTGATTGGTTTCGGTTCATAAAAAGTACGAACAGAATCGTTTGCTAGACCAGACCCTTTTATATAAAAAGAGAAGATTTTCTAAAAACTGCAACTAATAGAAATAGAAATCATACAAAGAATTCAGTTGTGGCAAGAAAATCGGAAAGATTAAATCTTGGAAAATAATCTATAAATATGTTTCTTTCTTTGAAGATTATTCAGAAACTTAAGTTACATAAAATGCTCTGCTCTTGGCTAGCTCTAGTTATAGGATCCAATGACTCTTGGTTAAAAAACACAAGCAGTGTCTTTTTTGAGTATTTAAGCCTTAAACCGCTTAAGTCAGCGGTTGGCAACCCAGCATCTATGGATGCGATGATGTCCATCATACCTCAAAAAGTGCAGGATTTCAAAGTTGTTATAATTTCTTTTAATGACCAACTTCTCACAAGATTGGTAAATCACGATGAATTTTATGCAAGAGTTTCGGACAGGGGTGGGCTTCAAAAATTTTAGTAAGGGGTTCTCTGCTGGGTTGCTAGGTGGGCGTGGCCATGGTGGGCGTGGCCTAGTTGGCCTCCTGCACCACGGGGGGGGGCTTTTTGCCCTCCCCAGGCTCCAGAGGCTTTCCTCAGGCCTCTGGGCAGACGAAAACGGCATCCCCAGTCTCTGAAGGCTCTCTGGAACTTCCCAAATTCCAAAAGCCTTACTAAACATCCAGTAGGCCCATTTTTCGCCCTCCCCAAAACTTCGCTTGCGCCCTGCACTTACCTGCATCCAAAACGGGCTACTTGGGGACTTGGGAGGGGTGGGAGAGGCCAGCCAGGAGTGGGATTTGGGGGTTCTCCGAACTGCGCAGAATCTTAGCTAGAGGTTCTCCCGAACCCCTGTGAACCCCTGGTTTTGGAAGTTTGGGAATCTTAGATTGAAAATTCACAAGCGGTTTTAGGAGAGTTTGAACTTTGATTCCTCACATGACATCTTGGAAGTATCCAGTGAGACTTAGAAATTGTGTAAGATTGGGGGGCGGTTTGAGGAAGGGGGCACCCAGGGCCAGAAAGCCTACCACGCCCTGGTTCAAGGCCAATTTCTCTGCCCTGGTGTTAACATTTTCTAGAAGAGGCTGTAATACCGTTCTGAGTGCAATCAGCTGTTCTAAAGATTTGGGAAACCCTTATTAAGAGAAGCTCATCTAAGCTTCTTTTAGAGATAATCTTCTACCAAGTCTTTTTTTTTTTTAAATAGGAGTTTAGTCTCTACAGATGAGTTGTTGTTTTCTTCTGCTGCTCCATGCGCATATCAGCTGCAATATTCACATGCCTGTTAATTTTTTTCCTTACATTTCATTCATATTTTATTTTGCTTATTAATTCACTTATTCCATTTTTAGGCCACCCATCTCCCCTATAAAATGACTCACGTGGTTTTAGGATAATTGGCTAGTTTGCCCCAGACATATTTTACAGGAAAATAGAATATGGTATCTACCAAATAAATACATTCCCAAGCAAGGTTGAATAATATTGGTCTGTGCAAAGAAAACAACAACAGAGGGCTGGGTAGCACTTTTGCTGACTAAAAATGACCCTCTACATACATAACCAAACTATGATGGTTTTTCTTTTCCTTCAGTTCTTCTTTCCTTTTCCTTCACTCCCCAACCCCTTGTTTAAATCCTCCTTCAGTCATTCTGTGCATCTAATGAAATGAGCTACAGCACACAAAAGCTGATACTTTTTAATAAAATGTTAACAGTAGAATCATAGGGCTGGATGGGACCTCCGAGGTCTTCTAGTCCAGCCCCCTGCTCGAGGCTGGAGCCTTATACCATCCCAGTCAAATGGTTGTCTGGTCTATTTTGAAAAACTTCCAGTGATGGAGCACCCACAACTCTGAGAGGCAAGCTAGTCCGTTGATCAATTGTTCTGACTGTCAGAGGGTAGTTGGAAAAGGTGCTATATCAGACTCCTTCTAACATCTTTAACTTTTTTATTTTTTTATTGAAAAAGTTAAAATACAAATTGCAAAAAAGAAAAAGAAAAAATATTTTTTTTTACAAAAAGGAAAGAAAAATCAACAAGACATTGAAAAAAATGTGTTAAGAAAAATGACACGAACATGTAATGCATATGATAATACACATATTATCTCCCCTAGTTGAATACTGTATTCACACTCCCTAATCTGCACAAGGGGATGCGGTGGCTCAGGGGCTAGGACGTTGAGCTTGTTGATTGAAAGGTCGGCAGCTCAGCGGTTCGAATCCCTAGTGCTGCCGTGTAACGGGGTGAGCTCCCGTTACTTGTCCCAGCTTCTGCCAACCTAGCAGTTTTGAAAGCACGTAAAAATGCAAGTAGAAAAAATAGGGACCACCTTTGGTGGGAAGGTAACAGCATTCCGTGCGCCTTTGGCGTTGAGTCATGCCGGCCACATGACCACGGAGACGTCTTCGGACAGCCCTGGCTCTTTGCCTTTGAAACGGAGATGAGCACCGCTCTCTAGAGTTGGCAACGACTAGCACGTATGTTTATCTAATCTGCACCTTTACCTAATCTGCACAACCTTCACCCTGCAGAGTAGGAAAGGATGAGAAGATCTGGCTGGAGTTACCCATAGACTCTGCCTCTGTATTGAAAACTTGATCCTGGATCCTCCCGTTCACCATCCAGCTCTGACAAACAGAGTTGGAAGGGACTTTAGAGATCCTCTTGCCCAACCCGCTGCTCAGGCAGTAAGCCCTATACCATTTCAGATAAATGGTTGTCTGATCGCTTCTTCAAAACTTCCAGTGTTGGAGCACCCACAACTTCAGGAGGCAAGTTGTTCCACTGATTAATTGTTCTGAATTGCTCAGGTCTCTGTCTCTCTTTTAATTATTTAATTTTAATTATAATGCTTTGGTAAGGCCACACTTGGAATATTGCATTCAATTTTGGTCGCCACGATGTAAAAAAGATGTTGAGACTCTAGAAAGAGTGCAGAGTAAGGGCACTAAAGATGATTAGGGGACTGGAGGCTAAAACATATAAAGAACGGTTGCAGGAAAATTAAACTCTAGTTTAATTTAAAGAAGGACTAGGGGTGATATGATAGCAGTGTTCCAATATCTCAGGGGTTGCCACGAAGAAGAGGGAGTCAAGCTATTCTCCAAAGCACCTGAGGGTAGAACAAGAAGCAATGGGTGGAAACTAATCAAAGAGAGAAGCAACTTAGAACTAAGGAGAAATTTCCTGACAGTCAGAACAATTAATCAGTGGAACAACTTGCCTGCAGAAGTTGTGAATGCTCCAACACTGGAGGTTTTTAAGAAGATGTTAGATAACCATTTGTCTGAAGTGGTGTAGTGTTTCCTGCCTGGGCAGGGGGTTGGACTAGAAAACCTCCAAGGTCCCTTCCAACTCTGTTATTATTATGATTATTAATTCATGAGACAATGCCTAGCGATGTGGTGCATTTGACACGTCTTTGGAATGGATGGTTGGTGTCGCACAGCCATAGTTGCCACCCAGCCATTTCCCATAATATACTGTCCCCCAGTTGGTTGTAAATCTGATATTCCTCCTTTTTCTGCAGGGTTTTTTCCGCAGAAGCCAACAGAATAACGCCACTTACTCTTGCTCACGGCAGAGGAACTGCCTGATCGACAGGACTAACCGAAATCGGTGTCAGCACTGCCGACTGCAGAAGTGCTTGGCCCTGGGCATGTCCCGTGATGGTGAGTTCTGGATTTAGCCAGTGGGTGGGATTCAGCTGGTTCTATCCGGTTGTCGTGTCCCACTCCTCCGCTGACGGCCGGGTCAGGGAAATCCGAATCAGGCGTGCCTCTGCAGCTCTGCCAAAGTCCTAGCAAAGTCCTCAAGGCAGGCAGGAGACCAGAAAGTGACTTCAGCAAGATATGTTCGACTTTGCCTGACTCAGAGACTGCCAGAAAGCAGATCCTTTATATAGGCCATGGGGTGTGGCTCCATGACTCCGCACTTATCCAGGACTGCCCCTCTCTTCCTTCTGACGCCGCCGCCTATCAATTCTTCTGAAGCGAGGGTCACTCCAGTCGGCAGCTGTTGGTAATAAACCTCCCTCAGGCTCACATGCTGTGGGGGAGGGGGAGGGGTCTAGTTGCTCCGTTTGCCTGGGCATGGAGCCAGGGCTGGGGCAGGAGGTGCCTCCTCCTCAGCCTGTCTGGGCATGGAGCCAGGGCTGGGGCCGGGAGGCATACTAGGACATTCTTCAGCATTTGGAAGCAGATAAGAAGACCCCGGCTGCGGTGAGAGCGGGCAAGACACAACACCAGTTCGCGCAAACTGGTCACTACAGGAGGCTCCACCCACCCGCCCGGACGTCATCAAGTTCCATTTTTGACACTCTGCGCATGTGCAGAAGGTCCTGCGCATGTGCGGAGGTAGCGCAGGAGCTCATATTTGCGAACCGGTAGGGAAGGTTAGTGAATACTGCCTCTGGATTTATCCTGGAAGGTGAAAACCGGTGAGCCAGTGGGGAAACGACATCAAAATGGTTCAGGGTTTATAAAAGGAGAGGCAGAATCCTGGAGGCAGCAAATAGGTTTCCAAACATGGATGCAGGAAGCCGCAAGTTCCTCCATGAAGCGTGTCAGATGTAAGCTAATCTAGGCGTTTCAAGTAGTCATTCTGGTCTGAAATGGCATAGGGTCTGCTGCATGAGCAGCGGGTTGGACTAGAAGGCCTCCAAGGTCCCTTCCAACTCTGTTATTATTATGATTATTAATTCATGAGACAATGCCTGGCGATGTGGTGCATTTGACACGTCTTTGGAATGGATGGTTGGTGTCGCACAGCCATAGTTGCCACCCAGCCATTTACCATAATATACTGTCCCCCAGTTGGTTGTAAATCTGATATTCCTCCTTTTTCTGCAGGGTTTTTTCCGCAGAAGCCAACAGAATAACGCCACTTACTCTTGCTCACGGCAGAGGAACTGCCTGATCGACAGGACTAACCGAAATCGGTGTCAGCACTGCCGACTGCAGAAGTGCTTGGCCCTGGGCATGTCCCGTGATGGTGAGTTCTGGATTTAGCCAGTGGGTGGGATTCAGCTGGTTCTATCCGGTTGTCGTGTCCCACTCCTCCGCTGACGGCCGGGTCAGGGAAATCCGAATCAGGCGTGCCTCTGCAGCTCTGCCAAAGTCCTAGCAAAGTCCTCAAGGCAGGCAGGAGACCAGAAAGTGACTTCAGCAAGATATGTTCGACTTTGCCTGACTCAGAGACTGCCAGAAAGCAGATCCTTTATATAGGCCATGGGGTGTGGCTCCATGACTCCGCACTTATCCAGGCCTGCCCCTCTCTTCCTTCTGACGCCGCCGCCTATCAATTCTTCTGAAGCGAGGGTCACTCCAGTCGGCAGCTGTTGGTAATAAACCTCCCTCAGGCTCACATGCTGTGGGGGAGGGGGAGGAGTCTAGTTGCTCCGTTTGCCTGGGCATGGAGCCAGGGCTGGGGCCGGGAGGTGCCCCCTCCTCCTCAGCCTGTCTGGGCATGGAGCCAGGGCTGGGGCCGGGAGGCATACTAGGACATTCTTCAGCATTTGGAAGCAGATAAGAAGACCCCGGCTGCGGTGAGAGCGGGCAAGACACAACACCAGTTCGCGCAAACTGGTCACTACAGGAGGCTCCACCCACCCGCCCGGACGTCATCAAGTTCCATTTTTGACACTCTGCGCATGTGCAGAAGGTCCTGCGCATGTGCGGAGGTAGCGCAGGAGCTCATATTTGCGAACCGGTAGGGAAGGTTAGTGAATACTGCCTCTGGATTTATCCTGGAAGGTGAAAACCGGTGAGCCAGTGGGGAAACGACATCAAAATGGTTCAGGGTTTATAAAAGGAGAGGCAGAATCCTGGAGGCAGCAAATAGGTTTCCAAACATGGATGCAGGAAGCCGCAAGTTCCTCCATGAAGTGTGTCAGATGTAAGCTAATCTAGGCGTTTCAAGTAGTCATTCTGGTCTGAAATGGCATAGGGTCTGCTGCATGAGCAGCGGGTTGGACTAGAAGACCTCCAAGGTCCCTTCCAACTCTGTTAATCAGAGATCCAGGAGAGTTTAGGCAGAAAAAGAAAGGAAGTTCTAATTTGGCTGTACTGCAGTGCCACCTCTGGCCAAAAGGAAATATTGCAGTCGCAGATTCATCATGTTGTGCCAGTACAGGTAGCGGTCGTCACTTTTTTCAGTACTGTTGTCACTTTGAACGGTCACTAAATAAATTGTTGTAAATCGAGGACTACCTGTAGGCCTTGATTTACGAACCTAATGGAGCCTACTCATTATGGTCATAAGCCGTGATGGTCGTAAAGCAGGTCACTCACAGGACCAGCCAATTTTTATGGCCTTTTTGGTGATTGTTATTAAGCAAGCGCTAAAGTGTCACCCAAACCATTGTGGGGCATCACCTTTGACACGCATGTCCTAGGTTCGCCATCACTATTCTAGCTCTTTAGGAGAGCTCAACAGTCTTCAGCCGTGGTGGCACAGTGGTTAGACTGCTGCATTGCAGCTAATTCTGCCAACTGCCAGCAGTTTGATTCTCACCACCTCAGGGTTGACTCAGCCCTTCCATCCTTCCAAGGTTGGTAAAATGCAGACCCAGATTGTTGGGGGCAATAGGCTGACTCTGTAAACCGCTTAGAGAGGGCTGTAATAGCAATAGCAATTAGACTTATACACTGCTTCACAGTGCTTTTACAGCCCTCTCTAAGTGGTTTACAGAGTTACCATATTGCCCTCAACAATCTAGGGCCTCGTTTTACCGACCTTGGAAGGACGGGAGGCTGAGTCAACATTCAGCCTGGTGAGATTCGAACTGCCAAATTGCAGGAAGCCAGCAGTCAGCTGAAATAACCTGCAGTACTGTATTCTAGCCACCGTGGCTCTGTAAAGCGGTATATAAGTCTAAGTGCTACTGCTATCCTCACACTTGGTTTTGCTTTCTTTGCTTTGCCCTAATCGGCTTGCAGCAGTAAAGTTTGGCCGCATGTCGAAGAAGCAGCGGGACAGCCTCTATGCCGAGGTCCAGAAACACCAACAAAGCCAAGAACAAAGTGTGGGAACCAAGGAGGACCCAGAGACCTTGTCGAGGGTCTACACCACCAGCGTGAGCAGCGGACTCTCTGACCTGGATGACATCTCCATGTTGTCGGACAGCTTCCTCTTTGATTTTCCCCTGAGCCCTGACGGGAACAGCAGCTACTACAATCTGGATCTCCTGACCTCAGCGCAGCCATCGCCCGACCAATCCAGCGTTGACGTCAGTGACACCAAGTTCATTAAACAGGAGTCCATCTATGAGCTCATGCTGGAACCTAGCCTCTTTCCTCATGGCCCCCTTGAAAGCAACGCGTTGAATTCGGACATTTCAGTGATGGAAATGGGTTAGTATAATACTCCGTCTCTCTGCTTGTGGCAGCCAAATCTCTTCCAGCACGTAAGAGGAGAGACAAAGGTCACTGCTAGCCATTATAGAGGCTGCCAGTGTTATCCATGCTGTATCAGCACTGGTTGCTCTCTCTGCGTTCATGCATGCTTCTAGTCCTGATTGTTCCTTTGACCCTTTAAAAAGAGTTAAGCTAACTGCAGCACAAGAACTGGAAGCAACCCAAAAACCACTGATTAATTGTTCCAACTATCAGGAAAAAGACTCCAGAGCACTCTCTGACTATATTTGCTAAACGTCAGCGGTCCAAATTTCTTGCATTTTGAGGTGGGAAACCTCTAAAAACCATTGTCTATGCTATCAAATGGAGCAAACAGTTTAAAAACGACCACAGTGTCAGGCCTGCCTCCGTTCAAAACCCCCCGAAAAGAAAACCCTCAACTCCACTGAGATAGAGAAGATGTACTTTTACTGAGTTTGAAATGATAGCAGCGAACGCAAGGCAAGATCTGATTCAAATAGTGCGAAAGTTACAGATTGAAATTTTCCCCAAATCCCTCCCCCCCCGGGGCTCAGTGCTGAGGGTCCAATCAACGTCCAGTATGATGTTGTGTGAAGTTCATCTTCAGGTATATCACCTATCTGGAGTCCTAGGATGGTTGGCCTTGACAGGTTGTATACAACTCCACTCAGCAGCGCAATAGTTCTTGAGACCAAACCTCCCTTTCAGTTCATGTGGGACTTCACCACACCAACTCACTTCCCCAACCCAAATGCCAGGCCTCCCCTCCCCGTTACTGTGGCAGCTGACAGCAAGCATGCTGCAGAGTTGAACCCCATGTTGGAGACACAGCTGACACACAGAATATTTCCTAAGCTAACCACGTTGCTTCATTGATACTGTTGTGACCCAGGCCCAAGTAGGTAGTAGAAAACTCAGTCAGTGAAAAAACAAACTTTATTCGTACAGCTGAGAATTACTTCATTCTCAGCGTAGTTCAACTAAATTAAAGCAAATTCCTCCCAACACAAATTCCTCAGTCCTATCACAAACCTTGGTCCAATTAGGCAAACTGCCAAAGGCCTTTCTTGGCAAATGTTCAGAAGTCACTGATAAATGCAAGACCACGAAGCTACCAACCTTTTCCGGCAAAGCCCAAACACCGTTGCTGGTCTGTTTTAAGCCTTATGGGAGGGACCAATCATCCCTTGGCCCTACTCCCAAGTCGTATTCTTTGCTTGAGCTGCTCTTTTTTTTTTTTTTGCATTTATATCCCGCCCTTCTCCGAAGACTCAGGGCGGCTTACATTGTGTTAAGCAATAGTCTTCATCCATTTGTATACTATATACAAAGTCAACTTATTGCCCCCCAACAATCTGGGTCCTCATTTTACCTACCTTATAAAGGATGGAAGGCTGAGTCAACCTTGGGCCTGGTGGGACTTGAACCTGCAATATTGCAAGCAGTTGCTGTTAATAATAGGCTGCATTAGCCTGTTGCGCCACAGACCTGCTCACTAAGGCCAGATCACTAAAGAATTAAATATAATTTCTGAACGGACCAGTTTTAGGCTGCATTTACATTGAACTGGTTTCAAGTAGTTTACTCGAGCGTAACAAGCAATTACAGGTAGCCCTCAATATCTGACCATAATTGACCATAAGTGAACCTGGAATTACAGTCAGAAGTCATGGCGGTTGTTAAGCAGGTTACCACATGGCCGAGCCCAATTTTATGACCCTTTTGTGGCAGTTGTGAACCAAACACACTCATAAGCAAACAAATGCGGTGGTTTCTTAAAGAGAACACTGTGCTCATTAAACAAACCCATTGTACTCAATGGGTGCTTTTTTCCCAGAAACTAGAAGTAAATACAGGAAATCAGCAAAGCCTGCTAAAAATTGCAGTCAAATGACTGCAACACTGCAACTGGCAATAAAGTTTATTTATTTATTTATTTGATTTTTATACCGCCCTTCTCCCGAAGGACTCAGGCAAAAATAAAACAGATAATACAATATACAATTTAAAAAGATAAATACAATATACAATTTAAAAAGCAAATTAAAAAACTTATTTTAAAATTAGCCTGATAGGTTAAAATATACTAGACTAAAAAACCCATTTAAAATTAATTAATAAAAATTTAAAATTAATAAAATTCAATTCAAGCCAGCCCCGCGCGAATAAAAAGATGTGTCTTCAGTTCGCGACGGAAAGTCCGAAGGTCAGGTATTTGGCGTAAACCCGGGGGAAGCTCGTTCCAGAGTGTGGGAGCCCCCACAGAGAAGGCCCTTCCCCTGGGGGCCGCCAGCTGACATTGTTTGGCGGACGGCACCCTGAGAAGTCCCTCTCTGTGAGAGCGTACGGGTCGGTGGGAGGCATGTGGTAACAGGCGGTCCCGTAAGTACCCAGGCCCTAAGTTGAGCCAGTTGCCAAGCGCCTGAAATGCGATCACATGACCATTGGGGAGGGGAGGGGCATGGCCTTTGGAACTCTGGAAGCAAGTCATAAGTAGCTCTGGTGAAGTCCGTCGTAACTTCAAACAGTCTCTAAGCAGCTGGTCATTAAGCAAGGCGTACCTGTACACACAACCGGCAGAGAGTTGGTGGGTAGAACTGCATGCACATTCCTGCAACATGTACAAAGAGATTGTGGTCTTGCCTGAGAGAGTGACGTTGAAACCCTGAAACAGTACATGGGTAATTATAGTCCCCAACAGTTCAAAAGTCCAGTTGTCCAGAACAGGGGTCTTCAACCTTGGCAACTTTTAAGACTTGTGGACTTCAACTCCCAGAGTTGAAGGAATTTTGGGAATTGAAGTCCACAAGGTTGAGAATTAAAGTTGCCAAGGTTGGAGACCCCTGGTCCAGAAGATTGATCAACTGACCCACAGTGAAATTGCTGAGGCTCAGGTTGCAAACAGAATAACAAATGCAGGAACCCAGAGTCAAGGTTGGTGCCAGGTGGTTCTTACAATGAAAATGCAAACTGCCAGTGGGTATTGTAATATCTTAACACCAAAGTGAGATGGGCAGCATACAAGTCAAAAAGAAAGACAGGAAGGAAGGAAGGAAGGAAGGAAGGAAGGAAGGAAGGAAGGAAGAAAGAAAGAAAGAAAGAAAGAAAGAAAGAAAGAAAGAAAGAAAGAAAGAAAGAAAGAAAGAGAAGTGTGGCATGAATATCAGGCCTTGGAGATAGGCAAAGTGAAGAACAAGATAAGCTGGGATTCCAGAATGCGACTTCATTGTTGTATCTTGAGTTCTTCTCTGTCCCACCTTATACCGAAGAGCAATCAAGCAGAGTTATTTTTAACTTTCTCACACTCACTTCTGTCTCTGGACCATGTGATCTCTTCTGCAAATCCCTCCTTAATGTCTTTCCTAAAGTCAGCTCTAAATCTTTTTAAAGTTGGTCTTTTGGCTAAGCCTTTCAGAGTTTCCAATGTGCCCTCCAGGAACCTTGGCAGTTGGAAGATATGTGGATTTCAATTCCCAGAATTCCCATGGCTGGCTGGGAAATTCTGGGAGTTGAAGTCCACACATTGTCAAGTTGCCAAGGTTGAGACACCTCTCTCCTACCTGCTGCAGTTGATCGCCTTACCGGATCTTCTGAATCTGAGGAGGCCAATGCAGCATCCCTAAAAGATGGTCAATGGCCTGATTTGGAATAAATGCCTTGGGTGCAGAGATCTTGAATTTAATTCCTGAGATCTTCCACCAGTTATACCTGATGGGAAAGACACTTGGGAAACATCCGGAAGATGGAGCTAATCAGAATAGATAATGCTAATAACCAGTGGTGGGATTCCAGTAATTTAACAACCGGTTCTCTGCCCTAATGATTTCTTCCAACAACTAGTTCACCAAACTACTCAGAAAGTTAACAACCGGTTCTCCCGAACAACCAGGTACGAACTGGCTGAATCCCACCACTGCTAATAGCTGACCTTATGTTCTCCTTGATTTCTGCCTAATCCATTTATCTTGCTTTGGTGTTTCACATCAGCTCATTTGATTGCACTATGTAAGTGTACTCAGTTACTCAGTCATGTAACTGTAAGCAATTATCATACAGTGATTAGTGGGATCATTCCTGGCCCCATCGCCCACCCCTTCCTTCTCTGTCTTCCCCGCATTCGATACTTGGCATGCGGAGGTGCCAAATATTTTGTGCTTCTGAGTTTATGACATTGACATGACATGACATATCAGGATGGGTTATGCTGGATAGATGTTGGAGTTTAAACCTAGTAAAACATTGCTTTCTGACTCATAACGGTTAGATACTGTAATCAAAAGCTCAAGGTGGGAAACATGTGCAACACATGTCCGACATCTCCAACACATTTTCCTCATCCTGTTTTCCCCCACAACAACCACCTTGTGAGATGAGTTCGGTTGGGAGAGATTAACTGGCCCAAAGTCACCCAGCTGGTTTTCAGAGCTAAGGCGAGTCTTGAACTCATGGTTTCCCGCTTTCTAGCCTGGTGCCTTAGCCACTAGACCAAACTGGCTTTGTATTTATATTTTTTTAATTTCATGTTCAGTTCCAGGATATTTCTTTTGGGTTGGCTGAGATACTCATCTAAATCCATTCATAAAAGAATCCCAAAACAATGAATGAATCAATATGAATCAGTGAATCAATCAATGCAAAGAATCGATTAATGCAAAACCAGGAGGCTGGTTTTTCTCAAACAACAGTCTTAACAGTGCTGTGATTTACGTATGATCCTTGTGAGACAGTCAGAGCTGCCAAATAATTTTCCAGTTTGGGGACAGAGCACAATGCTTAAAAGTCTTTGCCTGTTGTATTGCCAGAGCGCCTAGCCCAGAATGTGGTGAAGTCGCACCTTGAGACATTGCAGTACACCAGCGAGGAGCTGCAGCGGTTCGCCTGGGTGCTCTACTCTCAGGAGGAGATAAGGACCATGCAGAACACGGTAAGTATCTCCTGCAATATTAGGTTAGGAACAGGGGTGAAGACTAGATCGCCCGATCCAATAGCGATGGCGGCGGGTGGTTTGGCGTTCCGGTAGCAAAAATCCCTGCTCCCCACCCATGCCCTGCTGAGCCACGTGATCATTAGAGGGTGTTTTTTTTTTTACTTTTAAAAGCATTTTTTCTTCGGCTGAAAAAATGCTTTTAAAAGTAAAAAAAAAGCCTCTGATGATCGTGTGGCTCAGCTGGGGTCATCAGAGCCTTTTAAAAGCATTTTTTCTGCAACTTCTTCAGCCTGTTCTTCTTCCTGATGGATGATGTTGCCTTTCTGAATGATAGATTTTAGAGAGGCAACAACAGCAATATCCCAAGCGAAAGAGATTGGAAAGACTTAGAGAATCAAAACTAGAAAAATTATTTTTCCTTATAAATTTAATAAATCAATAGGTGTTTGTTTTTGTTTTTTTAAATTACAAATGGGAAAGTCTTTCAACAGGTCAACATTCCCATTGCTAAAAAAAAAAGGCCTCAATGGCCAAGGAGGTGCTAATGCCAGGCTCCCCAATCTTGGAGACTACCAGATACGTGGACTTCAACTCCCAGAATTCTCATGAGTAGCCTTGCTGTCTGTGGAAAAAAGTCCACACTCCTGGGAAAGTTTGGGAAACATTACTAGGCCACCAAAAGAGCCATAGAGGTCTATAACCAGAGAGGAGGTGGGCGGTCCTTCAGCTAGCTACTCGGAGGGCTGCAGATCATCAACCTCCCTCAGGCTCCTCCTGCTGGGAAATCAGGATGCTTCCATGGAGGAGTACTTATTCCGAAGGCATTTTTAAATAGAATAGAATAGAATAGAATAGAATAGAATAGAATAGAATAGAATAGAATAGAATTCTTTATTGGCCAAGTGTGATTGGACACACAAGGAATTTGTCTTGGTGCATAGGCTCTCAGTGTACATAAAAGACAAGATACGTTCATCAAGAATCATAAGGTACACTTAATGATAGTCATAGGGTACAAATAAGCAACCAGGAAACAATCAATATCAATATAAATCGTAAGGATTACCAGCAACAAAGTTACAGTCATACAGTCATAAGTGGAAGGAGATGGGTGATGGGAATGATGAGAAGATTAATAGTAGTGCAGATTTAGTCAATAGTTTGACAGTGTTGAGGGAATTATTTGTTTAGCAGAGTGATGGCCTCCGGGAAAAAATTGTTCTTGTGTCTAGTTGTTCTGGTGTATATAAATCTCTATGGCGTCATTTTGAGGGTAGGAGTTGAAGCAGTTTATGTCCAGAATGTGAGGGGCCTGTAAATATTTTCACAGCCCTCTTTTTGACTCGTGCAGTATACAGGTCCTCAATGGAAGGCAGGTTGGTAGCCATTGTTTTTTTTTTTTAAATTACAAATGGGAAAGTCTTTCAACAGGTCAACATTCCCATTGCTAAAAAAAAAAGAGGCCTCAATGGCCAAGGAGGTGCTAATGCCAGTGCTCCCCAATCTTGGGGACTACCAGATACGTGGACTTCAACTCCCAGAATTCTCATGAGTAGCCTTGCTGTCTGTGCAAAACAGTCCACACTCCTGGGAAAGTTTGGGAAACATTACTCAGCCACCAAAAGAGCCATAGAGGTCTATAACCAGAGAGGAGGTGGGCGGTCCTTCAGCTAGCTACTCGGAGGGCTGCAGATCATCAACCTCCCTCAGGCTCCTCCTGCTGGGAAATCAGGATGCTTCCATGGAGGAGTGCTTATTCCGAAGGCATTTTTAAATAGAATAGAATAGAATAGAATAGAATAGAATAGAATAGAATAGAATAGAATAGAATAGAATAGAATTCTTTATTGGCCAAGTGTGATTGGACACACAAGGAATTTGTCTTGGTGCGTACGCTCTCAGTGTACATAAAAGACAAGATACGTTCATCAAGAATCATAAGGTACACTTAATGATAGTCATAGGGTACAAATAAGCAACCAGGAAACAATCAATATCAATATAAATCGTAAGGATACAGGCAACAAAGTTACAGTCATACAGTCATAAGTGGAAGGAGATGGGTGATGAGAACGATGAGAAGATTAATAGTAGTGCAGACTTAGTAAATTGACAGTATTGAGGGAATTATTTGTTTAGCAGAGTGATGGCCTTCGGGAAAAAATTGTTCTTGTGTCTAGTTGTTCTGGTGTATATAAATCTCTATGGCATCATTTTGAAGGTAGGAGTTGAAGCAGTTTATGTCCAGAATGTGAGGGGCCTGTAAATATTTTCACAGCCCTCTTTTTGACTCGTGCAATATACAGGTCCTCAATGGAAGGCAGGTTGGTAGCCATTGTTTTTTTTTTTCTGCACTTCTAATTATCCTCTGAAGTCTGTGTCTGTCTTGTTGGGTTGCAGAACCAAACCAGACAGTTATAGAGGTACAGATGACAGACTCAATAATTCCTCTGTAGAACTGGATCAGTAGCTCCTTGGGCAGTTTGAGCTTTCTGAGTTGGTGGAGAAAGAACATTCTTTGTTGTGTTTTTTGGATGACGTTTTTGATGTTAGCTGTCCATTTTAGATCTAGATTTAGTTTCGGCCATTTGAGTGGCCAAAAAAAGTCAAAATGGTGGTCACAGCTGTGCAATGGCTGTCCTGTCCCTTTTCTAGGCATCACAGACACTGAAAGGACAGGGCTTCAACCATGTGGTGGTAGCCACCTTTTTGACTTTTTTATGCCCCCCCTCCCCAATACATGCTGATAGCATGTTCCATTTTCTAATGGAAAGCACTTTTAGATAGAATAGAATAGAATAGAATAGAATAGAATAGAATAGAATAGAATAGAATAGAATAGAATAGAATTTTTTATTGGCCAAGTGTGATTGGACACACAAGGAATTTGTCTTGGTGCATATGCTGTCAGTGTACAAAAAAAGAAAAGATACGTTCATCAAGAATCATAAGGTACAACACTTAATGATAGTCACAGGGTACAAGTAAGCAATCAGGAAACAATCAATATCTGTATAAATGGTAAGGATACAAGCAACAAAGTTACAGTCATAAGTGGAAGGAGATGGGTGATGGGAATGATGAGAAGATTAATAGTAGTGCAGACTTAGTAAATAGTTTGACAGTGTTGAGGGAATTATTTGTCTCTTTCATCTGGCCATTACTTGCCCCAACACTAAGCTGGTGCCAGGATGGAGGTTCATTTCAGCCTTGGGGCCCAGAAGGATTGTGAATGAGGGCCGTGTGCATCTAATCACTTGCGTATCATCAAACATTCAACACTGTTCATGTTAACAGACATTTCTCCATCCGTTGCTCTGCAGAACTGCGAGGTGATGTGGCAAGAATGTGCCGTCCAGATCTCCAATGCCATCCAGTACATAGTGGAGTTCGCCAAACGCATTGATGGCTTCATGGAGCTGTGCCAGAATGACCAAATCATTCTGCTCAAAGCAGGTAAGAGAGTTGGAGTTAGGTTTGTTTAGATCAGGGTTTCCAAATCTTGGCAACTTGAAGATGCATGGACTACCAGCTCCTAGAATTGTCAAGATTGGAAACCCAAGTTTGGATTTTGGGGTTAGGGTTTGTTTAGATCAGGGTTTCCCAACCTTAAGATGCATGGACCATTGGACTTCCAAACCTTGGCAACGTTAAGACATGCCGCTGGCTGGGGAATTCTGGGAGTTGGAAGACCACAAGTCTTAAAGCTGTCAAGGTTGGAAACCCTGATTTAGGGTTCAAGAAATGAAAGAAACCGGGCGTAGAGAGTATAAACGGGCATTTTGTGGGGCCCGTTGACTCAAAAAAAGTTAACATGGGGTCATGCCCATGTGAGTAAAACCGTAATCTTTGTGGAGGAGGAGGAATAGATCAGATCACTCGTAGAAGGAAGATTCCGTTCTGTTTCTTCTCCAAGGACGCATGTGATTGGATAAGTCAATGCAATCTTGATAGACGTTTTTGATAAAAGCTTGGGAGCATCTCAAATTGTCAAGGAAAGGAGGAGAAATGGGGGGTGGAGACACCTTTGCCCCATGCGACTTACTGCTGAAATTTACTACTTCATCGCTTGAAGTAACTAGTCTGAGTCTAAGATACCTCTAACCTCCTCCTTCTCCTTTTCTCCCTTTTTGTTGGCTTTATCTTCTGCTCCATCCGCTCCCTTCTTCTGGCTTCAATTCTTCACCTTTCCACATTTTTAATTACATGTACCATCATTATTAACTAATAACATGGAATTGTACATGTGGACTTGGTGGGTGGACTTCCTTTTCTCTACTTCCCCCACCCTTCCTTTTTTCCTTATTGTTCTTCTTGCAACTATGGAAATATCCTTCCTTCCTTCCTTCCTTCCTTCCTTCCTTCCTTCCTTCCTTCCTTCCTTCCTTCCTTCCTTCTTTTTTTGCTACCCTTGGTTTTCACCAGGTTGTCTAGAGATTCTCCTCATCCGAATGACGCGGGCCTTCAACCCATTGAACAACACCGTCCTTTTTGCAGGAAAATATGGCGGGATGCCGATGTTTAAGTCACTTGGTAAGAAAGCAGAGCGGGTGCCCTTCTAAAGATGCAAATGAGACATTCTGAGTGGATTGGTGGCCATCTTGGTACAATCATGTATTGCAATCCTAATGTCAGGGTTCCAAGGAACACCCCCAATGAAATAAAGCTCTGAGGTTTGAGGTTCCTCAAAGTTCTAATTTATTAGAGATGTCATGTTGGCACAGCTGGGAAAACCCGAAACTGAAAGCTTCCAGGTTTTCCACACCCAGTTGACAGTTCACAGCCCTGCCCCACACCCACAAGTTCATCACATTGTCCAATCAACTCTTCACACTCAATTGGATACAATCTTCAGGCAGTCTTCATCAGACGCAGGATGTCCTTGAATACGGAATGTTGTTATGATTAACTTTCTACTGCTCCAACAACAACCCCCTCCCAACTTCTCCAGCTAAAATATGTGGCAGTTAAGAAGCAAAAAAGAAAATTGCCTTCCAAAACTGACACCTAACTTCTTGCTGGCTAAAATGAGAGGAATTAAGTTTACCATTAAGAAGGGTGGAAATTTGAGGGTGGGGGAAAGAGAAGTTCATGGAACAGCTGATATATTCATTATGTTTATACAAATCTGCTGGGTAATTACACTATATATAATATATTGGCTGTGCTCACACACCACAGGATGTCCGCAGGAGGCATGAAAACAGTCAGCTGTGCAATTGAGCTGTGTATATGGCAACTGTGCAATTGAAACCCATCTATTTTTTTATGTGTTTTTGTGTGATGCACAGAAAAGGGAGTACAGCCTTGATTGTACAGTTGTAGCTACCATATTGATGTTTTTGACTCCCCCTCCCTGCAGACACCCAAATTAAAGACCCAGCCGTTGCATTAGCACAACATGTTAAGCTTGGCTAGGTTAACCAGTTAGTTTTGCATGGTTTAGCACTCTCTGCAAACCTTCACTTTTTGACGTTTATGGTTTTATTCAGTAACCAGGATATAGTATGTATTCTATGAAAGAGCACCTTTCATAATTTTATGATTGCTTCTATGTGTGCTCTTTCTCACTACATGTGTGTGCGTGCAACTTTGAGTACCGGTATATACAATAATGTACTCAGGAGAATTGGAATAATAGAATTGGAAAGGATGTAGAATTGAAGGAACTATTTCTTTCAAGCAATTGGAAGAAATGTTGCAACAATTAAAAGAACAGGTGGATAAATTAGACCACCATAAAAGTATGCATCGAGGCAAGTGCAGAGGGAAATAAAATTATGGATTTTATTTTGGGGTATGGATTGAGGAAATAAATGGGAGAGGTTTTCCTCCCCTTCTCAAGACAATAAAACCCACCCATTTAATGAAGGTGAATGTTGGGAGATCCAGGACAGGAAAAGACCTCACCCCTTTTGTGCTCTGTAGAACAGAACAGAACAGAACAGAACAGAACAGAACAGTATAGAATAACAGAGTTGGAAGGGACCTTGGAAGTCTTCTAGTTCAACCCCCTGCTCAGGCAGGAAACCCTAAACCATTTCAGACAATCTCTTTGGACACTCTTCTCATGCCCAATCTCTTCTTAAAAACTTCCAGTGTTGGAGCGTTCACAACTTCTGGAGGCAAGTTGTTCCACTAGTTAATTGCTCTAATTGTCAGGAAATTTTTTCCTTAGTTCTAAGTTGCTTCTCTCCTTGATTAGTTTCCACCCATTGCTTCTTGTCCTGCCTTCAGGTGCTTAGGAGGATAGCTTGACTCCCTTTTATTTGGGGCAGCCCCTGAGATATTGGAACACAATGCCTTTAAAAGTTTTGGAATTTTCTGTCTGAAGGTAGACCCCCAGTTTTGAAACAGGCATTGGCTAGCTGCATGGAGAACCAATCTGTCAGTTTTTAGAATAGAATAGAATAGAATTTTTATTGGCCAAGTGTGATTGGACACACAAGGAATTTGTCTTGGTGCATATGCTCTCAGTGTACATAAAAAAAAAAAAGATACGTTCATCAAGGTACAACATTTACAACACAATTGATGGTCAATATATCAATATAATTATAGCTCCATTGTGAGAAAAACCAGGGATTAAAATAAATGAACCAGAAAAAAGTTTATTATATAACTAGCTCAGTCCTTTAACATAGTATTAAATGGATTATATGGAAAGATACTTTTCCAGACTTTAAAATAATTGCAGTGCTGCAGAACTATTAGGTGATAGTGAATGCATTGATTTGAAAATATGAAATTATCCAACTTCAAGTTCATATCCCAGCTAAATGGCTCCTTGTTCCCTTAGGTTGTGATGACTTGATCAGCTCCATCTTTGAGTTGGGGAAGAATCTTTGCCGATTGCAGCTGTCTGATGAAGAAGTAGCACTCTTCACCGCAGTTGTCCTGTTCACACCAGGTATGTGATCAAAAGGAGAAGGGGGAGAAACACTGGATTAAAACTTGTCACTATCCAAAATGAATCTATGGTCGGTTTATCTAGCAGCATCGACATTTTATTCCTCTTAGCCAGTGATGGCAGAATGCACAAGCATTGCTGCAAGGGGTAGTTGTTCTTGGTACCAGTGGTGGAGTTTTCAGCAAAGAAAGATTTAATTAGGATGAAATACAACACAGAGTTTATTGGACCTAAAGATTGGCTATATATGGTCCACTTGTCTGGAGACCATTTCCACCAGATCCTTCAAGATTTTTTGGAATCAACAGTTGTAATTCTAGTTCAAGTGAAGGGTATCAGATTGGGTAGCATTTCTTGGGGGACAGTTAATGTGTGCTCTGCCTTATTGACGTCCTCTGCAACATGTGCTCACACCTATACACCTATTCTCTCTCACACACATATTCACAGAGTCTGGGCTTAAACATTGATTTTAATTATGTTTTCTTTTTCTGAATAAGTCACAATAGTTGGTGCTGTGACCCAGGCCCAAGTAGGTAGTAGTAAACTCAATCAGTTCAAAAACAAACTTTATTAGAACAGCTGAGAATTAACTCATTCTCAGCGTAATCCAAACTAAATCAAAGCAAATTCTTCATAACACAATTCTTCAGTCTTATCACCAACCTTGGTCTAATTAGACAAACTGCTAAAGGCTTTTCTTGGCAAAAGTTCAAAAGCAGAAGACGCCAACAAAAAATAAATACAGCAAGACAAGGCTATCAGTGTTGTTTTCCAGCAAAGAACCCAAACACCGTTGCTGGTCTTTTAAGCCTTATGGGAGGGGCTAATCATATCTTGGCCCTACTCCCGAGTCGTCCTCTTTGCTTTAGCTGCTCTTGCCTTCTGGCAGTTCTTCTCATGAGTGCATTAGGAACAGGCTCCTCCTGTTCCTCTGCTTCACTACTGTCAGCCTCTGGAGACTCCGGAGTCCACACATCACTCCCAGGTGGCCCTGCCCCCACCTCTGCCTCTGACGCAGAGTCCTCATCTGGGCCTTCCCCATCCTCCAGGACTGACCCACGTTCTTCCTCAGCCTCATCGCTGTCCGACTCTGTTGCCAGCTCCGCAGGCTGCTGGCAGACCACAACAGTTGGGTTTTCACATACCCATAAGCCATAAATCATGTTTTACCAGCCAAATTGGATTATATCTAGATTATAGCTAAAATAAACAAATCATACTATGCCTTAATGCTGTTTGTGCACTTTGTGAAGCTTACCTCATACACATCCATGCTGTCTACAGAATATTTGTTACAATTGAAAATAACCGAAAGCAGATTTTTTTTCTCCCTGCAATTTTGCAATTTTAAAAAACACCAACATCTGCTGTCCTTTTTCAGATCGGCCTTGGCTCTCTGAGTCCAAAAAGGTACAAAAACTCCAGGATAAATTCTACATGGCTCTCCAGCACGAGATTCAAAAGAAAAATGCCAATGAAGACAGGCTTTCCAAGGTAAATATAATATTTTAAAGAATTAAATGGGAAGGAGGCAGACTAATACACAAAAGAAACATTTATTTATTTATTTATTTATTTATTTATTCATACTTTTATACCGCCCTTCTCCGAAGACTCAGGGCGGTGTACAGCCAATAAAACGACAAAAATCCTAACAAATTAAAATACTATATCAAGTTTAAAAAACTGATTCAATCGCTGTATACTTAAAATATTAACTAAAATTTTTATCAAAACTAAAACCCTAATAAAACCCTATTAAAACCCACTAAAACCCCCCATACTAAAATCAATCAGGCCAGCCCCGCTTGGTGAAAAAAGAAAGTCTTGAGCTCGAGTTTAAAGGTCCGGAGATCAGGGAGGAGACGGAGTCCCACCGGCAGCTCATTCCATAGAGCCGGGGCCCCCACAGAGAACGCTCTTCCCCTGGGGGCCGCCAGCTGACATTGACTAGCCGACGGCACCCTAAGAAGATCCTCCCTGTGAGTGCGCACTGGATGTACCGGACAATGGGAGGTAACTGTCGGCAGCAGGCGGTCCCGTAAATATCCCAGTCCAATGCCATGGAGCGCTTTAAAGGTGATAACCAACACCTTGAAGCGCACCCGGAAGACCACCGGCAACCAATGCAGCCTGCGCAGGAGAGGTGTTACATGGGAGCTACGAAGAGCTCCCTCAATCCCCCGCACGGCCGCATTCTGCACCAGTTGGAGCCTCCGGGTGCTCCTCAAGGGGAGCCCCATGTAGAGAGCATTGCAGTAATCCAGACAGGAAGTGACGAGGGCATGAGTGACCGTGCATAACGCGTCCCGGTCCAGGAAAGGGCGCAATTGGCAAATCAGGCGAACCTGATGAAAAGCTCCCCTGGCGACGGCTGTCAAATGGTCTTCTAAAGACAGCCGTGCATCCAGGAGAACGCCTAAATTGCGCACCGATTCCCTGGGGGCTAACGATTTGCCCCCACAGTCAGCAATGGGGTAAGCTGACTGTGCCGGGACGCCGGCATCCACAGCCACTCCATCTTGGATGGGTTGAGTTGGAGCCTGTTCGTCCCCATCCAGACCCGAACGGCCTCAAGACACCGAGTCATCACATCAACGGCTTCGTTGGGGTGGTTCGGGGTGGAGATTTACAATTGAGTATCGTCAGCATACAGCTGACAGCTCACCCCGAAACCACGGATGATCTCTCCCAGCGGCTTCATATAAATGTTGAACAAGAGGGGTGAGAGAATCGACCCCTGCGGCACCCCACAAGTGAGTTGCCTAGGGGTCGATCTCTGCCCCCCTGTCAACACCGTCTGCGAGCGGTCGGAGAGGTAGGAGGAGAACCACCGTAAAACGGTGCCTCCCACCCCTAAGCCCTCCAACCGCCGCAGCAAGATACCATGGTTGATGGTATCGAACGCCGCTGATAGATCTAACAGGACAAGAACAGAGGAACAACCTCTGTCCCGTGCCCTCCAGAGATCATCAACCAACGCGACCAAAACCGTCTCTGTGCTGTATCCAGGCCTGAAGCCGGACTGGCGCGGGTCTAGATAAACAGTTTCCTCCAGGTACTGGGGGAGTTGCCAAGCCACCACACTCTCTACAACCTTCGCCAAAAAGCAAAGATTGGAGACTGGACGATAATTAGCCAAAATAGCTGGGTCCAGGGAAGGCTTCTTAAGGAGGGGCCTCACCACCGCCTCTTTCAAGGCGGCTGGGAAGACTCCCTCCCTCAGAGAAGCGCTGGTAATTCCCTGGAGCCAGCCTCGTGTAACCTCCTGGGTGGCCAGTACCAACCAGGAGGGACACGGGTCCAATAAACATGTGGTGGCATTCAACCTCCCCAGTATCGTGTATATAGATACACACTAAGGCTAATTCCAAGATTTCCAAACATTCAATAGCTATTGATGAGAAAGTAAATTAAACAGAGAGAGCCCAAAACAACCCTGTTTGGTTTGAATAGGCCAAATGTTGGCCTAGTCTTGAGCCCAGGGAAACGAGGGATAGATGGAATGGATGGGGTATCCTTGGAGGCAGACAGGGGCGTCTGCAGGAAGGGTCAGAAAAGTCAAGATGGTGGCCACAACCATGGAATCAGAACCTTGTCTCTTTATTACATGAGTTAACAGATTACATGACTTGATTGCATGGTTTTCTCCATCAGCTCGATTTTTTTCACCTCCCTGCAGGCCCCCTTGGGGACAGATGTCATGGACTGGCATAGAAAGTGAAGGCCATTTCTTTAAATTAACCCTTTAAAGCAGGGGTCTCCAACCTTGGCAACTTTTAAGACTTGTGGACTTCAACTCCCAGAATTCCTCAGCCAGCATGAAGCTAAGGAATTCTGATTGGCTGAGGAACTCTGGGAGTTGAAGTCCACAAGTTTTAAAGTTGCCAAGGTTGGAGACCCCTGCTTTAAAGAGCATGCAGTAGAGAGTGCATGACAGCTAATCCTTGAGGTGGCCCTCGAGGCACAAGTGTAATGGAGCCTGCCCATTATGGTCACAAGTAGTAATGCCATTAAGTGAGAAAGCCTCGGTTAATGACCTCCTCCATCACCTCCTCTCCCTAATTTGGCTGTTAAATGAATATGTGGGAGGTTTAAGCAGAGCACAGAGTGAGGGAGGCCCTTGGAGATTGCGTTAAGGCAGCAAAACAGAGCATTCACCCTTGGGTTATGCAGCAGCCTCATGGAAGTGGATGCCATTTTGGCCCACCTTCAAGAAATTGCAGGTACACTGAAAATGATGGCTGCTTCCAGAAGGCAGCCACATGTCCTAGAGAGACACGGTCTGACCCAGTGGTGGGTTTCAATTTTTTTTACTACTGGTTTTGTGGGTGTGTCTTGGTGGGTGCGGCATGGCTTGGTGGGCGTGGCAGGGGAAGGATACTGTAAAATCTCCTTTCCCTCCCCACTCCAGGGGAAGGATACTGCACAATCCCCATTCCCACCCCACTCTGGGGCAGCCGGTTCTCTGAACTACTCAAAATTTCCGCTACTGGTTCTCTGAACTATTCAAAGTTTCCGCTACCAGTTCTCCAGAACTGGTCAGAACCTGCTGAAACCCACCTCTGGTCTGGCCTCCTTCCCCAACATGAGGTCTGGAGTTCTTCAAAAGATAAGTGTGTAATGGCTGACAGGGGAGTAGGCCCAGCGCCTGTGGGCTCCCAGAGATGCAAGTTGGGGAGAAGAGAGAGTGGGAAACATTGCAGTATCTTTGCATTCAGCTATAAGGATGAATGACTGCAAGAGTGCTGCAGCGCTATAGCTTTGAAATGGGGTTGTAAATAGTTGTGGTGGGGACGGTCTGTTATAATACTTACTAAGTGACTACTGCACAAGTAGTCCATGATTTACAATCACAGCTGGGATCAGAATTTCTATTGCTAAACAAAGTAGTTGGTAAGTAAATCGTGCCTGATTTACAATATTTTTTTTTGCCACGGTTGTTAAGTGAATTACTGCATTTGTTAAGTAAATCACATGATTGTTAAGGAAATCCAACTTCCTCTATTGACTTTATTTGTCAGAATCTGATGGGAAGGTTACAAATGTCCCGAGAAACAGCAATTGTCCTTAATCCATGCTGGTTGCCCAGTACCCAAAATTTTGACCATGCGATTGTGGAGATGCTACAGTGGTTACAATTGCAAGGACTGGTTGTTAGTCACTCTTGCAGTGTCATTGTAACTTCAGTCACTAAAAATGGCTGTAAGTTGAGGACTACCTGTATTTTTTTCTTTCGTTTTTTGTTTTTTCTTTTCTTTATATCAGTCTCCTCCCTCTATTTCTTCATAATTGGTAGATCTCACTTTGAGCCCTGCTATCTTTGTTATTGTTAGTCCTGAAGCGTGTCTGACCCATCGCGACCCCATGGACAATGTTCCTCCAGGCCTTCCTGTCCTCTACCATCCCCCAGAGTCCATTTAAGCTCATGCCGACTGCTTCAGTGACTCCATCCAGCCACCTCGTTCTCTGCCGTCCCCTTTTTCTTTTGCCCTCCATCTTTCCCAGAATTAGGCTCTTCTCCAGTGAGTCCTCCCTTCTCATTAAGTGGCCAAAATATTTGAGTTTCCTCTTCAGGATCTGGCCTTCTAAAGAGCAGTCAGGGTTGATCTCCTCTAGGACTGACCGGTTTGATTCCCTTGCAGTCCAAGGGACTCACAGGAGTCTTCTCCAGCACCAGAGTTCAAAGGCCTCAATTCTTTGGTGCTCAGCCTTCCTTATGGTCCAAATTTCACAGCCATACATTGCAACTGGGAAAACCATAGCCTTGACTATATGCACTATTGTTGGCAAGGTGATGGCGTTTCATGAGATTAAGGGAGGAAAGACATTCAAAAACAGCCAAATTTCTATCATGTAGTTTTGCTCCTCGATCAGGAGTTCCAGATGTTGTTTTTTGTTTTTTGTTTTTAATTAACAGCCTCCAAGGTCTCTGCTCTAACCCATCGCCTTTTCCTTCCCACAGATGGTTGCCAAGCTCCCCTTGATGAAGACCATCTGCAGCCTTCACTTAGATAAGCTGGAGCTTTTTCGCCTTGTCCATCCAGAGACAGCCAAAAATTTCCCTCCTCTCTACAAAGAAGTGTTCAATTCGGAGCTCCATTACAGCAACCCTCAGGAGAGCTAAAGCAGAATTTGCAGAGCAAAACTTTTGTGGCTCCTGGAATGGGGAAAGCAGAATTGACCCTGCGATTTATTTTAAATCAAGGATCAACCACAAGATCGGGTGGCCCTTTCCCTCCTCTCTACAAAGAAGTGTTCAATTCGGAGCTCCATTACAGCAACCCTCAGGAGAGCTAAAGCAGAATTTGCAGAGCAAAACTTTTGTGGCTCCTGGAATGGGGAAAGCAGAATTGACCCTGCGATTTATTTTAAATCAAGGATCAACCACAAGATCGGGTGGCCCTGGCTTTCCTCTTCCTCCTCCTCCTCCTCCTCCTCAACCTCTTGCAGTTGATCTGCGGTGATCTGCAGTCACTGTTGAATGTAATTGCACCTTTTAAAGCATCCAGCGGACTTTGGGCATACTGGTGAAATGAATGTGAAATGCTATTCGGTAGAGAAGATCCTGCATTAAGTAGTGTTAAGTATTCCTATCCTTTCCTCAAAAGCATGTTTCAGCAGAATTCTGCCCTGGCATGTGAATATATCCACCCAAAACTCATGAGACTTACAGCCAGCTGATGCCCAACCTAGAAACGCCTCTTTAGGCCCACTGTGTGGATAAATATGTATATTTTGGCTGGTTTCTGCTTTTCCCTGGCATGGTTCGAATGATAGGACGCTGGACGTACAGAAGGAAAATCAGACCTTGTGGACTTGTTCAACGTGAAGATGGAAATCTGTGGGAAGAGAGAGACAGAGACACACAAACACACACATACACAGAGATTACAATCCTGCTAGATTATGGGACAGAAGTGGTGGTGGTGGTGGGAAAAATATGTGGGGGAGGAGAACTTTTAATTTAATTGTGTTTCCGATTCTCGGGGGGCAGCTGGAGGGCTGGACCCTCTTAAGAGAAAAAAAAAAAGGAAGCGTAAAGTTCAGTTGCAAACCAAGATGTATTTTTCATCAACAAACACTGCTGCTATCAAAGTAACTGGAAAAGCATCAGTTTAAAGAAAATCACGGATGGCCTCTGGATGACATTGGACTTTGGCGACCATTATCCCCAGTGATTGGCCCAGCTAGGGAGGATGGATGTTGGAGCTAAACCATACCTGCCAAGCTAGATGACGAATGATCCAGTTGCTTCTAAAGCAAGTTTTCTAAAACACACGAGTTTTAAGACGTGCAGACTTCAACTCCCACAATTCCCCAACCAGCATGCTTCTGGAAGTTGAAGTCCGCACATCTTAAAACTTCCCAAGTTTGAAAAATATGGTTCTACAGCAACGGTTGTCTATCTGCCGAGGCTTACTGATATATTTATGTTTGTTCTTTCTCCATGTTATAATCCTTTGGGAGCCCAAGAAAGCTTCATTCAATGGTTCAGGTGCAGAAGCCCATTAGTTATAAGTCTCTTTTTCAGTGCTGCAATGTCAAATGATCACTAAATGAATGGTTGTAAGCAGGGGTGGGCTTCAAAAATTTTAGCAAGGAGTTCTCTGCTCAGTTGCTGGGTGGGCGTGGACGTGACCTAGTCAGCCTCCTGCACCATGGCCGGGTGGTGGTGGTGGTTTTTTGCCCTCCCCAGGCTCTGGAGGCTTTCCTTGAGCCTCCGGGAGGGCGAAAACAGCCCGTTTCTGGCCTTCCTGAACTTCCAGTAGGCTCATTTTTCGCCCTCCCAAGCCTCCGTGCATGCTCTGCACTTACCTGCATCCAGAAAGAACCCCGTGGGGACTCCCGGGAGGGGAGGAGTGGGGGGGCAGGGCAGGGCCACCAGGAGTGGGATTTGGGGGTTCTCCGAACTGCACAGAATCTTAGCTAGAGGTTCTCCCAAACCCCTGTGAACTCCCAGCAGCCCACCCCTGGTTGTAAGTCAAGGACTACCCGTTGGTCCTGTTTCGTGGTGTTTTTGGCAGTGGTAGCTTTTCAGTTTATGGAGAGCCATCAATTCTTAACTCCTTAAAGTAAGCAATACCTTCCACCCTGGGATCAAGGAGAGAGCTTTCCCTCAGCTCTCTGAATGAGCGTGTGGGGTGGACCCTCAGCTACTTTCAGCAAGGCAAGGCATACAGATAGTCCTTGACTTGCAACCACAATGGAGCCCAACATTTCTATTGCTAAGCGAGACAGTTGTTAAGCGAGCCTTGCCCCATTTTGCAACCTTTATTGTTACAGTTATTAAGTGAACCACGGCAGTTGTTAAGTTAGTAACACGGTTGTTTAGTGAATCTGGCTTCCCCATTGACTGACTTCACTTGTCAGAAGGTCACAAAAGTTGATCATGCAACCATCATAAATATGAGTCACTTGCCAAGCATCTGAATTTTGATCATGGGACCAAGGAGGTGCTCCAGCGGTGATAAATATGAGAAACGGTCATAAATCACTTTTTAAGTGCTGTTGTAATTTTGAACGGGCCGCTAAACAAATGGTGGTAAATTGAGGAATATCTGTAATGGCTGCATTGCCCAGATTCTGTAAAATGGGAAATCTAGATGTTCAGAATTCCAGAAAATACTCCCTGTGAATTATTCATCCGATTCAGGATCTTGCCTTTAGTTTTTACCCAAGGCTGAAATCAATGCTACATTCCCTTGATTTTAAATTAGTTTTTCTTTTTAACTTCTCCATCTGCTGCGCGACGATTTCTCGGGAATTCAGGATGGCCCTCTGCAACAAAGGGCTTTGCCTTTCAAACGAAATGATTATTTAATTCGTTCTTCTTTTTTTTTTTTAAGCTGGTGAGGTAAATGCTGGGAATCTTTGAAATGCAGGATATGAATCACCATTTTTATTTCTGTGGGTTGAAACAGTGGGGTTAATAGGTACTTGGAGAGAGGCATAAAGGCTCTGCAGCATCCCGGTGGCGGGTTAGGAGAAGAAATTTAACACTGACTTTTATTTATGTAGTTCAGTGTTTCTCAGCCTTACCAGCTTGAAGTTGTGTGGACTTCAACTCCCAGAATTCCCCAGCCAGCTGTACTGGCAGAGGAATTCTGGGAACTGCAGTGTAGACATCTTCAAGTTGATAAGGTTTAGAAATGCAGGTGGAGGTGGTAGACATGAAAGCCCTTACCTGAAACAGACAAAGCATCCATTACTTCAATTTAGAGCAACAAGAAGTGCTCCAGGTTACAGCAAGACAGATTCCCAGTTTATTGTGGCTTGACCTCTTAGATTGCAGGTTTGACTTTCCTGTTGCTTGCAAAATGCACTTTTGTCATCTATTCTTGGATCAAATGGCAGCTTTATTTTTCTTAAAGGAAAGAACGGTAACAGAACCATGGCCAGAAGTTATACTGAAAAATCTCATGTGACCTAAATATATATTTTTAAAAAACTTAAGGTTCATTTCCCCCCACCTTACAAATCATTGCTGATGTAATGCTGGCAATAAACTGTGTGTTTTGGGGTTCCCTTCAGCCCCGAATGGGATTCTTACTTTTTAAAAAAAGTGTGCACTTTTCTCTTGAGTTCAAAATGCCCACAGTTACAATTTTTAAGAGTATTTTTGGTTAGTTGGCACGTGTTTGGTTGTTCTGTGCCAACATATCAACATGTTTCTATCATATGGTGAGATTGGAGCTTTTATGGGGTTAAAATCCAGAGGCAGTTTTCATTTTTTCCCCCTGCTTTGTAACAGTTGGTCTCAGCTCATTGGTCTATATGGCTTAAATTTTTCCAACCAAAATGCAGTGGGCTCTAAACATTAACCAGAAACAAAGGTGGTGTTTTTTAGAGCCTATCAACAATAGGCAGGAATTGAGGCAAATTTTCCAACTTTGGTGTAAGAGATTGATTTAATAATCATTCCCTTTCCAAGGGAACTAGAAGGCCTATGAATTGGGGTGCATCTCTTCAAATAACAATTTCAAGCCTCTTGCTCAAGTATCGTTGCTGAACTTGACTACAGAAAACCAAAATTGTTTGAAACAAGCCTAGATTTGTAGAATAGATAATCCCCTTTTTAGTTAACCGTCCAAAATCTGGAATTTGCTTCTGAGCAATAAAATGACGACAGTGTAGGAGAGAATTGCTGAGTGTGAAACTCGACACCTCCACACATAACCTGTATATTTCTGGAACGTGATTCCTGGAATTAAATCTTCTGAAAGCTCAAATTCTAGAAAGCAAAAATGATTTATGTTTCTAGCCCATGACTCACTATGGACCTGAAAAAACAAAAGGTTACGAAGAAAGAAAACTTAGTGGGCAACAGTTTTTCAGGAGTTTATCAAGATGAGGGCCCATTCCTTTCTAAGTGATGTTTTCTATATAGTTCTACATAAACACATGCATATATACCTATATAATTCTTTTTTAAAAAAAAAAAAGATGAAAGCTTAGATGTGCATTTTATCACCCCTAGAACCCTCACGCTATTATGTATGAAGAGAAAAAAAAAAGGTTGATTGGTATAAAATATTTATACTTGTGAATATTGGTGCAAACAGGAAAATCCATACATCTGCAGCCTGGTTTTTATGCTTTATGTTTTGAATGAAACATATGGTACCATACCTGTGCATTAATTAAAAACTATGTGGATCTTCCCAACCTGGTACCCTGCAAAAATGTTGACTTCAGGGCCCGTAGTCCTCAGCCAGCAGTGCTATTGGTGTGGGGAAGGATACATCACACACATACACACTCATTAAAATACAAACAAGAAAATAATTTTAGACTTAGGGTGAAGAACAGCTTCTGTTTGCATTGAATGTTTTGTTGTGTAAAATGGTAATTTCTATTTTTTTAAAGGAAAAGAAGTCCTATACTTTCTATTAGGGGCCAATTTGCTTTGAAACATAAAAGCCTAAATGTTTATTTAAAAGTGGGGAGGGAGAGGGAGCAGCGCAGAAAAACAGGACTTTTTCAGAAAAACATTAAAAAACAATGTTATGTATTTAAATAAAATGTTTCGATAAGATGTCTAGAAAGATAGATGTATACAGTATTACACAAGAACGTTTGAGTTGAGCAAAATAAAAGTGTTTTATGGAATGGAAAAATGGGATTGAGTATTTTTTCTCCACTTTCTTGTATTTTTTTTAAAAAAATAGCTCCAAATAACTGCCATTTAGTATGTGGCATGGAAAAAAGGTAAATTCATCGGTTTATATGAGTTATAAAGTGCCTTCAGTACAGCTATTTATTTATTAAATTTTTATGCTTCTTATCTCACTGTTACAGCAATTCTGGGCAATGGTTTGCTTCATTTTAGTTTCTCCAATAACTCTATGGTTCCTTGAGTGTAACTGGAGTCACACGTCATGACATCCTCTAAAGCAGGGTTTCTCAACCTTGGTGACTTGAAGATATGTGGACTTCAACTTCCAGAATTCCCCAGCCAGCTATTTTGGAAATACTCTTAGACAGAAATAACTCTTGTCTGGAGTTATTTCTCCTGTCCTACAATAGGTGTGCAAGTTCAGCTCTAGGACCCTTTGTGACACCACCACCAAAGAGGGTGCTAATTATCTCTGGATAATAATGGCTTAGGACCGGGATACTTACGGGACCGTCTACTGCTGTCCTCTATCTCCCAACGACCGGTGCGTTCTCACAGAGAGGGACTCCTTAGGGTGCTGTCAGCCAAACAATGTTGACTGGCGGCCCCCAGGGGGAGGGCCTTCTCTGTGGGGGCTCCTACCCTATGGAACGAACTTCCCCCTGGACTTCAACAACTATCTGACCTTAGGACCTTTCACCGCGAACTTAAAACCTATTTATTCCGCCTTGCTGGACTGGCTTGATTTTTAAAATTTTAATTTGATTTTATGGGTTTTAAATTTTTTTCAATTTTATAGGGTGTTATTGTATTTTAAATTTGGCCATTTGAATAAGTTTTTTAAGGATTGTTCTTAGTATTGTATGTATTGTTCCTTTTGTATTTTATTCTGGCTGTTCACCGCCCTGAGTTCTTCGGGAGAAGGGCGGTATACAAATTAAAATATTATTATTATTATTATTATTATTATTATTATTATTATTATTATTATTATTATTATTATTATTATTATTATTATTATTATTATTATAAAATGAAACTAGGAATAGAATTGATTTAGCTGTAAAAGATAATATATTGCCTGCAAATAGTAGAATCTTAGGCTCAGGACCCTATCATTATTCCATATGTGTGTCAATATTTCTAGTTAAGTGAGCAAGAATTGTAAAGCTACATTAAGAATGGAATGGAATAGAATAGAATTCTTTATTGGCCAAATGTGATTGGATACACAGGGAATTTGTCTCCAGTGCTTAAGCTCTCAGTGTACACACAAACAACAGAGTGGTTTTAATCATAAATTAAAAGATACAACAATTGATAAATCATAATATACCAATAGAAGAAGGTAGTAGGAAAGATGAGAGGCGAGAAAGGTGAGAAGAGGACAAGGATAATAGCAATGCAACTTACTACATGGGTAACTTGCAATAAAACAGATAAAACATATATAACAAAAAATAAACAAAAACACACAGCATCCATTAAAGTAACAGCCATTAACACAAACAGGAGACAGGCTCTGACTAGTCTTCCAGGAGAGGTATGGTCAGTTGAAGCTCTCTCTGCAGAAGGACCCTAAATCCTGAATATCTAATCACTTTTGTGGAAATTGCCTATTGATCATTGTGAAGCTATTAGAGACCCTCCAAGTAACAAATCTGAAAAGTCTTCATTAGGTGAGGTTATCTTCAATAAAAGAAAAACTAATTACAAGCTTAAGAACTTAAAATGTTTGAAATAAAACAGCAAAAAGCAAAATAAGATTTAGATTTTAAAAAGTTATAACTGGATTAAGGGTCCAGACAAATTGTAAAATATTGACTTTTACTATAGGATTTTGGAATTAACTCAGGGGTGAAATCTAGCAGTTTCTGACAGGTTCTGGAGAACCGGTAGTCGAAATTTTGAGTAGTTTGAAGAACCGGTAGCGGAAATTTTGAGCAGTTCGGAGAACCAGCAAATATCACCTCTGGCTGGCCCCAGAGTGGGGTAGGAATGGAGATTTTGCAGTATCCTTCCCCTGGAGTGGGGTGGGAATGGAGATTTTGCAGTATCCTTCACCTGCCACACCCACCAAACCATGAACCAAGCCATGCCCACAGAACCAATAGTAAAAAAAATGGATTTCACCACTGAATTAACTATACAAAAATGAACAACCACTTGTGGGAAACAGACTTTTAGCTATTCTGATTACTACAAGTCATAATGAAAGATAGAAATTGAACCCTAGAGGGGACTAAAGATTTTAACCAGAGAGAGGAGAGAAAACTAGCCTGATGTCATTTAATAAGGACACAAATATTATAACATCAGAAATATTAAAGGAAATCTCAGAAGAATGGAACCAGAAACTATTGACTACAATTGCAACACTGTCAGTAATTCAATGTCTCCAAAAAGGCGTAAGATGATACCATCTTGGGAGTTCTGACATTTTTGCCTCTTTTATTGTGTTGTATTCACGTATTTTGCCCAATTTCTATTTTATCTATCCAATTTTATTCAATTCTTCTCATTCTTCAGTATTTTAAGTCATTATTGAGGTTTCCTGTGACTGCTAGTTTGTTCTCAAGGTTGTGGAGGAGGGAGGTTGGTGGCCATTGACTGTAATTAAATAAAACTTGATGTGTTTGATAGAAAACCACTGTTAGAAACTATCAAGTGGTAGCCTGCATATTACTTGTCTTCTTGTTTCTTTATTATTGTTAGTTGCCCTTGAAAGCCAGAAGCCATCTACCATTTCAGTTATCTTCAGTTGGAGATTCCGAGGCCGGTTACTGAGTTCCCAAATCTTTGGAACTCACCAGATATCACATATTTACAATACGATTGTAAACAGGATGTTTACAATATGAAGCTTTAACGTTTTCTCAAGAGGGGAGAAACATTCAAACGAAACCCATAAACCGACGCTTTCCGTATGCTTCTATCCAGTACAGAGTTTACGTTTTCCTTTTCTTTGACGGATCCGTTAGCCCAGGGGTCAGCAATCTGCGGTTCTGGACCCACATGTGGCTCTTTCACCCCTTTGCTGCGGCTCCATCACTCAAAATATGCATCACAACCGCCAATGTGCGACACCCGCCAGCACACGATTTATTGAGCTTTTCAACCCCTGGTAGGCCAACCATGGAGAAATCCAAGAAAAGAAAAGTTCCAGAAGAAAATAGAACATTTAATTCAATTACATATGCTAGTTTTGTGGCCACTCAAGAAATAGTCAGGCACCAGAAGGGTTTTGTGGCTTTATTTTATTATTATTTTATTTTATTTTCTGTGGGAAAACGGGTGCAAATGGCTCTTTGAGTGTTTAAGGTTGCAGACCTCTGCGTTAGCCTATCCAGGGGTCTGCAAACTTGGTTCTTTTAAGACTTGTGGACTTCAACTCCCAGAGGAAAGCCAAAGCCGGCTGAGGAACTCTGGGAGTTGAAGTCCACAAGTCTTAAAAGAGCCAAGTTCGCAGACCCCTGGCCTATCGCCCCTCGTCAGATGACTTGGAAGGCGGTTCCTAACCAGTCCGCTCGCGGAGGTTGCCGGGACTTGTAGTCTAGCCTCCAACTCAGCCCTTCAGGGCAGCGTCGCCTGAAGAACTACAACTCCCGACGGCGCCCCGCCGTTTCTGATGAAAAAGCTTTCGGGAGAAGCAAAAGGCAACGGCGGCAGATGTTCAAGACGGCGGAGGAGGAGGAGGACGCGGTGTGTATGTCACGGAGAGCTTTTGAAGCGGCGGCGCTGTTTGCCTCCCCCTCTCACCCCCGGCCGTCGCCTGCGGGAGACCGGTGACAAGCCGGCGCCGTAAGAAGAGGCGGGGCTTTGCACGAGCAGCCACCCCCCCGTACGAGGAAGCCGTTGCACGCTCGGATCGTCCTGTAGGTGCAAGGAAGGCGGGCGAGGTGGGCATAGCTGGCAGGTGGGTGGAAGGTGTGTGGCTTCGATGCGTGCGTGTGACTAGAAGAGCCAGGAGTCTGTGCAACCCACACGCGTCTGCGTGGAAGGAAACGGCGGGGAAAAAGGCGTGGGAGTGGCTGTGCAAACTGGGGAGGTGGCCCACATTTGAGCTTCGAGCCGAGGCTTGTGCAATTCTCGCGCCCCCCCCCCATCGTGGGGGCAGGGTACTTAATGGGGGTGGGGGGGGGTGAATTGAGCTTGGCAAAAAAACAAAAAACCCGGGTTTTTTGCCCCGAGGGAGCGCTCTCCTGGCTGGGCTTCTGAGATGGAGCTTTATCTGTTCTGGGCAAGGAAGAGCCTCCTGGCTTGGCTTCAGGAGGTATCCTGGAGGGGGGAGAAGATCCCAGATTGTTGTGAGCCGGCAGCCTTTTGCAGAAATGTGGCGGAGTGAAAAAGGCAAACAAGAGGGCTGAGAATTGACTTTGCCCTCCGGGAAAAAAAAAGGTTCCTAAGTGTGACCTGCAGGAATTGTACGACATGCAAAAGGTTTGGTTTGGTTTGGTTTGGTTGGGCCAGGCTTTTCCCCCACCAGCCCAGCAGGTGGGGAAAAAATATTGTAGAATCCCAAAATATTGTAGAATCGCTTCCCATTATTCCCAGGCAGCGTTGGAATGACCTAGTGCTGCGGATCTGAAAGTTACTAAGCTGGAAAAGGTTTTGTTGACTAAACTCTGGTATGAAGTTTGGTCCTTGAAGTGGACCAAGAATGAAGTCATTCTTCCATAAAATTTATTTGGGGAAGATACTGTAGCCTCAGGGTTCCCTTTTATGATAGATAGATAGATAGATAGATAGATAGATAGATAGATAGATAGATAGATAGATAGATAGATAGATAGATAGATAGATAGATAGATAGATAGATTCAGTTCCATTTCTATAGCTGTCCATCTCAACCAGTGAAAATTACTCATAGGTCTGTCTTTGTCAAAAAAATAAATAAATGTGACAATAGAAACCATTTTCAGCTTTGCCACCATCCATGGTGGGAACTTTTTCCTTTTTCCATGATAATTTTAAGGAAAAAATAAGCTCAACCTTGTACAGTGCTTCCCTTCATTACTCCAAACCACTTTTCAGAAAATCCTTTGTACCCAGTGTAGGTGATAAGGTCAATTTAAATATCCCTGTTGTGATGGGGGTAATGGGTTCATGTGTTGTTTCTCCCCATTTATTCAATTTTGGGTTATTTACCTAGTTTTGGGAAGTACTGGTCTGGTAGTATTGTGGTCTCGAAATCGGGCTTGTAAGATGACCCCTTTGGAGTATGGAAGAAAATATTTAGAATGTCTATATTTTTATCTCTTGCTCTGCTAATATTTAATGTGTGGATATAGGTACATACATGTTTTATAATATAAATATTATATTAGTACATATGTATAATTTATAAATAAAAGCTAAGGTACATATGTGCAGAGCACTGTCCCAAGTTTTTTTTTAAAGATAAAAGTTCATAAACAAAAATTTTAGAGACTTCTATTGTGGAAGGATATATATTTCCTTCAGTTATAAGATGTATTTACTTGCAAGATAGAAGGACTAGTTACTGAAACGTAACTTAATGATTTCTGCCAGCTCATCTGGAAAAAATTGAACCAGTGTAATGCCATGGGGAATGGCTTTCTGAGATCTAAAAGCCAAGAGATAATTTTTGTTAAAAAACCAAACAAAATACTAGTGAGATTTGCTCCATTCATTTAAAGAATAGAACCATCCAATGATGGTCAAGCTTGCAAGATTTATTTGCTTGCAAGATTTATTTGCTATTAGTGAGATCTACCCAGCATTAGTGGATGCTTTATTCAGGAATTCAGGATCAGTACAGTATCAGAACCAAGTGTACCAGTGGTGGGTTGCTCCCAGTTCTGTCCGGTTCTATAGAACTGGTAGTAAAATCTGCAGGAGGCTCTAGTTATCTGCCCGGACATCATAAATAACGATCTGCGCATGCGCATGTGCAGAAGCGCAAGCAAAGCATGCACGGGCCCCATTGCGAACCAGTAGTAAAGGTAAGTACAACCCACCCCTGAAGTGTACCTGTGTAATAATCCCAAATACACTTCTGATGAATCCACTTACATTCTCTACTGTTCTTAAATCATATAAATCCATGATATAATTTGCTTGGCCTTGGTCTTAAATATTATGTGATCTGAGCTATTACAGCTCTGAATGGCAGTTTATAGCTCAGTGTTTCTAAACTTTGGCAACGTGTGGACTTAAATTCCCAGAATTCCACAGCCAGCCATGTTAAAGTTCCCAAGGCTAAGAAACACTGACCCTGTAGCAATGGGCAAGCCAGTTAGTTTTTTCAGCAAGCCATGGTTTAATTATGGTTTAGCTATGGTTATTTAGGTAATTGGGAGTCAGGAAGTGCTTTTGTTTAATCTGCTCTAATATTTCATACTGTACATTCATGACTGAGAGGGTATTTTTGTGCTCATCTGTACATCTTTGTGCATCTTTTTGTGGGAGTATCGAGAGATTTAGCCTGCTAGAAATTTATCATTGTTAAAAAAAAATATTTGCTGAAAATAAATCCAGGAGTTTTCATTAGCTTCCGCCGCGAGCTTAAGATACATCTATTTATTTGCGCAGGGCTAGCCTAGGGTTTTTAGTTTTAAATTTAGTTTTAATGGGGTTTTATACTATTTTAGTGATATTTTAATTTCGGCCTAATTAATAAGTTTTTTAATTGTTGTTTTTATTTGTATTATTCTTATGTTTTTATTTGGCTGTACACCGCCCTGAGCCCTTGGAGATAGGGCGGTATAAAAATTCGAATAAATAAAATAAAATAAATAAATAAATAAAAAATAATTAAATTAAAGGAAGAGACTAATGATATATTTTATTTTTAATTAATTATCTTTGCTGTCTAAGAAAATCAGCTCAGTAGTAGCTATAGACTTTATCAGAATAAAAATGTATTAAAACAATAACAATACAGCAACATTTGATTAGAAAAAATATTTTACTAAATTAAAATGGCAACAAATCAGAACTTATCAGCTGTGGTTGAGTGCCAAGGAAGTCATGGGTTGCTAATGAACATGTGGTGGTGTTTTTTTTTTTTTGTACAGCTTTGCTTGAAGGAAGGAAGTGAAGTCAGGAAATGGCAAATCTAAAATGATAATAGCCTGTCAGGGTGATAATAGAGCACTGTGAATTGAATATGAAACTTACAGTATGGCATTTGGTGAGGGATACAACTTAATTATGCAAATTGCCTGATGTCTAAATGTTGACATAGAGTGGTATTTAGCCACCTCAAAGTTAATACAACAGTGAAAGGCTTTTTATTATTTATTTATTTATTTATTCATTCATTCATTCATTCATTCAGTGGCATTTGTGGGGAGTTACTCTGTCAAACCTGATCCTTCCAGGAAATTTCCAGGCTTGGCTTGCTGATAACTTAGATTTCATAGAGTGGAAGAAGTGCATTAGCCCTTCTTGTCCTGCTACAAACCAGCAGGGATTATTTAGTCAAGGAATAGAAGTAGCAAGCAAATAACAACAAAAATTGTGGGGTGAGGAATTACCATTCTTACATTCTTGATTTTAAGGAAAAGTGGATGTGGTTAGAACCTCATGTGGTTTTAGAAACCAGGAGGATGTGGTTTTAGAAACCAGGAGGCCAGTTCTAATCCTGCCTTAGGTATAAAAACTGATTGGGTGATTTTGCACCAGTCACACACTCTCAAGGGTGGGCAGCTATGGGTTCGGGAGAACCTCTAGCTAAGATTCTGTGCTGTTCGGAGAACCCCCAAATCCCACTCCTGGCTGGCCCTACCCACCCCATCCTGCTCCTCCCAGGAGTCCCCACGCGGCCCGTTTTGAATGTAGGTAAGTGTAGGGCATGCACGGAGGCTCAGGGAAGATGAAAAACGGGGCTATCAGAAGATTGGGAAAACGGGCCCATTTCCAGCCTCCAGAGGGCTTCCGGAGCCTGGTGAGGCAGTTTTCGCCCTCCCGGAGGCTCAAAGAAACTCTCTGGAGGCCAGGGAGGGCAAAAAACCCCTCCCCTGCCACGGTGCAAGGAGGCTGACTAGGCCATGCCCACCCAGCAACCAAGCAGAGAACCCCTTGTTAAAATTTTTGAAGCCCACCCCTGCTCTCTCTCCACCCAATCCACCTCACAGAATTGCTGTGGGAAAAAGAGGAAAGAGCATTATGTATAAACTCCTTGAGTTATTTATAAAGTAATAAAGGTGGGATTAAAATCAAATAAATGAGCTACGATAAGTAGTGTTAGAGGAAAAAGCTGATGGGAATAACTCAAGTTTTTTTGAGAGCTGGGGTACAGCCTTTTAAAAAAAGGAGATAGGAAAATTGAATTGCAAATAAGTCGAAAAGCAAAAGAAGCCATCAATTTATGCACAGTAACTGTAGGGAAGAGCTCAACATTGAAAAACCTGATAAGGAGATGAAAATTCGTAACCAAGGAAAAGCTCCCCAGAATTGTAGGTTTATTGTCAGAATCACTATAATGTTCAAGGTGAACTAAGATTAATGAAGAAAATTAGGAACAACAAAAGAGCCTGTTTGGATAGGTTCAGAATAAAAGAGATGTGTATCAGCTACTCAGAGAAAATGATAAAATGTTAAGTGGTAGCAAAAGGTGGAATTAATCAATATCCATTTCCACCTAATTTCATTTAAGAAAATGCATGTTCTACTAAGCATTTCTGAAGAACAGTCTAAACAGGATTCAGTTTGATAGAAATGTGATCTAGGAATATCTATTCATCCTTTAATGAATTAAAATTTACAGAAGTAATAGGATCTAAGAGCACTGAAGTTTACTGAAAATCTAGCCAAAGTTTTTTGTATTATCTTTGAGAAATTATGGAATGCTGGAGGGAAGTAGCTTTTGCTTCAGGAAGATTTAGGCAGGATCAGGAGATTATGAATTTACGAGTCTGGTATCAATAGCAAATAATATTAGTTTGTATTTTTATAATTTATTAAACACTACAATTAAATTGCAACAACTAATACAAATTGGAAAAAGAATTAAAAGAAGAAGTGTAAAGGAGGAAAAATAGACAAGAAAAATGAGAATATAGAAAAGAAAAAAGGAAATACATAAATTATTTCCCACTTCATCACAGCAAGTATACACAATTTAATAAGTGATCATTTTTATTAAAATACAACAAATTATCTTTTCTTTCCATATCTCATCTCTTAACTATATAAAAAAATTTAAAACCATGTTATTCAATCCTGGTCAGCAAATGCCCATGAAGTGTTACCAGAGATAATATATCTATTTTAACCTTGATAAACCAACTTTGTATTCCTTCCTTTTACATTTAACAATCTTGATCTTTATTTCCTTCAAATATTGTAATAGGACTTTATTTTTTTCCCCCATTTTTATTTCTTTTCTCCTCCTCAGAAAATGTTTCAAAATTTTAAGAAGCCTCTTTTCTAAATCCAGTATTGGAAAGTTATCCAGGTCACTATCTTGGTTTGTTATTTGTATATTCTTTTTAATTATTAAGATATCAGTTGGTTTCTTTGGTATGACCAGTGTAGCATCTTTTTCCACATCATTCTTGTAGCCTACCTTTTTAAGATCCACTTTCAAATCAGTCTTGTCCAATAAAATTTGTTTTTCTTCCGTATCTTATTTTAGAGACAGACATAACGGCAGACACTTTTAAAATGGACATTTGGGTCCATTGTTCACAAATATTTAGTTTATGCATTACAGGTGGTTTTTGATTTACGACCATAGTTAAGCCCAAAATTTCTGTTGTTAAGAGAATTAAGTGAATTTTGCCCCATTTTACAACCTTTCTTGCCATAGTTATGATAGAGAATATGAGTGAAGGGTCTTCGGAAAGTACAAAACTGCCAGAGTTAACAGCTATGGCTTCTCTGATTAGATAGAAAAATGCCCACACATCATGAACAAACGAGATGATACCTCCCACCTACCAGCCATTTGGAAACCCGCCCTTATTGACAAACGAGTCCCTAACACAAGGAATGACACCAGACCCACACTCAGGAGGTCCACACAGGATGTCACCACCACACATCCACCCAGAAAGCAGACCCAAGCCCACACTGATCATGAAGCACGACCAAGGACCAGAAGCCAGACCGCAGCTGCAACATTAGACATTTCAAACCCCTCCAATCCATACATGTAGCAGACTGACACCCACTATGAAGATGTAGCACGACCACGAACATGAAGCCAAACAACAGCAATGCAGCTCACCAGCTCAAATCCCCCTGCAACTCAGACTAATCTGAGCACAACCAAGCCCCCACCCAAACAGGACACACCCCCAGCCAATCAGAGAACAAAAAAACCCCCATCCAATCAGAGCACAGCCAAGCTCCCACCCAATCAGTTCAAACCCTTACTAGCAGTTAAAAAGGAAGAAACAGCTGCAATCACACATTGCTCCCAGAAGCATGAAGCTGAAGCCTGAAAATGACGAATGAGACTTTGTCAAAACGTCGCCAAGACACTTCCAATTTTACGCGGGAGAAAATCTCTCTTTTGCTATTTAATAATAATAAAAAAGTCCTCAAGCGTGTACTTAAAACTTCTTTTACTAAGGATTGAAGGAAACTCACCTGATACTCACCTGTCTTTGCAAAGGTTCCTGACAGCTAACAAGCCATTTGGAAGCAACTTCTGAAAGTCATTAAGAAGTGAAGCTTGGTGAATATTATATCCTGAAGTGAATTCAGTTCACAAAAACAAACATTTAAGTCTTTAAATGCCACAAAATATCTGAGGTACTGCAGAAACAAAACTCAGTGTATAAACATAATGAGTTCTCATCGGCATTAGAATAACTGTTGCGTTTCTAATTAAATAAACCCTTAGTGAACAAACAGGATAAACCGGAAAGAGACAAATTTAAATGCTCTAGACTCTCGTTCAGATTTTTCCTTCTTTAACTTGATGTCCTCCAGATGTGTTGGAACCGCAACCGCCAGCATTCCTGACCAATGGTCACAGTGGGCAGAGAATTCTGGGAATTGAAGTCCCAACACTGTCAGATTGGTGAGGCTGGTCTTCAGCCTCTTAGATTCCATTTCACAGGCAAAGACTTGGAATAATGTAGGTATTTCCTCCTTTTATACATATTTGGATTTTTAAAAATGTATACTTAAATTGTTTCCTTGATTAGGTGCTCTGGAAGACCAACTGTCCTTGGTTTGATCTTCCTTCTTAGAGCGATACTGATTTTCTGAATCTGATTTTCTGAATCTTCCTTCTGCTGCCCCTCCTTCTGACAGTTTGGCTGCTGCTAAGAGGAGACACTTGCCTCTTTGTATTCTCTTGATTTTTGTTTTTTTCCAAAAAGGCCTCCTTAGAATTGGCACAAGGGGTCTTCTGTCCATTTGCTGAAGGGAGGGCTTGTTGCTCCTTCCATAGAACAAGGCCTACGTTACGCAGATTGTGTATCTCTTGGCTAAAGCTAGTGTTAGAGCAAAGTGCTCTGCGTTTTGCAGTAATAATCAAATCATTAATGGCTGATATATTCTCCACACACCAGTGATTATGCACTTGCAGCTTTTTCTATGCTAATATAGATGTGTGGAAATTTAGGAGCAACGGGTAAAAAATAAGTTTGTGGTCAGAAATAAATGCCAGTATTGTAGAAAAACAAAGTTAGGTGCTCTAGGCCAGTAATGGCTAACCTTTTTGCCATTTTACGCCAAGTGCCTGATCTTCAGACTTTTCGCCGTGAGCTGAAAACGCATTTATTTATTCAAGCGGGACTGGCTTAAAAGTTTTATTAAATTTTAATTGGGGTTATTTATGAATTTTAGGGTTTTAAATTTTTTAAATTTCGGCCATCTTTGTAATATGCTCAGTTTTAGTTTCTGTTTTAATGTGTATATTGTGGGTTTTTATTATCTGGCTGTACACCGCCCTGAGTCCTTCGGGAGAAGGGCGGTATAAAAATCTAATAAAATAAATAAATAAATAAATAAATTGCGTGCCAAAAGCGGGGGGAGTCGCGCAGGTGTGTGCCCACACCCATAATTCTATGCGCCTCGTGCCCCCCTCCCATGTTTCCCCCGCTTTTGGCACGCAATGGCATGGTGGGCCCAGTAGGCCTGTTTTTCGCTCTCCCAGGTCTCCAGAGCCTTTCTAGGAGCCTGGGGAGGGCGAAAACAGCCTTCCCCACCCCCCTCCGGAAGCCAGAAACTGCCCATTTGCTGACTTCCAGTGGGACTGGAAGGCCTGCTTTTGAGCTCACATGTCCACCAATATGGCTCTGCGTGCCACAGGTTTGCCATCACAGCTCTAGGCTTTCTTTTCCACTGTACCAAATCATTTTTCAGAAAACACTCAACAAAACACCAGGATTGTAAATAAACATCATTTACAAAAAATATTCCTGAACTTGAAGCATATTGTTGTGGGGAAAATAGGAGGAGGAAAGTGTGAATAAGTTTACCGCCTTGAGTTATTTGTAAAAATAATAAAAATGGGATACAAGAAGAAATTAAAATAAAACAATAATTATGACCATATTAATAATTTCTCTTTTTTCATATCTATTCTCCTTTCAGCCTGCAGCTTTTATATCATTTCCGTTGTTGGTTTATTTCCTCCTTCGGTGCTCTTGTTAACTACATACATAGAAGATGGATTTCAAATTTAAATTTAAAATCTTTGTTGTTTTTCTAGGCCTAACCTCAGCATACAACACTGTTTGGAGGCTAGGTGCCATCTGTAAATTGCTTCGAAAAATACCAAAAAAATTGCCCGGGTCATAGATAGCATGGTCACCAATAGGAAATTTTGTATGATTATGAGAAACAATATTAGTTATGAGAAGATTCTCAACAACAACCTTCCCAAGGATCAGTATTAGCACCATTCTTATTCAACTTACATACATATAGCCGATCTTCTCTAAATAAACAAACAAACCCCGGTACCTGGAGGAAACTGTGTATCTGGACCCGTTCCAGTCCGGCTTTCGGCCCGGTTATAGCACGGTGACGGCTTTGGTCGCGTTGGTTGATGATCTCTGGAGGGCCAGGGATAGGGGTTTTTCCTCTGCCCTGGTCCTATTAGACCTCTCAGCGGCTTTTGATACCATCGACCATGGTATCCTGCTGCACCGGTTGGAGGGATTGGGAGTGGGAGGCACCGTTTATCGGTGGTTCTCCTCCTATCTCTCCGATCGGTCGCAGATGGTGTTGACGGGGGGGCAGAGGTCGTCCTCGAGGCACCTCACTTGTGGGGTGCCGCAGGGGTCGATTCTCTCGCCCCTCCTGTTCAACATCTATATGAAGCCACTGGGTGAGATCATCAGTGGCTTTGGGGTGAGGTACCATCTGTACGCTGATGATACTCAGCTGTACTTTTCCACCCCGGGCCACCCCAATGAAGCTATCGAAGTGCTGTCCCGGTGCCTGGAAGCCGTACGGGTCTGGATGGGGAGAAACAGGCTCAAACTCAATCCATCCAAGACGGAGTGGCTGTGGATGCCGGCACCCCGGTACAGTCAGCTGCAACCGCGGCTGACTGTTGGGGGCGAGTCACTGGCCCCAACAGAGAGGGTACGCAACTTGGGCGTCCTCCTGGATGGACGGCTGTCTTTTGAAGATCATTTGACGGCCGTCTCCAGGAGAGCTTTTTACCAGGTTCGCCTGGTTCGCCAGTTGCGCCCCTTCCTAGACCGAGGTGCCCTATGCACAGTCACTCATGCGCTCGTCACATCTCTCTTGGATTACTGCAATGCTCTCTACATGGGGCTCCCCTTGAAGAGCATCCGGAGGCTTCAGTTGGTTCAGAATGCAGCTGCGCGGGTAATAGAGGGAGCCCCTCGTGGCTCCCGTGTGACACCTCTCCTGCGCAGACTGCACTGGCTACCTGTGGCCTTCCGGGTGCGCTTCAAGGTTTTGGTTACCATCTTTAAAGCGCTCCATGGCATAGGGCCGGGTTATCTACAGGACCGCCTGCTGCCACCGACTGCCTTCCACCGACCCGTACGCTCCCACAGAGGGGGACTCCTTAGGGTGCCGTCCGCCAGGCAGTGCTAACTGGCGACACCCAGGGGAAGGGCTTTCTCTGTGGGGGCTCCCACCCTCTGGAACGAGCTCCCCCCAGGACTGCACCAACTTTCTGACCTTCGAACCTTCCGCCGCGAGCTTAAGACACATCTATTTATTAGTGCGGGGCTGGCCTAGGGTTTAGTTTTTAAAAATTAGTTTTAAATGGGGTTTTGTACTTTTTAATCGATATTTTTAGATTTGGCCTAATGTAATAAGTTTTTTAAAATGTTGTTTTGACTTGTATTTATTCTTATGTTTTTTATGTTTTTATAGGGCTGTAAACCGCCCTGAGTCCTTCGGGAGATAGGGCGGTATAAAAATTTGAATAATAAATAAATAAATAAAATAAACAAATAAATAAATTCTTCAATTGCCATGAATATTCCTTTCATACCTTAATCTTTTGAGCCAAGTCACTGATTAAAAAAATTATTGCCTCAAGTTCCTGAAAGATGGGACTCTGGTTTACTTCGTTTTGAGGCGGCAATGTATAGGAACCAGAAAACTTAGAATAGCCTTAAAGTTTAATGTAGGCTTATTAAGCACACCCCAAACTTTACAAACCCCAAATTCTGTCAATGTGTGCCATGGGACCCGTGCCATGTTCTCCTGCAGTCCTTGTGCAGTTATGTGCAAGTAGTGAAAATAGTGAGCAAAATTGTTCATGAAAGGGTCATCATTTAAATAAGGTGCAGAAGCCATGTAGCTTGAAAATAGATCTTCTGTGGTGTTAGTTTTTGCAGGGGGGTTGGGATCTCTGGGTTGGCAGTTAAGGAGATAGACTTGGTCCAGCGATGGCCAATTGCTGATTCATTGAGAGAGATCTTGACAAATTGAACCCTTTGTCCTCCTTTTTATCAGTGCTGAATCCGTGGGAAATGAAGGCCTTAATCTCTCCCTGGACTTATATTTCTTTTCCTCTGTTTTAGATCCAGCTCTTCATGGTTTAACACTTTCTGACAAGGCACTTAAAGAAGGAATGGCAGGTAAAGTCCAACTGGAACAATTCAAATCTTCTCACTCAAAGCTAAAATTGACTTGGACGACAGCCGTTTCTCTAGTCCCTGTTGAGCTGTATGAATATACATGAACATCTTTCTGTTAAATATGTCTCTACAAAGCTACTTCGCTCATGACTGCATTGCCTAAGAGTCTTAACATAATTTTGCTTAGATTGCAATTTCTTGCATTCCTGATTATGTTGGGCTGTGTCTTTTGACTTCTTTTATTTGTGTTCCTCAGTAACCCTGTAGGCTTGTTTGAATATTTATCTTCAGACTGATTTACTGTTCTGATGACTAAAGTTGCCATTCGCTTTGTTAACTTAGCTGGGTTTTTTTCTTTTTGTAGAGAAAGTGAACAACTTCCCCCCACTTCCTAAATTTATCCCGCTGAAGCCGTGCTTCTACCAGAACTTCACTGATGAAATCCCAATTGAATACCAGACGCTGGTGAGACGGATCTATCGCTTGTGGATATGTAAGTTTAGCTGTATTGGAAACCTTGTTCACAGTGACAGGGGAGGGAGGTGAAAAATGCAGCTCGGTATCTTTCTGAGTTTAATCTGGTGTTTTTTTGTCTTTATCTTCAGGTTTCAGGTTTCAGTTTTGTTTTTAAATAGCAAGATACCTAGTCCTTATGGATATAGATTGGAAAGCTAACATAAAACCTAGTGAAAACTTCCATCCAGACCAGGGGTGTCAAATTCAAGGCCCACGGACCAGATCCGGCCCGCAGGATGCTTAGCTCTGGCCCGCGGACCCGCCCTGAAAACAGTGAAGGACTGGCCCGTGGACTGGCCAGCGAAAAGGGAGCTCGGGAGAGCCACACGCAGACTTCCTGGGCTCCGTTTCCAGCTACGATGGCCTCCTGCAGCCCTCTGCCAGTGAAAACAGAGCTTGGGAGAGCCAGGTGCGGCCCTCCCGGGCTCCATTGCCACTGGCAGAGGGCTACAGGAGACCATCGTGACCGGAAACAGAGCCTCGATGAGTGACATCGAGCTCACCATGCACACCTGGGCCCCCCAAGGTCAAACACTTGATGTGCCCTCAATGAAATTGAGTTTGACATCCCTGATCCAGACAAATGACATGAGAAAATAGTTTGCAAAGAGCCAAGTTCAGTGGTGGGTTGCTATCGGTTTGTCCCGGATTGGGCGAACCAGTAGCGTCTGCAGGAGGCTCCGCCCACCCGCCCGGACGCTTCTGCGCATGTGCAGAAGCATTGCGCGAGCATGCGCCCACGAGCGAACCGGTAGCAACAGGTTTTGAAACCCACCCCTAGCCAAGATGTGAGTCTAAACAATCTGGCAAAATATGTGCAGAGCATGGGACATTGGCAAAAAATAGCATAATGCATGAATGATCCTGCAGATTTCATAGCCCCAAAGGCCAGGAGGATTAGATCAGCCTTTTCTTACCTAGCCTTTCCAGAGATATCGATACTGCTACTGTCCAAATGCATCTAGCTGGCAAGAGGTTGTAAAAGGCAGGATTAGACTAATAAGTGGTAATTGATTATATGCCATCTAGGCAGTGCCACCTTTCAGCACCTCATCTGAGATAGATTTTCTCTGGGATAATCTGTCTCTCACTTGGCTCCTTGGGCACCCCTCAGTACCATAATGAAGTCCTTCCACTTTGCCAATGGTTGTCATGTTCCTCCAATTTCCTCAGCATTGTGGACTTGCCTAATTTTTCCAAATAAGAGTTAGAAGAAGTGATTTATTGATGACTCATCAGCCAGATATCTTTCTTTAGAGCAGTCTTTTCTAGGAACTAAGTGAATCAACAGGAGATGGCCTGTTGGTTTCCTTCATGCACGGATTTCCCAAAAATGTTGTGGTTGCCAGCCAGAGTCTATTCTAGGAAAGAAAATTAGCTTAAATCTATTCCAACAAAGGGGCTACTGCTTAAGAGCTGGTGTTGGTAAAGGGTTGAGCTTGGCATTATCACATTATTTATTTATTTGATGTTTATTCTGACCATCTCCTCTACAAGGCGATTTTGGGCAGCTGATTAGTAATAAAACAACTAGAAATTAAAGTATATTAATTTAACCATGTAGGTTAAAATTTTAAAACCATATAAAATCAAAGCTAAGTGATGGACTTGTATCAGGGGTGAAATGCTCCCCGTTTGGACCGGATCGCCCGATCCGGTAGCGATGGCGGTGGGTGGTTCAGAGAACCAGTAGCAAAAATTCCTGCCCCCCACATGCCCAGCTGAGCCGTGCGATCATCAGAGGGTTTTTTTTAATTTTTAAAAGCATTTTTTCTTCAGCCGAAAAAATGCTTTTAAAAGTAAAAAAAAAAGCCTCTGATGATTGCATGGCTCAGCTGGAATCGTCAGAGCCTTTTAAAAGCATTTTTTCTACAACCTCTTTGGCCAAAGAGGTTGTAAAAAAAAATACTTTTAAAAGGCTCTGCCGATCCCAGCTGAGTTGCCTGATCGTCAGAAGCTTTTTTTTTCTCTTAAAGGCAAAACAAATGCTTTTAAAAGAAAACAAAAGTCTCTGACGATCAAGCAACTCAGCTGGGATTATTAGAGCCTTTTAAAAGCATTTTTTTACAACCTCTTTGGCGGAAGAAGTTGTAGAAAAAATGCTTTTACAAGTTAAAAAAAAGTTGGCCACGCCTACCCAGTCACGTTACACACACACACACACCAAGCCACGCCCACAGAACAGGTAGTAATAAATTTTACATTTCACCACTGACTTGTATAAAGTAAGCATACTTGCCATGCTGGTGCAGTGGTTAGAATGCAGTACTGTAGGCTGCTTTTGCTGACTGCTGGCTGCCTGCAGTTCGAGTCTCACCGGCTCAAGTTTGACTCAGCTTTCCATCCTTCCGAGGTCGGTAAACTGAGTACCCACATTGTTGGGGGCAATATCCTGACTCTGTAAACCGCTTAGAGAGGGCTGTAAAGTACTGTGAAGCGGTATATTAGTCTAAGTGCTATTGCTATACTTGAAGCATTGAATTCAAAACAACCATGTAGCCTTTTCTTACCAGCCTTTTCTCAGCGGATGGCCTCCTTAAGGAAATCCAAGCAGGTTAGAATTCCAGGGATTCTGAGAGCCAAAAAGCACCCATAGGGAAAGGCGAGGCTGATGAGCGAGGCGAGGTGAGCTGGTGTCAGCTATCCCTCTTTCAGTGCAGGGAATCCAAATTACACTACCTACAACTGATAACATAGTTCAGATAACATGTACTTGAGATGGGTGGCCGTATAAATTCTACAAACAAAAGAAACAAATAAATAAATCCGGGAGCCTGGGTCTGATCTTTCGTAATGTCCACCGATGGTTGAGAGTGTATTCTTGTGCATATTTGTACACCTTAGTTCAGGGGCCCCCAACCTTGGCAACTTTAAGAATTGTGGACTTCAACTTCCAGAATTCCTCAGCCAACAAAGCTCTGGGAGTTGAAGTCCTCAAATCTTAAAGTTGCCAAGGTTGGAGACTCCTGCCTTAGTGTATCTTTTTATGGGACTATCAACAGTCGATTTACTCCGCTAGAAATTTAACATTGTTCATCAAAATATATTAGAATAATAATAACACAGCAATATATGAATAGAAAAAAAATATTTTACTAAATTAAAATGGTAACAGAGCAGATCACCTCAGCTGTGATTGATTGCCAAGGAAGACCTATCCAGCCTCTGTCATAAAGATGTCTTCTGAGAGTTGGACTTCTGGTCCTTGGCTAATTGTCTTTATTGCCAAAGTATTGTTGAGAGAAACTTTCCTTAGCACTCCAGCCTTCACCCTTTTGTGAGATCCAATTTCTCCACTAAGCTTTCAAACTCCATATTGTACATCATTGCTTTAAAGTGCCTTGGATTTTCCCAGTACTTTAAATGTCTCTTTTTTTTTCCTTCCATAGTTTACTGCATCACCTTGAGTGTTAACCTCATTGCTTGTCTGGCTTGGTGGATCGGTGGTGGAAGTGGTACCAATTTTGGCTTGGCAATTCTTTGGCTCGTCCTCTTCAGCCCCTGTAGTTATGTGTGTTGGTTCCGGCCAGTCTACAAAGCCTTCCGGTAAAACTTCACATACTCTTGTCCTTAAATTTCCAAAATCAGAGCTCCAGCTGCAGAATAAAGAAATAGGTTGGAGCGCCCTCCATCATACCCCTAAATCTTAATTGCAATATTTTGATCAAGGAGTTGAACACTTTCCATCTGAGGAAAGAATGCAACAATTGGGGCTGTTTAGAGAAAGAAAAAGACACAGGGAGATTAATAAATTGATACACAATAAAGCATGACTGAGCAGGGATATCTTTTATTCCATTTCTTTTGACATTAGAATAAGAGGCCACCCAATGGAAATAATGAATAGAATTATTGCCCATTTACAGGTAGTCCTTGACTTATGACCACAATTGAGCCCAACATTTCTGTTGCTAGCTGAGACAGTTAAGTGAATCTTGCCCCATTTTACGACCTTTCTTGCCACAGTTGTTAGGTGAATCACTGCAGTTGTTAAGTTAGTAACATGATTGTTAAGTGAATCTGGCTTCCCCATTGACTTTGCTTGTCAAAAGGTCACAAAAGGGGATCACATGAACCGTCATAAGTATGAACCAATTGCCAAGTATCCATATTTTGATCGCATGACCACGGGGATGCTGCAGTTGTTGTAAGTGTGAGAAAAGTCATAAGTCACTCTTTTAGTCTTGTTGTAACTTTGAACAATCACTCAATGAATGGTTGTAAGTCGAGGACCACCTGTATTCTATACTAAATTTATATTTCTTGTTTCTCATGCTTCCCCCAGATCAGACAGCTCTTTTAATTTCATGGCGTTTTTCTTCCTTTTTGGAGCTCAGTTTATCCTGACAGCCATCCAGGCAATCGGTATCAGTGGATGGGGAGCATGGTAAGCAAAGCAACTGATTTCTACACAGCTTCTATTTCCCCCTCTCAATTTAGATTTGTTTTTAAAAAAAATCTATTCACCTATACAATAGAACAGGGATCTCCAACCTTGGCAACTTTAAGCCTGGAGGACTTCAACTCCGGTGAATAGCGCAGGCTGGTAATGCCTGTTATTAAGAACACAAAGCCTGTTATTAAGAACACAAAGCCTGCAATTACTGCAGGTTCGAGCCCGGCCCAAGGTTGACTCAGCCTTCCATCCTTTATAAGGTAGGTAAAATGAGGACCCAGATTGTTGGGGGGGCAATAAGTTGACTTTGTAAAAATATACAAATAGAATGAGACTATTGCCTTATACACTGTAAGCCGCCCTGAGTCTTCGGAGAAGGGCGGGGTATAAATGTACACAAAAAAAAAAAAAACTCCCAGAAATCCCCACCCCGCCTTGCTGGCTGGGGGATTCTGGGAGTTGAAGTCCACCAGGCTTAAAGTTGCCAAGGTTGGAGACCCCTGCAATAGAAAACAGTGGTGTTACAGGATCTAATTAGTTGAATTGTTTCTTAACATTTTTAACATAGGTTCCATTTGACCCGTTATTAAAGAACCCAGATCTTTAACAAAAAGGCCACTTTTTCCTAGGATAATGTACAACGTTACAGGCATTCTGTTACCGATCAGGTAGAGTGAGCTTTACGGATGTGAAGATTGCAGTAAAGTTGTTGACAATACTGCTATAACTTTAAATGGGATTTCGTCAAAACGTCGCCAAGACACTTCCAATTTTACGCGGGAGAAAACCCGAATAACCGAAGACCTACATACAAACACCCGTGAAAACCTCAGAAAACAAATACACACACACACACACACACACACACACACACACACACACATGGCAGGCACATACCTGGCAATCAATCAGTCTGCAATTCTACACAGAGAACCCAGGAGAGAGATACACGAGGAGAGAGAGAGACTCCTTCTCATGGCCTCCCTTATATAGACAAAATGACTGTAGAAATCTTAAAGTGGCAATAACCCTGCAGATCCATCCTCAGTCTTAAAGTGGCAATAACCCTGCTGACTCATCCTCATTGCATCATCCTGATCCACAGCCTTACAGCAGCTGGTCACTTTAAATCTTCATTACTCTGACAGATTTGCACTGCTACTGATATATTTGCAAGTGCAGTTCAAGATGTTGGTCACCACTTTTAAAGCCCTACGTGGCTCAGGGCCTGGACAATTAAGAAACCACCTTTCTTAGATAGTATCTACTTCTCTGCCCCAGACAACTGTGGAGCACTTATTAAGGGTGCCAACATCCCACCCGGAAAATACAGCTTTTGTGGAATAGCTTGGGTCCAGAGGCATAGTTGGGCCCCGTTCCCATGTCCTCTGAAGGCTGATAAAAACCCTGTTTCCTGGACGCCTTTGAGGATTAGTTATAGATCCATTAGTGTATCTCAGTCAACATTATCTGTTAAGAAACCTGTAATTTATTGTCGTTCTTACTATATTATTATGTGTTAATGGTTCCTATGGATTGCAGAGGAATAAATTGCATAAATAAATGTATCCTCATAGAATCTTCCAAAACCTTAGAATCTTTTAATCCTTCCCAAAATAGCATCCCAGACAAACGACTGGCCATCTTTTGCTTGAAAACCTCCAGAGATGGTGCATCCATGATTCCTAAGAGTTTGGCTCTCTTTAGAGCTTCCACCCTTTACCTCGGGTTCTAGCCTTGGGCACTCTAGAGCAGGGATCTCCAACCTTGGCAACTTTAAGACTTGTGGACTTCAACTCCCAGAATTCCTCAGTCAGCTCTAGAGAATAAATCCACCACATCTGTTTCGGGTGGCTGTCCTTGAAATATTTGAAGACTGCTATCCTTGAAATATTTGAAGACTGCTATCATTATCTGTCTTTAGCCTTTTCTTATTTATGTATTTATCAAATTTATATAGCTACCCATCTCCCCCAAAGGGCACTTGGGGTGGTGCATAACGATAAATGAAACATCCAATATAAAAGAAATAAAAAATTATTTAGGCTATACTTTCCCAGCTCCTTTAAATAGTCTTTCTCCAAGCACCTTGCAATCTTTGTGGCTGTTCTCTACGTTCTTTCCAATTCTTCAGCATCTTCCTTGCATTGTGATGACCCAAAATGAACTCAGCATTCCAGGAGCAGCCTAACCAGGACAGGATAGAGTGGACTGATCGCTTTCCATGACTTTAAAATTATGTCTCTGTCAAAGAAGCTTTTTTTAGCAGCTGCAGCACATCGCAGCTTAGGCTTCAGCTGTGATCTACCTGGACACCCAGATCCTTCTTAGATGCTACTGCCAAACCAGGCTTATACCTGTATACACATGTAATTCGAAACTGTCTCCTCAGGAAAGTCTGTAGAGATTCTCAGTCAACCATCTCTCTTCCATCTTCAAAAGAAAAAACAAGAATGTCCAGTTGCCTCCTGAAAAAGAACCTTTGGGACAACCATGACCTGGATGACTGAGAATCTCTGCAGACTTTTAGCTATACAATTTGGGATGAACACCCTTCGAATGGTGTGGGAGTAGGAACAGACTTCCAGAGGGGAAAAAATTGCAGACTACAGGAACCAGGAGCACTGCTCAGGTGACCCTGAGGACACAGATAAAGCTCCAAGGGCTTCAACGACCCACTAAAAGGATGCAGATGACCAGCTGTCTGCAAGGAATATAAATCCTTCCATTCCCCACTGTCCTGTCAGAGGTGAAGAAGCTTCTTGAATGAGAAGCGAAATGTCTTCAAAAGAAAAAACAAAGTCCAGTTGCCTCCTGAAAAGCACCTTTGGGGTCTCCTCAGGAAAATTTCAAGGCACCTAGGACAGGGATCTCCAAGCTTGGCCACTTTGCTGGCTGGGGAACTCTGGGAGTTGAAGTCCACCAGGCTTAAAGTGGCCAAGCTTGGAGACCCCTGTCTTAGGATGATCTCATCACCGCCACACCAGAAGCAGTTAGATGGGTAGCTTCCTTAGATACTGAATTAAAACATCTATCCTATTGCAATTCTATGGTGCCATACTTTGGCGATTTTATCATGGTTTTACTGTAGTATTTTATCTCACCTATTGTATTGTCAACACACTTTACATACATTTATCTGCTAAATGTATGTAATTATTTGCCTTGGCCCAATGAAGCAAGAAAATGCTTTCTGAAAATTGCAACCCTCTTTTCTCTTGGTTTGTTTTAGTGGCTGGCTGGCTGCCGTAACTTTTATTAGCACTAATGTTGGAGCTGGTGTGGTCATGCTCTTCCCAGCAGTTATGTTCACCTTGTGCGCTGTTGGGATGCTGATATGTCTCATTCGGGTGAGTCAGAGGCTTTTTTTGGGGGGAGGGTTGTGGTGCATCCTTTGCCCCTCCAGGGGTGGGGGTGGGGTGTAAAAAAAGGTCACTCTGGGACTCCATTAAGCACAGGCCATCATATGGGCACCATATAATGCTCTCATTCCTGGCTGCCCCCTCTCCAGCTTTCTGGGTGGACTAAAAGACAGATCCCAAAGAAAATAAATTATATAAATTGCATTAAATGTTTGCAATTACCGTATATACTCGAATATAAGCCGATCCGAGTATAAGCCGAGGTCCCCAATTTTACCCCAAAAACTGGGGTAAACTGGGACTCAGTATGTTTAGGGTGGAAATGAGGCACCTACCGGTTGAAACCCTCCTCCTCAGCTGAGAAGGCTGGCGGCTCCCCGCCCGCCCTCTCACTGCACCGGCAGGGCTTCAGTCCGTAAAATGTGAAAAAGAAAAACAAAACTCGAGTATAAGCCGAGGTCCCCAATTTTACCCCAAAAACTGGGGTAAACTGGGACTCAGTATGTCGAGGGCTTAAAAAACAAAACTGAGTATAAGCCGTATAGACCCGAGTATAAGCCGAGGGGACGTTTTTCAGCACAAAAAATGTGCTGAAAAACTCGGCTTATACTCGAGTATATACGGTATATAAATTGCATTCAGTGACTCCAAGGTCCCTTCCAACTCTGTTATTCTATTCCTGTTCCGTTCCGTTCCATTCCATTCCATTCTATTCTATTCTATTTCTATTCTTTATTCTATTCTATTCCTATTCTTAATGTAGCTTTACAATTCTTTTTTGTATGTACACTTGGAGCTTATACACTAGAGACAAATTTCTTGTGTGTCTAATCACACCTGGCCAATAAAGAATTCTATTCTATTCTACTCTATTCTACTCTATTCTACTCTATTCTACTCTACTCTACTCTACTCTACTCTACTCTACTCTACTCTATTCTACTCTATTCTACTCTATTCTACTCTACTCTACTCTACTCTACTCCTACTCCTACTCCTACTCCTACTCCTACTCCTACTCCTACTCCTACTCCTACTCTAAACATGCAAATGGCTTGCTATTTTCTTTCAGGAGCTATTGTTATTCATTTGACACATAACTTTTGAACATTCCTAAGCACATTAACTTTTTCTGTGAAAGGAACCTTAATTAACAACATTAACAAAACATATTGCGATTAGCCAATGGGGGCATGAAAGCCAACTGGAACTACAAGAGAGCAATTTAAAAGTCACACTTGAGATCTTAATCTCAGCATCCCAGCATCCTCACCTCTGATTCCTTCTTTTTTTATTTTTTCTAAACCAGGTTAAAAGAAAGTCAATGCTTTGGACAGAAGTGCAAAACGGACGTCCCAACAGCTAGACGCTTGATTCCTACTTACTTTCTTTCTCTCTCTTTCCAATTAGGTTCACCGGATCTACCGTGGCGGAGGTGGGAGCTTTCAGAAAGCCCAGAGTGAATGGCAGAATGGATCATGGAAAGATCCTCCAAGCAGGGAAGCCCAACACAGCAACTTTTCAGGAAACAGCCTCCCTGAGTATCCAACGGTTCCCAATTATGGAAACCCCTGGTCCTGATCCTGGCCTGCTATTGGGCTGCTGAAGTAGTTTGGTTTGAGTTGTTGCAAGAAACACATTGGGTTCCTCATTTGAGCTTCTCTCTCTCTTTTTCTTTCTGTTTCTCTCTCTCTCTCCCTCTCTCTCTTTTTCCTTTAGGGGTGGTGCTCTTTCTTCCCCTAACCATAGTTTTATTTATGGTTCTCCTTTTATGACGGCAGCGGATTGTGCCAAGACATGGCTGTTGCCCATAAAATTAGTCCTATTTTTATTGATAGGAATCCCTTCCCCCCCGGCCAACACCTATATCATTCTTGCCAACAGATGCACAAGGAACTGGATAAAACTGTCATTTCTATTGACTGCCTCGTTTTGAGGGAGCAGCCGTTCACCACCAAGGTTCCCCTGAAGATTTTGGGACTTAACTTTTCTCACCTTTTCCCTGTTTTTTGAGCTTGCTTGTGTGCTAATCCTGGCTCCCTGTATCTTTGGGGATCCTGCAGCTCAAGAGATTGTTGTGAAAAGAAACATGCGATAGTGTGATAGGCACAAAGAGCAGCTTGTTCATGACGACAACTATTTTTTTTTTAATGTTTGCTGCTATTGGAGCAGGAGTTTTGTAACTGAATTCTTCTCCCAGGAAAATAATTCCTGGAAATAGAAAGTTAGCAGCATGATTTATCTTCTCACTAAACTGCTAGCTTTCCGTATTGGAGAACTATATTAATTAAGGGGGATGAGTTCAAATATGGCCCCTGCTCTCCTAAAATAGGACCCCTTTTCTGGAAGTTTCGACCTGTTAACAGGTCTTCGTTTTGCTTATTTGTTTTGTTCAGAGTGTTGCTTTATGCTCTCTTCCTCCTACCTTGCTGGCTATTAACTTGCTTGCTAAAAGAGAAACTTCGAAGGGTGACTATGACCTGGTCTGAGCCTGTCCCTCTTGGAAATCCCCACCCCACCCCCCATAATTGAACCACAGAACTTTTCTCATTGCTGGTACTGACAGATCAAATTCCGTTCGATTATTCCACTTCACCTCAAACCGGATGGATGAGAATCTGCAAAGTGTCTAGACCCACAATCAGGCTGCATCTATGAGTATTTCTTTCCTCGTTTTTTTGTTTTTGTTTTTTTGAGGGGTGTCTAATAGCCACTGAATGCAAGGAGACTGTATATCAGTCTTTCTCAACCTCGACAACTTTTAAGAGGCGTGGACTTCAACTCTCAGAATTCCTCAGCCAGCCATGGTGGCTGTGGAATTCTGGGAGATGAAGTCCACACCTCTTAAAATTGCTGAGGTTGAGAAACATTGCTTTGGCTGGGCCAGTTCATCATTTCAGCAGTTCTCATCTATCTCTTCCACAACTTTCCAACGATCTTGGGTCTCCTATGGCTTTGGGGCGCCCTGATCAGTCAGTGCTCTTCTTCTCACCTGTATGAGTCTAATTCTGGCATCCTGGGAGGTAAAATTCTCCGCAGAACTTGAGCCAATTCCTTCTCCAAAGATGCTTTTTGGAAGGTATCAGTTATTGTGCTACCTCGGGCAGTCTTGTCCAATCTGATCCAACACACTGGGGCAGCAGTGCCTTAGCTATGCTGGTGAGGGATTTCACAGTTTATGCTCCCTATATATCTGGAAGCGGCCAGATGCAGGCTGCCTCAAAGCATTCAGACTCCCAAATCTTGGGCACAAACAATAGCTGTTAAGTCAACTGGACCTTAACCCCTCGTCCAGCTATTAGTTGCCTATTCAAGCCATTGCTTTTATATTTGCTTTCTGAGGAGCAGGCTTGTCCTGGTTCCCCCACCCCCACTTCTTCTTTACAAAATACATTACTTCTTGGGAAAATGATGTGGGTTTATCCCAAAAATGTGAAAAAGCACCTCCAGACAGAATGGAGACCAGGGATAGGACAGAGAAGTGGGTTGTAATATGTGCCTTATCCGATTTTCCCTACTCTGGTCTGTTTCTCTCCTCCCCAAATCCCAGCCTTTCTTTCTTTCTTTCTTTCTTTCTTTCTTTCTTTCTTTCTTTCTTTCTTTCTTTCTTTCTTTCTTTCTTTCTTTCTTTCTTTCTTTCTTTCTTTCTTTTTTTGCATATTTAGTGACCCTGGAAGGATTCCCTCCTGGTTCATTGGGAAACTGCCTATTTTGTAAATAACAAGGGCCAAGTTCTCCCCCTCAAGTGAGCCAAAGAAAATGAAAACTGGTAATGCTAGAGGCCAAAAATCTCCACTGGCCTTTCTTTGGGAACAGATTCGTAAAAATGAGCCTCTCTCTCTCTCTCTCTCTCTCTCTCTCTCTCTCTCTCTCTCTCTCTCTCTCTCTCTCTCTCTCTCTCTCTCTCCTTGTGAGATTTCTTGATACATTCCAAACGTGGGCTTTGAAAAAAAAAAGGTACCTGCCATTTTAAAACGCATTACACTTGTTCCAAAGTGCCAGAGAGCCGCCGCTTTAAAATTGCCTTGCTGACATCACGGCCGTTGCATTGCATGAGCTTTACTTCCTCTGCCTTTGCCTTAATTGCTTTTTTTTAAAAAAAATAGAGCGGGGGGGGGGAGAGAAGAATTGCTGCCTAGGTAATAGCTGCTCTGCAGGGTCCCTGTTACAGGCATGCCCCATCTCCATTTCCTCAGAGGAACCCCCTGCTAAACATTTCCTCAGTATCACCAGTTGCTCTTTTTTTTTTTACCCTGCACTTTTGGACTTCCCAGTTTGGCTGCTGGGAAGAGAAATGAGATGACTGGTTCTTGAAACTCAGGATACCCAGGCAGGCAACTCCTGGGGTACAAGGCTGCCTTAAAAGCATCTTGGTGGACTCCCAGATGGATGGCCGTTTTCACAAAAAGCGGGGCGAAGCGGGACCAGACTTCTTGCCAAATTGCGGAGGGGTTCTGTTCCTTCTGGGGGAGTCTCAGTCAGCGAAGACCCCCTCAAGTTCTCCTTTTAACACCAGTTAAACAACAACCACAGCAGCAGCAGCAGCAAATGTTGCTCCTTTTGGGTTATTTTGCAGAAGGGGGAGTGGGCTTGTAGTGCAAGGCCAGCTGTTCTCTGGGTACCTAGCGGGAATTCTAATACCAGAGAAGAAAATGCCCTAGATGAGATCTGCAAAATCAAATTATCCAAGCAGAAAACTGGGGTCTTGGCAAACATTTGGGTGAGGGTATCTCACGGGAATTCACTCATTTCTGTGCCATGGCTCTGCCCACTCCAGGAACCCCGCCAACCATCATCTCCCGCTGCAGTTTCTGTTCTGGCGCTCTTCGCTCTCTTCCTCGAATCACGCTGACCTTCAGAACAACGTTTTGAGACCTGAATCGCTTGCCAATGTATCATGTCCGCCATTGTCTTAATATAATGTACTTATAACACTTAATATTTTTTTGTAAATGTTTACATTATTCCCAAGGGAACTAATAACATGGGTTTGGGTCAAGAGATGGATTTTGTGGAGAATTAACTCTACTATTCTTATTCTGCATCATGTTGTAGATTATTTGTTTGCATTGTGATGTGGTGTGGTGTTAATTCATTCAGGGTTGTTGTTTTTTTCCTTTAAAAATAAATGAAGCTTGGCTACTGGAAGTAGAAGTTGTGTTTATGTAATGTCAGATGAAATACTCTGCTCAGTCTTTTGGAAAAAGGTTTTAGGATTGAAAGATTCTTCAGAATAAGAAGCTGTACATTAGATGGCCTATTTCAACATTTTTGGAACACTCTTTTTGGAAACTGCAGATAATATTTGCCATCTTAAAATACCTTTTATAAAAAGTGCTACATTCACAGTGATGCCTTATGACACAGAGTTTCACTGTTTTTCCAAATTCCTCTGTCTGATTTTAGATGAAAATAGGATATTTCTTTGTGTGAACAGAATTGCTAATCCTAGTTAAAAAACAGAATCCAATATATATATATATATATATAATATAAAATTGCAAGTACATTAGATAATTAGACAAGTAAAAGGGGACTTCATCTAACTGGATTCAAATGCCTGAGGTAAACGTATTTTATGTATTTACATATATAATAAAAAAATGGAAATAGAAATGCATAACAAATTCATGAACTATAACACAAGTACTCTAATTCTTTGCAGGGGGGAGGCTAATTCATAAATAATAAAATTGAATAAGAAGCTTAGATATAAGTTGCCAAAAGACTGCCAATAGCAAAAGACACAATATATAGTTAGCCCTCAATTTACAACCGTTTGTTCAATGATTGAAGTTACAACAGCAGTGGGGAAAAAGACTTAATCGCTAGTTTTCAGAATAACCACCATTGCAGCACGGTCACACAGTCAATACATGGTCATAAAGACATGCCAGTTGAGCACTTGGCAACTGACATGTATTTATGGCAGCTGCAGTGGAGTTCCAAAACAACTGGCACACCACTTGAACATCATTGGCATTGACAAATTCACCATCAGTCAATTGCAAAAGACAGCTTTACTCGAAACAGCTTACATCCTGCGGCAATACCTCTAACACCATCAAACATCCACTTCTGCCTGTCCCAGGTTCTTAAGAAGGACTGGACAGGAGGATAAAAATGCCAAATCCATTATATACATTCTATTTCTAAACATTTTATACCTTTATGTACATTTCCAGTCCTTATTTGTATTATCAATCCATATATTATATCCATATATAATGTACTGAATAGTGGTTCATTGTATGAATAATGTCATAGATCTGTTAAATATGTAATAAGAGATATGTAAAGAGAAAAAATACAATTTAAAAAATGGCCAAATCCAGTCAATATCTGACTGACTGAGATGAACTATAGTGATAATTATATAATGTATCACAGACAAATATCATCAGTAGATAAATAGCAGACACCATTACCCAAATCATCTTGCTTCCTGGTTAACACAACACTGTTATAAGTGTTCACTGCTTCAGGAACATGTTATATTTACAACCTTAATGAAATTCTGTACAAGTTCTGATTTATAAACGGAGTGTTTTCCTAATTAGCTCCCTTTTTACAACCCTGTAATTCCTTAATTTGGGTGACTGGGTGGAGCTGAGCGTTTGCTGGCAGGACGCCGTTCCTGACACCTATGTGGAGTTCACAGCAGATATTTTTTCTTTGCACCCTAGGAGAGAAACAGCTTCCACTACCTAGGACTGAACTCTCAACCTTCTGAGTGAGAGGTGAGCGTCTTCACCACTAGGCCATCATGCTGCTCTCTCCTATTACGCCTTTTTAGTTGCAAAAAAAAAAAAGAGATTGGAAGATTTGTGTAGTGTGGCAAAATACGTTTCTCAATGTCTTCTTAGTTTCTACTGTTCTCTTTAAACTACAAAATTGTCCCACAGGAGGCAGCGCTACCCCTTTGGGGAAATGCTGATTTAAATTGTGCTTAAAGAACAATGGAGCTTACTCACAATTAGATTAGAATTAATTTAAATCCCCTTCATTTGAGAGTATAGTGCCAGCGTACTTGTCAGCTCAACAAGTTCAACTTGTCTGTTTTACATCCAGCAGGGAGAAGAAAGGCTGTTTTATCGCAACTTAAGTCTTTGGCAGGTGCAAAATAGTCCCCAAATTAATTTAGCACAAGCCATGATAATATATATTAGCCTTTTGTCTTTGAACAGAGCTCTGCCTGTTTTTCTTCAATGTTTTCTTTCCCCAGCTGAGGACTGCTTTGCATTTTTGCTTATCAACTTCATAGTTTTAAAAAAGATTTCTCTCTCCCTGTTTTTCATGTTAAATCTGCTTCTCATTATAAAGGATGACCCAGCTCTCTGAACAGTCTCTAATGCTGGGAAAGGCAGAAGGAAAGAGAAAAGATGGCTGGCAGCAATGTGTTAAATCCTACAGATAACCATTCAGATAATCGAGCAAAAACGGGTCACGGGGGGCTCCTCAGCGCACCCTCTGCACTCCCTTTTGGGCCTAGTAGGCCTCCCTGCACTTACCTGAGAGCCAAAATGGGTGCATGGGGACTCGGGGGAGGGGAGGGGCCAGCCAACAATTTAACATCCTGCTCGCCCCAACCGTTCCGAACCGGCTGAATCCCACCACTGGTTGGCAGTAATAACCAATGCTGATGGCGGTACCTTTGGAAAATCTGAAGGATCAGGTTACCGTAACAGAATAACAGCATTGGAAGGGACCTGGGAGGTCTTCTAGTCCAACCCCCTACTCAGCAGGAAACACTACCAGTAGCTTCTAACCTTTTGGGCATCGGACCACTTCTGTGGAGAAGGTTTTTCCACAGACCGGAAGGGGGCAGGGTTTTGCATGCTGCCTGCATCTCATGGATGGGACTTCACTTGTTTGCGCAGATCAGTTGCTGGCATGCTGTGGACCTATGCCAGTCCACGAACTGAGGGTTGGGGATCCCTGCCCTATACCATTCCAGACAAATGATTGTCCAATTTCTTCTTAAAAACCTCTTTGTAGCTGCTAAGAATCCACACTGACTTGATGGCACATGATCAACTTAATGTCAGGCTTCCAACCAATGCTTGACACTTAAGTTGATACTTGAAATCAATTTGAAGGAGATTGATTATCATAACTGGCCACAGTTTTCAGCCTGTATGTTGTCAGCTTTGGAAGCCATATTAACACCAGAAGCTTCCACGCTGCCAACTTCTTGCGCTTGGGAAAGTAGGAGGGGGGGATTCAGTACAGTTAGTTAGACATAATAGCATTCTTTCCTTCGGTCAAGGTCATGGTGTTCCTACATCTGGAGGAGGAGGAGTTGCAGTGATGGGGCATGTGATAGGCTGGATTTGGGGTTTGATTTACTGAGGGAAAACCCGGAACTCTCAGATTCGGGCTTTCCCAGATGTGCTAGTATACCTATTCCAATAAATGAAAGATTTGAGATGATGCTTGTCTCGGAGTTTTCTATTGGAGTTGGGTCATCCTGGTTTCTTTTGAGATCTATTATTTTTCTTCTTCATTGGTATTGTGCTAGCCTGGGCTTTTATAATCTCACTTTTCAAAATTTCCCAAGCTTCTTGAATTGTTTTCCCCTTGAGGATTCTCATCCATGGAATCCTTCTCAAGCTCTCTCTAAGTTTATTGAAATTAGCTCTCTTAAAGTCCAAGACTCTAGTTTAACTTTGTTCTACTACTTGTATTTGCTTAATGTCGAATTCCAATATTGCGTGATCACTTGCCCCCAAGGTTCCTGTAGCTTCAACACCTTCTATCATTTCATCTCTGTTAGTGAGAATTAAGTCCAGTATGGCTGATCCCCTTGTTGCCTTCTCTACTTTTTGGGAAACAAAGTTGTCTGCTAGGTTTGTTAGGAACCTGTTGGATCTTCCACTTGGTGCAGAGTTTGTCTCCCAGTTGATGTCAGGGTAGTTAAAATCCCCCATTACTACTGTGATGTGCTTCCTACATACCTTAGTTAGCTGACTAGCAAAAGGTTCATCTACTTCCTCTGTTTGGTTGGATGGCCTATAGTATAGACCTATGGCAATATCATTCCCCCCACCTTTTATATTGACCCAAATGCATTCAAGATGATTTTCATCATTGTTGTGCTCTATTTCTGTAGAGATGTAGTTATTTCTTATATATAGTGCAACTCCACCTCCTCTTTTAATTGGTCTATTTCCATTTGTGGGTTTCATCCCACCAAGTTTCCGTAATGGCAACAATATCATATCTGCCCTCATTTACTTGAATTTCTAATTCACCCTGTTTATTCCTCATACTCTGTGCATTGGTGTATAGACATTTGAGTCCATTTGGATTGACCTTGTATTTACTGACTACATAACCTGTGTTGTGCCTGACTGCCCCTACTTTCTTGCCACCTGTTGGGTAAGTGCACATGGTATGGCACTCACTATTAAATGCTTGGTTTTGCTTGATAGCAGGGCTGATAATCTTACCCACACAGACATCTATGTCTTTAAAAATGCTTTAAAAATAAAAAAAAGGTTCCCAAGATCACAGCTGTCCTGCGCGATCATCGGAACCTTTTTACTTCTTAAGCATTTTTTTACTACCAGTTCAGGTGAATAGGTAGTAAAAAAAATGCTTTAAAAAAGTTTTTAAAAAAAGGTTCCGACGCTCGCACAGCACAGCTGTGATCGTCAGGATCTTTTTTTTTTTACTTTTTTAAAGCATTTTTTACTACCTATTCGCACAAACCAGTAAAAAATGCTTTTAAAAAGTTAAAAAAAAGGTTCCCAAGATTGTGTGCCACAGCTGTTCTAATTACCTTCCCAAGCCTTCTCTTGGTGTGTACTGTGCATGCATGTGCAGTGCATGTTTGATACGAACTGCACATGTGCGCATGCAGTGCATACTTGGTGCGCAGCACGCATGCGCAACCAGCAAACTGGTAGTAAACCGGTTCAGATTTCACCACTGACAGTTAGGACTGCAGAAAAAAACAGTTGCAACCAGCTTGCCTTTCTTTGAGGATACTGCACAAACCAGAAAGAGGGTTGAGAAAATACCTTCAGACCCCTTACATCCTGGACATAAACTGTTTTAACTTCTTACTTTAGGATACCACTACAGGGCATTGCATGCCAAAACAACTAGACACAAAGACAGTTCCCCCCACCCCCATGCCATCACTCTCCTAAACACCTAATTCCTGCAGCACTGTCTTACGCTTAAAGATATTTACCCATGTAGAATAGGTGTATTTCTGGGGTGAAATCCAGCAGGTTCTGACAAATTCTGGAGAACTGGTAGTGGAAATTTTGAGCAGTTTGGAGAACCAGCAAATACCACCTCTGGCTGGCCCCAGAGTAGGGTGGGAATGGGGCTTTTGCAATATTCTTCCCCCAGGAGTGGGGAGGGAATGGGGCTTTTGAAGTATCCTTCCCCTGGAGTGGGGTGGGAATGGAGATTTTGCAGTAACCTCCTGCCACGCCTACCAAGCCACACCATGTCCACCAAGCCACACCCACAGAACAGGTAGTAAAAAAATTTGGATTTCACCACTGGTGTATTGCTATTACCTTTCTCTTCTTTCCTACTACCTTCTTCTATTTGTATCTTATGATTTATGATCTATGCCTTACCACTGCTTCTATATACACTGAGAGTTTATGCACCGTAAACAAATTCCTTGTTTATCCAATCACACTTGGCCAATAAAATATTCAATAGAAAGCAGTGTTTCTCAGTGGCTATCAATGGGAGTTGAAGTCTTAAAGCCACAATCTTGGACAACAGTGCCCTAAAGGGCCAGCGATCCATCTTCCCTAAATGTGTTAAATCAGAACTGTTATTCTGTTCCTACGGTTGGGATAATGCCTCCCATCATCCTATCTTCTTCATTGTGCTGAGATGAGGGGATAATATACCAGATGCTAAGCGTAGATGGAGGGTCATTGATTTCTCTGGGTGACCCACTTTGCTTTTATTTTGGAAATAATTATGAATTCTTATTCAATACATAATGAAAGTGGGCTTCTTTTCCAGCTGAAGAGTTATCTGTGAGAATTATTTAGAGACTACTGAATAAATCCACCTCCCAGCAATACAATAAGACCAGCAAACTGGCAAATCTCCAATTCTTTCTGTCCATCCAGTGAAGAGGGTAGTATGAATGCACTGAGTCCCTTCAATTAAACAATGTACATTTACACTGAGGGCAGGACAAGAAGTTAAGAATGGAAGCTTATCAAAGACAGCTCCAACCTAGAATCAGTAGAACAACTTGCCTCCAGAAGTTTCGGATGCTCCCGATACTGGAGGTTTTTAAGAAGTGATTGGACAGCCATTTGTCTGAAATGGTATAGGGCAGGGGTCCTCAGCCCCACGATTGTGGCCCACTACTGGGCCACAGCTGATTCAGAATTGGGCTGCGCAAGTGATTGGCCGGAGCGCGCACGCAACTTGTGCCACCGGCAGGCCAACGGGCACTCACGCATATGCGCACCGGGCCCCTGCTTGAGCATGTTGAGGGGTGTGTGTGTGTATGTGTGTGTGTGTGTGTGCTGGCAGTGGTGGGATTCAAATTTTTTACTACCGGTTCTGTGGGCATGGCTTGGTGGCCGTGGCGTGGCTTGATGGGTGTGGCTTGGTGGGCATAGCAAGGGAAGGATACTGTAAAATATCCATTTCCTCCCAATCAGCTGAGACTCGGGAGGCAGAGAATAGATGGGGCGGGGCCAGTCAGAGGTGCTACTTACTGGTTCTCCGAACTACTCAAAATTTCTGCTACCAGTTCTCCAGAACTGGTCAGAACCTGCTGAAACCCACCTCTGACGCAAGGGCTGGGTGCACATATGTGTCTAAACCAGACTGCCACTCACACGACCCAGTTCCCCTCTCCCCATCCAGCCGGACCCGTCAAGCTCCAAATGTTGGGGACTGCTGGTACAAGGTCTCCTGCTTGAGCAGTGGGTTGGACTAGAAAATTTTCAAGCTCCCTGTCAACTCTTACTCTGTATTTTTTAAAGGTAGTCCTCAACTTTAAAGTCCTCAATTTTAATATTTGATAAAGTAGACCATAACCTACTACTAGATAAAGTAGAAAAATGTGGGTTAGACAGCACCACCACCAGATGGATTCGTAACTGGCTTACCAACCGCACTCAACGTGTAGTCCTCAACGGAACTACATCCACATGGAGGGAAGTATGCAGTGGAGTACCCCAAGGCTCTGTTTTAGGCCCAGTACTCTTCAACATCTTCATCAATGACTTGGACAAGGGGATAGATGGGGAACTCATCAGATTTGCAGATGACACCAAGATGGCAGGAATAGCCAACACTCCAGAAGATAGGCTCAAGTTACAGAAGGATCTTGACAGACTTGAACATTGGACGCTATCTAACAAAATGAAATTCAACAGTGAAAAAAGTAAAGTTCTACATTTAGGCAAAAAAAACAAAATACAGAGGTACCGTATATGTGGTACCTTGCTCAATAGTAGCAACTGTTGAGAGGAAACTTGGAATCCTAGTGGACAACCATTTAGATATGAGCCAGCAGTGTGCAGCAGCTGCCAAAAAAGCCAACACAGTTCTGGGCTGCATCAACAGAGGAATAAAATCAAGATCACATGAAGTATTAATACCACTTTATAATGCCTTGGTAAGGCCACACTTGGGATACTGCATCCAGTTTGGTCACCACGATGTAAAAAAGATGTTGAGACTCTAGAAAGAGTGCAGAGAAGAGCAACAAAGATGATTAGGGGACTGGAGGCTAAAACATATGAAGAACGGTTGCAGGAACTCGGTATGTCTAGTTTAATGAAAAGAAGGATTAAGGGAGACATGATAGCAGTGTTCCAATATCTCAGGGGTTGCCACAAAGAAGAGGGAGTCAAGCTATTCTCCAAAGCACCTGAGAGCAGGACAAGAAGCAATGGATGGAAACTAATCAAGGAGAGAAGCAACCTAGAATTAAGAAGAAATTTCCTGATAGTGAGAACAATTAATCAGTGGAACAACTTGTCTCCAGAGGTTGTAAATGCTCTAACACTAGAAGTTTTTAAGAAGTTGTTGGATAACCATTTGTCTGAAGTGGTGTAGGGTTTCCTGCCTGGGCAGGGGATTGGACTAGAAGACCTCCAAGGTCCCTTCCAACTTTGTTATTGTATTCTAATTGTGATCGTAATTCAAGGACTAGCTAGGAAGGATGCCTTTTCTGCCACAATGCCTGCCATCTGGAATGGCCTCTGCTCGGAAATTTGATTATGGTAGCTGATGTCATTCAAAAAATCATTGAAAACCTCTCTCTCTTTTTTTTTTTTTTTGTCAGCTGGGGTTGCCTTCTGGTTACGTACATTTTATTTCTTTATATTTTGTTCTTCCTTTTTAAAAAGTAATCCACCCAGGGTTGTTTGAAGTCAGACAGCCTCTATAAGTAAGTATAACGGTCGCATTTAGAGTAACCCTGCAAAATGAATCTAAATACTAAATACTAACTGACTACTCTGTCTCTTTAAAAGGAAAATTCCCGTGTGCATCCATCTGCTCCATTTGTCTTATTCAAGTTGATTAAAGCTCTGAAATAATTGAGTTCTTTCACAGCCCATTTCTCATCAGAAAGAGACTGGCTTTCGCTCCAAGCAGCTTAACAGAGATAAACCGAAAGGGTTACACCTCCCATCTTCGAGTGCCAAGTGGGAGAAAGCTTATGGTGGCCTATCAATCCAAACGACACCCTCCCATCACCCTTCCTACTAGTGATGATAAGGGAAAGTAAACGCCACTCTCGTGGATCTACAGCAGGAGAATTGGAGTATTTGGGTGTTCAATGTGCACACAGCATCACTTTGCCATCTGCCATCTGGACTTCGGTTAGGAGTTTGCATTGTGCGCAGATGGGAAGCCAGAAGGTCAACGGTTGGAAAGGGCAGCTGCCGTCAGCCAGGATGGGAAAAGGAAAGCTGCTGGAGCAGGATCTCCTCTCTCCAGATCATGTGCTAGCTTTTCTCCCCCACGCAATATCAGCTTTTATTTTTAAAGGCAATTTTCTTAAAAATTAAAATAACAACAACTATAAACTAAAAAAAAATGACAAAAAATAAAGGGTGCAGGAAAAAAATGGAAAAATAGAAAGGAAAATGGACAAGAAAAATAGGAATATAGTAAAGAAAAAATATGTAAAGAAATTACTTTCCCTTCATCACAAGTTTAAAGAAACTTGTCACCTTCTGTTAAAAGAATACAACTAATTATATTTTCTTTCCATATCCCTTTTTTGATCTATAAACAAGTCCTTAAAACCTGATCATTCTGAATGAACTGAAGAAGCTTCTTGGATGAGAAGTGAAACCTCTTCAAGCAAAAACTAAGAAAGTCCAGTTGCCTTTTGAAAAAGTACCTTTAGGACAACAATGACCTGAATGACTGAGGATCTTCATAGACATTTAAAATCTAGTTATTTCAGTCCTGATCTGCCAAAGTCCATTACGGATTACCAGAGATAACAACATACCTTATCTATGTTAACCTTGATTAGATAAATCAACTTTATATTCCTTCCTTTTACTTTCAAAAATCTTGATCTTTAGTCCTTTCAAATACTATCCTAGAACTTGATTTCATTTTAACTTTGTCCTTCTAATAAAATTCTTCAAAGGTTTAATCTACCTCTTTTGTAAATCCAATATAGGAAAATTATCCAGGTCATTCTTTAGTTTGTTATTTTTAGACCCATTTTAATTATTAATATATCAACTGGGTTTTTTTTAATTTATCCAGTGTACCATCTTTTTCCCTATCATTCTTGTAGCCTGCCATTTTTAAATCACTTTCAAATCAATCTCAGTTTTGTCCGGAAAACTTATTTCTCTTCTGCATTTTTAAAACACAAACTACCTATAGAGGCAGACATTCTTTAACATTAACCTCTTCTAACCATTTGTCTGAGATGGCATGAGAACTACTGTCTTGGGCAGGGGGTTGGATTAGAAGACCTTCAAGGTCCCTTCCAACTCTAAATCTATATATGCAACCTTAGCCTGGATGAACAATAGGATATAAATGTAAAGCTGAAAGTTTATTTATTTATTTATTTATTTTGTCACAACAATATATGTAGGTATCATACAAAAAGATTATATAGTATATAAACACATATATGAAAAAATATAAGGAGGTATAAGCATATATATATAGGAAGAAGAAAAGAAAAACAATAGGACAGGAACGGTAGGCACGTTTGTGCGCTTATGCACGCCCCTTATGGTCCTCTTAGGAATGGGGTGAGGTCAATAGTAGAAAGTTTTTGGATAAAGCTTTTAGGATTATGGGAAGAGACCACAGAGTCAGGTAAAGTGTTCCAAGCACTGATGATTCTGTTACAGAAGTCATATTTTCTGCAATCTAGATTAAAGCGGTTAACATTAAGTTTAAATCTATTGGTTGCTCTTGTATTATTGCAATTAAAGCTGAAGTAGTCTTTAACAGGAAGGACATTACAATAGATGATTCTGTGAGTTAAACTTAGGTCTTGTCGAAGGTGACGGAGTTCCAAGTTTTCTAAGCCTAGGATTTCAAGTCTGGTGGGATAATAATGTAATAAAAATAATAAATATAATAAATAAAAATAATAAAAATAATAAAAAAATAATGTAATAAAAATAAATAAAACTCTGAAACCCTCAACAGTGAAAAAAGTAAGGTTCTACACTTATTTACTTTATTTATTTGTCACAATAGTATATATAGGCATAAGCATGAAATAACTATATGATATATAAGCATATATATAAGTATATATACAAATTGGATACAATTAAAGGGAACATTAGGACAGGAATGGTAGGCACGCTTGTGCTCTTATGCACGCCCCTTATGTCTAGTTTGTCTAGTATGTCTAGTTTAATGTCTAGTATGTTTATTGTCTAGTATGTCTAGACAATAAACATATTAGAACAATAAACATAATAGTTTATTGTCTAGTATGTCTAGTTTAATGAAAAGAAGGACTAGGGGAAACATGATAGCAGTGTTCCAATATCTCAGGGGTTGCCACAAAGAAGAGTGAGTCAATCTATTCTCCGAAGCACCTGAGGGTAGGACAAGAAGCAATGGGTGGAAACTAAGCAAGGAGAGAAGCAACTTAGAACTAAGGAGAAATTTCCTGACAGTCAAAACAATTAATAAGTGGAACGACTTGCCTGCAGAAGTTGTGAATGCTCCAACACTGGAAATTTTTAAGAAAATGTTGGATAACCATTTGTCTGAAGTGGTGTAGGGTTTCCTGCCTGGGCAGGGGGTTGGACTAGAAGGCCTCCAAGGTCCCTTCTAACTCTTTTCTCTTCTCTTCTGCATTGTTTTGGAAATCTATTGGAAGGTTTTTTCCCCTCTCAGTGTGAGAACTTGGGTGCATCCATAAAAGTGAAATGCAGAGAGATTCTGGATGTTAAGAGGACATATTTTGATTGAAGACATATTTGTGGCCTTTCAGATGTGATTTAGATTATTTTAAAAAGGAATTGGAGTAAATTATGGAGGCTTTGGGCTTCTTGCTAACTTTTGGGAATCTGGCCTCCACCTGAGTATCATCGCTGCAAAGCAGCAGGACTAATGTCCATTCTTCTGTCCATGCACACGGACTTCCTAAATGAACCTGGTTAGTCCTGTGTTAGTCCAGATCTAAATTCTGGGTATGATGCATCCTTGGCTGATCAAGCAAAACTTTTCTGCTTTTTGAAAAGGAATGGAGCGGGGAAGGGGGTGGAATAGAATCATTCAATCTCCCTTTTTATCTCATTCTTTTAAGGTATTGGAACTCGCTGATAGAAGACAGAAGTTGTGTGATCACCATTTCCATAATCTTTTTTTAAAGAGAAACCATTAGATAAACGTAAGGCAGGTTGCGCATTAATTATTGCAAAGCAGTAAAGTTTGCTCTCTTGTCAGATCGTGGACAAATGGGAAGAATTTTTTTGTGAGTATTGGTATTTTTGTATTTTTGTTAGAAATGGGAAAGATGAAATAAGTTATTGAGTCCGGTTCCTGAAAACTTCTCTGTCGTGGGGGCAAAAGTGGAGAAAAATACCCGGAGAGGAAAGGGTTAAAAGAACGCTGTCCTGACACTGTCGTAAAATCATCCCGCTGGCTGTCGCAAAAACCGCTTTTCCACTGGCTGCCAGATTTTCAAACGCGCGTTACGTTCCCCCTATTTTAGAGATCAGGTTATGAAGAAAAAGGAAGAGGAGGCAGGAATCGTTCTTAAAAGGGCCTTGACTTCCGGATCCGACAGATGCGTCCATATGAGTGGACGAATGGGAAACTTTGGATATTAGAGACATACTGTGCAGCAGTATTTTTCAGTCTTGGCAACCTGAAGATATATGGACTTCAACTCTCAGAATCTCCCACACATTTTCAAGTAGCCAAGGTTGAAAAACTTTGCTATATTGATTAACAGATAAACAGAGTTGGAAGGGACCTTGTTGTAGGTCATTAGTCCAACCCCCGCCCAAGCAGGAGTCCCAACACCTTTTCTGACAGATGGCAGTCCAGTCTCTTCTTGAAAGCTTCCAGTGATGAAGTTCCCACAACTTCTGAAGGCAACTTCTGTTCCATTGATTGATTGTTCTCATTGTCAGAAAATTTATCCTGATTTCTAAATTGAATCTCTCTTTGATCAGTTTTGATCCATTATTCCTTGTCTGGCCTTCAGATGCTTTGGAGAATAGATTGACCCCCTCCTCTCTGTGGCAGCCCCTCAAATATTGGAAGACGGCTATCATGTCTCCCCTGGTCCTTCTCTTCCCTAGACTAGCCATGCCCAGTTCATGTAACCGTTCTTCATATATTTTATTTTTATTTATTTTTGTCACAACAGTATATATAAGCATGAGCATGAAAATAACTATATAATATATAAGCATATATATGAGCATAAGTATGTAATAACTATATTAATTGGATATAATGAAAGGAAACAATAGGACAGGAACGGTAGGCACGCTTCTGCTCTTATGCACGCCCCTTACAGACCTCTTAGGAATGGGGTGAGGTCAATAATAGACAGTTTTTGGTTAAAGCTTTGGGGATTTTGAGAAGAGACGACAGAGTCAGGTAGTGTGTTCCAAGTATTAATAATTCTGTTACAGAAGTCATATTTTCTGCAATCGAGATTGAAGCAGTTAACATTGAGTTTAAATCTATTGTTTGCTCTTGTTTTGTTGTGATTGAAGCTGAAGTAGTCTTCAACAGGAAGGACATTGGAATAGATGATTCTATGAGTTAAACACAGGTCCTGTCGAAGGTGGCGGAGTTCTAAGTTTTCTAAACCCAAGATTTCAAGTCTGGTGGCATAAGGTATTTTGTTGTATTCAGAGGAGTGGAGAATTCTTCTTGTAAAATATTTCTGGACACGCTCAATTGTATTGATGTCTGAAATGAGGTATGGGTTCCAGACAGGCGAGCTGTATTCAAGAATTGGTCTAGCAAATGTTTTATAAACTCTGGTTAGTAGTGTAGTGTTTCTGGAGAAGAAGCTACGTAAGATTAGGTTCACAACTCTTAAAGCCTTTTTTGCGATATAGTTGCAGTGGGCTTTGGCACTTAGATCATTGGATATGAAAACTCCAAGGTCTTTAACAGGGTGGGGGTCATCTGTAAGGTGATGTCCATCGAGTTTGTATTTAGTGTTTAGATTCTTTTTTCCAATGTGTAAGACAGAGCATTTGCTGGTTGAGATTTAGTCTCCAGTCCCCTAATCATTTTGTTGTTCTTCTCTGCACTCTCTTCAGAGTCTCAACATCTTTTTAATAATGTGACCAAAATTGGATGCAGTATTCTAGGTGTGGTCTTAAGGCTTTATAGAGTAGTATTAGTATCTCACATGATCTTGATTGAATCCCTCTGCAATTTAATGCAATTTAGGATTGCATTGGCTTTTTTTGCTGCTGCCGCACACTATTGGCTCATATTTAATTGGTTGCCCACTAAGACTCCAAGATCACTTTCACAGTATAGAATTTGGTTGTTACACTCAACAGAGTCCCTTTTGCATTGCTTCTCTTTACAGATTTGTTTTGGCATTCAATGCCCATTATACTTGGAATAGCCATTCCTTTTATATACTGTGAATGTTTTTTTCCCTTTTTTTTTTTGGCTATGTTACATTTCATCTAATTCTAAGAATATGATGAATTTGTTTGGTTTAAACACCAAAAACATAAAGGAGTCAGTAGCTGCTTAAACACAGGAGAGAAAAACAGAGAACTTTAAGAAATTAATAATCCAGTAGTCTAAATTTAATTTCTATTTTTGTTTCTTGAAATAAAACTTTTTGGTAGGGATGTCTAATAATCTTTTGATTTGGAGCACCTTCCCGTTCTTTATAACATTCTTTATGATCACCAACAGTTTGTTCTGTGCATATTCAAGTTCAATCCCCAGGAGGGCTGGAAGATTTTCCTGCTACAACTATGAAGAAATGCATCTTCATATTATTAGCATTCAGTTTTGTTCTATTTATTTTCTGGTGGAAATCCAGCTGGTTCCTTGCATGCTGCAACATTTTATAAATAAAAATAAATATTTTAATTTGTATACCACCCTTCTCCCGAAGGACTCAGGGCGGTGAACAGGCAGATAAAATACAGATACACACAATAGTTAAAAACATCCCTTAAAAAACTAAATTTTGTTTTACAGTTTGTAATTTTTAGCGAAGATTAATGAGCGTTATCAGTTTATTGTTTTATCAGTTACCTTATGGTTTTTCAATTTAAGGTTAGTTGGTCAATACTGATAATACATAAATAATTTTTAGTTATCAATTAGGCTGATTCAGGGCTGGAAACGGCCATATGTTCTCAAAAATAATTGATTGGGTTTTCATTATTTCTCTTATTCCTCTTAATCCCCGAGTAGATTTGGCAATGGATTTCATACTGTATGAATCAACAAGCTTCGGGAAAGGCTCCAAATGCTCATGACAAAAATCCAATGGGATCATTTACCCAGATCAAGGGTCTTAGACATTAGTTGCAGCAGCTCAAGAGCCATCACCTGTGAGCTAGATAGTGTCAATCACAAATAACCAGGAGCATTTGTTGAGTTCATAGCACAGAAGAGTTTATTATTGCTACCTCCATACATGAATCTAGTCAATTTACAGTCCAAGCTAAATTGGCACTAAATTTATGGACTACAAATAAATATTTTTGTTTAAAATAGACATTTGTCCAGAAATATTTTACAAGAAGAGTTCTCCACTCCTCTGAATACAACAAAATACCTTATGCCACCAGACTTGAAACCTTGGGTTTAGAAAACTTAGAACTCCGCTGCCTTCGACAGGACCTGTGTTTAACTCATAGAATCATCTATTGCAATGTCCTTCCTGTTAAAGACTACTTCAGCTTCAATCACAACAATACAAGAGCAAACAATAGATTTAAACTTAATGTTAACCACTTCAATCTTGATTGCAGAAAATATAACTTCTGTAACAGAGTTGTTAATGCTTGGAACACACTACCTGACTCTGTGGTCTCTTCTCAAAATCCCCAAAGCTTTAACCAAAAACTGTCTACTATTGACCTCATCCCATTCCTAAGAGGTCTGTAAGGGGCGTGCATAAGAGCACAAACGTGCCTACCGTTCCTGTCTTATTGTTTTCTTTCATTATATCCAATTAGTATAGTTATTGCATGCTTATGCTTATATATATATGCTTATATATTATATAGTTACTTTCATGCTTATGCTTATATATACTGTTGTGACAAAATAAATAAATATAAATATATATAAATATAAATAAGTGTAATTCACGGTGGCTGGACTTGGTCTCTTGTGGCAATGCAATGATTCCAAGATGATGACACGTTTAACCCCACCTTCCTTAGTCAGCTCTTCTCCTAAAGGTGGTCTAGTATTTTGACTTGCTGAGTATCCACAATATGAGAGCTTCCTCTGTTATTCCAACCCAGCCACCACTCAGTTACTTGTTGTTTATTAGAGAAAAATCACAGTTGAAAAAAATGGTTTAACAGATTGGTTTGGTTTGTAGCACATACCCATGTTCAAGTTAATGGTGGTTTTCCGAATATGACCAATTTCCTGGATTGAAACAACATAAGCTAGTTCTATGGACTTGATTTATATATACATCATGGGAGACTAAAATGTGAATAGTTTACTTATGGTTCATGGATCATTGAACACGCCCAATATGTAAACAGAGTTTCTGTTGTTCTTCACATAGTTACCCAATCCCATTGTGAAATACAATCTTGAAGTTATTCCTATGTAACATGACCATTTTTCTTTATTTTACATCTTTCTTGTTGATATCCTTTTATCTGTTCAAAATCTGATCATGTAGGTTCTCTGAGATAACAATAACGCAACGTCCTAGGTTCTTGGGAAGAATTTGATGTGTACAAAAGGCCAACACCGGTTAAATAATTGGCAGCTATGATTTCACATATTTTGTGTCAACTCGCAAAGCATCCCTGGCCTGCTCTCGAGTTGCCATAGGCCATGGGGGATGGCAAACTGGCGAAATGGCACAGCAGCCAAAGACAGATGCACATTCCATGCTTATCTCTCTCAAGGCTGTATCCCAGGGTCACCTACAGCCGCTGAAGGGGAATGACCTCTACAACCCTGGGAAATTGCTCCGTTGCAGCAAATGGGGGCCTTTGGTGGCTCAGCAGACTAAGTCTGTCTGTTATTAACACAGCTGCTTGCAATTACTGCAAGTTGAAATCCCACCAGGCCCAAGGTTGACTCAGCCTTCCATCCTTTATAAGGTAGGTAAAATGAGGACCCAGATTGTTGGGGGGCAATAAAAGTTGACTTTGTATATAATATACAAATGGATGAAGACTATTGATTAACACTGTGTAAGCCGCCCTGAGTCTTCGGAGAATAAATTCAAATTAAAAAAAATGTGATTGATGACACACCTTGTGGGGAGGTGGGAAACAGGGTTGTAATTGGAGTGTAAATTACATAGGGTCAGAGCTGGCTTAACTTGGGAATGTGTGGACATGAAGCTCTTAATAAATAACGATTTCTTTTGAAGCTTAGCTCGAGACTCATGATTTAATAATAACAATATCAACTGTAATAATGTCACAATTACTGCTTTCCTTTTACACATTTATTGGATCTCCGTTTGAAAGTCTTTATTGACTGGTTAAAAATCTATTTTGACTTGTTCTTCCCCACTGAACCAGTAGAAAAATAAGGAAACTTTCAAATACAAATCTAACAAATGTGGAAAAAGAAAGTTGGTAATGCCAGTTGATTCCATCTGAAATATCTGGCAAAGCACTTGGACACAATAAAAATAGACAGAATATCAACACATCAGTTAAAAAGGCAGCATTTCATGAAACAGCGCATATATTACGATGGTCTCTTTCTTGAGTTACTGTTATTGTTATTTACTTGTTAGAACTACCTGTTGGATTGGTAGTAAATAACAATAACAGTAACTCCCTTTTTACAACCCTGTAATTCCTTAATTCAGGGTAGGTGACTGGATGAGCTGAGTATTTACTGGCCAGACGCCCTCCCTGATGCCATGCAGAATTCACAGCAGATATTCTTTTTCTTTGAGACCTAGAGAGAAACACCTGCTGCTACCTCAGATTGAATTCTCAATCTTCCAAGTGGGAGACAAGCTTGTTCATCACTAGGCCACCACACCACTCTAAATAACAATAACAGTAATTCATTGTATATATCACTGTCCTATCCAGAAGACATTCAATGATGCCAACTAGAAAAAAAAATACAATATGAGCAAGTAAAATCAGATTTTGAAAAACTAAAATCACAACTCATTCAGATTGGAGTGGCTAGGGGTAAAGCAGGAGAAGAGTTTGTCTCTTCTAGAAGAAGGAAAAAACGTGGTTGCGGAGATAATTACCTTATGAAATAATTCTTTTGCATAACTTGACAGCAACATCGATGGGTGTCAGGAAATTATTATTTGCCTAACTAGTTGGCCAGGCAATATATAAAGTAACTATGTATGTTTGCAGTAAGAAAGGCATGATATTGCTTAAAGGCTGTGCCTTTTCCCTAAAAGTAAAGGAATATCAAACCCCAGTTTGTTTGCAAGTGACTGTTATTGTATACAACCAGTCTCAGTCGTTTTCATGCATACCTTGGTTGTGAACCCAGATTACCCTTAACAATGGGAGTCATTTTCCATGTATTGAACAAACAGAGATCTTCTTTCAGAGGGCATATTTAAGATAGCCTCTTCTCTTGCTGATCTTAGTAGCAGGTTTATGTCACCTCTCAGAAAGTCTGATTTTACGAAAGATGCCTTCTCACTTTCTACACCCCTTCCCGAGTTAATTACATTCATCTCTGTTCTCCTAATTTGCCCCCAGTGTTGTCACTTTATTCACACAGGAATTGCTTGAAGGCCTTGACAGGTTCAGCTGTCCTTTTCCACATCTTTTCTGTGGTAAAACAGCATAAACTGAGGCTCCATGCAGAAATCCAAACCCTTTACTTGAATGCATTCTAGGAAGGGAAAATATTACCTCTTGAGATAATGGCTTCTTCTGTCTGGCTATTAAAGTTATTATTCTCTATTTTGCACTTTGGAACAATGAAGAATATGGCCTTCTACATATTCTTTCAGGTGTTTGAAACTACTATCCTACAGTATTATCCTTTGCTTACTCTTCATGGAACTTAATTTTTAGTCTTCATCTTTTCTGTACCTCTCCAGTTTATCTCTATGGAGATTCTCAGTTATCCAGGTCACGGTTCCCCCAAACGTGCTTTTCAGAAGGCAACTGGTCTTTCTTGGTTTTTACCTTGAAAATGTTTTGCTTCTCATCCAAGAAGCTTCTTCAGTTCTAACTGAATGGTGGGAAATAGAAGGATTTATATTCTTTGCAGAATATAAATGTGTTGAATATAATATGAGTTCTACAGAGCGTATAAATCCTTCTATTCCCCACCTTTCAGTTAGAACTGAGGAAGCTTCTTGGATGAGAAGATTTTGAGGTAAAAATCAAGAAAGTCCAGTTGCCTTTTGAAAAGCATCTTCGGGACAAGCATGACCTGGATGACTGAAACTCTCCAGTTTATCTGAATTGAAATGCAAACCCCAAAATGGAGGTGGTCCTCAGGATGAATTGTGACCAACAAAATATATTTTGGGAATTGCAATGCCAGAACAGCACATATTATAGTAGACTGCATTGGCACCGAAGATTTGTATCAATGTGCCTACAATACTGATAGGTCTACTTAAGAAAACATTGTTTTCCAAAGGGCATCAAAAGATATTTCTGATTGGCCAAGGGATGAATATGATTTATTTTTCTTATTGTCAAAAGATATTTAATTTTTGCAAGACAGTTGGCCATCTATTACCTCCGATACTAGAAAGCAGTATATCTCTGATAAGTGGTTGTTGAATAACACTAGATGGCAGCACTTAGCTAACTTTAGTTGATTTCAAAAAGTTAAGGTTAGAGCTACAATGCTCAAAAACATCAGAATATCAGAGCTATGAATTAGAACATTTAGTTGCAACAATCACAGATGACAGTGGGAAACCATGTCTGAATTGCACCCTTAAAAAGTAGGAGACTTGATCTTATCTGTATCTATGATTTCACTGTCCATTCACCTCCTACTGCCGGTCTCCTTAAAAATACAGTACAGGTAGTCCTTGACTTACAACAGTTCCTTCAGTGAATGTTCAAAGTTACAATGCCCCTGAAAAAAGGGATTTATGACTTGGATGGTCATGTGAGCAAAATCAGATGCTTGACAATGGACTCATATTTATGATGGTTGCAGTCTCTGGAGTCAAGTGATAATCTTTTGTAACGTTCTGACAAGCTAAGTTAACGGGGTAGCCAGATTCATTTAACAATCATATTACTAACTTAACATCTGCAGTGATTCGCTTACCAACTGTGGCAAGCAAGGTCGTAAAAAGGGGCAAAAACTCACTTAACTAATGTCTCACTTAGCAACAAATTTTGGGCTCAATTGTGGTTGTTAAGTTGAGAACTATTTGTAATGTATAGTAGACTGGAAACAGGTTTTTGATGTGGCTTTGTAGGGTATTATCACTTTAGACTGCAGGGCTGTAGCACAAACAACTGTTCTTCTGTGTAATTAGAGGTTTCTTGCATCCAGAAAAAGTTTCACAAGGGGAGAAACATTTTGTCATTTCAGTGGTTTGAACTGGCACAAGTCGATTTACCTTGAGAGCTAGACTATATTATATCTTTCAAAGCTGTGGCAGACAGAAATCTAGACTTAAATCTCTTCCTGTTCTTCTAAAAATATTTTTATAAGCACAACAGCACAGTATTGCAATTTTTTTTAAAAAAATTGACAATAGCGTATGCTTCTTATAAAATATTTTTATGATTCTTATAAAATATTTTAATATATATGTGGTAGGTAGTTGCTAGGAGTCAGAAACAACTTGATGGCATGTAGTAAGTCAATAAAAATATTTAAATGCTGAATAGTTGGAAGGTCTTTTATCCTGTTTTTTAAATCATTAGTTGGGGTTTCTTTTGTTTCTTATTCTTCTTGTTTGTATTTCATTGTTTGTCCATCCTTTGCATTCTTATCTTTTATATTATGAAATAAATTAATGTAAAATATACAAAAATATGGTAAGAGGTCATTTCAATGCATTCCAGTGCAGATGTATTTCATAAATCTGGGCCTAAACCCAGGTGTATTATCCACTGCAAATACATTATCCTTACAGGGATATTTTCTTGAAAAAAATACAGGAAAAAAACTGGAAAAAAAAGGGCAGGTCTGAAAACTTTCATAAAGATTTAGAAACTTTGCTTTAAAAAACAAAACAAAAAACAACTTTGCTTACAAGAACGTGAACAAAACCAGGAAAATAATTAAACCTAAAGGACAGAGCTTTATGACAGAAAGGACTGCCTTTATTACAAAGGACGCACGGTCACTGTAATTGTACGAATCCCCAAATCTCAATTAGAACAATAAATTACATCGGGGCCTAAATTCAAAATCACCATAGGCATGATTTTATTAGGGAGCGTCCTAACCACGATTTTTACATTCGTGGTTGGGACGCTCCCAGCATTCTGCATTAACGCGTGTGAGTTTGCACGGTTCTTTCCCTTCACGTGGGCGACCCGGCCAGCATTCTACAGAAAGCCGGAAGTCTTCTCCAGGCAGCCACCGCATCGTCACCTCTACGCTTCTCTCTCTCTCTTCTTCCCGCCTGCGCCCTCTCCTTTTTCTTTCTTCCCCCTTTCGCTCTCTTCGGCGCATGCGCCAAAAACCCTTTACGGGCGCCCGCCCCCCCTCCCTTCCAGCGGATGGCCAGACTTAGAGAGAAGGCGGCGAGAGTCTCCTAAGCTCCAGAAGCGGAGCTCGCTATTCACCAACGCGGTTTGCGCCGCCGCCGTGACGTCAATGCCATAGGGCGCCCGTGGGCTGTACGCCGCTGGCGCAAAGGCGTTGCTCTTTGCCTGCTGGGGAGGAGAGGGACAGAAAGAGGCTTAAAGAGACAACAGCGAGCCATGGAGGGGCTGGGGGGGAAGAGATCTTTGGCTCCCCACCCTTGAACAGCCTGGACGGGGGAAAAGAAGCTCAGGTGAGTCGCGACGGAGTGAGAGGCGGCGGCTTTTTACCCCTGGAGGGCTTATTTTGTAAAGGGGGGGTTCTCTTTGCTTGCAGCAAAGGTGGGGGGGCGCCCTCCTGCATGTGTCCCAATGCATGTGCCCCAATGTGGGGAGCCGCTGGTGGCGGAAGGGAGAAAGGAGGAGTAAGTTTCAGTTTGTAAGGCGGAGGAGAGGAAGGAGGGCTTTTTTTTTTTTCTTCCCACCCTTAACATTTTGCAAGGACTATTATTACTCTGACTATATTTAACAGAGCAAAGTTTAGTGCAACCTCCCCTCGCCCTGCCCCGTACTTTTTCTTCTCGTTTTTATGGAGGGTTAGGAAAGGGGGGGGGCTTGGAAAGGCTGGAGAAACGAGGAAGCTTAAAGAGGAGGGTTTGGCTGGAAGGCCTTCCTGTTGCTTCCTTCCTTCCCCCCCCCCCAACCCAACCTAGTTTGGTGGAAGGGATGCTGAGCAGAAAGATGTGGGGTGGTGACCGGAGGACGGTACCCCACAGTTTTTCTTCCTAAAGAAGCCCAGTCCTCTCTTTGCCTTCTCTCCCTTCTCCTTGTCTCTGCATTTGTGTGATGCGTGGAAGCCAGCATTCATTTGGTGCTTTGCCTTGGTTTCACAGGCACCGAGATTTATATAACTTCCCACCCTGACCCCTCTTCCAATATCTCAAAAGGGCTTCAAAACTGGAAAAAAACAAAACAGCCTGGGAGGGTTTTGGAAGGGGGAAATTGTGTACTTGGAGGTGGAGTGGGGGGGGTGTTTGCTTTTGTGATCCTTTTGCAATGGAAAGGAAGCAACAGCATGCTAGGCCTGTACTTGATTTTATAAACAACATTTTGAGCGCTGAGTTGTTTATTGGTTCAAAAATCTTTTTTTTTTACAAAAATAAATACAACATAGCGAAGGTGGATTGAGGCCAGTGGTTAGAGCTTCTGGGCTTCCTTGCATGTCAAAGGTGCTTGTTTGTAAAAGGAAGAATGAGATGGAAAGTAAACAGGTGAGCCCCAGATTTCTTTTAAGTGCCCTTTTCCCCCCCTTTTTCGTTTTCCATTGGTAACCAGCTTTCCCACCCTGGTTGGTCTCTCTATACTTCTAAACAAATTATTACTAATCTCCATAATCAGGGCATGTTTGGGGAAAAGAAAAAAAAGGGGGGGAGGCAGATGGAAGAAGAAAAAGAGTGGAAGGAAGGGAATTAAAAATTCTGTCAAAGGTTTTTGTGTATGATTTGATTGGCATGATATTCATAAACTGAAGATGGGTGCAGTTTGGGGAGTTGGGGAGAGATGGGGGCTATATTTAATTTTTCTCCTTTATTGAATAGGTATCATGGACCCAATTGAATCAACCTTCTGTTTTTCTTCCAGTTTTTCTTCTTTTTATTCACACATAAGCATGAAGATTTAACTTCTGGTCCTCCAGGCAGTGTTTTATATGGTATTATCCCCCACCTCCCCAGTCCCTGTTTTTTATTGCAGTCCTTTTTGTGATGTATCTTTTTTGTATTTTAAGCAGGGGGATTCCATGCAGCAACCACAAAGCCTTTGTACTTTTTACCCCCTCCTCAAAACCTGTGGTTTGTTTTGTTCAACGCGAGTTGTAAATTAGAAGGTGGTGATGCAAATGTTTGTAGATTAGATCCAGTTTTGCATGGCAGTTGAACATACAGTTTAAGTATTGCACTAAGTATAGTCCGAAGAAATACTTTCTTTTTGTTTGTACAAACATGTATGACTTATTTCCAGACTGTTGAAAACTGGAGTGTTTTCAGGGTTAAATACAAAGTATTTTAACAGCATCGCTTTTCTCATAACCTCTATATTTTCTGTGGTTCTTTTATTCCCTCAGATTGTTCTGTATTTTGGTGTTTATATTTTTAATTTCCACGAATCAACTTAAGTGAATTCATGCCAGACTGTAAAGCAAGTTGATATAGTTGGATATTACCCACCCTCCCTTTCCAAAAGGTGTTTGTCTATAATTGTATTCATAAAGCCAGTTTCTTGCCTTTATTTATTTCAGGTCTTTCTAGATCTGAAATTGAAAGTGTGTGAAATCCTTTGCCAAAGGAACTACAGACCAGGAAATACATAAGGTTCCCCTGACCCCTCTTCCAATATCTCAAAAGGGCTTCAAAACTGGAAAAAAACAAAACAACCTGGGAGGGTTTTGGAAGGGGGAAATTGTGTACTTGGAGGTGGAGTGGGGGGGGTGTTTGCTTTTGTGATCCTTTTGCAATGGAAAGGAAGCAACAGCATGCTAGGCCTGTACTTGATTTTATAAACAACATTTTGAGCGCTGAGTTGTTTATTGGTTCAAAAATCTTTTTTTTTTTTACAAAAATAAATACAACAATCCACATCAAAGGTGGATTGAGGCCGGTAGTTAGAGCTTCTGGGCTTCCTTGCATGTCAAAGGTGCTTGTTTGTAAAAGGAAGAATGAGATGGAAAGTAAACAGGTGAGCCCCAGATTTCTTTTAAGTGCCCCTTTCCCCCCCTTTTTTTCATTTTCCATTGGTAACCAGCTTTCCCACCCTGGTTGGTCTCTCTATACTTCTAAACAAATTATTACTAATCTCCATAATCAGGCCGTGTTTGGGGAAAAGAAAAAAAAGGGGGGGAGGCAGATGGAAGAAGAAAAAGAGTGGAAGGAAGGGAATTAAAAATTCTGTCAAAGGTTTTTGTGTATGATTTGATTGGCATGATATTCATAAACTGAAGATGGGTGCAGTTTGGGGAGTTGGGGAGAGATGGGGGCTATATTTAATTTTTATCCTTTATTGAATAGGTATCATGGACCCAATTGAATCAACCTTCTGTTTTTCTTCCAGTTTTTCTTCTTTTTATTCACACATAAGCATGAAGATTTAACTTCTGGTCCTCCAGGCAGTGTTTTATATGGTATTATCCCCCACCTCCCCAGTCCCTGTTTTTTATTGCAGTCCTTTTTGTGATGTATCTTTTTTGTATTTTAAGCAGGGGGATTCCATGCAGCAACCACAAAGCCTTTGTACTTTTTACCCCCTCCTCAAAACCTGTGGTTTGTTTTGTTCAACGCGAGTTGTAAATTAGAAGGTGGTTTCAGGAGATGCAAATGTTTGTAGATTAGATCCAGTTTTGCATGGCAGTTGAACATACAGTTTAAGTATTGCACTAAGTATAGTCCGAAGAAATACTTTCTTTTTGTTTGTACAAACATGTATGACTTATTTCCAGACTGTTGAAAACGAGTGTTTTCAGGGTTAAATACAAAGTATTTTAACAGCATCGCTTTTCTCATAACCTCTATATTTTCTGTGGTTCTTTTATTCCCTCAGATTGTTCCGTATTTTGGTGTTTATATTTTTAATTTCCACGAATCAACTTAAGTGAATTCATGCCAGACTGTAAAGCAAGTTGATATAGTTGGATATTACCCACCCTCCCTTTCCAAAAGGTGTTTGTCTGTAATTGTATTCATAAAGCCAGTTTCTTGCCTTTATTTATTTCAGGTCTTTCTAGATCTGAAATTGAAAGTGTGTGAAATCCTTTGCCAAAGGAACTACAGACCAGGAAATACATAAGGTTCCCCTCACCCCCACTTTCTCTGCAAAGAATGCTAAAGGTTAGTTTTTAAAAATAAAATAGGGAGGAAATTCTGAAGTTGCAGAATAAGGACATATGGGAACAGTCTTGTTTAATTAAGATGAGGGAATTCGGTACATGTGCCAAGTCTGAGAGGCAAAAATAAAATAAAACAATACTTTGCTTCCTTTCTGCTTTCTCCACCCAAACCCATCTCCACCCCTACCTAAAATTTAGATGATGAGGGTCTTAGGGCTTCACCCTTTTTGTTTCTGTCTCTGAGGTATATGATAGATTTAGACTGAGAAATACCTGACTTAAAGCTTCAGGTTTGGAAGGAATTCATGTAAGTTTTTCTTTTGTTAGGGTAGTTTCAGATTGACTGAGTTTATTTAAAACAAGGTGAGCCTGTCAGGCGTTAACTTTCTGGTTGCATGAGATCTTTGATCTTGAACCATCTAGTAGTAGCTGCTGGCATGTGCAGTACCGTGCGGGCAGGAAAGAGTGTGCCATGACTTGGCTGTTAACCTTTGCATGTCTCCAGGAGAGGATTTCCCTTGCATGCATATTTGCACACTGAGAAAGACACTCAGAAATGTGACACTCTAGTCAGCTGTTCGTAAAGCATAAATCAAGTCTGTCGTTTACAACTCCCAGAATTCCTAGGCAACCCTTGGTAACCATCAGTATGGCAATGTGGATTGTGGCATACTAATAGCCTTCTCCGTGTTACCATGTAGAAGTAAATGTTTGCAGTTCTGGGGCTTCCTTAACAAGGAATCCAATCTGTTCTTTACTCTAGAATTCCCCCATTGTTTTGAAGATTCCCTTGCCATGTGCAGCTACGGTACAGTGCCCATTTTAAGCACGCACGCCATCCTAGCGAGGCTGCAGTAATATTGCATATGCTTCTTGGGGCTCTGTCATGGCTTTCTGTGATAAACATTAATTATTTAACCGACTGGTGGATGTGGAAAGTAGAAAATAAAAAATAATCCTCTTTGTTAGCTTTTTTGTTGTTGTTGTTGCTTATGTTTGAGAAAGGTGCATTCTCCTGAAAGCAGCAGCTTGTCTGGAACAATTGGGGTGGGTGGGAAACCCCATCCATCATATTTTTACTTGTTCCTGTTAGTTGATAAAGACAGAAAATCTAATCTTTGACCATTTTGGGAGCGCAAGGAAGATGGCAGGAAACATGTGGGTGTTATAATCAATTTATCTTTCCAGTTTCATTCCCTTTTTCTCCTGAAGCTATCTTGAAAAAAATATACTGTCATGGGATGTAAAAGGCCAGTGTTAAATAGGTGTTCTGTTTGTCACCAATCTCACAATGCTACTGTGTGAGTGTTAATCATTAAAAGTTATTTGGACTGTTGATTTTCACATTTGTGTCCTGGGACTACTGGATATATTATTTGCTGATCTTTGGTGAGCAAAATTAATGCTGAGATACAGCCTTTCTTTAAACAGAACTTGTCAGCCGTGATTGATCTTTCTTTGCAGGACATTGATGTGAATGGCACGTAAGTGGCTTAAATGCAATTTTGGTTCATGTAGGGTGAGGTGTGACAAAATTGCCCAGGGCTATCCAGGATACGAGAGGATGCTTTTTAAATGTCTCTCATTTAGAAAGAATGTTAAAAACCATGATAGAGGATTAACATATGTGAAAAATGTTGCCTTAGAAATGCTGGGCACAACCTTAAATGTTTGGTTTTTTTTAATTCATTGAACCAAATAAATATGAGGCACTTAATTTTGGGAACGGTGCAAAAATTACAGAACCAAATTCAGTTCTCGGCTCTTTTTTCCTCTTATGGAGAACATTCCTCCCCACCTGTCTGCAGGAATTGTATAGAACCTTTCCTGTTTTGTTTTTAATCTGCTTTAGACAAAATGAGCTGTGCGAATGTCATCGCAGGAGTTAAAAAAAATAAGTGACTCAGCAAATGGTTGAATGCACCAAGGAATTTTGTTCTAAGTAGAAAGCTACTGTTCCTTATCAGAAAATATTGGACAACAATTGCCATCAGCCCCAACTAACCTGTGATCATGAGTTAAGAAAACTGCATTCCTAACAGTTCAAAAGAGCAACCGATTCCCGTTCGTTCAGGAAGTGAAGAAACTAGCTCTGGGCCCATTACTTAAGAACGTACATCGTCAATGGAGCCAAGGTCTTTCCAATAACAAGGCAAGGTATTAGCCCTTGCTTTTTGGATACAGATAGTCCTCATTTAGCATCTGCGTCATTTAGCAATCATTCACAGTTATGACAGTGATGAAAAAGTAACTTTACCAGTCCTTGCATTTATGTCCTTTGCACGTCTGAAAAGCAAAGGAAAGCTGAAGCAAGATCATTTAAGTATAGTTGGTTTCATAGAGTGACTGCCTCATTAATGACTGAATGGCCAGTCCTAGGTGTGGTCACTAAGTGAGGACTACCTGTGTTAGTACTAGCAACAAAGGCATGCTGCTTTTGAATGGGGAGGTACTTTTAAAGTTGGGAGAGAGTAAAGATCTGCTTATATTTATATTGCTTTCCTCAGTACTGGAACAAACTCGAGCTGTAAAGCAATAATTTAAAGATCTCTTCTGCATCTGTTGAATAGGCAGATCCATTTAGCCAACTGGTCAATAGGCTTCTCTGTCATACATTAGTTAACTCTGCCACTTTTTAAAAAAATCTAGTTAAAATATATGCTTTTTCCACATCAGTAAGCATCCATGCATCCTTATGCTTTAGAATAGCAGTTCCCAAGCTAGAAGCTTTAAAGACAAGTCCAGACTTGTTAAGGCATCATATTGGATTTTTCTGTATGGAATTGATGCTTCAATGGATTAGATTGGATTACAGTTTCTGGCCCTCCCCTGGCAAATAGGTATGCTGACTAGTAGTTAGAGAGTTTGTCGATCAAATCAAGAGGGGAAGGGCTGCTAATGAGTGTGTCATGGTATCTCCCCCCCCCACCATTTCTTAAATGTGTGATCAGTCATGCCAGCCTTAGTGTCCACATGATAGTTCATAAGCAGCAACTGTGATCACAAGTCACAAGAAGATCTCACAATAAAACTACTTGTGTAGGTAGTAGGTGGATTCATTTCTGCCTTTGTTTCTATTTCATTTTAGGGTTTTAGAGTTGCTACCTATGTTTTTTAAACAACAAATGTGGAACAATAAAATAGGAATAAAGTGGAAGAAATAAAATCTTATCTTGAGTGAACTAGAAGTACAAGGAGAGGGGGTTGATTGGGATACATTCACACGTGTGTGAATATATTCTTACAGTGGCAATAGTGGAGAATGTGTATAACTCAAGAGTGAATTGTTTGACTTTGGTACTTTCTGAGCTAGGTGTTTTTAACATTAATTAATGTTACCTAATCTAGTAATTAAAGAGATGCGGTGGCTTAGTGGGTAAGACGCTGAGCTTGTCGATCGAAAGGTTGGCAGTTCAGTTCGAATCCCTAGTGCCACGTAATGGGTTACTCCCGTTACTTGTCCCAGTTTCTGCCAACCTAGCAGTTCGAAAGCACGTAAAAAATGCAAGTAGAAAAACAGGGACCTCCTTTGGTGGGAAGGTAACAGTGTTCCGTACGCCTTTGGCGTCATGCCGGCCACATGACCACAGAGACGTCTTCAGACAGCACTGGCTCTTCGGCTTTGAAATGGAGATGAGCACCACCCCCTAGAGTCAGGAATGACTAGCATGTATGTGCGAGAGGAACCTTTACCTTTACCTTTTAATCTAGTAATTGCTTAGCTTGTGCAATGGAGGGTCTATTATTCATAGAATCATAGAGCTGGATGGGAACTTGGAGATCTTCTACTCCAACCCCCTGCCCAAGGCAGGAGTTTTATACCATCCCAGACCAATGGCTATCAATATCATATCTTTTCTTGAAAACTTCCAGTAATTAATTAAACATCTGCAAGATTAAAACCAAGTTCAGAGAAGACCCCTGGACAATTGTCATAATTCATTAGGAAAGTAGAATAACAATAATAAGTGGTATAAACTTGGTGCATTCAAGATAAATTAGGACTGCAGGTCCCAGGATTCTCAGAGTCTAGGCAACATATTGGCTATAAAATAAGTGGGAAGACAGGAAGTCCTTGACTTACAGTAGTTCTATTTAGTGATGATTCAAAGTTACAACGGCACTGAAAAAAGTGACTTATGACCATTTTCTCACATAACCGTTGCAGAAACCCCATGGTCACATCATCAAAATTCAGATGCTTGGCAACTGACTCATATTTATGACAGTTGCAGTGTCCTGCAGTCATGCTTTTGCATGACCTTTTGCAACCTTCTGACAGGCAAAGTCAATGGGTAATCCAGATTCACTTAACAACCATGTTACTAACTTAACAAATGCAATGATTCACTTAACCACGGTGGCAAGAAAAGCCATAAAACGGGGCAAAACTCACGTAGGGAATGTTTCACTTAGCAACATAAATTTGGGCTCAATTGTGGTCCCAGCTCGAGGTTTACCATAATGTCATTCCAGGTCTGGAAAGAGTTTGGCTGAAGAAAGCTAACCCACATTAATATAGTGTGTGCATAGACATGTGAAAACTTTCACTTTCTAATCCGCCAGGTTTTAATCTGTGGTTTTGAGAGTGCCGAAATACTTTAAAAACTCTGTGTCTGGTCACAGATTGTAAAGTTGCATCATTATGGTGATCTGGTGATTTGGTGATGGAGTTCGGGGTATCTAAGAGTGGTTAGAGTGCAGAACTGCAGGCTACTTCTGCTGATTATCGGCTGTCAGCATTTTGGCAGATCGGATCTCACCAGGCTCAAGGTTGACTCGGCCTTCCATCCTTCCGAGGTGGGTAAAATGAAGAGCCAGATTTTTGAGGGCAATTGGCTGGCTCTGTAAACCGCTTAGAGGGGGCTTTAAAGCACTGCGAAGCGGTATATAAGAGTAAGTGCCGTTGCTATCTGAATAGGCAGCCGAGGATGGTTGTAGGAGGCCTACAGATGTTCTTCTAGCCCACTGTTTCTCAATCTTGGCCATTTTAAGATGTGTGGACTTCAGCTCCCAGAATTCCCCAGCCAGCATGGGGAATCTTAAAATGGCCAAGGTTGAGAAACAGCGCTGTGGCTTTTTGACCCTATCTTAAATAAAGAGCAGGCCGATGCAACAGGCCGCGTGCAACTTGCCAAGCAGCCTTGGGCGACCCAGTGGCAGTTCTTGAAAACTAATCTTGCTGCCACCAAATGTTGCCACTACCTGGAAGATTCTGCCATGTACATTTTCTCTCCCACAACTCCAGGCCTTTCGGATACTGCTAGTTCCAATGTTGCACTGCTAAACAGAGGATCTGCATGCCAGCTATTCCTTGGCAGCCCAATATTATTTTTCAAGGTTTCTTTCCCCCTCTACAAGTTGTGCAGAGACCAGAACTACTCCATGCTTCAAATAGGTATTTGTGTCCATATACAGGTAGTCCTCAGCTTACAACAGTTCATTTAGTGACCGTTCAAAGTTTACAATGGTAACTTATCACTGAAGTCCGTTAAAAAAGTGACTTAACGACCGTTTTTCATACTTAAGAACGTTGCAGCATCTCCATGGCCATGTGATCAAAATTCAGACACTTGGCAACTGACTCATATTTATGACGGTTGCAGTGTCGTGGAGTCATGGAAATCACTGTTTCTGACAAGCAAAGTCAACGGGGAAGTCAAATTCACTTAACAACCGTGTCACTAACTTAATGCAGTGGTTCACTTAACAACTGTGGCAAGAAAGGTTGTAAAAAGGGGCTGTTGTGACCTAGGCCCAAGTAGTTATTACCAGACACTTATCAGTCCTAAACAAACGTAGTTTATTAGAGCAGCTGAGAATTACTTCATTCTCAGCTTAATCCAAATTAATTCCAGAACAAATCCTTTAGAAAAAGTCCTTTGGCCTTATCACAAACCTTTGTCTTCTTTGGCACAAAGCCCCCCAAAGTTCAGAAACAAGAGACTCCGCCTAGAAATCAATGTAGCAACATTGCTTTCCTACAAAAAGCCCAAGAACGATTGCTGCTCTTTTAAGCCTTATGGGAGGGGCCATTCATCTCCTGGCCTTACTCCCGAGTTGTCCTTTTTGCTTTAGCTGTTCTTGCCTTCTGGCAGCTCTTCGCATGCGTGCCCTAGGAACAGGCTCCTCCTGTTTCTCTGCCTCTCTGCTGTCCACCTCTGGAGGCTCTGGAGTCCGTGCATTGCTCCTAGATGGCCCTGGCCCCATCTCTACCTCCAATGCAGAGCCCTCGTCTTGGCCTTCCCCAGAGTCTAGGACTGGCCCATGGTGGTCCTCACTGTCCGACTCTGCTGCTAGCTCCGCTGGCTGCTGATGGACAACAACAGGGGCAAAGCTCACTTAACTTTCACTTAGCAACAGAAATGTTGGGCTCAATTGTGGTCATAAATCGAGGACTACCTGTACATCCTATATTTGGGGTGGACTGCCAAAAATGAATCTGAATCCAGGTTGGGTATCTCTAAGAAAGGACCCCTTAAGAATCCACCCACCCTTTCTAATTTACATAGATTGGGAGCTGAATGGTAGATCTTCTCCAAAGTTTAAACCTCCCCCTCCCATCAACCATCACTCCCTGGAATTAATTTGGCCTTACTGCCCCTTGCATTTTGCAAAGAAAATCAAATCGGCATTGTTCCGATGTGCCTTCAGCTCTAATTGATTGTGTGTGCTATCACAGGGAATTTGAACTGTGTTTTCCTTCTTTGCATTGTATTGCAATTTCTATCTTTTTGCTTTGTTAATTTCTATTTTTTTGTGCGTGTGTTTGCTGCTCGTTGCCTTGAGTCCAACAAGTTTGGGACGGGTTGTAAATTCAGGTGTTAGATTGATTGCCTGTTGACATTGGAGTTAACGTTGCTCATGCCGTCAAAAGGGAATGATAAAGGATGCTACTGGAGACTGGATAGTACAAAATCAAACGGTTAAATCGATCAGGGTGTTTCACTGTCCCTACAGGGAAAGGTTAGATGAAAAGCTATGGATCAGCCAAAAAACTGCACCCAGAGCATTAAAGTAGAGTTCAGAACGCCTGTTTCTTTCATTTGCAGTCTGGGGGAGAAGGAATATAAATTTCTCCAGTTATGCATGTGGCGTGCAAGAGCCCTTATCTTCTCATTAATCCTTACTATTAATATTTATTAGTATGATTTTATCTGTTATCAGATTATTATTTTTTTTGTTAGCTGAGTGTCCTCTGGCTAGAAGGACAAGATATAAATCAAATAATACCAAGTAATTGAAAATTTGTAAAAGATTCCTCTGGGCAACTTGAGAAAAATCACTTGTTAGACTTTTATTTATTTTCAGGCTTTAAATAAAATAGAAGAATAGAATAGAATAGAACAGAATTTTTTATTGGCCAAGTGTGATTGGACACACAAGGAATTTGTCTTGGTACATATGCTCTCAGTGTACATAAAAGAAAAGATACGTTCATCAAGGTACAACATTTACAACACAATTGATGGTCAATATATCAATATAAATCATAAGGATTGCCAGCAACAAAGTTATAATCATACAGTCATAAGTGGAAAGAGATTGGTGATGGGAACTATGAGAAGATTAATAGTAGTGCAGATTTAGTAAATAGTTTGACAGTGTTGAGAGAATTATTTGTTTAGCGGAGTGATGGCCTTCGGGAAAAAACTGTTCTTGTGTCTAGTTGTTCTGTTGTGCAGTGCTCTATAGCGTCGTTTTGAGGGTAGGAGTTGAAACAGTTTATGTCCTGGATGTGAGGGATCTGTAAATATTTTCACGGCCCTCTTCTTGATTCGTGCAGTATACAAATGCAAATATAGAAAAACAACAACCCCACCTCCTTAAAATACAGGTAGTCCTTGCTTACTGAATGCCTTGGTACAATGGTGTTAAAATAACCTGATTTGTGACTAGTCCTCACATTTAAGATAGTTGGACACATCATGGACAAACGATTGCCATATAGGTGCTTCACAACTTGTGTACATTCGCAACTGCCAAGCTGAATTTATGGAGTGCACACAAGTAAAAATCACAAATTGTGGTCACATGATGTCTTGCTTAACGATTGTGGTGGTTCACTTAATAACCAAGTAGGAAGTGATGTTGTTACACTTGTTGCAGTAATGTTATTTTCCACTTAACAATAGAGTGGCCCGTCCCAATTGTAGTCCCTAAGTGAGGACTACCAGTAATAATGGGCTTGAAAACTAAGATAAGCAGCTGATTATCAGAGTGGCGTTTTCTATAGCAGGGATCTCCAACCTTGCTCCCTTTAAGACTTGTGGACTTCAACTCCCAGAGTCCCTCAGCCTGCAAAGCTGGCTGAGGAACTCTGGGAGTTAAAGTCCACAAGTCTTAAAAGGACCAAGGTTGGAGACCCCTGTTCTATAGTGATATCCGTCTTCCAGTTTATTCTCAGAGGAGCTTTACCATAGCTATTCTGAGGTTGCTGGATAGAGTCTATCTTACTCTTAATTTTTCATAAGCCTTAATACTGGTTCAGTACAGGTAGTCCTCGACTTACAGTCATTTGTTCAGTGACCATTTAAAGTGACAACAGCATTGAAAGTGATTTATGGCCGCGTTTCACACTTGTGACCATTGCAGCCTCCCCATGGTCGTGTGATCAAAATTTGGCAATGCTTGGCAACCGGCATGTATTTATGACAGTTGCGCTGTCCTTGGAAGGGTCATGCGATCACAATTTCTAACCTTCCCAGAATTTCCCACAATTTCTAACCTTCTGACAAGCAAGTCAATGGGGAAGTCAGATTCACTTAACGGCTGCGTGATTCACTCAAGAACCATTAAGTGATTTGTTTAAAGCTGTGGCAAGGAAGGGCTTAAGCGAGGCACAACTCACTTAACAACTGCCTTGCTTAGCAACATAAATTTTGGGCTCATAAGTCCAGGACTACCTATACATTTATTTCATGTTGTTTGTTCTGATTTGCGGGATTGCCCTACTGTTCAATTTCTCATCCTTCTGGGCCTTTTACGCTGCAATAGGAAATTGCTCTTGGTGGAAACACCATGTTCGAAGCAGCAGACAAGCAAAATGGTCTGGTTTGGAGCAGGGAGCGAAGTAAATGGACCCCGAATCTAGCATTGCTACTTCTTCCAAGATTTGCCACCTTGCAGAAGAGCAGGGAGGAAGAAGGTGGCCCCTTTTTCAGAGGAATTGGCAGCGCAGTTTGGCAAAACAGATGGCAAACCAGGGCTCGTTCCTCTGTTCTGCTAGCCTGCAATAGCAAAGCGAACAACATACGGAGTTTTTTGGCTGGTGTGCTGATCGCAGTAGGCCAAGGATCCTCCTGGGGGATAAAGCTCTTTCCCATCTTGATGGTTGCCTGCACTTTCTTAGAAAGGCCCTGCCCGCTCCTTCTGTTTCAGCTGCACCTGTGTATTTCAGTGCTATATCTGTCTCTCTATCTGCTGCATAATGCTTGCTGATCAGAACAGCCTAATGGGAACAGACTGTCTGAGTTGAGTGTTCCTGGTAAATTCCATGCCTGCCTCCCACCAGTTTCAATGCAGAGCCTAATGGCATTGGCTAATAAATACAGACCAAATATTGGCAGCCGGGAAAGGTTTCGGTCATTATTTCAGGGAATAATTTTTCCAGCATGGGGGAAACGACTTTCATAGAGCTCCAAGTCATCCTGTAGTGAATTGTGCTGCTGTCTTGCTTTTTTTTTCAAGGTTTATCTCCCCCCTCCCCCCCCCCCGGAGAATTTGTATTTTTTATTTTTTAGATGTTGTAGCTATGGGGCCAGGCCGTAACGCAGGTACAGTAAACGCAAGGCCCCTCCTTGCAATCCTATTAAAAGTGTGACTCGGTGAGCTGGTAGTTGAATTTGGACTAAATATTCCCAATATTTTTGTAAAAGTAATTTATCAGGGATATTTTTCAGTCCAGTCGGCTTAGTGGATCAAAAAAAAAAAGTGGATATTCCTGAAACGATAGTTTCTTGGGACTGTGACATTCTGTTCCCAAACTGAGACTGGGGATTCGCACTGCCAATATCATGATTGATTGAATAAGGCACAGTTGGCTGGGTTCACCATAGTGGCGCAGTGGTTAGAATGTGGTATTGCAGACTAACTCTGCCGATTGCCAACAGTTTGATCCTAACTGGTCAAGATTGACTCAGCCTTTCATCCTTCTAAGGTCGGTAAAATGAGGACCCAGATTGTTGGGAGGGCAATATGCTGACTCTGTAAACGGTTTAGAGAGGGCTGTAAAGCACTGTGAAGCGGTATATAAGTAAATGCTATTGCTATTGCTATTCACAGATTCACAAAGCCATAAGGGAGTGGTTTGATTTGAGTTAGCATATAGGTAGTCCTCGTCTTACGACCACAATTGAGCCCATATTTATGTTGCTAAGTGAACAATTTGTTAAGTGAGTTTTGTCCCATTTTACAAGTTTTCTTGCTACTTTTGTTAAGTAAATCAGTGCAGTTGAAAAGTTAGTCACGCAGTTGTTAAGTGAATCTCGCTTCCCCGAGGATTTTGCTTGTCAGAAGGTTGCAAAAGGTAAATCACATGACTCCGGGATGCTGCGACTGTCATAAATATGAATTGATTGTCAAATATCTGAATGTAAATCACGTAACCGTGGGGATGTTGTAGTGGTCATAAGTGTGAAAAACGGGCGTAAGTCACTTTTTTCAGCACTGTTGTAACTTTGAATAGTCACTAAATGAACTGTTGTAAGTCAAGGACTACCTGTATTGTGCAAACAGTTATTGTGATGTATGAATTGTGATTTGTGATTGAGCACAATGTGTCAACCCATCATGTTACGGCTTTGTGTAGTATATGAACCCAGTATATGGGTTTATTTAGATCTTTAATACTAAAAGTCAGCTGTTATAAAGGTATCTACCCGAGAACTACAAGTAGTCCTTGACTTAAGAACCATTTGTTTTGGCGATCATTTAAGTGGCATTGAAAAAAGTGACTTACAACAAGTCCTCGCATTTACGACTGCTGCGGCATCCCCACAGTCACGTGATCAAAATTCCAGTGAATGGCAACTACAGTGTATTTATGTTGGTGGCAATGTCTCTGGGTCATGTGATCACCGTTTGTGACTTTCCCAGCCAGCTTCTGACAAGCAAAGTCAATGGGGGAGGCTGAATTTGCTTAAGAACCGCATGATTCACTTAACCGCAGTCATTTGCTTAACAACAAGGTGCCAAAAAGGGTTGTAAAATCTGGCACAATGCACTTAACAGCCATTTTGCTTAGCCATGAAAATTCTGGTCCCAATTCTGTGGCTGTTAAATTGGGGACTACCGGTAATGGTAGCATTTTGACTTGACCGAGGACCCCTGATCTAAACTCCACACAGTGGTTTAGATCAGGGGTCACCAACCTTTTGGACCTCAGTGACCACTACATACTTTTAAATCCCACGGACCACTAATATGATCTGCCTAATGACCGGCTGGGTGGGCTTGGGTAGGTGGTCACGTGACTAGGTAGGTGTGGCCAACTCAATGTCACTCACATCGAGGGGCACCTCGCCAGCATCTACTCACCCCTCCCCTCCCAGCCACTTCTTGCCTCCCTGCCTGGTCTCCTTAGCCAGCTCTAGTTTGAGGAACCCTGATTTAGTGCAATATTAAAAAATGCAAATAATTTTTCTGCGGACCACCAACATTTTCTCACGGACCACCAGTTAGTGACCGCTGGTTTAGATCAGTGTTTCTCAACCTTGGCAACTTTAAGTCACGTGGACTTCAACTCCCAGAATTCCACAGCCAGCAAAGCCAGAAACTTCAATGCTGGGAGTTGAAGTCCACGTGACTTAAAGTTGCCAAAGTTGAGAAACACTGGTTTAGATACCCAGGTTATCTTTCTGGTCCCAAACTTTCAATTACACTGTGGCCTGGTGCTTGCAAACAACTTATTGATTATTCTAAACACTAAAGTTGGACCCCCATTTTATAGAAGTCGAGGCCATATGGTTTGCACATATCTAACAGCAAAGATTCTCCTCGCACATATGTGCTAGTCGTTCCCAACTCTAGGGGACGGTGCTCATCATCTCCATTTCAGAGACGCCTCCGTGGCCATGTGGCCGGCATGACTAAATGCCAAAGGCACACGGAACGCTGTTACCTTCCCACCAAAGGTGGTCCCTATTTTTCTACTTGCATTTTTTACGTGCTTTCAAACTGCTAGGTTGACAGAAGCTGGGACAAGTAACGAGAGCTCACCCCGTTATGCGGCACTAGGGATTGGAACCACTGAACTGCCGACCTTTTGATCAACAACCTCAGCATCTTAGCCACTGAGCCACCGTGTCCCTCTTCGGCTTTGAAATGGAGATGAGCACTGTCCCCTAGAGTCAGGAACGACTAGCACATATGTGCGAGGGGAACCTTTATCTTTAGAGATCTGCAAACCATATAGCTTCGATGTCTGTGAAAGTGGCGGTTGTTAACATTGCTTGAATCAAACTTTAGTGTTCACTTTTTTCACATCCATGCTGCGCTTAAAATAGTTTCCCTATGAATAAAGCGAAATCTAGGACCTCAAATTCCTGATCATCTGCAGTTTTACTTGTGTAACAGAAGTGAAGATTATAAATTGAAGACCCTGTTTGTGCAGCGGGCACAGAATCGCCTAAGGAGACGAGGTTGTAAATCAGTTTGCAAATACAACATTTATCTGTGTTAGGAAAACCAACAAAAAAATTAATAGCATCCTTTGTTAAAAGGCAGGTGAGGAATTGCTGTTATTTCAAATGTTAACAGGATAATAGAGTTAATGGAGGGACCTTGGAGGTGTTCTAGTCCAATCCCCTGCTTGGAGGTGTTCTAGTCCAATCCCCTGGCCTATATCATTATTGCAGTTACTGAACTGTAGTTCTAACCAATCCCGGACAGATGTGGGAGAATAGAATAGAATAGAATAGAATAGAATAGAATAGAATTTTTTATTGACCAAGTGTGATTGGACACACAAGGAATTTGTCTTGGTGCATACGCTCTCGGTGTACATAAAAGAAAAGATACGTTCCTCAAGAATTCTAAGGTACAACACTTAATGATAGTCATAGGGTACAAATAAGCAATCAGGAAACAATATCAATATAATTAGAATATTCACATATATATTCAGCACAAAGCATAAAAATACAACTGCACAGACAGTTTTTAGGGCTTCTAGAGTGGCCTATCTTATACCATGGTTAGGGTTGATTGATATCCACTGTTTTTTTTTAATAACTCACCTGTGGATGGTGTTTTTATGGTTTTTATATACTGTTTTCTACTTTTATATTGTTTTACTTGTTGTAAGCACACACACCCAGTCGTGCTTGAGATGGATCGCTGTATAAATTGAAATCATACATTAATAAGAACTGCCAGTGGTTCGCCCCTTCTTATTTAAGGAAGTTGTTGAAGCCTTTTAGAATAGCTTCAGTAGATTTTGGTCTTTGACTTCCAAGCAACTTCCCCCGGGTTTACGCCAAATACCTAACCTTCGGACCTTCCGCCGTGAATTGAAAACACATTTATTTATTCGCGCGGGGCTGGCTTAAATTTTATTGGTTTTAAATTTTTATTATTAATTTTTAATGGGTTTTAGTTTTATATGTTCCAAAGTTTTAGGCCAATTATGTAATAAGTTTTTTAATTCGTATTTTAATTGTATATTGCACTGTTTGTTTTACCTTGGCTGTACACCACCCTGAGTCCTTCGGGAGAAGGGCGGTATAAAAATCGAATTAATAATAATAATAATAATAATAATAATAATAATAATAATAATAATAATAATAATAATAATAATAATAATAATAATAATAAGCATGTTAGTATGCATCTGTGTGTACACACACGTGTATTCTATTCTATTCTGAAATCTATTCCTATTCCTATTCTGAATTCTGAATTTTATTCTATATCTGTCTGAAAAAGTTAATTTTATTTTTTTGAAGTTTTGTGTTTTCTTTTAACTTTGTGTCAGCATTATAATGTATCAGTGGCTTTTATCTGTCTGACATCTTTCTTTTGCTAATTATGAATTGCAGCTTAACGTGTTTTTTTTTTTACTTCTTTTTCAATTCTTTTACTAAGTTCTTCATTAGCTCAGCAAAATTAGTGATTGGGTAAATTGAAAAACAAATAAACAAAGGTGATTTTGGTGGGGAGCAGAATTCCCTTACTCTCTCTATAACAGGGGCCTCCAACTCCTGGTCCATGGACCGGTCCGTGGCATGCTAGAAACTGGGCCACACAAACAAGCGAAGCTCCATCCATGGGATGCAGGCAGCATATGGAACCACACCCTTTCCAGTTGGCAGAAAAACCTCTTTCCACAGAACTGGTCCCTGGTGCCCAAAAGGTTGGGGGCTATTGCTCTATAGGATGATATTGCTAGAGAAGAAACGGCTCTAACTCTCCAGGAAATTAATGAGTTCCCTCAAAAGGATAAGCTTACTGCATTTACCAGTCTTAAATCACATCGGTCTTACACGAAATAGCTCATAATTTGACAGTAATACTCATTAATATTTCGGCTTCTTTTTCTTCCTATTTTGCTGTTCAGATGTAATACTTTTGTGAGTATAATCCTTAGTTTTAAATCTCCTGATATACAGGTAGTAGTCCTTGACATATGACCATAATGGAGCCATTATGGTCACAAGTTGGAGTGAATGTAAAACAGGTCAGTCACATGACCAGACCAATTTTACAATTTTTTTTTTTCAGCAGTGGTTAAGAAAACACGGGCACACAATACAAAGCTGTGCAAAGGCACCCTTTGCATAGAAGTTCTTTGAACAGGGAGTCCAGATGGTGCACTGGGTCTTTTCTGGGGCAACCCCATCCAGTACTAAAAATGGTATAGTCCTAGAACCAGAAGGCCCCCAATCCCAAAACCATGGGATCTTGCCAGGGTTCACTGAAGTCTGTCCTTTCCCATCCAGACCCCCACAGCCTCCAGGCACTGGGGTGAGACAGCCGTGACATCACTTAATTTGCCAGGAGCAGCAGTGTTTATTTTGGCTTAATGGAGATATGTAAACCAGTAGTTCAACTCAGCATGATGTATCAACCAACCCTTTATTTTTATTTTTTGCTAAAAATAGATAAACTTCCTCCTCCCAAAAGGCCTGGTTAGACTATCACCAGCTGATCTGAAGCTGTCATAGCAAGAAATCTTTAAACCAGGATATTTAAAGCAATGCTTCTCGACCATAGGGACTGGCTGGGGAATTCTAGGAGTTGAAGTCCAGCCATCATAGAATAACAGAGTTGGAAGGGACCTTGGAGGTCTTCTACTCCAACCCCCTGCCCAGGCAGGAAACCCTACACCACTTCAGACAAATGGTTATCCAACATCGTCTTAAAAACTTCCAGTGTCGGAGCATTCACAAACTCTGGAGGCAGGTTGTTCCACTGATTAATTGTTCTCACTGTCAGGAAATTTCTCCTTAGTTCTAAGTTGCTTCTCTCCTTGATTAGCTTCCACCCATTGCTTCTTGTCCTGCCCTCAGGTGCTTTGGAGAATAGTTTGACTCCCTCTTCTTTGTGGCAGCCCCTGAGATATTTGGAACACAATCATGTCTCCCCTAGTCCTTCTTTTCATTAAAGTAGACATAGCACACAGGGAGTCCTCCACATATGACTGGTCATTTAGCGACCATTTGAATTTACAACATATCCCTAAAAGGGGATTTTACGACCCACATCTGAAGTTCTGGCAGTTGCCCCACCCCCCGACTCCCTGTAGTCATATGACCGCACTTCGGACACTTGGAAACGTGGCTGCATTTATGTCTGTTTGCATTGCCCTGCAGTCACATGACCATGGTTTTATGGTAGGTTAGCTGAAAACCAAGACTTCTGGGTTTTGGCAAAACTGCATCATAGGGATATTTTTCAGTCCAGTCAGCTTACTGGATCAAAAAAAAAAGTAGATATTCCTAAAAGGATAGTTTCTTGGGACTGTGACATTCTGTTCCCAAATTGATACTGGATTCACACTGCCAATATCACGATTGATTAAATAAGGCACAGTTGGCTGGGTTCACCATGGTGGCACAGTGATTAGAATGTGGTATTGCAGGCTAACTCTGCCGATTGCCAACAGTTTGATCCTGACTAGCTCAAGGTTGACTCAGCCTTCCATCCTTTTAAGATCGGTAAAATGAGGATTGCTGGGGGCAACCCCCTGCTCAAGCTGGAGACCTGATATCATTACTGAATTACAGTTACTGAACTGTAGTTATAACCAAAATCCCTGATGCGGGACTCTTGAGGATATTCACATATCATATATTCAGCATAAAGCATAAAAATGCAACTGCATAGACAGTTTTTAGGGTTTCTAGAGTGGCCTATATTATACCACGGTGAGGGTTGATTGATATCCACTGATTTTTTTATAACCCACCTGTGGATGATGTTATATGTTGTTACGGTTTTTATATACTGTATTCTGCTTTAATATTGTTTTACTTGTTATAAGCACCCCCCCTACCATCACATGCTGGAGATGGATCTGTATAAATCGAAATCATACATTAATAAGAACTGCCAAGGGTCCACAACCCCTGGTTCACAACCTGGTGCCAGGCTGCAGCCTGTTTAGAACCGGGCCATGGAAGTGGTGGGGGTGTGCGCGTGCAAAGCTACATTTGTGAAAGTGCCATGTGCACATGCACACACAAAACCATCTCCTCTCCCCCCTCCCTCCCGCTGCCTCCACCGGTCCGCTGAGCAAGAAAGGTTGGAGATCTCTGCCATAGAGCGCCACGGTGGCGCAGTGGTTAGAGTGCAGTACTGCAGGCTACTTCTGCTGATCACCAGCTGTCAGTAGTTTGGTAGATCGAATCTCACCAGGCTCAAGGTTGACTCAACCTTCCATCTGGGTAAAATGAGGACCCAGATTGTTGGGGGCAAGATGCTGACTCTTTAAACCGCTTAGAGAGGGCTCTAAAGCACTGCGAAGCGGTATATAAGGCTAAGTGCTATTGCTATTGCTATAGAGAACAACAAGTTTGCTTAATGACTGTGGTGTTTGTTTTATGATCACCTCGTTTGCTTAATGCAGCAAATAAAGTTGCAAAGTCACATGGACAAACCCGTTTTATGACCATTATAACTTATGACAGTTATGAGCAGACTTGATTACAATGGTAACTCAAGGACTGTTTCTGTATTGGTGCCATGGCAAAATGAGAGTAGTTATCTCCAAGTGAGGAGATAAAACTCAGCTGAATGGAACACTACTACCAACTCTTGGTTTGCTGGCGAGTAGCCCTTAACTTTGATTATTGTTGTCTTAGAAAAATGGGCAGTGAGGCCCCTAATGGCTGATGTTGGTCATTTCATGGCATGCAACGGTTGCGGATTGAGGTAGGAGTTGTAGCAAAGTTAACCCAGTGATGAAGCCATTTGCCTCCTCACTTTGCCTATTCCCAAGCTCAGAGACCCATAAGAGCCAAGGTGGCGCAGTGGTTAGAGTGCAGTACTGCAGGCTACTTCATCTGACTGCTAGCTGCAGTTCGGCAGTTCAAATCTCACTGGCTCAAGGTTGATGCAGCCTTCCATCCTTCCGAGGTGGGTAAAATGAGGACCCAGATTGTTGGGAGCAATAGGCTGACTCTGTAAACATCTTAGACAGGGCTGTATAAAAGCACCATGAAGCGGTATTATTGCTATTGCTATCTTGTTTATTTCTTTATTAGATTTATATGCAGCTAAGTTGATGTACTTTTGTGGGGCCTGTCATAACTTTGAATGGTCACTAAGCGACTGGTCATAAGTCAAGGACTAGATTTATAAAGTTTTGTATATATTTTTGAGAATTGTATGCCGGAGTGGCCTATCATGAGTGCAAATAAAAAAAAAACAACCATGTAAATGAATAATGGTTACTGCCATTATTAACATTAATAGCAAATGTCACAAATGATCATCAACTGTCAAGCCCTCCGGACCGATTGCTTCATGGACTGTGTAGTCGGTCCGCCATTAAAAGGAAAGCTATTTCATGAGGTTGGTGACATTATGGAGAAATGTGATCTGATTTCAACCCCTGTGGAAGATTCTGTTCAACAGATGATGCAGGTTTGCTAAGTGGCCTTAAAGATGGATCAAGAGATGCTTTGGAAGTTGCTGGAATTCCAGCTGATGTTTTTCTTTTGTGTCGTGTATTTTAATGAGATAAGTTAGGATAACAAGAACGGAAAGCTTTTATTCATGTCTCAGAATGCCATGCTTGGTGTGAGCGACTACGGGTGTTTGCTATGCCTGTCTGCTAATTTATATAAACCAGAGCAAAGGTTGGTTAATATTATGCATAGAAAATTTAAGTGTGGCTTTTTTCCTCCTGAGGAAACAGGTTGTACATCAAAGTGCTCTGTTGTGGCAGAGTTCTCTCATGGTCACTGTATTTAACTTCATTTGTATGAGTATTTTTTCTCAATTCCAAAATTGGTTTAGCTGTCTTGTTTCCTAGATATATTATTTTAATTTTTTGGTCGTCCCAGAATTTTTCTTTTTTCTCTTAGACATGCATGGCTTGGCATTAAAAAAAAATTATATTTAGATTTAGAGACACCTGGAGCTTGCTTTTTTAAAAAATAAAATAAAACAGCATTTGCACAAATGCCTTTCCCCCACTTCCATGGATGTGCAGTGTAGAATTAAGCTGTGTAACTAACCTTCAGATTGTTGCTTTTTTTAAATAAGAGAATACTGTAGCAGTCCCCAAACTTTCTGGCTTGGCGGCCTGGTGGGGGATGTGGGGGAGAGGCTGGTATTAGTTTTGTCCTTATAGATTGTGTGTACAATCTTGTACATTCATTACACACTCAATATTTTACAGTTTTGCCCTTGGAGGAAAAACTGCTTGGAACCAAAAAAAAAAAAAAAGGACTACTGAACTCTTGATGTTATTTAGTATTAAAACATCATCAAAACACAAAAATAGTGTCTTGATTTTCACTGATGGGATTTGTGTAAGCAACAAGATAGGAGAAATTGTTGAATGTGACTTTGTGAGAGAGGATGGGAGTAGAATATCATCTTCCTTCATTCTTCTGACACTCCCTAGAGCAGGGGTCTCCAACCTTGGCAACTTTAAGCCTGGCGGACTTCAACTCCCAGAATTCCCGAGCCAGCAAGTCCGCTAGGTTTAAAGTTGCCAAGGTTGGAGACCCCTTCCCTATTGCTATCCTGGATGTCTTTATCTTTTCTGCCCAAATTTATTATGGCTGCCCAACTCACAGAAATGCATCTCTGGGCAGCACATGATTATAAAACAAATCACAATTATCTCGACTTTAAAAACCCCAATTTAATTAAAAAAAAAACACCACTTGATCAGAGCAGAGCCACATATCCTGGGTATGGATGAATAACATCCTGCTCTGGATGTCTGAAGGAATATTGTGGATATTCTTGCAAATAACCCTGTCCTAAGCCCTATAGGACTTTATAGGCGATAACAATCACCTTGAATTGTTTCCAGAAGCCTATCAGGATCGGTTGCAACTCAAAAGTAGAAGTGATCCATGGCCATTACCATGTATGGCCTGCTACATTCTGGATAAGAGAAACTCCTCCAATTATAACCACTTGTTTAGCAACCATTCAAATTTACAGCAGCACTGAAAAAAGTGACTAACAACCAATCCTCATACTTAACCACTGCAGCATCCTCAATCAAATGCCCAGCCAAGTGGCCAACTTAAAATTTGGACACATGATGACTGGCATTGATTTACAATGGTTACAGAGTCCCAGGGCCATGTGATCATCCTTTATAACCTTCCCAGATAGGGGTCATAAAATTGGGTGTGACTCACTTAACAACTGCCTTGTTTAGCAATTTGAAATTGTGGTCGTTAAGTTGTGAACTATCCGTAATAGCAGCTTCTGGATGGTCTTCAGAAGCAGCCCCAGGTAGAGCACATTGCTGTAGTCCAACTGAGGGGTTGATTTGAATGACCCCCAGCAGGACCTCCTGTCTCATATTGTGGGAATGAAAGATGTGAGAAGGACTTTATATGACAACTCTTCTTTATTTCATTTGGAGAGTTAAAGGGGTAAAAGTTCCCCTCGCACATGTATGCTAGTCGTTCCCGACTCTAGGGGGCGGTGCTCATCTCCATTTCAAAGCCGAAGAGCCAACGCTGTCCGAAGACGTCTCCGTGGTCATGTGGCCGGTATGACTAAACGCCAAAGGCACACGGAACTCTGTTACCTTCCCACCAAAGGTGGTCCCTATTTTTCTACTTGCAGTTTTTACGTGCTTTCAAACTGCTAGGTTGGCAGAAGCTGGGTCAAGTAACGGGAGCTCACTCCGTATGCAGCACTAGGGATTCGAACCGCCAAACTGCCGACCTTTCTGATCGACAAGCTCAGCGTCTTAGCCCCTGAGCCACAGTGTCCCTTTGGAGAGTTAAAATGGGGTAAAATATTGAAACCTGAGAAGTGATTTCAATTTCTTTACTCACTGAAGCCCCAATGAATTAGGAAAGACTTATCTTTTTCAGAGATTGAGTTCTGTCTTAAGCAGAGTGGTGCAAATTGCCGGATAAATTGTGTGGAGAGAGAGAGACAGAGACAGAGAGAGAGAGAGAGAGAGAGAGCTTTTACCAAAGCACACAATTTTGTCTGCCTTCACAGACTAGCAAAACCCAGCTATTCTTGACACGGTCAGTCACTGGGAGTAGACAGAAACCCTCTTGTCAGCTGCTTGCTTGGTAGACGTGGTTAATATGGATAAAATGCCTCATTCATGGCCGTCTTACCCTCTTGCCAAACTGTGGGCATCGCATTTCTCCTGGGCCACGTGTCTTGCAGAAACAGCTGGAACAGATGAGGACCATAATGGTCGAAGTGTCTGCTGGCCAGCCAAGTGCAAATGAATTCTCCTTCTGTTTTGCAGTCAGGAGGTACATCCAAGGGAATAGCAACAGGCCGCGAAAACCCCCCACACATTTTGACATTCCTGCCATAAGGAAGTCGCTGTGTGTGAATTAAGACGCTGGGTTCAGCTTCATGAAAAATTAAGCATGCCTAATGCCTTAGCTGGAGCACATCTGCCCTAGTGTGAGTGTTGTGTCTTCTGTCTTGAAGACAATGCAAAACCACAGAATTAGAGATAACTTCTTTAGGGAACTTTGTCAGTTGAAGTGACAGCTAAAACAGATGCTCTGCATGCAAGAAAATCCCAGTTTTATTCCTGCAATGTCTGTCTAATCTGGGAAACAAATGAAAAAAACTCAGGAGTCATTCTGACAATCCAAGGGCAGATAATATTTTGCTAGTCGATTCAAACGTCAGAAACAGTTATAGGTCGACTTGGTAACGTTTTGTTAACTTAAGTTTCACTCTCGTTGCAAGGGGAAATCCAAAGAAATTAACCAGCATTGGGTTTTCCCTGATTGGTTGCAACGATCAGGTTAAAAATAGCTTCGGATTGTATTCATTTATTTATTTAATGCATTCCCGGGCCACGTTCTACGCAGCTCCATTGTGAAGCATTCAAGCCTTAAATGCATTGAAGCAATAAAGTTCTTGCAGCAAATTGACCCTTTTGTTATGAAAGTGGAGGGGTAAGCAGAAACAAAATAGAAACTATGCACCCCAAACAAATTTGTGAAAGTTGCTAGCGCATGAAAAAAGTCACCTTTATGCAAATAGGCTGCCCCATGAATGTAGTGCCACCTGTTGCTGAAAGAGTTCTTGTTAGTAGTCTTGAGAGATTAGAAAAGTGCAGATTTGTGGAACCTTGTTTAAAAGATGGCCTTTCATTCTTGAGGGAAATCAATCAGACTAGAGCTGGAAGGGATCTTAGAGATCTTCTAGTCTAGCCCGCTGCTCCAGGAGGAGACCCTACCATTTCAGACAAGTGACTGTCCAGTCTCTTCTTAAAAATCTCCAGTGATGAAACACCCACAACTTCTGATGGCAATCTGTTCCACCGGTTAATCGTCCTCACTGTTAGGAAGTTTCTGCTTAATTCCAGGTTGCTTCTCTCTTTGATTAGTTTCCATCCATTGCTTCTTGTCCTGCTTTCAGGTACTTTGGAAAATAAATAGTCCTCCCTCCTCTTTGTGGCAACCTCTCACATACTGGAATTCTGCTATCATGTCGCCTCATGTCCTTCTTTTCTCTAGACTAGCCAAACCCTGCAACTAGTCTTCATATGTTTTAGTCTCCAGGCCTTTAATCATCTTAGTTCCGTGATGGCGAACCAATGGCACACATGCCACAGCTGGCACGCAAGCCATTGGCCAGCTCAGCTCCACCGCACATGTGCACATGCGATTCCCATGGCCCGTTTTTGGCCCAGGAGGCTGCAGGGAGGCCTGCTAGGCCAAAAACGGGGGGCGGGGGGTCACGCGCAGGGGGCAGGGAGTGTGTGGGGGGGTGCGCATGCGTGGGGGGGCGCGCATGTGTAGGGGGCGTGCATTGCATTATGGGTGCAGTCGCTTTCAGCACACGACGAGAAAAAGGTTAACCATCACTGTCTTAGTTGCTCTTCTTTGCACTTTTTCCCCAAGTCTCAACATCTTTTTTGGAATGTGGTGACCACATAAAGGTTTCCACCAGCAAATGCTTTCCACAAGAGCATTCCAGGAGAGATTTGGTTGCACTGTTGAAGCCCATGTGCGTTATCACCATCTGAAATGGTGAAAACACACATGGACCATAGAAACATAGAACATTGATGGCAGAAAAAGACCCAGTGGTGCATCAAATCTGCCTTTTGAGGTTTTCTTTTTGTTTTTTTCTTGATTTATTATTTATTTATTTGTTTGTTTGCCTATTTGTGTTTTATTATTTGTTTATTATTTAAACATTTGTTTAAATAAACGTTTGTTGGGCAATAGATATCATCCCAAGCATGTTTAGACTCCCAAGCCATGCTACAAAACTACTGGTTGGAGCTAGGACAAAAAATCAGATTCTATTTCATTTTCAATAGATTAAATTTACAGTTCATTTTATCGATTGCTATAATTTAATAATTTCCCTGTCTTCTCACATTACACATCAGAACTGAATAACTTTTAAAGTGTTGAAATCCCAGATTATCCCTGTCTACCTAGACTGGAGTTTTCCTCACACTTTTTCTGTGTGTGTGTGTATGTTTTTTTCCTTTTTCAAATCCCTCTTCCTCATTTCATCTTTAAAAGCAGACACATATTTTACTTCAGTGACTGGCTCATGCGGAGAAGCATGTGTGTGCTTATTATTTTTAGAATTTTCCTGCTTTTCAATCCCCATGCCACCTCTTGAAAAAAAAAATACCTCTTTTTTCCATTGTGACATTTCTAGTTCCCTTTGGTATCGCCTGGGGTGGATGTGTTTTTTCCACCTCAGCATGGCTTGTCCTGAAATGAAAAGCATAAGGATTAATGGAGGGTGGGTAGCAGAACACTTCTTATTTAAGTATGGGGGGGGGGAACAGAGGGAGCATTCATTCATCTCTCTCATTCCCCCCTCCCATGGCTGTCATGAATCAGGAGAGCATATAAGTCTTGTCCTGATGAACCACTTAGGTGTGTTTCTTTTAGCTAGGCAGGGAAGGGAGAAGGAAAGAGAGGGCAAATAAATAAGAAAAAAAAAAGTCAGAAGCGTGACAGCTACTACAGCAGTTGTTGTTAGTTGCGAAGTCGGGTCTGACCCATCGCGACCCCATGGACGTTCCTTCAGGCCTGTCTTCCTATCATCTACCATCCTCTGGAGTCCCATTTAAGCTCACGCCGACTGCTTCCATCCAGCTACCTTGTTCTCTGCCGTCCCCTTCTTCTTTTGCCCTCCGTCTTTCCCAGCATTAGGCTCTTCTCCAGTGAGTCCTTCCTTCTCATTAGGTGGCCAAAGTATTTGAGTTTCATCTTCAGGATCTGGCCTTCTAAAGAGCAGTCAGGGTTGATCTCCTGTAGGACTGACCGGTTGGATCGCCTTGCAGTCCAAGGGACTCCCAGGAGTCTTCTCGAGCACCAGAGTTCAAAGGCTTCAATTCTTGGCACTCAGCCTTCCTTATGGTCCAACTTTCACAGCCATATATTGCAACTGGGAAAACCCTAGCCTTGACTATGCACGCTTTTGCTGGCAGGGTGATGTCTCTGCTTTTTAGTAAGCTATCTAGATACAGCATATAGATAGAGAGATAGAGAGATAGATATAGATATATCTAGATACAGCAGTAGCTTCTGTCTGATTTAAAACAAAAGATTTTCATCTCTGAAGGTTTTAACTTTTGTGGTGTGCCAATGTTGCCAGCAAGTGTGCTTCCCCTTTGTTAGACATTTCTTGGTTGGGGAATTGGGAAAGAGAGGTGTGAAAAGTGATAGGTTGCAGTTTTGTCAGAACTCTAGCTTTTGATAAAGTGATTTTAATAAATATTGGGAGGGTAGGCTCGGTTAAGGCATAAACAGCCTTGAGGCAGGAAATGGGTCATCCACGAGCAGCGATTTGAGCTTTTTTTTTTTTAAATTTGTATTTATATCCCACCCTTCTCCAAAGACTCAGGGTGGCTTACACTATGTCAAGCAATAGTTTCATCCATTTGTATATTATATACAAAGTCAACTTATTGCCCCCAACAATCTGGGTCCTCATTTTACCTACTTTATAAAGGATGGAAGGCTGAGTCAACCTTGGGCCTGGTGGGACTTGAACTTGCAGTAATTGCAAGCAGCTGTGTTAATAACAGACTGTCTTAGTCTGTTGAGCCATCAGAGGAACAAGCTCAACTATGCTAAACGTAATACAGACTTTTTGGGGGAGGGGTACCATCTTGAATTATTTTTCTTGGCACGCCTAAGGGCGTATAGCAGGGATGGACTGCTGGGGGTTTGCAGGGGTTCAGGAGAACCTCTAGCTAAGATTCGGTGCAGTTTGGAGAACCCCCAAATCCCACTCCTGGCTGGCCCCACCCACCCCACCCCTCCCCTCCCAGGAGTACCCGTGCAGCCGGACTTGGATGCAGGCAAGTGTAGGGTGTGCGCGGAAGCTCAGAGAGGGCAAAAAACGGGCATACCGGAAATTCGGGAAGTTTTTGCCCTCCCGGAGGCTCGAGGAAAGCCTCCGGAGCCCGGGAAGGGCAAAAATGCCCCCCACCCACTCTGGTGCAGGAGGCCGACTAAGCCACGCCCACCATGGCTACACCCACCTAACAACCGGGCAGAGAATCCCTTGCTAAAATTTTTGAAGCCCACCCCTGGTGTACAGGTAATCCTCAATTTAACAGTTTGTTTAGTGATCATTCCAAGTTATAGCAGCAATGAAAAAAGTGACTTATGACCAATGCTCACACGTAGGACCATTGCCGCATCTCCATGGGTCACCTGTTAGGTCACCCATTCAGAGATGTTTCCTTACCTGAACTGAGAAACAGAATGAGCATGGATGATCAAAAATGCAGTGGGAATGGAAGCAACTTCCAACTTTCTGCCAGTCTGACCACGTCTGACCACCCTCTGACAGCTTGTGGTGTGATTAGCCTACTAGCCCTCAAAACCATTAGGGCGTGACCTGTCTAGAGACCTACCCAGTCACCAATAGGCTAGGGCAGGACAATCTATTGAATCTTTAGACAGTGGCACAGCAGCCTTGAAGCAAGCACAGATTTGCCGAATTTCAATCCTGCTGGGTCCTGGATTTTGGATGCATTCTGTAAGTTGTCCCATTTGAGGTATATTGGTTCAAAAATGATTGCCTAACCCCATGATGCCCCATCTTGCCCAGATAAAGGTTACAGGCAATTTTAATAGTATATAGCAGCGATGGCTAACCATTTTGCCATCGCGTGCCAAAAGCAGGGGGAGTGCGTGGGGTGGTGTCACATGCTCACATGCCCACATCCATATTTCTATGCTGCCCCTTGCATGCGCGTGCAATCCCCCGCGCATGCACGCTTGTCATAGATTCACCACCAGGCGTATAGGGTCTCCTGCTTGAGCAGTGGGTTGGATTAGAAATTCTCCAAAATCTCTTCCAACTCTGTTATTCTGTATAACTCTTAATCCAGAGGTCTCCAACCTTGACAATTTAAGACTTGTGGACTTCAACTCCCAGAATTCCTCAGCCAGCTTTGCTGGCTGAGGTATTCTGGGAGTTGAAGTCCACAAGTCTTAAAGTTGCCAAGGTTGGAGACCCCTGTCTTAATCCCTTTCTACCTTTGCCATGCTTCCCGTGTTATTTGTGTTTTATCATTTCAGTCCGCTGAACTGAAGTAGACTAACACATTTGTCACCGGAACTCTTTCACTGAGCTTTATACACTGACTGGAATTTTGGATGCAAGATCTAGTCTGACAATTAACAGGCTAGGCTCCGATCTTATATATATCATGTTATCTATGAACAAGCCCTACTGAAATTAAGCGGACATTTTTGGAGAGTTATAAATAGGAAAGTTGAAAAGATGTAAGAAAGGACAAGCTGATTATTTAAACGGATAAGAGCGCTGCCACCATGAATCTTAAGAAAACTTTCTATAACTAGATGAATAACGGGTCCCTTGAGCCCAGTATAATCTGAAATGTTAGCAGTAATCTCTATGTTTTTCCAGAAGATTCCTTCTGTATGTAAAGCACATGTTACTCTGCTACCATGTTTCCCTGAAAAGAAGACCCGGTCTTATTTATGTTTTTTTTAATGTCTTATTTATGTTTTTTTTTATCTCCGAAAAAACAGCCAGGGCTTCTTTTCGAATGGGTCTAATGATTGCTGCCGCGGCACTAACAGCCCCGCCCAGCAGAAGCCTGCTGCCGGTCCACTTCTGCAGCTGCTTGCCGCCGCTCGCATGCATCGCTCCCGGCCTCCATTTCACCGTCAGAGCCTTCTGGAAAGCCCTCTGCAGCTGAGAAATGGACTCCGGATTGAGACTTGCGGTGTCCCCAGCCTCCATTTCGCTGTCAGAGCCTTCCGGAAAGCAGTCAATAACAGAGCTCTGGATCGAGATGGTGAAATGGAGGCTGGGTGGCACTGTGTCACCGGAGCCTGTTTCTCAACTGTAGAGGGCTTTCTGGAAGGCTCTGATGGTGAAATGGAGGCCGGGGGCAATGCATCCGAGAGGCAGCAAGCAGCCGCAGAAGAAGGCAAGGCAGGTGTCGGGGTGTGTGAGGCCTGGTAAGCAGAGTAGCTCCAACCCCCCCATCCCCACCCTAGGTTAATGTTTACCTCGCTCCACCCCCTGCACCCTGGGGTCTTAATTAGGGCTAATTTTGGGGGTAGGGCTTAATTTGAGTGCATGCATTCAAAAACCTGATAGGGCTTTTTTTCGGGGTAGGTCTTGTTTTAGGGGAAACACGGTATTACTGTCCAACATGAGTAAAATAAGATTCTAATCAACATGGTTCTGAATAAAGAGCTTACAGTACTAGAGTTTACAACATAGGCAGGGACACTCTTGCAAATATTGCAACCAGGTTTCTGACTTAATCTATTTTAATATTATTTACACTGCTTGCAGCATTTAGGGGAGAACATCTCACCAAATTCAGTTCAGACCAAAGTAAAAGATTATTCTTGCAAGATAGGATGCATATAAGGTAAAGGTAAAGGTTCCCCTCGCACATATGTGCTAGTCATTCCTGACTCTAGGGAGCGGTGCTCATCTCTGTTTTAAAGCTGAAGAGCCAGCGCTGTCCAAAGATGTCTCCGTGGTCATGTGACCGGCATGACTAAATGCCAAAGGCACACGGAACGCTGTTACCTTCCCACCAAAGGTGGTCCCTATTTTTCTACTTGCATTTTTACGTGCTTTTGAACTGCTAGGTTGGCAGAAGCTGGGACAAGTAATGGGAGCTCACCCCGTTATTGGCACTAGGGATTCGAACCGCTGAACTGCAGACCTTTCGATCGACAAGCTCAGCATCTTAGCCACTGAGCCATTGCATCCCTAGGATGCATATACCATTGCAGAAATCAGAACTGTCCATGTCCAATTCCTCTTCGCTTTCTTCACTAAAGTCAAACAACATCCTCATTCTCAACATTAATCAGTGGAACAGCTTGCATCCAGAGGTTGTTGGTGCTCCAACACTGGAGGTTTTAAAGAAGAGATTGGATAACCATTTGTCTGAAATGTTATAGTCTCCTGCTTGAAGGGGGTGGGTTGGATTAGAAGACCTCCAAGGTCCCTTCCAATTCTGTTATTCTGTTATATCTGTTACTTAAGATGTTTGCTCTTCTTTAAAGCCCGTCCAAAGTTGCTTGGTAGTGAGCTGTTTAGTACGCACACATTTAATTAATAAATAAAGTTCCCCCCTTAAGTTCTTTTAAGGTGTTTTGACTTCTTGCCACCTGGATTTCTTCAGACAGATACTTATTTATTAATCAAAAATATATAGCCTTTATTTATAATTTATAATTGCCTCTCTCTTGAAGAGGCTTTGGTTATATAAGAATGAGGACATATAAGCCCTATTTTTTCAGGAGGAATCCGGAGACATGTTCTTTAGCATATGAGCTTTGGTCAGACTGGCTAGGTCTGAACAGGATTCCGGCTTTTTTTGCTTGAAAAGCATCCGCCTTCCAACTGAGTAGTGCTCCCATGTGGCCATGAATAGCAGAGAGTAAGTCCTATAAATGGATTTTGAAAATACAATACAGGATAAAAGAGTATTGACGCCTTTAAATGTTGGTGTTTGAGAAGACTCCTGAGAATAGCATGGATATTTAAGAAAACAAACAAATGGATCATGGAAAAAAATCAGCCCACTCAAAGCACAAATGACCAGGCACAGATTATCCTATTATGGACACATTAGCCAAGCAATAATTCCGTGGAAAAATGATCCAATGTTGGGAAAGGTAGAAGGAAAGGAAAGAAGAGAAAAACCCGCTGCAAGGTAGACAGATTCGTCTTCAGCAGCAGTGGGGCATCCATGGGAAGAGCTGAAGGACCACATTCAGAAGACAGTCTTGGAGAAAATTCCATCTACAGGTAGTCCTTGGCTTACAACCATTCGTTTAGTGACTGTTCTAAGTTACAATGGCACAAAAATGTGACTTAAAATAGTTTTTCACACTTAGGACCATTACAGCGTTCCCCCATGATCAAAATTCAGACCCTTGACAGCTGGCTCATGTTTATGATGATTGCATGTCCTGGGGTCATGTGGGATCACCCTTTGTGATCTTTTGACAAGCAAAATCAATAGCGAAGCTAGATTCACTTAACAACCATGTTACTAACTTAACAACTGCAATGCTTCACTTGACAACTGCGGCAGGAAAAGTTTGCAAAACAGGGCGAAACTCAAAAATTAACAACTGTCTTGCTTAGCAATGGAAATTTTGGGCTCCATTGTGGTCGTATGTTGAGGACTACCTGTATGTGATTGCTAAGAGTCCACATCAACTTGATGGCACATAATCAAATATTTCCTGATATTTGCTCCACCCTAGTGCCGTTCGTTCGTAAGTTTCGGACTGCAAGTTCCCATGACTGCACTGCCTATATGGCTTTTCATCTTATGAGAAAAAGAAGAAAAAACATGCTCCACAATGGATTGAGTTTTATCAGGTTACTCCCTAATTTTCTAAACTCCAAAATACCTCAAGTGCCTTTAACTTTTTTCCTTAGGATTGATCCAGTCTTCTGTATTGTTGAGTTTGCATTGAGCCAGGAAGTTTGCCTTTTTAAAAAAAGGACTCTACTTACTTTTTTTATTTTCCTTCCTTCATATTCCTGTTATGCTTTTTGGTTGTAAGCCAACCGAATAAATTACACTGGTCTTTGCAAACCACTTTAGCCGCCTTGTCTGAACTGATGAGTTGGCTAAAAAAAAATAAAAATCCTTTGGATACTACATTCCTTCAGTCTATAATGAATCTGCAATAACAAATATTATCTTATGCTTGCTACCTGGACCTCATTAACTTGAGATCACAATAGATTGAATGTGACTTTCCACATGCAAAGTACATGCAAGTTACTGTCTCTCCCTTGAAACTAGAAAATTAGGTTCCTACAATACACTGGACTAGACTAAAATTGTATTAGCATATTGAAGAAATCCCATAAGCCATCGCCTTAGCCGCTAGATGAGGTCATCCGACTAGGTGGTGTGAGTTATCACCAGTGTGCTGATGATATCTAGCGTTATATCTCCAGCCTAGGCTGCCTGCGTGATGCCATGGAGTTTCTGTCTCACTGCCTGGGGGGGTGGGGGGGTGGGAGGAGCTGTGGGACTTTGGACAGGACACAACAGTCTTCAGTTCAATCCAAGCAACACCAAGTGGCTCTGAGCTTTTGCGTCTCCTAGTTCCAGGATTCCTAAAGGAAACCAACTCTGACTGATGTGGGGAAGGACAGCTATGTAAAACTGAAACTCAAATACTCAGGCCACCTAATGAGAAGAAAGGACTCGTTGGAAAAGACTCTGATGTTGGGAAAGATTGAAAGCAAGAGGAGATGGGTAAGGCAGAGGATGAGATGGTTAGATAGTGTCATTGACAAAACGAATGTGAATTTGAGCAAACTCCAGGAGACAGTAAAGGGCAGGGGGGCCTGGTGCTCTGGTCCACGGGGTTGTGAAGGGTCGGATATAACTTAGTGACTCAACAAGTTCCAGAATCTTCCATTTTTGGTTCTGAATGGGGATGAAAATAAATGAATGAATGCTGTGTGAATTACAGGCAGTCCTCCAATTACAACCATTCATTTAGTGACGGTTTGAATTTACGATGGCACTGGATAAAGTGACTTACAACTGGTCTTTGCACTTAACGATCGTCCCAGCATTCCTACGGTCATGTGATTAAAATTTGGGTGCTTGGCCACCAGCAAGTATTTATGACGGTTGCAGTATCTGGGGTTGCGTGATTACCATTTGTGACCTTCCCCACTGGCATCGACAAAGTCAATGGGCGCAGCAGATTTGCTTTATCAGGCGCAAACAGCGGGATATATATGCAGAGGGTTCAATTAGCTACTTTATTGCTCATGCCTATTTCACAAGAATCTTCCCACATTGCCAGCTTGCATCTGGGCCAGACTAAACAAGGGTCAACTGTTGCCTATGTTAATGCCTATGTTAACGATTCCAGACTAATTCCCTGCTTGGCTCTTCCCCCTCTCAATCAGTCTCTCCAACATTCCCAGGGGGCTTCCAACAAACAAAGGCAATGGGAGGAATCCACATTCACTTAATGCAGGGGTCTCCAAACTTGGCAACTTTAAGACTTGTGGACTTCAACTCCCAGAATTCCTTTTGCGTTTAAATTACAAGACAGAAAAGTTGAAACTCCTTCGGGTGGGGTCTGCAATAGGATGTTACTATATACATAGAATGCATCTGTCTGGAGATTCTCAGTCATCCAGGTCATGGATGTCTCAAAGCTGCTTTTTCCAAAGCCATCAGGACTTTGCTTTTCCTTGAGAGCGTTTCCTTTCTCATCCAAGAAGCTTTTTCAGTTCTGATTGAATGGTGGAGGATGGAAGGAGCTACCATTCGGTCAGAACTGAAGAAGCTTCTTGGATGAGAAGGGAAACGTCCTCAAGGAAAAGCAAAGTCCATTTGCCGTTTGGAAAAGCACCTTTGGGATATAGGATGCATCCTCTTTAAAATTCCAGCCAGTCCATTCTTTTTTTCACCATTTTGGTTTCCAGTCTTGCCTTCCCCCTCTTCATCCTTGCATCAGAACACGCACTGGGCATTTTACACCCCTTCTGACTGCTTTAGAATCCCCTCTATACATTTCTATAACTCAGTGATGGCGAACCTATGACACGTGTGCCAAAGGTGGCACGCAGAGCCCCTCTCTGTGGGCACGCTCACCATCGCCAGCTGTTCTTCTGATTTCCAGTCCGCACATGTGCGCTGGCCAATTGATCTTTGCACGTGCCAGAGCCCCGGAAACCTGGAGACGACTTGGTCTTTGGGTTTCCGGTGCTCCGGCACGCATGAAGACTTAAGTGGCCGGCACGCATGTGCGCACCAGAAACCAGAAAACCAGCTGGTCTTCAAGTTTCCAGGGCTTTGGCACGCACGCATGCACATTCTGGTTTGCCATCACTGCTATAAGTCTTGGGCTTTTCTAGAACTGGCTGATTCCGCCTCCTTTTCTCAGTTTCTCTGAGCACTGAAAATAAAGGGAGTAAAAATGTTTTAAAGTTGCTTGATTAATTTTTTTTTTTAAATGCCCCGTGGAATCTACTTTCCTTGTCAAAGGCAAAGCGATTGCTGCGACAAACTGTATACAATAGGTGGACCTGTTGGGGCTCCCACCCTCTGGAATGAACTTCCCCCAGGACTACGACAACTACCTGACCTTCGGACCTTTCGCCGCGAGTTGAAGACCTACCTATTTATTCGCGCAGGACTGGCATAGAAATTTTTAGCAGTTTTAATATTCTGATTTAATTATTTGGGGTTTTTATGTTTTTAATAGTTTTAATCTGGCCTGTTATTTAATAAGATTTTTATAATTGTTTTTATTATGTATATTTGCACTGTTTTATTTTGGCTGTGAACCGCCCTGAGTCCTTCGGGAGAAGGGCGGTATAAAAATCTAAATAAACTAAACTAAACTAAACCAATTTCCTTTGAATTGTAGTTTCTCTGCTGTGGCTGGCCTTTTCCGGTTCCCACAACTTCTGATCTTCTCCAGTTGCCCAAAGCAGCGTTCAAAGAGCCACTGCTTACTCTCACGTCTTGGCATGTGGGGTGTTTACATTTCATAGAGAGGAAGTCATATATGGGGGTGGGGGGGTGCCTGAAGAGAAGAAAACTCGGAAAATAACCAGAGCAGGAGAGCACCAGAGATGAAGTAGGAAGCAGAACCGGCCAAGAATAAGTCTGATGGAAGGGAGACTTAAGAGAAAGCTAGGTAAACTTTTTAAAATGGATGCACAAATTGAACACAGTGATAACAACAGTAGGGATTTGAATGGAAGAAGAACGTTAAACAAACGTTGAGCATTATACTTAGAGCTGGTATTAGATGTTTTGGTGTTGGTGCATTACTCCAATCTTGGTTAAAATGAATATTTTTCCTCCCCAAAATGTTGGAAATCTAATGAATTGGTTCGAATCTCCTTCCACAAACGATAGCAGTGTTGTGAAGCCAAACAATACTGGAAAATGTTACCTCATAGAATGAGACAGTTTTTGAAGGTTATAATTCCATAGCAACCTGAGAAATTCTTATTAAATTTCGGTAAATCATACAATATATCCCTTCAAAGTTCATCAAACTAGCATAGTCTGTATTAATAATTGCAGGGATTTTATGTGGAAAAAGTGGAAAAGATCTTTAATTAGTTTTTTCTTTAAAAAAAGACTAATTAAATGATGGAAATATGCTTTGGTGTTATCATAACTTCCTACATAAAAAGTAAATGATATAGAACTTAATTCTGATTGGAAAACATTTGTTGGTTTATGTGATGTGTGGATTGTGCCAGATAAAATATTTGGTTTTCTTATCTACAAAATAATATTTTCATCTGATCCATAACTATTTTGATCTAATACATATAGTTCCTTGACTTACGACCACAATCGAGGCCAAAATTATAGTTGCTAAACAAGGCAGTAAAGTGAGTTTTGCCCTGTTTTGTGACTTTTGCCGCAATTATTAAGAAAATCATTGCAGTTGTTAAGTGAATTATAGAGTCATGAAGTGAATCGGGCTTCTCCCATTCACTTTGCTTCTCAGAAGCCAGCTTGGAGGGTTACAAATGGTGATCAAATGACACTCGTGACTCCAGGATGCTGCAAATGTCATACATACATGCCTGTTGCCTGGACAGTGCAACTGTCATGAATACATGCCAGCTGCCACATGTCTGAATTTTGATCATGTGACCACGGGGATGCTGCAATAGTTGTAAGTGTGAAAAGGTGTCATAAGTCACCTTTTTCAGTGCTCTCGCAACTTTGGACGGTCACTAAATGAACGGTGGTAGGTTGAGGACTATGTGGGTACAAATAGTCCTCAAGTTACAGCAGATCGCTTAGTGACCATTCAAAGTTACAACAGCCCTGAAAAAAGTGACATGGCCCTTTTTCACACACATGACCTTTTCAGCATCCCCATGGTCACGTGATTTTACATTGGGATGCTTGACAACTGACTCACATTTACGACAGTTGCAGTTTCCTAGGGTCACGTGATCCCCTTTTTGTAACCTGATGAGAATTTTGCCCCGTTTTACAACGTTTCTTCCCACAGTTGTTACGTGACTCATTGCGGCTGTTACGTTAGTAACCTGGTTAATTGATTGACTGCCATTGTACAGAAATAATGGTAGAATTAAACAAGTTGGAATGGTGTAAAGTCGGGGCTGCTTGGTAACCACTACTGAAGGGAAAGGGTAAGGAAAGAGGAGTAAAGAAGGAAGAAAGTAGGTAGGTAGGTAGGTAGGTAGGTAGGAAAGAAGGGAGGGAGAAGAAAGGATAGGAGGAGAAGGAGGAGGAGAAGATAGAGGGTTAGAAAGGATGGTAGTGAGAAGTGGGGAAGAGGAGGGGAAGTAGAAAAGTGAGGAGAAGGATGGTGGGGAAAGTTGAAAGGATGAGAAGGGTAGAAAGGATTAAGGGAGGGAGTGGCGGTCGAGCAGCCCGGATTGAGCATAATTTGAGTATAGGATCGATTGTTGTATAAGTGATTGTATTGTACACTGGTTAAACTGTGGGAACTATTATGGAAAATAAAAATTTTTGTAAAGAAAAAAGTTAGTAACCTGGTTGTTAAGTGAATCTGAGTCCCCCATTGCTTGTAAAAAGGTGATCACATGCCCCTCGGCCACTGCGGCCATCATAAATATGTGTCGGTTGCCAAGCGCCTGAATTTTGATTACATGGGTATGCTGGAATGGTCGTAAGTGTGAAAAATGGTCATAAGTCACTTTCGCGAGTGCCATGGTAACTTTGAATGGTCGCTAAATGAACTTTTATAAGTCGAGGACTACCTGTAACCTCTTCCTTGAGGCAATGCTGTGGATAATAATAATGGAAGATCATAGATGTGTAAACCAGGGGCGTCCAATCGTGGAGACGGTGCGACTTGTTGGACTTCAACTCCCAGAATTCTTCAGCTGGCTGAGGAATTCTGGGAGTCGAAGTCCACGGGTCTTAAAGTTGCCAAAGCTGGAAACCTCCGGTATAAACAGTGTTGACCTTAATGGCGGTTTGAGTCTACCAAATTGTGATGCGAGGAAGCCGAGATTGTGAGCATTCTTAGATTGTCAGCCTGCATTTGCAAGGTAGGGTTTGTTTGTTTTGCACAGCACCAACACATGTTCCTTACTGGGGCTTAGCCCTGCCCTTCCCTCTTGACACACACTGACACACTTCAGGAAAGCCTTCCCCGGTGGTGGGTTGGCTGGCGGGTTGGCTGGCGCTGGCGGCCGTCTTGTGTGTGTGTGTGTGTGTGTGTTTATGATGTTGCTTCCTTTCTCAACAGCTGGCCGCCTCCTCCCTCAAGCAGTGTCAGTTTCTTCCTGACGTAGACTCAGCCGATGATGATCCGTTCAGTCTTTTTTGTGAGTAGTTAAGGAGTTTCCTGTTGAAATAGGAGTCTACGTGGGTACAGGAAAAGGAGGGAAAAAAGGCATTTTATTCTGGCTGTTCCTTGGATGTGTTCCGCTCAGGGTTGAAAATCAAGCTCCTTAAGGCTACTGTTTGTCCCAGAGCACATAAGGAAGGAAAAGGAGGGTAAGAAAACCAGCCATGTCATAACATTTCAAGTGCTACCTAGTGAAATGTCTTTCTTGGTTAATTCTCTGGAACATAAGATGGGCTGCTTTGTGTTGGGCCAGAAGCTCATGGATTTTCAGTGTATTGTTTCCAACCAGAGTGACTGAGTTTCCTCTAAAGATAATGAAGGATAACAGCCAGTGTTTTGTTGATTTTCTGTCTGGTATTCAAAAATAGACTGCTTAGGAATATGGAAAAACCAAGAAGCTAGAGTGAAGGACATTGTGTGAAGCGCATTGAATATCAAGACTCTGTGAATGGGTTTGAATTCACTTTCTTTGGAATCCAGTGGATCTAGTTTAGAAGGGATCCATCTATTATTGCTTTGGAGATGAGATTGGGATGCATTTATTGAATGGTTTTTAACACCCCAAGTTTGAATTGCCACTTTTGTCTTTTCAAAAGCTAAAAAGGGAAATGGTTTCTTGGAAATGACACTTGTATTTATATTCCATGTATGCCACTTCAAGTCTTTAGAGGGCAACTGGGTTAGAAATGTAAATATAATAGAAATAAAATGCTGTATGGAGATGTAGATAGAATTGGAAAGGACCGTTTAAAGTAACTACATCCAAATGCTATGCTTCTTGTAGAAATCCCAATTGAAGCATTTCCTTCAGATATACAGTCTCTTTGTGGTTACAGGTAGTCCTCAACTTACGACCATACCTGAGCCCAAAATTTCTGTTGCTAATCGAGACAATTCAGTGAGTTTTGCCCCATTTTATGACCTTTCTTGACACAGTTGTTAAGTGAATCACTGCAGTTAAGTCAGTAACAGGGTTGTTAAGTGAATCTGGCTTCCCCATTCACTTTGCTTATCAGGTGGTTTCAAAAAGTACATGACACTGGGACATTGCAACTGTCATAAATATGAGTCAGTTGCCAAGCGTCGGAATTTTGATCATGTGACCAATGGAGATGCTGCGTTGACCATAAGTCACTTTTTTCAATGCCACTGTAATATTCAGTTTCACTTTTTCTCTTGGAGGTCAAGTGGCATACATAGCAGGCCCTTCTCCAGTATTCCCACCTCAGCCTGTACCATAAGCTAGGCTGAGAAAGAGAGACAACTGGGCCAAAACCACATCGTGGGCTTCCATGACTTATAGTCAGGGGTGGGCTGCTGGGCGTTCGCAGGGGTTTGGGAGAACCTCTAAGATTCTGTGCAGTTCGGAGAGCCCCCCAAATCCCACTCCTAGCTGGCCCCACCTCGCCCCTCCCAGGAGATCCCACATGGCCCATTTTGGATGCAGGTAAGTGCAGAATGTGCAAGGAGGCTCGGGGAGGGTGAAAAATGGACCTTCCGAAAGTACAGGAAACGGGCCTGTATCTGGCCTCCAGAAGGCCTCCGGAGCCTGAGGAGGCCGTTTTTGCCCTCCTGGAGGCTCGAGGAAAGCTTCCAGAGCCCAGGGAGGGCAAAAACGTTCTCCCTGCCATGGTGCAGGAGGCCAACTAGGTCATAGCCATGCCCACCCAGCAATCGGGCAGAGAACCCCTTGCTAAATTTTTTGAAGCCAACCCCTGCTTATAGTAGATTTGAATCTGGGTCCCTCTGGTCCTTTCCTGGCACTTCAGAACAGAATCTCTCCTGAGTAGCCATCATTATGTTTGCATATCATGCTGAGGCAGAATTTTTTTTAACCATGGCTGGCTGTCATAGCGTATTAAGACACAAACAAGCAAGCCACCTTATGGCTAAATGTCAACTCCAACCATTGTCATCCTCAATTCTGTTTTAGAACCTTGCCTGAGCTAAGTTGGTTGTCAGTATATTCTTCTTTGTTGGACCAAGCAGCTTTTGTGTGCTTTGTTTTATTGTCTTTTTAGAGAATAACTAGGAAGAAAAAAAGGAACACACTAATCCTGTAGTGGGATGCAAGGAGAAAACATACTCCCTCTTTTTATGTGCTGTGCAAAGCTTTACTCCCCTTTGGGAGATCTTGGACTATCCTTGTGGTTTCTCTCCACCCAGCAAAATGTTACTTTAATAACTAAATGTAGGTGATATATCTTTAAATCCAGCAGTGGCCCAACTGTTCGGTGAGTTTTCCCAGCTGTCCAGATGTTGGGCAATCAACTCCCAACATCCTTTGGCCACGTTGACTAGGGATGATAAGAGATGGAATCCCAACAGTCCGAAGCAGGATTGTCCAACCTTGGCAACTTTAAGTCTTGTGGATTTCAGCTCCCAGAATTCCTCAGTCAGCATGGGAGTTGAAGTCCACTTGGAATATTGCATCCAGTTTTGGTCGCCACGATGTAAAAAAGATGTTGAGACTCTAGAAAGAGTGCAGAGAAGAGCAACAAAGATGATCAGGGGACTGGAGGCTAAAACATATGAAGAACGATTGCAGGAACTGGGTATGTCTAGTTTAATGAAAAGAAGGACTAGGGGAGACATGATAGCAGTGTTCCAATATCTCAGGGGTTGCCACAAAGAAGAGGGAGACGGGCTGCTCTTCAAAGCACCTGAGGGTAGAACAAGAAGCAATGGGTGGAAACTGATCAAGGAAAGAAGCAACTTAGAACTAAGGAGAAATTTCCTGACAGTTAGAACAATTAATAAGTGGAACGACTTGCCTTCAGAAGTTGTGAATGCTCCAACACTGGAAATTTTTAAGAAAATGTTGGATATTTATTTATTTATTTATTTATTTGATCATATTTATATACCGTCCTATCTCCCGAAGGACTCAGGGCGGTTTACAGGCACTTAAAAAACACATAAATACAATATAAAAACAATTAAGAAACTTATTCTAAAAGCCCGATAATTAAAAATATAGAAATAAAACCCAATTTAAAACCCATAAATTAAAATCTAACTCAGTCCTGCGCAATTAAATAAGTATGTTTTAAGCTCGCGGCGGAAGGTCCGAAGGTCCGGAAGCTGACGAAGTCCGGGGGGTAGTTCGTTCCAGAGGGTGGGAGCCCCCACAGAGAAGGCCCTTCCCCTGGGCGTCGCCAGACGACATTGCCTTGCTGACGGCACCCTGAGGAGTCCCTCTCTATGAGAGCGCACGGGTCGGTGAGAGGTATTCGGTAGCAGCAGGCGGTCCCGTAAATAACCCGGCCCTATGCCATGGAGCGCTTTAAAGGTGGTCACCAAAACCTTGAAGCGCACCCAGAAGGCCACAGGTAGCCAGTGCAGTCTGCGCAGGATAGGTGTTATGCGGGAGCCACTGGGGGCTCCATCTATCACCCGCAGCCGCATTCTGACTAACTGTAGCCTCCGGATGCCCTTCAAGGGGAGCCCCATGTAGAGAGCATTGCAGTAATCCAGGCGAGGCGTCACGAGTGCGTGAGTGACCATGCATAGGGCATCCCGTCCAGAAAGGCGCAACTGGCGTACCAGGCGAACCTGGTAGAACGCTTCCTGGAGACGGCCGTCAGATGATCTTCTAGAGACAGCCGCTCATCCAGGAGGACGCTAAGTTGCGCACCCTCTCCATCGGGGCCAATGACTCGCCACCAATGGTCAGCCGCGGATTTAGCTGACTGTACCGGGATGCCGCATCCACAGCCACTCTGTCTTGGAGGGATTGAGCTTGAGCCTGTTTCTCCCCATCCAGACCCGTGACGGCCTCCAGACACCGGGACAGCACTTGATAGCCGTTGGGGTGGTCCGTGTGAAAAGTACAGCTGGGTGTCATCCGCATACAGCTGGTACCTCACACCGAAACCGCTGATGATCTCACCCAGCGGCTTCATGTAGATGTTAAACAGAAGGCGAGAGGATCGACCCCGCGGCACCCCACAAGTGTGGCGCCTCGGGGCCGACCTCTGCCCCCCCTGTCAACACCGACTGCGACCGGTCGGAGAGATAGGAGGAGAACCACCGATAAACGGTGCCTCCCACTCCCAATCCCTCCAACCGGCGCAGCAGGATACCATGGTCGATGGTATCGAAAGCCGCTGAGAGGTCTAATAGGACCAGGGCAGAGGAACAACCCCTATCCCTGGCCCTCCAGAGATCATCCACCAACGCGACCAAAGCCGTCTCCGTGCTGTAACCGGGCCGGAAACCGGACTGGAACGGGTCTAGATAGCCATCTGACTGAGATGGTGTAGGGTTTCCTGCCTGGCAGGGGGTAGGACTAGAAGGCCTCCAAGGTCCCTTCCAACTCTGTTGTTATGTTATTTATGTTAAGTCTTAAAGTTTGCCAAGGTTGGACACTCTTGGGTCTGGAGAGTTCTCATGGGTTCTCCACCCTAGCTTGGAGCAAAGTGACACTGAGTTTTCTAAAAGGATGGAATCGGAGGGGCCAGTTCCATTTGGGTCATTGAATCCAACCCTGTGCTCAGCGTACAGAAATCCAAAATTAAAGCATCCCAGACAGATGATTGACTACTTTCTGCTTGAGCGCACCCAATGAAGGGGAGGCCACTGTCACCCTGGGTCATTGGTTTCATTGCCAGACTGCTTATACTGCTAGATCACTTCTCTTCGTAAAACTTTGCTAATAGTCTCTTGATCATTCTTACTGCCTTTTCTAAAGCTCGTTTCACTTTGTCTGAATCTTTCTTAAAGTGGCAGTACCCAGAACAGAATGCAATGCTTGAGATGAGGTCAGTTATCACTAGAACAACAGGCAACTATCAACTCTCACTGCTTATGATTTGGAAGCCGTCGGTTTTGTTGATGTAGCTGAAAGTTGCATTGGGTTTTTCTGTGGCAGCATCACATGGCTGACTCATAATCAGCCACCCTTCCAAAGATCTTCTTCCTAAATCCCCCATCCTGTATCCAGGGGTGGGATGCTGCTGGTTGTAACAACCGGTTTGCAAATGTGAGCACGCGCATGCACGCTCTCGCTTCGCTCGCACACTCACCTTCCAGGGCATATGCGCACAGCATAGAAAAACCAGTGATTATATAGGACTGATAGCGCCAGGGCGGATGGGCGGGGCCAGCCCTGGTCAGAACTACTGGTCCGCCCGAATCGGTAGCAGCCCACCACTGTCTGTATCTTTTGCTTCTGAAGAGAAGGACTGAACATTGAGGGTCTGTCAAATTTCATTCTCTTACTTTCAGAACCTATCAAGATTGCCAGCATTACATTTCAGTCTTTTAGAATATTAATAGCCCCATCCATTTTGCTCCCTTTCGCATGAGTGATAAGTGTTCCCTCCATCTTTTTATTTATTCCAGTTGCTAATAAAATGAAGAGTTCTGGATGCAGGACTTTACCTCATTTTAATTTGAAGAGAAACACTGAAGCCCTTGGTGGTCTCTGAGCTTGGTGGTTTTCTTGCAGATGTTTCATTCCCCATTGTTGATGTTACCTAGTTGGGTAATGCAATATCTTCAAGAAAACAACCACCAAGGACCCCATGGTTCAATAGTGAGCCATGGTAGCGCAGTGGTTAGAGTGCCGTACTGCAGGCGACTTCTGCTGACTGCTGGCTGCCTGCAATTTGGCAGTTCAGATCTCACTAGGCTCAAGATTGACTCAGCCTTCCATCCTTCCGAAGTGGGTAAAATGAGGACCCAAATTGTTGGGGGCAATAGGCTGATTCTGTAAATCGCTTAGAGAGGGCTGGAAAGCACTGTGAAGCGGTATATACGTCTAAATGCTATGCTATTGCTACTTGTACTCTCTTTTATCAATGAGAACTGCTGATGAATACTTTTGCTGACTTCTGGTGTCTCAAACACAAAACTAGATTTCTTTGATATAGGAAATTTCCATTAGCTAATGGTAATATATTCTTCATGAATTATTTAATATTTTTTTAAAAATCATCTACTTGCACTCTTTAAATGCTTCAACAGGTGGCCATACTTGTTTAATCATGCATGGGTTCGGAAGCTAAGCAGAACCAGGCTTGGCCAGTACTTGGATGGAGACACAAGCTTGACTAGGAAATTAGAAAACAAAAACAAAAATACACGCATACGCCCTGGAAGAAGAAATCACAACTTGCTTCCACATAGTTCCCAAGAAGTCACCAGGAATCAAGCTCATCTCACAGATTTTATCGTTTTGTTTACCTGATGTTATAAAGACACATGTTTAGACTATAGTGTAAATATTGAAATACTGAAGATGCTGGGGGAAGTGGCTGTGGAAGGAAGAAAAAGGAAACACTTTCTAAACAAGTGGCACTGCTACAGCTTGTGGTAGCAAGTTCCAGGAGATAATTGCAGGGTGTGTAAAAAAGATTTCCATTTTGGTTCTTGTTTGTCCTGTGCCTACTGTTACCCTCTTTCATTGGGTGACCATGTTCTTAAATTGTACAGTAGAAGAATCCAGTCTCAGTCCCTCCTTCCTTCTTTATCTCGTGTCATACGGATTTTAACTTTAAACTATAATGATCTTTCATAGAAGTATGAAAACCCAAACAATGCAGATTGAAAGCCTAAAACAATTCAGATTGAAAGCCCAAACAGTTCAGGTTGAAAACCTAAACAATTCAGATGCATTATACTCCCACCTGAGGCAAATATGTAGCAGCTTTCCTCAACTTGGTGTCTTCCAGATGTGTTTGAATCTCAATTCCCATGTTGCAGCAGGTAAGAGGGCCAAGCACATCTGGAGGATGCTGGTAAAATGGGGAGGGGAGGCAGAATTATTTATAGATAGTAGTCCTCAGCTTTTGACTGTTCATAGTTGACAACAATTCAAAGTTTATGACATCATCAGCTTCTTTTAATGACCCCATAATCCCTTGCAGGGTGGAGTCTGGGCAACTGAATGGAGCTGAGTGTTTACTGGCCGGATGCCGTTCCTGTCACCAATGCGGAGTTTTATTCAGCAGATACAGTCTCATTGTACCCAGAGAGAAAAATACCTGCCTCTACCTAGGATCAAACTTGCAGCATCCTCATTATGAGGTGTGAGTTCCAACTCTAGGCCACTGCACCATTCAGTTCAAAGTTATGATGGCCACGGAAAAAATAAATTATGACCTGCACTTGCACTTATGACCGTCGCACCAGCCCCATGGTTAAATGATTGTAATTGTGACACTTGGCAACTGGCTTGCAGTTATGTCTGGTTGCAGTGTCTTGTGATCACATGATCATGATTTGTGACTTTTTGGGGGCTAATTTCCAGCTAAATCTGCCCATTTGGGAAGCTGAATTTATTAACAACTGTATGATTCAGTTAACAAACACGTGATTCACTTACTGATGTTGGTGCCACTCTACAGATTAGGACATACTGAGTTGGCAGGGAAACCGAGGAAGGGATAAATGAGGAATATATTTTACTATTTCTTTTGCACTCAGAAAAGCTAAAATATGAGGTGAGACCGCTTCCATTTTTGATGTTTTTGTGGAACTCCCTTAAAACCTGGATATATGTCAACAAGCCTGGGAGGGGTCTCATGGAAGTGGGGTGTCCCACCTCACACCTGCCTTATTCTTTCACTTCAGTGCCAGTCTGCCGTGAACTATGGGGGGAAGGGATGCTGAATGGGAGAAGGTTCCATTGTTCACTGTGCCAGCTGAAGACACGAATTCAAGGATAACCTCCCACTAAGGAATGTGGCTGCACACCATGAAGGACCGTTCCAACAACATCCAGTTCAAACATGATTAGACAATCAAGGGCTAACAGGAGGGAGGATCTTGAGAAGGGGGTACTATTCTTGGGAATTTGGCCTGCAAAACTTAGATCTGGCTTTGCTTTATTGTATATCACTTGATCTTTAGTAAACTCTACCTTTCTCAACAAATGGAGGCAAGGATCGTTCTTGCTTATAGGTTCAAATTGAGGCAGGACTGACATGGGGATTTAATGAGGTGGCTACATTGATTGTGATAATATCTAATGGTCTCCCTAGCCCTTTGGATTTTTAATAATAATAATATTAATATTTTAATTGTAGATTTTTTTTCCTAATGACTATTTTTATCACTTTCTTTTACCCTGCCCAGAGTCATGTATTGTGAAGTGGAAGGCATATACTGTATTTTTCGGAGTATAAGACGCTCTGGACTATAAGACACACCTACCTTTTTTGGGGAGTAAAACAAGAAAAAAAAATCTGCCTCTGTCTTCAAGCATCCATCCTGTATTCATCTGGCCTGTTTGCCATGGCCTGTTTACCGCTGGCGCGGCCTGTTCGTCACCACCCATTCACTGCTGCTGGCGCGGCCCATTCAGTGCCAGCACAGCCTGTTCGGTGCAGCCCATTCGCCACTACTGCGGCCAGTCGGCACGGTCCATTTGCTGCCACTGTGGTCTGTTTGCCACTGCCGCAGGCCATTCAACATAGCCTGTTTGGTGGCACCCGTTTGCCGTGGCCCATTTGCCACCGTCGCGGCCCATTCTAGAACAACTGATCGCCGCTGCGCCAACACCCTTCCTCCCCCCGCTGCAACATTTGCTGTATAAGATGCACCGAAATTTTCACCCACTTTTAGGAGAGGGAAAAGTGCGTCTGATACTCCAAAAAATACGAATACAATAAATACATGAAAAATATGGTTTGTTAGATTTGAAAAAAATATCCACCCTCTTTTTGACAAGATGCAATTCTCCTTGCTGTTAAATCGATTAGTCTTAATTGAGGGATCTAACTAATTAATCAATTAATCAGGAGAAGCTAAATAGGTAATTAAAGAACAACAGGTTGTCCAGTTAATTCGACAGTGTCCTGTTTTACTTGAACTAATGATTTTCTACCAATTGTAGCAATCTCTAGAAGTGATGGAATTTGACTATTCCTTAGAAATTATTTTCTGTTTATTTGAGAGCTAGTAGTATAATACCTGGAGCCTCCAGAGTATCTGCCACACTTTATTGATTTATTTAGTAGGTTTTTATTCTACCTTTATCATTTTACAAGTAACTCAAGGTGGCAAACATACCTAATACTCCTTCTTCCTCCTATTTTCCCCACAACTTTGTAAAGAGAGAGCTCTGAGAGAGAGTGGCTGTCCCAGAGTCACCCAGACGGTTTTTCATGCCTAAGGCAGGTCTAGAATTCACCATCACCTGGTTTCTAGACCAGCACCTTTACCACTACACCAAACTGGTATATACTTCAATAATGTGTGCAGAATTTTAAAATAAAATTAAAAAATGAATTTAAAAACTCATATCTTAGGAGATTTCAGAATTATGGAATAAAATTGTGAGATTTCAGGTGAGAGTGTTGAGTTTTGTGAGATTTCAGAGTGGTGGTGATGATGATGATGATGATGTTATCTTTTCAGTTGTGTCCAACTCTTGGCAATTCTATTGGCCAGGTCTCTCGTCATCTTCCAATCTTGCACTGCTTCTTTGAATTTCCTTACTCTATTTTTTATTCTCTGGCTGGTGTCATATTTGATGGTGTCCAGCCACCATGTTCTTAGATGGCTTGGTTTCCTTTTACTGCTAACTCTTCCGAACATACCGTATTTTTCAGAATATAAGACACACTTCCCCCCCCCAAAAGGGGATGAAAATGTGGGTGCGTCTTATACTCCGAATGTAGCCTGCCGGCCCTCACCCTTCGGTCCCCGCAAGTCCTCTTCCTGGGTACAGAAATTGTCACAGACAATGGCTTGTGTTTTTGGGCTCCGCGCCTCACGCTTTCAGCCTCCAAATGCTCCGTTTGAGAGCCATTCAAGTCTGTGGTGATCACCAAAGCACATTGCCACCCATCGCCGTCTCTGCACATCGCGTTTTCAGCCTCTGCGCATCGCATTTTAGGCCTCTGCATGCCTGTTTTTGGCCTCTACGCGTCAAGTTTTTGGGCGGCGAATGGAGCCTTTGGAAGCTGAAAAGACGAGGCACGGAGTCCAAAATGACAACCTGGAACAGCTGCTGCCTTGTCTTACCGCTTCCGCGCTTTGCCTGCTTTACTCACTGAAGCTTCCTCTGATGATCAGCTGTGCTTTTGAAGCTGCTTAGCAGCCCCAACACGCTCACAACCAGCAAACTAATGTGTTGAAGTTGACCAGGCTAAGGATGCTAGCCAGATGAATACCTAGTAGGCAGAGACAGAAATCCCCCCCTCCCTATTTTCCTCCCCAAAAACTACAGTGCATCTTATATTCGGGAGCATCTTATACTCTGAAAAATACGGTAATTGCTTTCTCCAGTGAATTCCCCCACACAACATGGGTGCAGTAAGTGAAATGTAGTCTTGTGATTTTGCTGAGATTTCAAGGGTAAGATCATCCAAATTCCTCAAAATTCTGCAATCTTACAGATTTTTCTTCTTAAGAAAAAATTCCCCACCTCGTTTCCTGAAACCGTTTCTAATCTGGATGCTTATTTACCCTGCCCCCCCTCCCCTTTTGCATTTCTTTAAAAGGAGTGGGGTGGGTTTGCCACATGCAATAACCTGACCACGTTTTCTTCCTCTCCACTTTCCCCACAGCTTGGAAACAAAGAGTCGCCCTGGAAAGTTTGCTTTTGCGCCATGTCGTCTTCATCAAGGAGCATCCGACGGGAGGTGCTGCTGACTGGAGTCCTGGCGGACCAGGCCAGAGGACAGCCGTTCCACTAGCCTAGCACATGTGGGTGGAGACGTCTCCCCTCACACCCTCCCCTCCTACATCTCCGGCATCCGCCATGGTTTATTAACCAAGAAGAGCCCTGCTTTTTTAACTCCTCCTCCGTCTTTTCTCCCCTTCCCCTTCCCCTCCCCTGACCCCCCTCCCAGCCACTCCTCAAGTTTTGGCCGTCTTGGGATTTGTATGGCAGCGGTGTAACCGTGGAGAGGCCAGGGTATCACAAACTTATGGATTTTGATAAGAGAGGAGGGAAAGGGGAAAACGAGGAGAGTAGAAGAATGTCTAAAACGGGTGGAAGCCGCAGCACTCATGGGAGCCGAACAGCAGGGACCAACTCCGGAGTCTTAATGGTAGGGCCGAATTTTCGCGTTGGGAAGAAGATCGGATGCGGCAACTTTGGGGAACTTCGGCTAGGTAAGTCTTTATATGTATATATATATATGTATAAAGCATGGACTTTGACTCCCAGAATTCCCCAGCAACACATCTTAAAGCTGCCAAGATTGAAAAGTGCTGCTTTAATTCAAATCCAAATATTACATACGATCTTTGCTTCTTGAAAAATGTCTATCAGAAATAAAATGTTTTCTTCCAGAGCAAAATAATTCTCTCTCCACGTTATCTTTTTTGATAGCTTTGCAAAGCACCTTGCCCCAAATACAAATAAATGACCGGTATTTCTTAACTTATAGTATATCTTGGGATATCAAGACCGTAGTTTCTGTTGCAAAGTGATGAGGTTGTAAAATATACTGTGGCATGACTGTATTGCTTAGCAGTGACAATCCTTAACTGAATCTCACCTGTCTTAGGCAAGAACTCACCCGGATCCAAACCATTCCCAAACCTTGGTAAGATAAACCGTGGTGGTGCGGTGGTTAGAGTGCAATACTGCAGGCTGCTTCTGCTGACTGCCTGCAATTTGGCAGTTCAAATCTCACCAGGCTCAAGGTTGACTCAGCCTTCCATCCTTCTGAGTTCGGTAAAATGAGATTGTTGGGGGCAATATGCTGACTCTGTAAAACCGCTTAGAGAGGGCTGTAAAGCACTGTGAAGCAGTATATAAGTCTAAATGCTATGCTATTGCTATAAGGGCCTGCCTCTTGGGCAGGGGATTGGCTTGGAATAGCAATAGCACTTAAACTTATATACCACTTCATACGCCTTTACAGCCCTCTTTAAGCGGTTTACAAAGTCAGCATATTGTACCCAACAATCTGGATCCTCATTTTACTGACCTGAGTAGAATGAAGACTGAGTCAACCTTGAGCCACTGAGAATCGAGCTACTGGCATTCGGCAGAATTAGCCTGCAATACTGCATTCTAACCACTGTGCCACCATGGCTCTTAGAAGATCTCTAAGGTTCCTTCCAACCCTGTGATTCTATGTTCTACCTCAGTGTCAGCGAACCCATGGCACGTGTGCCAGAAGCGGCATGCGAAACCATCTCGCGACAAATGCACGGCCTCGCTGACTTCTCTTCCGCGTTCCTGTGATCAAACGTGCATCGGTCAGCTGGCCGTCACGCGCACAGGAGCGGCGGACCCCGGAAGAGCTGCGTTCCGGTACACATGTGCAGGCTGTCACCTGACCTTCTGGGTTGACATTGCACGCATGTGCGAGGCCAGCTGTTCGTCGGGCGCACTTCCATGCCGGCATCTGGGTGTTTGAGTGCCGGCTCACACATGCGCAATGGACCACCACTCTTCCGGGTATCGCCGCTCCCGTACGTGCGAAGGCCTGCGGGGCCGCGGATACCTCGTGGGATGGTTTTGTGTGCCACTTCTGGCACGCAGGCCGGCACTTGGGAATGCCAAAGTTTTGCCGACACTGTTCTACCTCCTCTTCAATTGTTCCCACCTTCCTTTTTGGATACTTTGCACTCTTTGCCAGCCCTGTGCTCCACTCGGCATGTTGGACCTGCCACCCACAGATGACCTTCATCATCTTCTTTCACGGCTGACAAGGCTGGCCTGGGCTGGCTTAGTCTGGCGGTTTGCAAGGTAGATGCTGGCTGCACCAGGTCTTTCCAAAACCATGTGTGGCCTTGTTCAAATCACATATGGGTTTCTCGTGAGGCTTTGGAAGGCTTCAAAGCTTTGTGAGAAAGCCACACATGTTTGCACCCTGCTCATACAATGCAAAACCATTAACCATGGTTTGCAAACCATACGTACAGTAATGTGTGCATTAGTATTTGAATTTCTGATCATTCGTAACTTGCACATTGGAATTCCTGGAGCGCAATAGATAATTGACTCCATGGTGGTTTGGAGAAAACCACCTGCTGTTTTGTGCCTTCCTCTGGGTACAAACTTTGATGTGGTTTCTTTTTCAGATACAGAGAAGTAAAATCCAATTATTAACTGAGTAAATTCACAACTTGAAACGGAATCCCATTTTGCAAGATGATGGTAAAGATTGTGTTACTTGAGAAGGAGATGATTTCTGCCTTAAAATCCACACCAGAGGGTTTTAATAGCACACTTAGTTAAATTGTATGTTTTCATTAATCTACAAGGGAACAGAAGCTGACACAAACTCTGCATGATACAAGACATGACATCTTTCTGCAAAATTGAATGCATCTTCGTGCTGCTTGAAACAGCTTCATAATGAAAATAATGAATACACTAGGCATAGAAGCTTGGACTGCACTTTGTAACACATTCTTTTGTCAGAAAATAACAACTTGCAAATGTTCCTATAGCCAATTAAAATTCTCTCTGTTCTTTTTGGAAATTTTCCCCCTCTTGTTTTCTAGAACTCTTCTAGCTTAGAAATATTCTTGGATTTCTTTGCACATGCTGCATGTTTGATTTATCCACACAGATTTTTAATAAGGTTTAGGTTTGGGGACAGTAGAGGCCATTCCAGAACCTTTGTTTTTCTTTCATATAAGTAAATGTTTCAAGATTGTTTTGGAGATAGATCATTCTATCTTCATTCAGATCATTTATCTTGCTGCAATATCCAACTTTTTTATGCTTCTGTTTCTTCATAGAAGAAACTTCCAGGTTTTGTAGATATTTAGTAGAATCAATTGTCCCTTCCACCTTTACAGTATCTTCTGTGCTACTGGCATTAACACTAATCCCAAAATATAATAGATTCATCCCATAGTTAATGATTGGCAAAGATGCCCTAAGGCTTTTTCTCTTGTGATTATGGCTGAAGAGTTTAAATTTTATTTTATCAGTTTCAAACAGCTTGTTCCAAACATATTTCAGTGTTATTAAACTTTTTATTTCACGTACTTTGGATTGTGACTTCTTGTGTTGAGATTAGAGAAATTTCTCTTCTGGCAATTGTCCCATGCAGATCCCTGTTGTATAAGCTTTGTCCCGTCTCCAACAGCTAAAATTTTCAGCAGGTCATTTCAGCAAATCTGGCTGGGATTTGATATCTCCAGCAGAGGTATTTTTTGGTCTTGCCTTCAACAGTTCCATACAACTTCCTTTTTTAACACCACAGACATTCCTCAGTTTACAACCCCAGTTGAACCCAAAATTTCTATTGCTAAGCGCAACATTTGTTCAGTGAATTTTGTCCCATTTTATGACCTTCCTTGCCACAGTTGTTAAGTAAATTGCTGAAGTTGTTAAGTTAGTAACATGGTTGTTAAATGAATCTGGCTTCCCCATTGACTGACTTTGCTTATCAGAAGGTTGCAAAAGGTGATCACGTGACCCCAGGACACTGCAGCCGTCATAAATGTGAGTCAGTTGCCAAGCATCTGACTTGATCATGTGATCCTGGGGATGCTGCAATGGTCATAAGTGTGAAAAAAGATCACATATGTCACTTTTTCAGTGCCGTTGAAACTTCAGATGGTCACTGTTGTACATCAAGGACTACCTATATTTCTCACAGTTGAAGTTGCTATATGGAAATATTTAGATCAGGGGTGTCCAAACTACGGCCCGCGGGCCAACTGCGGCCCGCGGGTCAGTTTTTATTGGCCCTCAGCAAATTCTAAAAGTATAATGAATATGGCCCTTTTGGGCCACCTCCCGGTGCTTGCCCAGTGGTTCGCTGCGAGGCTCGCAGCTCCTCCCCATGGGCGGGGAATAATGAAGGGAGGGGGTGGAGGAGGCGGCGAGCGGGAAAGAGGCTGCTGGCCGTTCCCGACCCCAGGAGTTGTACTCTCGCCTTCCCCGGGCCGCCTGGTGAGCTCCTCGCGCCTCCACCCCTTGGGCAGGGAATAACGAAGGGAGGGGGCGGAGGAGGCGGCGGCAAGCGGGAAAGAGGCTGCTGGCCGTGCCCGACCCCAGGAGTTGTACTCGCCTTCCCGGGCCGCCTGGTGAGCTCTCGCGCCTCCACCCCTTGGGCAGGGAATAACGAAGGGAGGCGGAGGAGGCGGCGAGCGGGAAAGAGGCTGCTGGCCGTTCCCGACCCCAGGAGTTGTACTCTCGCCTTCCCCGGGCCGCCTGGTGAGCTCCTCGCGCCTCCACCCCTTGGGCAGGGAATAACGAAGGGAGGGGGCGGAGGAGGCGGCGGCAAGCGGGAAAGAGGCTGCTGGCCGTGCCCGACCCCAGGAGTTGTACTCTCGCCTTCCCCGGGCCGCCTGGTGAGCTCCTCGCGCCTCCACCCCTTGGGCAGGGAATAACGAAGGGAGGGGGCGGAGAAGGCGGCGGCAAGCGGGAAAGAGGCTGCTGGCCGTGCCCGGCCCAGCAGTTCTATCCTCGCCTTCCTCGGGCAGGGAATAACGAAGGGAGGGGGGGAGGTGGCGGCGGCAAGCGCGAAAGAGGCTGCTGGCCGTGCCCGACCCCAGGAGTTGTACTCTCGCCTTCCTCGGGCAGGGAATAACGAAGGGAGGGGGGGAGGTGGCGGCGGCAAGCGCGAAAGAGGCTGCTGGCCGTGCCCGACCCCAGGAGTTGTACTCTCGCCTTCCTCGGGCAGGGAATAACGAAGGGAGGGGGGGAGGAGGCGGCGGCAAGCGCGAAAGAGGCTGCTGGCCGTGCCCGGCCCAGCAGTTCTATCTCGCCTCGGCCGCCTGGTGAGGCTCCTCGCGCCTCACCCCTTGGGCAGGGAATAACGAAGGAGTTTCAAGTTCATACCAAATACAAAACAAAGTTAAGATCAGGTGTCCAAACTTGGTCTCTTTAAGACTTATGGATTCAGTTCCCAGAGTTCCTCAGCCAGCTTTGCTGGCTGAGGACTCTGGGAGTTGAAGTCCACAAGTCTTAAGGGACCAAGTTTGGACACCCTGGCCAAGATGAATGAATATGAAACATTTTCCCCTTAAATGAAGATGATATCCACATATTGTTGCTTTTAGTAGACTGACTGTATCCATCTGTATTGTAATGTCCCAGGTTTTCAGGCCGCATGCCTTTCTGAATAATTATATTTAAAAATATTACATTAAAATCAACATAACACAAACACACATGTACACAAACATAGAGATACACATGCACATATATATAACTCACACACATATAGTATACTTAAGCCTAAACTGTGCATAGGGACTACCCAGACGGCTGAAAAAAGTGATTTCTGACAGGTTCTCACACTTTTGACTGGTCCTCACACGTACAACTATCTTTACATTTTGCACCCTATCTTGTAACCGTGGTGAAGAGAAGCAGTTGTGAAATGAGTGATATGGTTGTTAAAAATGCTGCAATGGGCATAAATGTGAGGATGGTCATAAGTGTGAGGACTGGTCAGAAATTACTTTTTTTAGCCCTCTGAGTAGTTTCTATGCCCATAGCCACATCCACTCAGTCACATGAGCAGTTAGCCACGCCCACCAGTCACATGACCACCAAGCCACACCCCAAAATAAGCCACGCCCATCCCCCCCCCCCCGGTGGCCCGGGCCTTTGCTTATTTTTCTGTATTTGGCCCTCACTCAAAAAAGTTTGGACACCCCTGATTTAGATATTTCTTTTTTTATAGCGTTCCTTTGTTTTGTGAGGCTCAACAATTTTGTTTTCAAATGCTCAGTTGCTTAGAGGAGCCCACACAGGTAGTCCATGACATACAAATAAAATTGGGACCAGAATTTCTGTTGCTAAGCTGAGTGGTTCTTAAGTGAATTATGCCCAATTTTATCACCTTTTTTTGCAGAACAGAACAGAATAGAATAGAATAACAGTTGGAAGGGACCTTGGAGGTCTTCTAGCCCAACCCCCTGCTTAGGCAGGAAATCCTATACCATTTCAGACAAATGGTTATCCAATGTTTTCTTTAAAATTCCAGTGTTGGAGCATTTACAACTTCTGGAAGCAAGTTGTTCCATTGATTAATTGTTCTAACTGTCAGGAAATTTCTCCTTAGTTTTAGGTTGCTTCTAACAATAACAGAGTTGGAAGAGACCTTGGAGGTCATCTAGTCCAATCCCCTGCTCACGCAGGAGACCTGTACTAGGGATTCGAACCGCCGAACTGCCAATCTTTCTGATTGACAAACTCAGTGTCTTAATCCCTAAGCCACCTAGTCAGGTGGCTTCTCTCCTTAATTAGTTTCCATCCATTGCTTCTTGTCCTGCTCTCAGGTGCTTTGGAGATTAACTTGACTCCCTCTTCTTTGTGGCAGCCCCTGAGATATTAGAACACTGCTATCATGTCTCCCCTAATCCTTCTTTCCATCAAACTAGACATACCCAATTCCCGCAACTGTTCCTTATATGTTTTATCCTCGAGTTGCCTAATCATCTTTGTTGCTCTTCTCTGCACTCTTTCTAGAATCTCAACATCTTTTTTACATCGTGGCGACCAAAACTGGACGCAGCATTCCAAGTGTGGCCTTACAAAGGCATGATAAAGTGGTATTAACACTTCGCGTGATCTTGATTCTACGCTTCTATTTATGCAGCCTAGAACTGTGTTGGCTTTTTTGGCAGCTGCTTGCTCTTATTTAAATGGTTGTCCGCTAGGACTCCAAGATCCCTCTCACAGTTATTGCTATTGCGCAAGATACCACGTATACTGTACCTGTGCATTATATGTGATACCAAGCTCAATAGCTCTTATGGGAATTGTGCCCAACTTTTATCACCTTTTTTGCCATTTGTTAAGTGAATCATAGTAGTTGTTACATGAATCATGGTTGTCAAAAGAATCCAGCTTCTCCCATTGACTTTGCTTGTCAAAAGTCAGCTGGGAAGGTCACAAATGGTAATTGCTTGTCTCTGGGATGCTGCAACCGTCTTGCTGGTTCAATCTTAGTTTCACATTATAACAGCTGCAGAACTAAAAGACTTGGTCCACTCCATGGGAAAATGTTGTAAGGCTGTAATTCATGCTAAATAGACTAGAATAGAATAGAATTTTTTTTTTTATTGGCCAAGTGTGATTGAACACACAAGGAATTTGTCTTGGTGCATATGCTCTCAGTGTACATAAAAGAAAAGATACGTTCATCAAGGTACAACATTTACAACACAATTGATGATCAATATATCAATATAAATCATAAGGATTGCCAGCAACAAGTTATAGTCATACAGTCCTAAGTGGAAAGAGATTGGCGATGGGAACTATGAGACGATTAATAGTAGTGCAGATTCAGTAAATAGTCTGACAGTGTTGAGGGAATTATTTGTTTAGCAGAGTGATGGCCTTCGGGAAAAAACTGTTCTTGTGTCTAGTTGTTCTGGTGTATTCACTGACATGGTGATAATTTTTGTATATCTCATTTTTCCTACGTGTTTAACTTTTCTTCTTTATACCGTAACTGCTATTCTAATAGCAAATCCTTCATAAAAGTTATTGCGTTACATTCTTGATTCTTTCCATTGATATATAATTTTATGGTACTACCAAAAAAAAAAAAAAAGTGGTATTGTTAGCTAGTTTTAGAAAATACACTTTCCCCAAAAGGTTTCCACAATTTTGGCCACTACTGTAAATGTGTCCTATTGACAGTGAACCTCTCAACTCTGGGTAACCAGTTGATCCCCAGAACCAAGTAGCGTTGCTGATATTTCCAGATGATAAACACGTCTGCCAATCCTACTCTATTAGGACTAAAGTTTTCCCTTGCAAATGCAGAGGATTATCGGGTTTCTTTCCTTCACTTTTGTGCATGCTATTTAATTAATCTTCCATTATCCTCCCTAGAGACCTTTGGCATATATGTCAGGCAGCCAATTAAATTCCCATTTAACCAATTAGAAAAAAAAGAGAGGAGAGGAGGCTGGTAGATAGTGAAAGACTAAATTTGGGTGGAGAAGGTAGAGGTGCAAGTTTGCTATACAAAATAAATTAGATAAACAGAGAGAAATCTGTTTTTTAAATCAACAGGTAAGTCCTTGACTTACAATCATTTGTTTAGTGGCCCACCGCTTGAAGTTTTCAGGCCCTGTTTACTGTTTTTCACATTTATGACCATTGCAGCATTCCTATGGTCACGTGTTCAAAATTCAAATGCTTGGCAACTGGTATGTATTACGATGGTTACAGTATCCCACGGTCTTGTGATCACTTTTTGCGATCTTCTGACAGGTAAAGTCAATGGAGGAGCCAGCTTCACTTAACTGTATTACTAACTTAACAACTCGAGTAATTCACTTAACAACTGTGGCGAGAAAGGTTGTAAAATAGGGCAAAATGCACTCAACAACTTATTGTTGCTTGGCAATGGAAATTTGGGGCTCAATTATGGTCATAAGTCGAGGACACCTGTCCAGGGAACGCTGATTTCTCCCAGCACAGTTTATATACCATATTTTATTTTTAATAACTTGAGAGAGAGGAAACATCTCTTAATAAGGTCTTTGGAATTTTGTCTATTTGAGGGTTTTCTGCCGCAAATTGCTTCCAGTACATAATTTACTAAGGGTACCTAGACAATGATGAGGAGGAAAAAATCAAAAATTTCTCATGATCTTAAACAACCCTGCCCAGGACCCTCCTCAGAAGGATTCATAATGTGAATCTTTTCTATTCATACATTTAACTCTGTGCCTATACAGGTAGTCCTCGACTTATGCCCGCAATTGAGCCCAAAATTTCTTGTTGTTAAGTGAGACCTTTGTTATGTTAGTTTTGCCCCATTTTACAATCTTTCTTGACTCAGTTGTTAAGTGAATCGCTGCAGTTGATAGGTCAGTAACCTGGTTGTTAAGTGAATCTGGCTTCCCCATTGACTTTGCATGTCAAAAGGTTGCAAAGGGGGATCACATGATCCCAGGACATTGCAACGGTCATCAATATGAACCCGTCGCCAAACATCTGAATTGTGATCACATGATCATGGGGCTGCTGCAAAGGTCGCAATGGTGAAATGCGGTCATAAATCACTTTTTCAGTGCCGTTGTAACTTTGAACGGTCACTAAATGAACTGTTGTAAGTCGAGGACTACGTGTATACTGAAAGTCAAGGCAATCTGTGTTTGATTAATGTTATTAATGAATTATTTTCAGAGAAGACATTACACTCCAGAAGATAGGCTCAAGTTACAGAAAGATCTTGACAGACTTGAACATTGGGCGCTATCTAACAAAATGAAATTCAACAGTGAAAAAAGTAAGGTTCTACATTTAGGCCAAAAAAAACAAAATGCACCAGTACCGTATATGTGGTACCTTGCTCAATAGTAGTAACTGTGAGAGGGATCTTGGAGTCCTAGTGGACAACCATTTAGATATGAGCCAGCAGTGTGCAGCAGCTGTTAAAAAAGCCAACACAGTTCTGGGCTGCATAAACAGAGGGATAGAGAATCAAGATCACGTGAAGTGTTAGTGCCACTTTATAATGCCTTGGTAAGGCCACACTTGGAATATTGCATCCAGTTTTGGTCGCCACGATGTAAAAAAGATGTTGAGACTCTAGAAAGAGTGCAGAGAAGAGCAACAAAGATGATTAGGGGACTGGAGGATAAAACATATGAAGAATGGTTGTAGGAACTGGGTATGTCTAGTTTAACAAAAAGAAGGACTAGGGGAGACATGATAGCTGTGTTCCAATATCTCAGGGGTTGCCACAAAGAAGAGGGAGTCGGGCTGTTCTCCAAAGCACCTGAGGGCAGAACAAGAAGCAATGGGTGGAAACTGATCAAAGAAAGAAGCAACTTAGAACTAAGGAGAAATTTCCTGACAGTTAGAACAATTAATAAGTGGAACGACTTGCCTTCAGAAGTTGTGAATGCTCCAACACTGGAAATTTTTAAGAAAATGTTGGATAACCATCTGACTGAGATGGTGTAGGTTTCCTGCCTGGGCAGGGGGTTGGACTAGAAGGCCTCCAAGGTCCCTTCCAACTCTGTTGTTATGTTATGTTATGTTATGTTACAGTTACTGTATTTAGGAATGTTTAAAGATCAAAAGTCAAATGAATAAGGAAGTGCTTAGAAGAAAATGGTAATGAGTTCAAACATTTAATGTAATTTCTGTAATAAATTATCTATGGGCCTGACTTTTGGTACACACTGTAATTTCCATTTAATCCTTTGGCCTTGTTCTCAGGGATGGTGGGCGAGGGGGGAAATATTGACAGGGAATGAAAAGTTCCTCTTTAAAATTAAATATAGGTAACATTGTCAAATGGCCCGCTCTGTTCTGTGATATTAAAGTCTTGCATTTTATAATGCATGAAGTCATTTGAACAGTTTGCCTTCAACTGCTTCTGATGAAGAAGAGCTTGAAATGCATTTGAGCTTCAGCAACAAACTTTGAAGTCATGTTTCTTTTTTATGTTACTTGTGGAATATAAAATCACCCTGTTTCTTCTTAGCCAGTTGTGAGCTTCCTTACCTTCTGTCCTCTGGCTTTAGTGCTGTTTTCATTATTATGGTTGGTCTTAATAGTCGGGCAGATGTTTAGACTGAATTTGGCGTGTTCTTATCCACCTATCAAGTTTTTCCCAACAACCAGGGATAGCCAGACGTCATTATTTGATGGTTTTGAAGGTATCGTCGCAGGATGTAAGCTGTTCCAAGTAAAGCTGCCTTTTGCAATTGACTGATGGAGATTTTGTCAATGCTGGTGGTGTTCCAATGGTGCTCCAGTTGTTTTGGGATTGCACCCAAGACACCGACTAGCACTGGTACAATCTTGGCTTTCTTTTGCCACAGTCATTCTACATCAATTTGCAGGCCTTTGTATTTTGTGATCCCCTCCCCCCAGTTCTTTCTCTTCTCTTCTACTGTTTCTTGGTACAGGTAGTCCTTGACTCACAACAGTTCATTTAATGACTGTTCAAAATGACAACGGCACTGAAAAAAGTGACTTATGACCATTTTTCACACTTACGACCAGTGCAGCGTTCCCGTGGTCATGTGATCGAAATTCAAATGCATGACAACATATTCATATTTATGACGGTTGCAGTGTCCTGGGGTCATGTGATCCCCTTTTGTGACCTTCTGATAAGGGGAAGCCAGATTCACGTGTTATTCACTTAACAGCTGCAGTGATTCATTTAACAACAATAAAGCAACAATAAAATGGAGCAAAATTCACGTAAAAAAAGTCTCACATAGCAACAAACATTTTGGGCTCAATTGTGGTCGTTAAGTCAAGGACTGCTTGTACTCCAGTAGTGGTATTCTATCTGGTTCGGACAAACCGGTAGTAGTGGCATCAGGAGGCTCCGCCCACCTGCCCGGATATCATCACATCCTGTTTTTGACATTCTGCGCATGCGCAGAAGGTTCTGCGCATGCGTGGAGGTGGCATGTGTGAGCGAAGCTAGCGCGCACACACTCACATATGTGAACCGGTAGTGAAGGTAAGTAAGTACCACCTCTGCTGTACTCTCATACCCACCCTTAAGAATCTTTGTCTTTCTTATCAACGGTGTTTAATTATTTTTATTTTTACCAGCTCCTAGATTTCATGGTTACTTTAACTAAGCCCTCCTGTGATGCTTTAATGCAGGGGTCTCCAACCTTGGCAACTTTAAGCCTGGTGGACTTCAACTCCCAGAATTCCCCAGCCAGCCAGGTATTCTGGGTGTTGAAGTCCTCCAGGCTTAAAGTTGCCAAGGTTGGAGACCCCTGCTCTAATGATAACAGCAAAAATAAAATAAAATAGGATTCATTGTGGAGTTGGATCCAGGAAGTCTGACAACATACACATTGTAATATCACAATACCCGGTTTGGACCTTTTGCATGTGACATCACTATGCATGTACAAAAGAGGGAAGGAAGGGAAAGTACAAGCTTTCATGACTGTTGCCAGTCCTTCGAGATAGGCCAGGTCCAAAATAGATTCCATATGTTAGAATTGAACTTACACGAGATAGAACCAAGCTATTTGTAGGGCCTCCTTTCCCCGTTGTTTCTGTTCAGATGTACAGGTAGTCCTTGACTTAACGACTGTAGTTGAGCCAGCAATTTTGATGGTGAGTCATGACAGTAGGCCATTACATGACTGTGAGTGATCTTATGACATTTTTTTGCGGCTGTCATTAAGTGAACACTGTGGTTATTAGGCAGGGGTGAAATCTAGAAATTTTCCCTGCCGGTTCTGTGGGCGTGGCTTAATTGGTGGGCGTGGCTTGGTGGTCAGGTGACCCGGTGGGCATGGCTTGGTGGTCAGGTGACTGAATGGCCATGGCCAATAATAATAAATAATAAAAATAATAAAGTATACAAAAGTTGGGAGCACACAGGTCTACCTTCTTTAAAAATAGAGGCACCAGTCTACTAATTGTCTTTCTTGGGAGCGCACCAGTCTACCTTCTTCAATAGAGGCACCAGTCTACTAGCCGCCTACAGCTGTAGTGCGGCCCTTTGAAGCGCTGGGCAGTCATTTAAGGCTGTTTGCAGCTATATCACCACCGAGAGCTTTAGGGACAGAAAAGAGGAACAGCGAGGCGGAGCAGGGGGAGGGATTTTTGCTACTGGTTCTCTGAACTACCCGCCCTCATTGCTACCAGATCGTGCAATCCAGTGCGAACCGGGAGCATTTCACCCCTGTTATTAAGCGAGCCCATTGTTTTATATGGGGTGCTTTTTGTCAGGAACTGGAAGTACCATAAATGCCGATTTCTGGGAAATAAGTACCAAATCTCAATGTCAGCCTCCACTCCAGTCTTCATATGCTTTTGAATGATTATATCAGTAGATAGAATGTAAACTGTTTATTTCTGTATTATAAACTGTTAAGGAAATGAGATGTATCATACCTCCGTCCAGGGTGAAGGAAAGGAGCCTATTAAGGGTGTCGGCTGACATAACAGGGGGAGGGATAATTAACTACTGTGTTTTATCAGCGCGCGCTTTTCTAACCGACACTGCATTCCTAAGTTGACTGACATCCAGAGACCTGTGGAAGAAGATTACCACGAGGGGCCGTGAAGGAGTTGGCATTGGACCAGACCAGCCTGACCTCCTGGAGGAGGAGGGACAATTGGGGGGATATGATATGTTAGCTATATTTTGTCTCAGTTCCAGCTTTGCTTGGCTGCAATCCAGACTGTAAAAGTAAAAGTACTTGTTTTCATTCCAAATGAAGTCAAGGTGAATTCTTTCCTTTTTATTGTCGGAGGTAGCTTGACATTCAGTCACATGACTGTGGGATGCTACAGACAGCTATAAATGCCGGCCAGTTGCAGAACACCCAAAATACAGTCATGTGACTATGGGTGGCAGGCAAGGCGGACGTTGGAAGTTCGAATCAGGTCGTAAGTACCTTTTCAGGGTCCGTTGTAACTTCGAAGGGTCGCTAAGTGACCCTTTTGTAAGTCGAGGATGACCTGTAGTAGAAGCATGCTCCAGATCAGTGGTGGGTTGCCCCCTGTTCGGATTGGTTCGCAAGAACCAGTAGTAAAATCGATGGGAGGCTCCGCCCACCGACCCAGATGTTGTCATAAGCGCCTGCGCAGAAGCGCACACGAATGAAGCAAGTGCGCATATGCACTCCCATTGCAAACCAGTAAGTAAGGGTAAGTAGAACCCACCCCTTCTCCAGATTCTTTCAAATCATCGTGCTAGACCAGGGGTGTCCAAACTTGGTCCCTTTAAGACTTTTGGACTTCAACTCCCAGAGTTCCTCAGCCAGCTTTGCTGGCTGAGGAACTCTGGGAGTTGAAGTCCAAAAGTCTTAAAGGGACCAAGTTTGGACACCCCTGTGCTATTTATTTATTTATTTATTTATTATTTAAATTTATATACCGCCCTATCTCCCAAAAGGACTCAGGGCGGTTTACAGGCATATAAAACATCAGTATACAAAATTAAAATAATCTTTAAAAAACTTATTCCAGTGCCCTATCATTTAAAATAGAAATATAAATATTAAAATCAATTTAAAACCCCTATAAAATTTAAAATCTAAGCCAGTCCTGCACAGATGAATAAATGTGTCTTGAGCTCGCGACGGAAGGTTCGAAGGTCCGGAAGTTGACGGAGTCCTGGGGGGAGCTCGTTCCAGAGGGCGGGAGCCCCCACAGAGAAGGCCCTTCCCCTGGGCGTCGCCAGACGACACTGCCTAGCTGACGGCACCCTGAGGAGTCCCTCTCTGTGAGAGCGCACGGGTCGGTGAGAGGTATCTGGTCGCAGTAGGCGGTCCCGTGATAACCCGGCCCTATGCCATGGAGCGCTTTAAAGGTGGTCACCAAAACCTTGAAGCGCACCGGAAGGCCACAGGTAGCCAGTGCAGCCTGCGCAGGATGGGTGTTATGCGGAGCCACGAGGGCTCCATCTATCACCCGCGCAGCCGCATTCTGGACTAACTGTAGCCTCCGGATGCCCTTCAAGGGAGCCCCATGTAGAGAGCGTTGCAGTAATCCAGGCGAGACGTCACGAGGCGTGAGTGACCGTGCATAGGGCCTCCCGGTCCAGAAAGGCGCAACTGGCGCACCAGGCGAACCTGGTAGAACGCTCTCCTGGAGGCGGCCGTCAAATGATCTTCTAGAGACAGCCGCTCATCCAGGAGGACGCCTAAGTTGCGCACCCTCTCCATCGGGGCCAGTGACTCGCCACCGATGGTCAGCCGCGGATTTAGCTGACTGTACCGGGATGCGGCATCCACAGCCACTCTGTCTTGGAGGATTGAGCTTGAGCCTGTTTCTCCCCATCCAGACCCGCACGGCCTCCAGACACCGGGACAGCACTTGATAACCGTTGGGGTGGTCCGGTGTGAAAAGTACAGCTGGGTGTCATCCGCATACAGCTGGTACTTCACACCGAAACCACTGATGATCTCACCCAGCGGCTTCATGTAGATGTTAAACAGAAGGGGCGAGAGAATCGACCCCTGCGGCACCCCACAAGTGAGGCGCCTCGGGGCCGACCTCTGCCCCCCTGTCAACACCGACTGCGACCGGTCGGAGAGATAGGAGGAGAACCACCGATAAACGGTGCCTCCCACTCCCAAACCCCCCAACCGGCGCAGCAGGATACCATGGTCGATGGTATCGAAAGCCGCTGAGAGGTCTAATAGGACCAGGGCTAGACCATAGACATCAAACTTGATCGCATCATGTGATGTATCGCGAGGTTTTTTTGCCTTTACGGAGCCAGGGTGGGTGTGGCTGCGCGTGACGCATCTGGCCCTCAGGCCACCAGTTTGACACCTCTGTACATCTCAGTGGCAAGATCTGCCCTATGAAATTTGGACAGACCCAACCTTGTTAGGTTACGAAACTAATCAAGGAGAGAAGCAACCTGGAATTAAGGAGAAATTTCTTAGGTAAGAACAGCTTGCCTTTAGAAATTATGGGTGCTTCCTCACTAGAGGTTTTTAATAAGAGACTGGATAGCCATTTGTCTGAAATGGTATAGGGCAGTGATGGCGAGTGCCGGGTGCCCAAACCGGAATGTGTGTGCGTGTGCCAGAGCGCCGGAAACCCGAAGACCAGATGGCCGGTGCGCATGTGCTCGTCAGCCAACTGGTCTTTGGGTTTCAGCTGGTCTTTGCACATGCCGGAGCACCGGAAACCAAAAGAGCAGCTGGTGACAGCACGCGTGCCCACAGAGCGGGCTTTGCGTGCCATCACGGGTATAGGGTCTCCTGCTTAGCAGGTGTTTTGTCTCCTTCCCCACTTCAGATCCACGAGCTGGCTTTCAGCCAGTGGATTCACGGCTCTTATCAGTCCTGGCAGAGAAATCGCAGCTGCCTGCCAAAGTTCAAACAAATGAGTCACGTAGCAAGACTTTTAGCTCTCTTTGAAACGGTTCAGCTAAACTTTTGCTTCCCGTGGAGTGAGAGCAGTCCCAAAGCGCCTTACATATCTTCCTTTTGATGATGCCGCCTCTCTAATCTTCTGAAGTGCGGGTCAAGCCAAGCTTGATTATTATCATCAGCTGGGTCTGAAGGCGTAGCCTGGGGAAGGGAGGAATCAGGGGATGACGGCCTCATTACGTCCTCCGAGGTGCAGTTGGGGATGTTAATCAGAATATTTTGAGGTTGAGGAAACTTTCAGCACAGCACATAATTTCTTCCAGAAAAGAAACCTCAGAGTGGTTCTTTCTTTGGTCATGAATATGGTGGTAGTATATTGGAAAGATGTCTCTCCCAAGGACACCCAAATCTGGTGTGCAACAGGCCTGGAAATAGAAGCATATCTCCCCTACTTTATTGCAGCCTTCCTTCATTCCTTCTCTCCCTCCCTCCCTCCTTAATCCTTCCTTATTTCCTTCCTCCCTTCCCTTCCCTTCCCTTCTCTCCTTCCCTAACCCTCCCTTATTTCCTTCCTTCCTTCCTTTTTTCCCTTCCCTTCCCTTCCCCTCTCTCCTTCCCTAACCCTCCCTTATTTCCTTCCTTCCTTCTTTCCCTTCCCTTCCCTTCCCTTCCCCTCTCTCCTTCCCTAACCCTCCCTTATTTCCTTCCTTCCTTCCTTCCAAGTACTTGCGAGTATTTAGAATCAAAGGTCAGAGGCAAAGTCTACATGATGTGAGGAAGCAGGTGCTGGGATGATGCATTACACTAATGAAATGCAAGGACAAATTACTTTGGGAAGCAGGGGGGGGGTGATGGCAGTGGTGGCTCACAGCTTTTTAGCAATGACTTAATGCATTCATGTTCCAACATTAAAAATTTGTGTGGGACACCAGCACGTTGCATTATAATTGAAATATTTATAGCCCATGGGTTTCTTTAGCCAGGAGGAGTAGAAGGGAGCAAATAGTGAAAGGTTTTCTATAGTATGATAGCTGTTTTTTTAAAAAAACCAGACTGGTAAAGGCTGATGCAAATAAAGCAATATGTATAGAAAGAAGATGGCAGAAATATCAACAACCTCAGATATGCAGATGATGATACCACTCTAATGGCAGAAAGCGAAAAGGAACTAAAGAGCCTCTTGATGCGGGTGAAGGAGGAGAGTGCAACAGTTGGCTTGAAACTCAACATTAAGGAAACTAAGATCATGGCATCCGGGCCTCTCAATTCCTGGAAAATAGATGGGGAAGAAATGGAGGTAGTGACAGATTTTATTTTCTTGGACTCCCAGATCACTGCAGATGGGGACTGCAGCCAAGAAATTAAAAGACGCTTGCTCCTGGGGAGGAAAGCTATAGCAAATCTAGACAGCGTATTAAAAAGCAGAGACATCACTCTGCCAACAAAAGTGCGCATAGTCAAAGCTATGGTTTTCCCAGTTGCAATGTATGGCTGTGAAAGTTGGACCATAAGGAAGGCTGAGCACCAAAGAATTGAGGCCTTTGAACTCTGGTGTTGGAGAAGATTCCTGCGAGTCCCTTCGACTACAAGGCGATCCAACCGGTCAGTCCTAGAGGAGATCAACACTGACTGCTCTTTAGAAGGCCAGATCCTGAAGATGAAACTCAAATATTTTGGCCACTTAATGAGAAGGAAGGACTCACTGGAGAAGAGCCTAATGCTGGGAATGATGGAGGGCAAAAGAAGAAGGGGACGACAGAGAACGAGGTGGCTGGATGGAGTCACTGAAGCAGTCGGCGTGAGCTTAAATGGGCTCCAGAGGATGGTAGAGGACAGGAAGGCCTGGAGGAACGTTGTCCATGGGGTCGCGATGGGTCAGACACGACTTCGCAACTAACAACAATAGAAAGAAGATATGGCTTCTCCACCCTACAAATGAAGGTGTATTTTGCAGAGCTCAGATCATAGCTCTTAATATGACACATGGGGGAAAACAATCCTAGCAAATGTATTGAATTAATTCAACATAGGAATTTTTTGGTATTAATTCAAAACAAATTTGTCTTTTATCTCATCCCTAACTATTGCTAATTGCCTCTCCTGTATTTTTATTGGAGCCATCCATTTTGGGGCGATAAAGATATTATCTAATTATGAGAAAAATAATTGTGATTTTTTTTGGATGTGTTTCTTCAAAATCTCATGATGCATGAGAGAGCAAGTTTCATTAACTCAGGGGTCACATACAAGTAATCCTTGACTCACAACCGTTCTTTTAATAACTCTTTGGAATAGCAATAGCACTTAGATTTATATACCGCTTTACAGTGCTTTACAGTGTTCTAAGCGGCTTACAGAGTCAGCATATTGCCCCCAACAATTTGGGTTCTCGTTTTACCGATCTCAGAAGGATGGAAGGCTGAGTCAGTCTTGCACCCTGTCAGGATTGAACTCCTGGCTATGGGTAGAGTTAGCATGCAATCCTGCACTCTTAACCATCCTATTTGCATGTCTGGAAGCTCTAATTAAGAAAGTAATGTGGTGCATATTCCCACTTCCTCATCCTCCCCCTGTTCCCCCCCCCCTTCTTCTAACCTGTTTGCTCAATCAACATTTCATGGCATTTTGAAAGTTTCACACTTTTTGTGTGTGACTTCAATCAAAGTAACAAAAGTGAATTTTATACGGAGGGGTGTGTGTGTGTGTGTGTGTTTTAAACAGAGCCTCCTGGGGTGGTACTGGTTTCACTCTGGACTTGTTTTCGGTTTGCATGTTTGCAGTCAGCACCCACGTAAAAGCAAATATTTAAGTGTTAAATAGGGCTCTATAAATGTAATATTAAAAGAGAAAATTGGGCAATGTTGCTTTGGCCAACAAAGGAATTAGATCCTGAAGGGCATTAAGCTCTCCACCCATTGCTCTTAAAAAAGAAAGCCTTGAATGCCTGCTTTTTAGTTGAGTGTTTTGAAAACGAATCTACCATTCCAGCATATTTTCAAAAGGTTCTTCTTAGTCTGTATCCATCCTTTCAGTTTACAGATGAAGACTTGAGAGGGAAATAAAATATAAATATCACAGAAGAGTAGCTGGCGATGGACATGGTGTTGACAGGAGGGATTTAGTTCCTGGGAACATGGTGTGTGTTACTAAGATGATGGTCTACTTAGGCCAAGAGGGAGTCCATGGAGAAAGACTTTGAGAATTATGAGTTTTGGCTGAAGAGCAGCACAATTGGATGCTTTAAGGATGGGGGTTGGGAATGAAAACCCAGGATAAAGAACTTCAGACAGAAATCTGTGCCCTTCTGGAATAAATCAAAGGATCATTGTTCTAAGTCCTGTTAACCTACTCAAGGAAAAACCAGGAAGTCAATTACCTGATAAAAGCATGGGAAAGAAATAAAGTGACCTTGAACTCTTATGACAGGAAGACAAATATGGTTCTAATGGCTACAACTGAGACCTGATGAGGTCTCATAATTGGATGAAAGAAAGTTGAAAGAGGCAACTTCTTGAGAGGAATAAAAGCAAGAGTAAGTGGAATTTCTTTGGGTAATTGCCCACATCTGCACACAGGTTCTGGGTAGTCCTCCACTTATCACAAGTGAGGCCAAAATCTCTGTTGCTAATTGAGACTTTTAATTGAGTTTTTCCCTCATTTTTACAATGTTTGACATTTTTACGACGTTTGCCACAGTTTTGTTTTTTTTTTACATTTATACCCCGCCCTTCTCCGAAGACTCAGGGCGGCTTACAATGTATAAGGCAATAGTCTCATTCTATTTGTATATTTTTACAAAGTCAACTTATTGCCCCCCCAACAATCTGGGTCCTCATTTTACCTACCTTATAAAGGGTGGAAGGCTGAATGAATTTTAAATGAATCACTGCAGTTGTTCAGTTAGTCACCTGGTAGTTATGTAAATCTGGCTTCCCCGTTAACTTTGCTTGTCAGAAGGTCGCAAACAGTGATCACATGACTTTGGGACGCTACAACCGTCATAAATATGAGTCAATTGCCATGCTTCTGAATTTTGATCAGGTGGCCATCAGGATGCTGCAACAGTCCTATGTGTGAAAAATGGTCATAAGTCACTTTTTTAGTGTCATAACTTTAAGAGCCATGGTGGTGCAGTGGTTGGAATGCAGTACTGCAGGCTAATTCACTGCTCACTGCTGGAGTTCGATTCTCACTGGCTCAAAGTTGACTCAACCTTCCATCTTCCTGAGGTCAGTAAAATGAGGACCCAGATTGTTGGGGGCAATAGGCTGACTCTGTACACCTCTTAGAGAGGGGCTGTAAAGAATTGTGAAATGGTATATAAATCTATATATCACTTCATATATAATATTTATATATTGTGGGACGCGGTGGCTCAATAGCTAGCTCGTCGATCAAAAGGTCGGCAGTTCAGCGGTTCGAATCCCTAGTGCTGCGAAACGGGGTGAGCTCCCGTTCCTTGTCCCAGCTTCTGCCAACCTAGCAGTTCGAAAGCACGTAAAAAATGCAAGTAAAAAATAGGGACCACCTTTAGTGGGAAGGTAACAGCGTTCTGTGCGCCTTTGGCGTTGAGTCATGCCGGCCACATGACCACGGAGACGTCTTCGGACAGCGCTCTTCGGCTTTAAAACGGAGATGAACACTGCCCCCTAAAGTCAAGAACGACTAGCACATATGCACGAGGGGAACCTTTACCTTTAAACCTATATAAAACTAAGTGCTATTGCTATTGAACAGTCACTAAGTGAACAGTTGTAAGTCAAAGACAGCCTGTACTTCATGCTCTTATGACAGTATGGGTTAAAATATGAAAGACTGACTTTAAAAAATGCCCACTTAATTATTTATTATAGCCACCCATCTCAAACAAATGACTCTGGGTGGTGAAGAAATAAGATTTTGAATGCACGAGAAAATCCTCAACATACAACTATTCATTTATCAACTGTTCGAAGTTAACACTTAAAAACCGGTACTTACAGCTGGTTCTTCTACTTAGAACCATCACTGCATCTCCACAGTCATGTGATCAAAATTTGGTACTTGGCCATTGCCATGTATTTAGGACAGTTCAGTGTCCGAGGGTCATGCAGTCGCAGATGGTTTCCGACAAGCAAAGTCAGTGGAGGAACCCGGGCTCACTTAACGGCAATGATTCACTTAACAACCATGGCAAATAAGATTGTGAAATTGAGCGCGACTCACTTCACCACCACCTTGTCTGGCAACAGAAATTCTGGTCCCCCTAGTGGTCATAAGTCGAGGACCACCTGAACCTACTAAAAATGATTGTAAACTCCCTTGAGTTTGACTCCTAGTGGTTACCTTTATCTATGTCTCTGAAGCTTTACTGGAAACAATTTGGAAATGGCTTTCCGTTGCTTCCTTCCCAGGTTGCTCTTTGCCTTCCCAATCAAAAGCTCTGGGATTTTCAAGCAATCTCTGTCTCATGTTACACCACCAAGGTCCAGTCGTGCTTATCTTCCCTAAAATCAGCCAAGGCGGGTTAGATTCTGCCACCTGCTGTGATTGGTGACTACCGCCAATCAACCATTCAGGCTGAACAGGTGGATGATTTTCCCACAACCGATTGAAGTAGTAACGATGAGGACATTAATCATCTCACCATACCTGGGAGACTCATTTATTTGTTTATTTTGCAAATTGTATATGGCAGACCATCCTTAATCCAATAACTCCAGCTGGCTAACCAAGCAAGAAGAAGAAAAGCATTCAAACCAGTGAAAGGACCAGCGCAAGACACCAGTTAAAATAATCCGTTCCTTAACAATGCAGAGCAAACACAGCCAGGCTCTGTTAGCAATTTTTAGGAACCCTGAAAGGCCAACAGAGTCAAAATATGTTCTGCCACTTGTGAATTTTTCAAAAAATTCCTGATGTTTTGCCGACAGCTTTCCCATTCAAAGAGGAAGACACAAAAAAAAATCAAGTGTGTGTGTGCGCGCGCGTGCGCGTACACACACACTATTTATCTATCTATCTATCTATCTATCTATCTATCTATCTATCTATCTATCTATCTATCTATCTATCTATCATCTACCAGCCTACATCTATCTATGTCTGTCTGTCTGTCTGTCTGTCTATCTATCTATCTATCTATCTATCTATCTATCTATCATCTACCTACCTACCTACCTACATCCATCCATCCATCCATCCATCCATCCATCCATCCATCCATCCATCCATCCATCTATCTATCTATCTATCTATCTATCTATCTATCTATCTATCTATCTATCTATCTATCTATCTATCTATCTATCTATCTATCTATCATCTACCTACCTACCTACATCCATCCATCCATCCATCCATCCATCTATCTATCTATCTATCTATCTATCTATCTATCTATCTATCTGTCTATCATCTACCAGCCTACATCTATCTATGTCTGTCTGTCTGTCTGTCTGTCTGTCTGTCTGTCTATCTATCTATCTATCTATCTATCTATCTATCTATCTATCTATCTATCTATCATCTACCTACCTACCTACCTACATCCATCCATCCATCCATCCATCCATCCATCCATCTATCTATCTATCTATCTATCTATCTATCTATCTATCTATCTATCATCTACCTACCTACCTACATCCATCCATCTCTCTCTCTCTCTCTCTCTATATATATATATATATATATCATCTACCAACCTACATCTATCTATCTATCTATCTATCTATCTATCTATCTATCTATCTATCTATCTATCTATCTATCTATCTATCTATCTGTCATCTACCTACCTACATCCATCCATCCATCCATCCATCCATCCATCCATCCATCCATCCATCCATCCATCCATCCATCTATCTATCTATCTATCTATCTATCTGTCTATCTATCTATCTATCTATCTATCTATCTATCTATCTATCTATCTATCTATCTATCTATGTATCCATCTATCCATCCATCCATCCATCATATCTCTCTCTCTCTCTCTCTCTCTCTCTCTATCTCTATCTATCTATCTATCTATCTATCTATCTATCTATCTATCTATCTATCTATCTATCATCTACCAGCCTACATCTATCTATGTCTGTCTGTCTGTCTGTCTGTCTATCTATCTATCTATCTATCTATCTATCTATCTATCTATCTATCATCTACCTACCTACCTACCTACATCCATCCATCCATCCATCCATCCATCCATCCATCCATCCATCCATCCATCCATCCATCTATCTATCTATCTATCTATCTATCTATCTATCTATCTATCTATCTATCTATCTATCTATCTATCTATCTATCTATCTATCATCTACCTACCTACCTACATCCATCCATCCATCCATCCATCCATCTATCTATCTATCTATCTATCTATCTATCTATCTATCTATCTATCTGTCTATCATCTACCAGCCTACATCTATCTATGTCTGTCTGTCTGTCTGTCTGTCTGTCTGTCTGTCTGTCTGTCTATCTATCTATCTATCTATCTATCTATCTATCTATCTATCTATATATATCATCTACCTACCTACCTACCTACATCCATCCATCCATCCATCTATCTATCTATCTATCTATCTATCTATCTATCTATCTATCTATCTATCTATCTATCTATCATCTACCTACCTACCTACATCCATCCATCTCTCTCTCTCTCTCTCTCTATATATATATATATATATATCATCTACCAACCTACATCTATCTATCTATCTATCTATCTATCTATCTATCTATCTATCTATCTATCTATCTATCTATCTATCTATCTATCTATCTATCATCTAAATCTAAATCCATCCATCCATCCATCCATCCATCCATCCATCCATCCATCCATCCATCCATCCATCCATCCATCTATCTATCTATCTATCTATCTATCTATCTATCTATCTATCTATCTATCTATCTATCTATCTATCTATCTATTTATCTATCATCTACCTACCTACATGGATCCATCCATCCATCCATCCATCTCTCTCTCTCTCTCTCTCTCTCTCTCTCTCTCTCTCTCTCTCTCTATCTATCTATCATCTACCTACCTACATCCATCCATCTCTCTCTCTCTCTCATCTCTCTCTCATCTCTCTCTCATCTCTATTATCTATCTATCTATCTATCTATCTATCTATCTATCTATCTATCTATCTATCTATCTATCTCATCTACCAACCTACATCTATCTATCTATCTACTCAATTTAGATAGAGTAGATTAAACTAACTAATGACTGTTCGTTTAATGACTGTTCGAAGTTATAAAGTCACTGAAAAAAGTGATTTATGACCATTTCCTCACACAAACGTTGCAGAATCTCCATGGTCACATCATCAAAATTCAGATATTTGGCAACTGACTTATATTTATGACAGTTGCCAGTGCCCTGGCGTCATGCAATCACCTTTTGCAACCTTCTGACAAGCAAAGTCAGTCAGTGGGAAAGCCATATTCACTTAATAACCATGTTACTAATTTAACAATTGCAGTGATTCACTTAACAACTGTGGCAAGAAAGGTCGTGAAATGGAGCAAAACTCACTTAACAACTGTCTTGTTTAGCAACAGAAATTTTGGCTTCAACTGTGGTCGCAAGTTGAGGACTACCTGTATATATATCTACATCCCTCCATCCATCCATGGATCCTGGCATTTTACAACATAAAACAGAGTAAAAATGTGAAAGTGGATTAAAAAGGCAAGCAACCACTAAACCTGAAGTGTAATGATGACCATTCATTCATTCCCCAGAGGGCTGGCCTCAGCTTTTAATAGTTTTTGGAAATCCAGCAATGAGGTTTCTAATTTAATCTCCATGGAATTAGATATTAACCAATAATTTCATACTAACTGATATGGAAGATTAATAGACAAAGTAGAACCGGCCGCAATTTTTAGGGGAAGTGACCGTAGAAAGTTGGAAATTTTTATTTTTAAGAGAAATTGTGGTCATAAGCCGAAGTATGGTATATCTCATTGAGTATAGAATACGGAATAAAAGGCCTAAATTATAGGGAGTTAGAGGATTCCAGTAGGAAATAAAATCTTTTGTGACGTGAGGAATCCCTACCAAGATAGTAGTAAGCGCTGTTTCTTTAAATGTGTTTGGGTAGGCTGGGCAATGGCTGTGTGTACATGGACTTCATCTAAACTGCCTGCATTCATAAATCGTCTGTTTCTGTCTACAGCAGGCCTGCACAGCTTAGAGAAGAATTACATTGATAAAATTAAAAATAATTCCAGGCCACAAAGGAATAGCTGGTGTGCCACTTAGCTGTTAGGTGGCTGGCAGACTGGCAGCAGCGATGGACTTGGCATCATTGGTCAGACTCATCAGCAGGTCTTCCAGTGTAATGGCAGCCGATTCTTCCTGGCATCAGCAATATTGAATTGAATTGACTTTCTTTCTTTCTTTTACAAAGGCCAGTAGGCCTTTCTCTCTATGAAGCAAGCCCTCTGCCTCTGTTGCCATTTTTAAAAATTCATTAACCTTTTTTTAAAAAAAAATATTTTTATTAATTTTTTTTTTGATACACAATCTGACAAACACACAACATATAACATATAAATATTTCCTATTTCTGAACAGCGCTTCTTAGTGGTCTTCTTTCGCTTTTATACCTTTGCCTCCGTATCACATTTGTTATTTTATTTTCTTTCTTGTCCCCTTTTCTTTATTTACATTAAATTATCTAATATTAATAGCTTTACTACTTTTCTAGGTTCTTATATATTTATTATTTACATATTGTACATTTCTAATACATTCTGTACATTATAATTTGTCCCCTTTATTTTTTTTCTTTTATTTCTAGACTCAAGCCATTCATTCCATTTATTCCAGATTATATAATAATCTGTTTCTTCTTTCTCTTTAATTTCTTTTGTTAACTTGTCCATTTAAAAATTCGTTAACCTTTTAACCATGAATGTAGGAAATAAAGGATATAATCTTCCTTTTTGGGGGGAAAAAAGGAGATGACACCTAAATGGATGATAAACTGAATCATGGTCAGGTTATAAGTTCTGAAAGCCATGCGTGATTTGGTTTAGTTGACATTTCCTGTCTCTGGAATCTTAAAAAGAGAAACCTCTCTTCCTTCTTATCTATGTTAGATTCTTTTCATTGACCTTTGCAACTGGGGGGTATCTTTACTGATTTTAGAGGCTAAACAAGGTTAGACTAGGTTAAAGGGGATGTTGCAGGGGAATCCCAGGGTCTGGCTATAGGCTAGACTGGACATTTGAGAAAGACGGTGGCTAACCTCTTCTATATTTTTGCCTGTAAAAGAAAAGCACGGCTGTTTTTCATCTTTTGTGAGTTTTTACTTTGCATCAACCGAAGGAGGACATTCACTGCATTCTGGTTTTCTTGCAGGAGATGTCCATTTAAATCTTGTCTTGTGGTCAGTGAATCGTCATTCAGCGAGCAGATTTTGTGTTCATGACTTATGCGGTCTTTTTTTCAATCCGCGAGTATGCCCCTGCATTAAAAATCATAAACTAGTATATTTTCTGCACAAAACTCTTCCCTGTGATCTCCCAGTGCAGTGATCCTAAATGGGAAATATTTGTTTTTCTTTCCTTCTTTGTCTTAATTCCCATTTTTGTTTTACAGGGAAGAACCTCTACACAAATGAATATGTAGCAATCAAGTTGGTAAGCTTATTTCTTGTGCATATTGTTGTCGGGTTTTGAAGCTGGTCCTTTTTTTCTTTTTTTTTCTTCCCATTAATTCCTAATAAACTAAATCAGTGTTTTTCAACTTTAGCCGTTTTAAGATACGTTGACTTCCAATTCCCAGGATTCCCCAACAAGTCTTTAAATTGCCAAGGTTGGACACCCCTGATCTAGATCCTTCTGTAGGTCAGGCATGTGGCCTGCTATTGGGCTCTGGATCTAAATTGTCTTTCATGTAAATCACAGTGTTGATCTGTATCATGCTTAGCACAATCTTCGGTGTTATCTGTTACAGAGAGTTCCTCCCCAGAAAGTGAGACACTTTATACAATAATAATCACTTTGATTTAAGTTAGTGTAAAATATTGATTGATGCATGTGAACATCCTTTGAAAAAGACATGAAATCATCTAGTGATACTTCAGAAACTGAGAGCAGCAGTGAATGGATTGGGGGCCTTGCACTCCATTTGGTTTGATGAAAATCCCACAAACGTTTGGCTCATAACAATTCGCCTTTCAAGTACCACAAGGCTCCAGCTTGTTCTTGCTGAGGCTTACTAATGCAACTGTGCTTCTAAAATTGGTGATATATTGGTCTATCCCCCCCGTAATTACTGGAAAGAGTTAGAACTTGGCGAGTTCTTTGGTTTTGCTATCACGGCCATTCCTAACAATTTGTCCCCTATTCTTTCATATAGTCCTCCTGATTGCATTCTTTCCAGAAATATTGGGATTCAAGATCCCCAAATGCCCAGCTGGCGATGCCATTTTGGGCTTTTTTAGAAAGAATTCTGGGAGTTGTGGTTGCTATACAATTGGAAGTTCAGTCTAAAGAAGATGGGTGGCTTTTAATGACTCCTATGCTGAGTTGGTCCTCTCAATGCCAACATGGACTTAAGGCCAGTCTCATTTAGTCAGGTAGGCCTGCAGCCTTAGTTCCGCTCCTTTCACAATCACTGCCTCACGTTCCCTGCTCGTTTGCCATTATCTCTTGTTTCATTAACAAGTCGGGCTGTAGGATTTGTAACTTTCCTTTCCTTTTCTTTTTTTCTAGGAACCTATCAAATCCAGAGCTCCTCAGCTGCATTTGGAATACCGATTCTATAAACAGCTTGGCAATTCAGGTAAGTAACAGCAACCGACTTGTAGAACTAGCCAAAACAAGTTTTGTTTAAAAAAAAAGTTATTTCAGTTTCCTAAAAAAGTTTTTTTAAAAGATTTTTTAAAAAGTTTATTTCAGTTTCCTTGTCCTCGTGAGCACAGAGGAATTGTTCCTTGTTTTAAAAGTGTTTGTAAGAAGCTTAATTCTTGGCACACGCTTCCTTAATAAGCCTGGCTGATAGAATATAATTTTTATTGGCCAAGTGTGATTGGACACACAAGGAATTTGTCGTGGTGCATATGCTCTCAGTGTACATAAAAAAATAGATACCTTCATCAAGGTACAATACTTACAACACTTAATGATAGTCATAGGGTACAAATTTAACGCTTAATGATACAACACTTAATGATAGTCATAGGCTACAATTAAGCAATCAGAAAACAATATAAATCATAAGGATACAATCAACAAATTTACAGTCATACAGTCATAAGTGAAAGGAGATGGGTGATGGAAACGATGAGAAGATTAATAGTAGTGCAGATTTAGTAATAGTTTGACAGTGTTGAGGGACTTATTTGTTTAGCAGATTGATGGTGTTCGGGGAAAAACTGTTCTTGTGTCTAGTTGTTCTGGTGTGCATTACTCTATAGCGTCGTTTTCAGGGTAGGAGTTGAAAGTTTATGTCCAGGATATGAGGGAGCTGTAAATATTTTCACAGCCCTCTTTTTGACTCATGCAGTATACAGGTCCTCAATGGAAGGCAGGTTGGTAGCCATTGTTTTTTCTGCAGTTCTAATTATCCTCTGAAGTCTCTGTCTGTCTTATTGGGTTGCAGAACCAAACTAGACAGTTATAGAAGTACAGATGACAAGACTCAATAATTCCTCTGTAGAACTGGATCAACAGCTCCTTGGGCAGTTTGAGCTTTCTGAGTTGGCCCAGAAAGAACATTCTTTGTTGTGCTTTTTTGATGACGTTTTTGATGTTAGCTGTCCATTTTAGATCTTGCGATATGGTAGAACCTAGAAATTTGAAGGTTTCTACTGTTGATACTGTGTTGTCTACTATTGTGAAAGGTGGAAGTATGGAAGGGTTTCTCCTAAAGTCTACCACCATTTCTACTTTTTTGAGTGTGTTCAGTTCCAGATTGTTCTAATCGCACCATGAGGCTAGTTTGTTCAACCTCCCACCTGTATGTGGATTCATCATTGTCTCGAAAGAGATGGATCACTGCTGTGTCATCTGCGAACTTCAGTAGTTTAACAGATGGATCGTTAGAGATGCAGCCATTGGTATATAGAGAGAAGAGAAGTGTGGAGAGCACACAGCCTTGTGGGGGGCCCTGTGCTAATTGTACAGGTATCTGATTTGATTCTGGTTAGCTTCACCTGCTGCTTCCTGTTTGTTAGGAAGCTTGTGATCCACTTACAAGTCTGTTCAGGTACTGTTATACCGGTATAATGATAACGTTATTATTAACCTCTGTCCTATCCCCACTACCCTAATCATTCTAACTTCTGAAGCTCTTGCCACCACCACCCTCAGGCTTTGATAGTTTAATAAAACTCTCACCTCTGTAACCATGCATTTTTATTTGTATATTGATCCTGCTGCAAGTATTTAAAGATGTTGATGTTGCCTTTTTAAAAGTTTTGTGGACTCTACTAACGATTGTGAATAAAATTTTTAAATTTTCATCTGTTTAAAATGCAATTCAAAGGAAAAGTTGGGCACATGTTTAGAGAAGAGTTTTTGATTTTCTCTCCTCAAGGATTATTAGGACTTTAAATAAGATCTGTGTTGACCTGCAGAATGCTTATGTTCAGAGCACTGCAGATATTCTTCTAGCCCAGTGTTTCTCAACCTCACTCATTGCACCACGGTGTGGTATGCTGGCTTGACAGCCACGGATAGAAAGACATTACAGAGGGTGGTGAGCACAGTACAAAACATTGTGGGCTGTCCCCTGATACCACTAGACGACATCGCTAGGGCTCGCAGCCTTAGAAGAGTGAGGAAAATCCTCAGGGACAACTCACTCCCTGGTCAGCTCTTCTTTATTTTCCTACCATCTGGAAGAAGATATAGAAGCATAGGCAGCCACACAAACAGGATGAAGAACAGTTTTTTATCCGTGGGCTGTCAGACTCCTGAATGAAAAATAATTCTACAACAACATAGTACGATTGACTTGCGAGCCCGCTGCGATATGCAATAAGTTCACATGGTGCAATAGGACTGAGTGGTTGTTAGTAGGATTCGCTGGGTGTGGTTTTTTTTTTTTTTTTGGTCTTTCACTATGAGTTGTATTGTGTGTGGGGGGGTGCATGAAGGGAGGCTCAGCCAATCTCATTATACACATGTTGTACTCTGACAATAAAGATTTGAATTTGAACTGCGGCAACTTTTAAGTTGTGCGAACTTCAATTCCCAGAATTCTGAGAGTTGAAGCCCACAAGACTTAAAGTTGCCAAGATTGGACACCCCCTGGTGTAGAAATAAACTTGTAGAACCATATTAACCTTGTCCAACCAAACCACTTTCTTCTTTTCCACCCTTTGCAGAAGGAATCCCTCAGGTCTACTACTTTGGGCCATGTGGAAAGTACAACGCCATGGTCTTGGAGCTGCTGGGCCCAAGCCTAGAAGACCTCTTTGACTTGTGTGACCGGACATTCACTCTCAAGACCGTTCTTATGATTGCCATCCAACTGGTGAGCATCCATTCTGTAGAGACTTGCACTCATTGCTATTGTCTTCACGCAACCCTCAAGACTTAGGTCCAGTCCAAAACCTCCTGCTCAGTTAATGCATTCCAGCAACCCGGAATTCTCTGAGTTAAGGAGCAGCTGTCAAGGCAGCAGGTTGTTCAATTCTTCCTTCATTACACTTCTTGATTTATGTGCCGTGTATAAAACTCCTTTCCTGCCAATCAAGCACAAAAACACAGTGGAAGAATTTCCTCTTTAACCTGCAGAGTGCCTTTGTTTCCTTATTAAGCTTGCAGAAAGGTTAATTCCAAAAAATTACAGAGTACTAATTTTTGAGGGTTGCCTTACCAGACTGAATGAACATTATCTTGCTATTAAAAGTTCTAGGCAGAAGAATTTAGGATGTGGGATGTTTTTGTCGAGCTTTCACCACAGTCTGATCAGAATTTCCTGTCAGCTCTGAAGCTGGCCTGAATGAGGCCATCTTGGAGGTTTCAGTGTTGCCACAATGGTGATGAAGGATAGGGAAGGGGGAATCGAGATAGCTGGGGTTTGTAGCCAAAACAAAATAGTTTCCCCTGAGAACCAAGGACATTCCCAAAGGTGACTGAAGAGAGGAGGAGTGAAGTTTCCAAGCAACCAGACAGCCCCTTGATTGGACCATGTGACTAATTGTTTGGGAAAAGGAGGGAAACTTAATTAGGTGAAAACCGCAGGAACCTTTAGGGTTGGTTTTCACCAGTTTCTGCCAATATGATATATCCAATAAACTTATTCTTTGAGGAACCTGCTTACCTTGGAGTTCTGTTTGCTATGGGTGTTATTACTTGGAACCTTGATATTTCCCTTCCCTGCCTTCTCTTCCGGCCCAGATTACACGGATGGAGTACGTTCACACCAAAAGCTTGATCTACAGAGACGTAAAGCCAGAAAACTTCCTGGTGGGAAGGCCCGGAAGCAAGCGCCAGCACACCATCCACATAATTGACTTTGGCCTGGCCAAAGAGTACATTGACCCAGAGACCAAAAAGCATATCCCCTACCGAGAGCACAAGAGTCTGACGGGGACGGCGCGGTACATGAGCATCAATACTCACCTGGGGAAAGGTGAAGAAGGGGCACTTCCCAACATGTTTTCAGGAAGGGGGAGAGCAGGGATGGGTGTCTGAGGGGAAGGGGAGTTCTCGTAAATCTCATTTTATAAAAAAATTAAAAAGCTGCTTTCCCAAAGGTGTGTTTGTGCGCGGGCGCATGTCCTTCTCAGTCACTGTGAACTCATGGCGACTGTCTGGACCAGCCCTGCTGTTTTTTGGGCAACATTTTTGGAGATGCGTTTTCTCTGTGAAACTGATCGAAGGCTGATTCAAAATTTCTGTAGAACTGTTGCGTAAATGCTACTGTCCCTGCAGTTTTGCACCTGCTTTTAAGGGAATCTCAAATAGCAGCTTCAAGGAGATCACAGAGGGTACTGGTGTTACGGTTGAAGTGTTCTGCCCAGCATAAGTAGAAATATTTACGACTGGTGCAAAGTCTCTGCTGGATACAATACAGACTTTACAGGACTCGGTGCTACAAAGTGTGCAGTGAGGTCTAACACTGACATCCGAGTTCTTTATTCATGGTTCATTGAATAACTTCCAGTTAGCTAGGGTCACACTGCAAGCAAAAATATAACCAAACCATGCCTCCGTTGTGTAAACATAGCTTAGGGTCCTTGCTGTCATGGCTGTGGAACCCCCTGCGGTCAAGGCAGTCTCTCTGAATTGTACATCTAAAGACTTGCTGAATTGTTGAATAAACCTTATTTGAAGAAGTGGGGTTTTCCTTGAATTGTTTTTATCAGTTACTGTCAGAAGCAGGTATCTGGATGGATTCTTTCATGGATGACAAAGATACAACGACTGTTTATACTTTATTTCTTTATCCTGGTGATTATTATGAACAGGGGAGTGAGACAGAATCAAGTCATATACGGTCTACTATACTGGGTATCTTAGCTGGGTTTACATCAGGCTCTCCATGCAATACTTTGTTGATTAAATGATAAATGGTGGGGTTCACCCTGTAGAATAAGCCCTGAACCATGATTTACAAATTCTGGGTTCATATAGTACACTAAGCAGGGGACGCAATGGCTCAGTGGCTAAGAGGCTGAGCTTGTCGATCGAAAGGTCGGCAGTTCAGCGGTTCGAATCCCTAGTGCCGCATAACAGGATGAGCTCCCATTATTTGTCCCAGCTTCTGCCAACCTAGCAGTTTGAAAGCCCGTAAAAAATGCAAGTAGAAAAATAGGGACCACCTTTGGTGGGAAGGGCACAGCGTTCTGTGCGCCTTTGGCATTTAGTCATGTCAGCCACATGACCACGGAGACGTCTTCGGACAACGCTGGCTCCTCGACTTACGAATGGAGATGAGCACCGCCCCCTAGAGTCGGGAACGACTAGCACATATGTGCGAGGGGAACCTTTACTATAGTACACTAAACCAATCAAATCATTTCTCACCTTGCAATGATTTTGCAATCAGAAGCATTTTTTTAAAAAAAGCAATGTAATTGAAAGAATGCTCTGGATTCATTCAGATTATTTTTTTTTGTCATCTGTGTAGAACAAAGCCGAAGAGATGACCTGGAAGCCCTTGGTCACATGTTCATGTACTTCCTCCGGGGGAGTCTGCCCTGGCAAGGCCTCAAGGTGAGTTTTATCTCTATGGAAAAATAAGCAAATTTAAATGAACCACATTTAAGCATGTGCATGTTTTCACTTTTGTTACTGTGTGGGTTTACCCTCTGAATATTGCATTCTTCAGTATGAGGGGTCCTTGGTGCTCTCTATGTTTGGTTGTTTTTTTGCAGATATTTTATTACTGTTGTGACCCAGGCCCAAGTAGGTAGTAGTAAACGCAATCAATTCAAAAATAAATAGACTTTATTAGAACAGCTGAGAATTAACTCATTCTCAGCATCATCCAAACTAAATCAAAGCAAATTCTTCATAACACCGTTCTTCAGTCTTATCACCAACCTTGGTCTAATTAGGCAAACTGCTAAAGGCTTTTCTTGGCAAAAGTTCAAAAACAGAAGACCCCGACAAGAAATAAATGCAGTAAGATAAGGCTATCAACGTTGTTTTCCGACAGAGCCCAAACTCCGTTGCTGGTCTTTTAAGCCTTATGGGAGGGGCCAGTCATCTCTTGGCCCTACTCCTGAGTCGTCCTCTTTGCTTTAGCAGCTCTTGCCTTCTGGCAGCTCTTCTCATGCGTGCATCAGGAAAAGGCCCCTCCTGTTCCTCTGCCTCACTACTGTCAGCCTCTGGAGGCTCCGGAGTCCACACCTCACTCCCCGATGGCCCTGGCCCCATCTCTGGCTCCGACGCAGAGTCCTCATCTGGGCCTTTCCCAGCCTCCAGGACTGGCCCATGTTCTTCCTCAGCCTCATTGCTGTCCGACTCCGTTGCCAGCTCTGCAGGCTGCTAGCTGACCACAACATTACCCAACAAAGTAACATCATCAGTGCTAGTAGGGAGTGAGGTTTGCTCCAATTTATATTCTAGGTCTTCAGTATGTTTTCCATCTTAACTTGTGTAGTGTCTTATAAGCTAGGAACTTGGACATATTTATGATTCCCTTTGTAAAGAAGGAGCTGAGGCTCTTAGATCTCTACTCCTTTGATTAGTTTCTCCTTGTGGTGTAGTTGTGGAACTGGCCCAAGATTTGCTTGTGTTAGGTGGGTCCATATGCTGAAATCAGATGAAATGTTAGTCGTCCAGCTGACTTGATATCAACCACAACATTAAGACACCCACAGAACAGAAAATAGGGAAGACTGTAACTTTGTATGTTGTAAATGTCTGTGGAGATTCTCAGTCATCCAGGTCATGGTTGTCCCAAAGGTGCTTTTTTGGACTTTCTGGTTTTTCTTTGAAGACCTTTCGCTTCTCATCCAAGAAGCTTCTTCAGCTCCATCAGAGCCGAAGAAGCTTCTTGGATGAGAAGTGAAATGTCTTCAAAGAAAAACCAGAAAGTCCAGTTGCCTCTTGGAAAAAAAAACACCTTTGTGACGGGTACATTGTATTATCTCCCTAATTTATGTCTCTTAGAGTTCCTGGATCATCCCAGTTCCTTCCACTTCCAGCTCATCACCTTGAATGATGTTCATCTGTCTTTGTGCCTGCTTATTGCCATTACAGCAAGAATCTCTAGTTTATTGAATCCAGGGATTTCCATTAGGAGAGAGTGAGAGTTGTGTCCCATTTAAGTATAGTTAGTCCTCAACTTATAACCATCATGGACCCTGCAAATTACAGTCATAGCAGTCATCAAACGGGCCAGTTATACGACCAACCCCATTTTATGGCATTTTTTTGTGATGGTTGTGTGAGCATTGCAGTCGTTAAGGAAACATCCCAGTAATGAACTATGGGCCCGGTTTTGCCGGAAACTGGAAGTTGAGCACCTGAAGTGCATTCCCGTAACCCATGCAGGGGAGTAATGGTCAGACCTGCAGGTCTGCATAGTAAACTTTTTTCTCAGGTGGATCATAACACCAAACGCAGTGATGGGTTTCAAATTTTTTTTACTACCGGTTCTGGGTGTGGCTTGGTGGGTGTGGTAGGGGAAGGTTACTGCAAAATCTCCATTTCCTCCCAATCAGCTGGGACTTGGGAGGCAGAGAATAGATGGGGGCGGGGCCAGTCAGAATTTTTACTACCGGTTCTCCGAACTACTCAGAATTTCTGCTACCGGTTCTGCAGAACTGGTCAGAACCTGCTGACACCCACCTCTGGTCAAACGAACACTAATTCACCAGTTGTCAGTTGAGGAATATCTGAATTACAATTGTCAGGAAGATGCTTCCAATTCCTGTCTGTTCCCTGAGCTGATCCTTCTATATTCCTCTCATATCTTGTTACATCACATAGCTCTTCTCTAGACAGGACAAACACCTCCACACCCAAGCTGTTGTTTAGAGCAGAGATCTCCCACCTTGGCAACTTTAATACTTGTGGACTTCAACTGCCAGAGTTCCTCAGCCAGCTTTGCTTTGCTGGCTGAGGAACTCTGGGAGTTGAAGTCCACAAGTCTTAAAGTTATCACTGTGGGGGACCCCTGGTTTAGAGAGCTTTGTTCACAAATATCTCAATCTTTGGACTGATTTCTCTCTACAATCCTGTTTATTCCTTACACTCCTCTGATAGGTTCTTGTTCCATGGTTCAGGATTTCAGTCTCCCAACTTCCCGGTTTTTCAAGAGACCCAGCCCTGTGGCTCTGGAATTCCTTCCCTTCTCCTTGTGGAAGTTTGACAGTCTTTAAAAGGGGACTAAAGATCTTTTTATCTGACCGACTGAGTTAGCACTTGGTCAATCCAGCCTTCTATCCTTAGTTGACCATTCCTAGGTTAAACCCTGCCTTGTTTGAAGGATGAATTTATAGGTGTTTGGTTGCACTGTGAGGTATTTTTAAAAACCATGCTTGGATGCTGCTTGTTTTATTAAGATCTGTTTACTGGTTTGGTTTCTAAATTGTGAATTAACTGGGTGGGATTTTGTAATTACAGCACAGTGTTTTTTTTTCTAATCTGTACACACCTCAGTAAAAGCACGTAATTGTAGTAATATGTTTTTGTTGTTGTGAGTCCACCTTGGCAAATAAATACCTGGTTGCACGTTCTGTGCAGTCCTTGCAATTTATCCGATGTCTTGTGGAGCAGTTGTGTTTTTCTTGGCACTCTTTACCAGTGAAACACCCGGCTTCTACAGCCTAACCTGATACCTCTCTCCTCCTTCCCACCCTGGATTTCTCTTCTCAGGCGGACACCTTAAAAGAGCGATACCAGAAGATTGGTGATACCAAGAGAGCCACGCCTGTTGAAGTGCTGTGTGAAAACTTCCCTGGTAAGCGTCGCTGGCAACGCAGAGACAGTATCTGGTTTCACTGCCAGGAAGAGAGATTTAGATCATTCAAAAAGGAGGAGACAATTTATATCAAAGGAGTGTGTTTAGATTAAGCTCGGTTTGCAGTCAAGGGTTGCGCTGTAGAGCAGGGGTCTTCAACCTTGGCAACTTTAAGACTTGTGGACTTCAATTCTGGGAGTTGAAGTCCACAAGTCTTAAAGTTGCCAAGGTTGGAGACCCCTGCTGTAGAGTGTCTTTGCTCACCATTCTGCTCGATTATTTGTGGGTTTTTAAAAAAATTAAATTTATATGCCACCCATCTCTTGGATTACATCTCCTTCTAAAATATTCTGTGCCATCTTTCATTGTCCCGGCTGCAAATTCAAGGAACTGAGTTGGGGAAAAGCTACTCCCATTCCGTTCCGCTTGGTTTTCTCGTCCCTGCTTTTAAATAATGGTCAGCAGACTTTCTGTGCTGCTAAAACATGCTCAGTCCTGTTTGAGCTCTTTCGTTGCATATCTAAAATGTTTTGCATTACTAAGCACTTGGTGGTTTGTCCTGGTTAAGTCCTCCTGGTTTAGGTGTGGATGGTGCTATTTTGACTACCTAAGCAATGGAAGGAAACCTTAGGCTTGATGGATGACTAGAAACTCCCAATACAACAGGTGTTCCCTAAGGTAAACTTTGCCTTTTTAGTAGCCACATCAAAATGGAGGCTTATGTTTATCTGTGCTTGATAAGGACACCTAGATTCCTTTTACATGCATTATGGCCAAAACAGATGTCCTCCCATCTAATACTTAGGCCTTACATTTCTTCTTTTATCATCAAGTTCATGGCTACTCCTGGGACGATGCAGAGAAAGGGTGTATCACGGTAGGACTAACGCCCATTTGCTGCCTATTTCACAGGTCAGGCGACTGAGTGGCTTATATCAGGATAAAACAAAATATACTGTATTTTTCAGAGTATAAGACGCACCAGACTATAAGACACACCTACCTTTTTTGGTGAGGAAAACAAGAAAAAGAAATCTGCCTCTGCCTCCCAGCAATTCTGCCTCATGACAGCAAACAGCCTGCTTTACTTTCATTTTCGTTTTCAGCATAGCTTGATTAGCACAAGAAAAAAAAATCTGCTCCCAGCAATTTACCTCCTTGCAGCAAGCAGCAGAGCCCCCCCCTTTCCTCCTACCCCCCCCCCCCCCCGGCAGCAATAGGCAACGGCAATCCCTGCAGCCTAATACAGCTGACAGTTGGGAGGCCGATCCAATGGACAATCAACTTGTGCTAATTAGGTTGTGCTGAAGCTGAAATGGGCTGTTTCTTCTTGCTGCTTGCTGCAAAGAGGTAAATTGCTGGGAGGCAGAGGCCTAAGGATGGGCGGGGCTACATTCTGTATATAAGATGCACCCAAATTTTCACCCCCTTTCGAGGGGGGAAGGTGCGTCTTATACGCCAAAAAATACGGTAACTGCAATTATAAATATAGAATATAGGGCCGTGGATAGCTCAGGCTGTTAGGAGCCTGTTATTAGAACACAATAGCCTGCAATTACTGTAGGTTCGAGCCCGGCCCAAGGTTGACTCAGCCTTCCATCCTTTATAAGGTAGGTAAAATGAGGACCCAGATTGTTGGGGGGGCAATAAGTTGACTTTGTAAATATACAAATAGAATGAGACTATTGCCTTATACACTGTAAGCCGCCCTGAGTCTTCGGAAAAGGGCGGGATATAAATGTAAATTAAAAAAAAAAAGAAAGATTAAATTTGCAAAAATTAAAACAAGGATTTGGAAGGGAGAAGTAGGGGAGGTTTCTCTGTTAGTGTTCCAATCAGCAACTTCTCCTTCAGGGACCCCAGAGTGTAAGGACTTTTCTGAAGGCTAAGGCGGGGGGGGGGGGGGGAGAAATCTTACCTCCTGTGGCAAAATGTTCCAAAGGCCAGGATTCACGACAGAAAAGGTTCTTCTTCTGGATTCCACCTGCTGAAATTCCTTGGCTGATGGGATTCACAGTAGGCTCCTTCTGCCAGCATGAATGGGCCAGGCCAATCTCACTGGGGAAAGACAGTTCTGCAGATACCCTGGACTCATGCCATAAAGGGCTTTAAAGGTAATAACCAACATCATGAAACAAAACATCAGCCAGTGAAGCTCGTGTAACATAATTATTTATTATTATAATATAATATAATATATTATTATAATATAATATAATATAATTATTATTCTAGCCACATGCAAAACTTTAGATTTCCTCTTGTTAAATTTCGAGCCACTGATTAGGCCTGTCTAGACCAGGGGTCTCCTACCTTGGCAACTTTAAGCCTGGCGGACTTCAACTCCCAGAATTCCTCAGCCAGCTTTGCTGGCTGGGGAATTCTGGGAGTTGAAGTCCGCCAGGCTTAAAGTTGCCACAGTTGGAGACCCCTGGTCTAGGTTATATGAAATCTTCCACTTTTATGCATTCTTCAAACTTTATAAGTGCCCCCTCAATTCCATTAATAAAAATGTTCAATGGCACCAGACCAGGACAGAAGCCTTCCACTCAATATTTCCCTTAACTGCGAGCCCATCTAAACAGTGGTACTTTCTAGCCCATATTTCACATTTTGTGAAGAAAAATATTCTGAAACATTCTGTCAGTCTTTGCTGAGTTGCACTATGTCTGTTGCATTCCCTTCATCTATTAAACTAATAATTCTGTGAACGTAAGTCCATGAGGTAACGTGGCATGATTTATTTGTGAAAAAAAAATCCAGGTTGATTCCTGTTAAACTGTAGGAATCCGTGGTGAAATGTAAAATTCGTTACTACTAGTTCTGTGGCTTGGTGGTGGTGGGGGTAATGTGACTGGGTGGGCATGACCAACTTTTTTTTTTAACTTTTAAAAGGCTCTGACGATCCCAACTGAGCCGCACGATCATCAGAGGCTTTTTTTTTCTTTTAAAAGCTTTTTTTCAGCCGAAGAAAAAATGCTTTTAAAAGTAAAAAAAACCACAAAAAACCTCTGATGATCGTGCGGCTCAGCTGGGCATGGGGTGGGGGTGCGGGCAGGGATTTTCGCTACCGGTTCTCTGAACCACCCACTGCCATCGCCACCGGATCAGGTGATCCGGTCCGAACCAGGAACATTTCACCCTTGGTAGGAAGGCTATGCAGGTGCTCCCGATGTGCAGCTTGGCAATTTATTTGAAGCTCTTACCCACGGTAGTTATCAAGCTGCCAGTTCTGCAATTTCTTCCTTTCCCTGTTTTAAAGATGGAGGTAGTCTTCCAGGAATTCTCAAAACCTTGACTGAAAATGATTCTGTGATCATGTCCACTAAATTTGAATTCTTATCCCTTCTTTGCCTGTCTTAAGCTGCGGTTCCTTACTTCTCTCCCAATGACATAACCATGGTCAGCTAGGGCTTCATTTGTCTTCTGGGAAAAGACAATAGCAAAATAGGAGGTAAGAAATTCTGCCTTTTAAAAAAAAAAATCACACACAACCGGGCACCACATAAGTACTACACATAGAATAGGCCAAAGCACACATTCTGATGAGAGAGAAGTTCCCTGAGAATGAACTCCAGCATGAGTCTGAAAGCTCGAAAGATTAAACCTGGTTCGGTCCCAGTGACCGAACCATGTTTGATCCTGCAACATTATCCCGGGATATGTGCCTTCATTTGTGAAATCCTGCCTTCTCACCAAAACACAACATCACTTCATCATTTTCTCCTCACAACAGACTTTTACTCTTTTTGGGCCTTCTTTTTAAATAACATATTCCAAGACATTTAGGGTGGTTTTTGGCATCTCTCAACACTCAGCACATTTTTTAGCTTCTCTTTCTATTCTTGGATTGTTTTCACTTTTTAGTTCTTCTTTATGTCTTTTTTTTCTCTTCAGCATTTTAGAGAAATCTGCATCTCTCCATTTCTCTTGTCTTTCTTTGTGGTGGGGCTTGTTTTTGTGATAACACATTCAGTTTACTTTACTTTATTGTCATTGCACATGGTACAACAAAATTAAATGCTGTCTTCAGTGTACACTATAACTATAAAAATAAAAACACAAACATACGTCCTTTACCTTCTATATAACTGAAATTGAAAATATTGCACTATACCATACAATTAAATATGGTTATTGGCCTGGGATAGAAGTTGTTTTTCAGCCTATTTGTCCTTGTTTTTATTATCCTGTACCATCTACCAGATGGTAATAGTTCAAAAAAAGGGTGTCCAGGATGAGATGGATCTTTAAGAATGTTTTGAACTTTCTTAAGGCAGGGGGAGCTATAAAGCTCTTTCAAAGAGGGGAGAGAGCAACCAGTGATCCTCTGGGCAATGACATTAACCCTCTGGAGTGCTGTCCTATCTGCCACTGAGCAATTGGCAAACCAAGCACAGATATGCAGTAAGTTAAAATACTCTCTATGGTACAGCGGTAGAAGGTCACCAGCAGTTTTTCATTCAGTTGTTGTTTCTTGAGAAATCTCAGGTAGTATAATCTCTGCTGGGCCCTTTTGACCAGTGCTGCAATGTGAGTGGTCCAGGTCAGGTCCTCTTTTATGATAACACCCATCTCATTTCATAGCCAAGAAAAACAAATGGATCGTCAGCCTAGAGTTCTCAATTGCACAAATGATCAGGTTCAAATTGTCATCTTGGACACATTACACGAAGGGCTAATTCTCTGGAGATAGTTGGGAAGAAAGAGAAGAGGATGGGCAGCAACAAGATGGATGTCTCAATTATAGCAGTGATGGATGCACTGTTGGAAAATCTGGAAGACCAAGTTGGAGACCTATCCTCTTGGGTGTAAAATCTTTTCGCTAAGTGTCAACACCATCAAATCATTTCCTTTAATAGAATTTTCCTTGTCCTTTGTCCTTCTTGGACACTTTCTTCCTTTAGGATTTATAGTCTTTGGATCTGGCCCACTTTCCCTTGAAGTTATCAGTTCAGTTCTTTTGATGCCTGACATGGAGGTTTGACTCTGCTCAGTTCCTCCTCCTCCTCCTCATATTAAAAATTGAAAGATAACATGATCCTTTTCCCCGAAGGTACCGATCAACTAATTCCTTTTTGTTGGTGAGGATTAGATTCAGGATTAGATGAGAATTAAGTCTGCCTTGTTCTTTCTTCTCTCTTTTAACAAATAAAAGCTCTCGATAAGAGAGGGCAAGCCTTCATTAGACCTCTTGACTCTTGGCAAAGTTAGATTCCCAGAAGGAGGATCGCGATTGCATGCCTTTTTTTTTTTGAAAAAATATTGATGCAGAAAGATCTCATCCGTAGCTTCTGCCTGTCCAAGTGGTCTATAATAAATCATCGCTGTAATTCCAAGACTTTATATCTTGTTCCTCTTACAACCAAGATACTTTTTAGCAGGATTTCCATTCTCCGATTCCTGTATAACACTCCCACCCTTTTTTTTCTTCTCTTGGGCCTGCTCCTTTTGAATCAATTGTGGCTTTCCAGCGTTGTGTGCCAATCGTAAATATCATCCCACCAAGTTTCAGTAATACCTACACCATTGTGCTGGACTTACAGAGTTCACATCTCTGCTTCTCCATTTTTTTCTCTCCCAACTACTGTACAAGTAAAATAGAAGCATCTGAAGTTTTGGATATCACCCACTGGCATCTCTGTTGCAATGTCCTGCAAATCTGAGTCCCCATCCTGACCTCATGGTCTTCCGGCTTTCTTGAGCCCCAGTCCATGGTTTACTTCTCTTCCACTTTGGAGACTGAGTCAATCAGATCCTTCGTCCCGCCTTCTCCTACTGAGCATGCCCAGAATATGACAAGGACGTCCTGATTGACTTGCTTTGTTTTGGTGCTGGTGCCTACGTCCCTGGGACTCTAGACTAGACCGTTGCCAGGGTGGGATTGGATTATTCATCCAGTACACCGAGAAGAAGCATATCAGATAAAACCAAAGCTCCAGTGTACTGAAAAGTTAATCCAATTGTGTGGGACATACCAAAGCCGGTTGTCCTCAGGGTGGAAAGTGATCTGGTCCTGAGTCCCCGATTCTATGTGCACCTTTTGCAAGACTCTTCTGCCAAAGGCCGCTTTGGCCAAGGCGAAGACATCTAGCTTGTAATGTCTTAGGAATGGGGATGGAGAAGACCACGTTGCTGCCCTACAAATGTCCCCAGTAGAGGCTTGCGTATTCCATGAGGCCGTCATGGCCGCACTTCTAGTCGAATGAGCTGTTACCTGTTTGGGCCATGTAAGAGCCTGGGCCTCATAGGCCTTGGTGATATAAGCTTGTATCCACTGACCTATAGTTGAAAGTGTGATTTTGTTGACTAACCTCTTCTGTTTGAATGACACAAACAGTGATTCTGTTTTCCTAATAGGGGCTGTCCTCTTTAGGTAAATGCGAATAGCTCTCCTAACATCTAGGGAGTGCCATTCTTTCTCTAGATTGTGACTTGGTTTCGGGCAAAAATCTGGGAAGATGATTTCTTGTGCCCTGGTGAGATTGGTTAAAGCTCCTTGCCCAAATCTCCTTCCCTGTTTTGTAAGAGGTATCCCATCTTTTCCGGGGAAAGGATAATGTACAGGTAGTCCTTGAGTTGCAACTATTTGTTTAATGACTGAAGTTACAATGACAGTGAAAAAAGTGTTTTATGACCATTTTTCACACTTAACGACTGTTGCAATATACCCACGGGTCACGTGATCAAAATTTCGACGCTTGGCAACTGGCATGTATTTATGATGGTTGCAATGTCTCAGGGTCATGTGGTCGTCTTTTGCAACCTTCCGGTGAGCAAAACCAATCGGAAAGCCAGGTTCACTTAACAACCATGTTACTAACTTAACAACTGCAGGGATTAATTTAAGAACTGTGGCAAGAAAGGTCGTAAAATGGAGCAAAACTTAACAATCTTGTTTAGCAACAGAGTTTGAGCTCAATTGAGGACTATATGTAATCCATTTTCGTAGAATCCAGACCACTCTCAGCACCATCATTGGTGCCTCCAGTTGCTGACTTCCACAACGAAGAAGCATAATTTTAGCTCCTATCTATCTCCATAGTTGCCGCCATCTTCATTTTGTTGAGTTTTCCTCACATCCATTTTTCCTCCTTGTTTGAGTTTTAAACCACAGATGTGCCTTTTTTTTCTTTTGCAGAGGAGATGGCCACATATCTCCGCTATGTGCGGCGTCTGGACTTCTTTGAAAAGCCAGATTATGACTATCTACGGAAACTTTTCACTGACCTGTTTGACCGGAATGGCTACGTCTTTGATTATGAATACGACTGGGCTGGGAAACCTTTAGTAAGTAGTAGCCCGGGAGGTCTCCGGGTGGAGAAAGATAAACCTAGTATAACACACACACACATACACAGCCTCACACCACAGACGGGGTCCCCAGCCTCTGGGTCCCAGGCCACTACTGGTTTTGAGCCATTTGGAACCGGGCCGCAAAAGTGCTGGTTGAGCACACATGCACACATCCCCATTTGTGTAGACGGCAAGTGAGTGCGGGCATGCTCCAGTTGCGTGAGTGGCATGTGTGTGTGCCTCGCACAAATGGAGCTGTGCACTCTTTCCCTCAGTTCATGCATAACCACCGTTCACAAAGCCAGAAAGATTGGGGAACTCTGTGACATTTATAAGCATAAAAAAACCCATCACCCAAATACTGTCAAGAAAGGTGGCAAATATTATGTGGATTTGTTATAACACTTCTTAAGAATCATATTATGATCCGGAAAGTAAGAACAGCTTCTTGATGGTCAAGGTTGCTCTTTTCCTTAAAAATGTAAGAAGCCTGGTGCTTCTTGCAATGTTTCAATTATGAATAGCTATGCAGATAGTCCTCAATTTATGACCATAACGGAGCCTGTCCAGCACGGTCATAAGATCTGACAGTTGTAAAATGGGTCGGTCGTGTGGCAGTCAATAAGTGAATGCCATGGTTTTACATTTTATTTTGTTCATTCAATTTATATGCAGCCCATCTCAATGTCAGGAGACTCTGGGTACTTGTTAAATGAATGCCATAGACGTTGTGTGGTTTGCTGTGGGTTTGTTTTGTCGAAAACAAGTTAAATGCTGGATTTGGGCAAAGCTATTGCAAAATGCAGTCTTGTGAATTTGGGGTGCTGCAGATGGCCATAGATGGCAGTTGTGTTGCCGAGCATTCGAAGTTCAGTCAAGTGACTGCTAGGCCAGGGGTCTCCAACCTTGGTCCCTTTAAGACTTGTGGACTTCAACTCCCAGAGTCCCTCAGCCAGCAAAGCTGGCTGAGGAACTCTGGGAGTTGAAGTCCAAAAGTCTTAAAGGGACCAAGGTTGGAGACCCCTTTGCTAGGCGGATCAACTGCAGAAACTTCAAATCCGGATTGTAAGTAGCCCCAAGTTAGGTCTGTGATAACTTTGAATGGTCGCTAAGCAACTAGTTGTAAGCCAAGGACTACCTGTACGCTGTCCACTCTGAGAGGAAACAAGCCAATATTGGGTCTGCTATTCTGTATTAACAGGTAGTCCTTGACTTACAACCACGATCCCAAAATTTCTGTTGCTTAGCAAGACAATTGTTAAGTGAGTTTTGCCCCATTTTATGACCTTTCTTGCCACAGTCCTTAAGTGGATCACTCCAGCTGTTAAGTGAATCGTTCAGTCTTCAAACATATCTGACATCCCCCATTGACTTCGCTTGTCAGAAGCAGGCTGGGAAGGGATCACACCAACCTCCAGACAGTGCCACTGTCATAAATACATGCCAGTTGCCAAGTGTCCAAATTTTGATCATGTGACCATGGGGCTGCTGCAGCGGTCGTAAATGTGAAAAATTGACATAAGTCGCTTTTTATAGGGCTGTTGTAACTTCAGTCACTAAATGAATGGTTGTAATTTGAGGACTATCTGTATTGGAATGTTTGTTTCTTTCAGCTGTCTTGAGCATATGATTGTAGAAAGACAGAATAAACAAGTAACCTGACTATTTCGAGACATTTGATTCTTTTTTCTGGGGGAGAGAGGTAGGCCCTAGAACAGGGGTCTCCAACCTTGGCAACTTTAAGCCTGGAGGACTTCAACTCCCAGAATTCCCTAGCCAGCTAAGCAAAGCTAGCTGGGGAATTCTGGGAGTTGAAGTCCTCCAGGCTTAAAGTTGCCAAAATTGGAGACTCCTGTCCTAGGAGACCCTTAACACGGATCACATTTTAAAGCCCAGTTGTCTGAATTGGTGGAGATGATTTTGAAAACTCTTGAATGTTTCGCCTGTTTCCTCCTCCTTTTTCCAGCCAACCCCTATTGGCACAATCCAGAGTGACGTACAGATCCAGCCTCCAAACAGGGAGAAAGCACAGCAGTACATCAAACAGCAGGTAATACATAGTGTTTGATTTATTAATCTATTGATCTCTTTCCTAGGGTTGGAATGTGTTTAGGTGAGTATAACTAAATGAGAGTCAGATCGCAGCTTTAATTTGGGCAGCAAAAGTATAAGGCAAAGATTCCCAATCTTGGCAACTTTAAGACGTGTGGCTGGAATTCCCCAAGCTGGCTGGGGAATTCTGGGAGTTGAAGTCCACACGTCTTGAAAGTTGCCAAGAATGGGGAGCTCTGATATAAGGTACTCTTGACAAGGGAGGCACAGCCTGGAAATGGAGGCTTGGTGCCACCTGGTGGACAGAACCAGAGATACCTGGAAGTGTGGCTAAAACATGGCTTGATGTGAAGACACCTGTTCTTGATCCATTCTTCATACTGATAATGGTTGGGATGGATGTTCCGGTTATTTCCTTGGGTTTTGGACTTTCAATTTCCATGAGAGAGCCAGTTTGGTGTAGTGGTTAAAGCACCAGATTAGAAAACAGAAGATTGTGAGTTCAAGTCCACCTGTAGCCGTGAAAGCTAGTTGGGCTAGTCATTCTCTCTCTCTCAGCCCACAGGGTGGCTGTTGGGAAAATAGGAGGCAGAAGGAGCATTTGATAGCTTTGCCCTCTTGTTTATCGAAATGGTTCTTTGTAAACGTAATAAATGTGGGATATAATAAATGACTTGGGGACGCGGTGGCTCAGGGGCTAGGAGGTTGAGCTTGTCGATCGAAAGGTCGGCAGCTCAGCGGTTCGAATCCCTAGTGCTGCCGTGTAACGGGGTGAGCTCCCGTTACTTGTCCCAGCTTCTGCCAACCTAGCAGTTTCGAAAGCAGGTAAAAAATGCAAGTAGAAAAAATAGGGACCACCTTTGGTGGGAAGGTAACAGCGTTCCGTGCTCCTTTGGCGTTGAGTCATGCCGGCCACATGACCACGGAGACATCTTCGGACAGTGCTGGCTCTTCGGCTTTGAAACGGAGATGAGCACCGCCCCCTAGAGTCGGCAACAACTAGCATGTATGTGCGAGGGGAACCTTTACCTTTACCTATAATAAATGAATGAGTTCTAACTAGCATGACCAGCAGAAAGATATCATGGGGGCTGTACATCAAAACATTTGCAGGGCTATCCTTAACTCTCACTGCACAGTATTCTCATTCACATATCTCTATTGATCTAATTGTCTAGCTCAGAGGTCTTCAAACTTGGCAGCTTTAAGACTTGGGGACTTCAACTCCCAGCTTGACTGGTAAATCACAGTAACAGTGTCTGAGTCACCATTTTGGAAATATGGAGTCGTTTCCCCCCCCCCTCAATTCGTCTAGTCCTAATTGATGCTTCCTGTGCTAGGAAAATATTAGCAAGACTTGATTATGTCAAAATCCCTTCACCATTGGCCAAGCAGATGGCCGTGTATTAATGGCTTGCTCATTACAACTTCTTCTATGACTTCCAAAGTACAATAGTGAATTCTATAATGAAGGATCCTTGCTTGTTGTTGTTTTTTCTCAGCCACTCTATATCACCAAGTCTTTTTCTTGAAAAAGGCTAGGCTGGGCTTCAGCGTGGCCTCAGAATTAGCACAGCGTGGCTAATAGTCAGAATATAGCTTAACACACACAATTAACCAAATGCTGTTTTAAACTAAAACTGCCACTTTCTCATCCCAGTATGGAGTGGGTTCTGTTTGATTGTATTGCATAGACTTCCATTCCCAAATTTCAGAAATTTGAGGTTGAAAAACACAGGGTTATATTAAAATATAATAAAACAACGGGCCTTTTGGCCATGAATTGAATTGAATTGAATTGAAGGGTGCAGTCAAAATGTTCAACAATCTAAGCTAGCTAATTAAGGCAGCCCAATGCCATCAGGACCAAATGCTCTGCAGAAAATACAGAAAGTACCCAGACTTTTCTGACATGCAGGAGTTGGAGCCAAGGAAGATGTTTTGGGGGAGGATGAGGGTGGCAGACACTGAAAAGAGGCCAGGCTCCCATTCCACTATTTCCTGTAGAGTGGAAATCTTCCATATTTCTTCCCTTTAAAGTTCTTAATGGCTAGAACAGTGTTTCTCAGCCTTGGCAGCTTGAAGAGGCCTGGACTTCAACTTCCAGAATTTTCCAAGCAGCTATAGAGTCATAAGCCATAAGTTGTTCTTTCAATTTAGCAACGGCTTCACTTAAGAACTGAGTTGGCGGTACCCAGTTGGGGTCAATAAACAAGGACTACCTGTATGTACATCAGGATAAATTTTCCTGTAGGTGCTTGGATGCCAAGCCAAATACAGCTTTAAAAGTTTTAATCACTCTTACTTTGTATTGGACTCAAAACAAAGTAGGACTTAAAGCAAAATAGGACTTGCAGCCCACAAGTCTTGAAGTAGGCGTCAACATGGATTCTGCAAGGCTAAATCTTGGCTCACCGGCCATTTTGAGTTTTTCAGAGTGCTTGTTGTTAAGTTGAGGATATGACCCTGGCTATGTTGTATATTTGGATTTCCAAAAATCTTTTGACCAAGTTTCTCATCTGAGGTTCTTTAGTAAATTTTAATTATTGTGGAACAGTAATCCCAAAACAGAACATCGGGGTATATGGTACTTTTTCTTTAAAGGCGAAGAAAAGTCTGCTGGAACTAGCTTTTTAAATTTATTCATAAATGATTGTGAGGTAGGAATAAAAAGTATGCTAATCAAGTTTGCAGGTGGTAACAAGCTATTCAGTCTGGTAAACACTTTCATTTTGAATTCCAGACAGATCACTCTGAATTGGGTGGATGGTCAAACAGTGATTTTAATTTAAGGAAATGTAAAGTGATGCACATAGGGATTAAAAAAAAACTAAGGTAGTGATGGGGGATGATCTACTGTAAATAAGAAAAAATCTTGGGTCATAAAGGAGAGTTAAATTAATGTGTCAACTCAGTGTGTAATAACTGAAAAAGATAAATTCAGTGCTATGCATTATTAGAAAAACACAGCTTGGTAACATTGCAGTTTGCTTATATACAGATAGTCCTCAACTTACAACCATTTTAGTGACTGTTTGAAGATACAGCGGCACTGAAAAAATGCACACAAGGTCATAAAATCAAACATGACTCTTAACAACTGCTTTGCTTAGCCATGGAAATTTTGATGCTAATTGTGGTTGTGAGTCAAGGACTGCTTGTGGATCTATGGTTCATCTGCATTTGGTATCGTGCATAGAGTTCTGGTCACCATAAGAGATGAAATAGCACGGGACAAACTGCAGAAGTAGCAACCAAAATGATCAAGGGACTTCACCTTTCTTATGAGAAAAGTACTTGGGATCCTTTCACTTAGCAAAAAAAAAAAAAAAGGATAGGGTTGAGATGTCTAAAGTTATGCAGAGCCTAAAACAAGGATGTCCAAACTTGGAAACTTTAAGTCTTTTGGACTTCAACTCTCAGAATTCCCCAGCCAGTGTGGCTGTCTCAGGAATTCTAGGAGTTGAGGTTCACAGATATTGAAGTTACAAGGTTGGACACCCGTGGCCTAAAAAAAGAAACTTCTCTCATTCTCAAAACATTAGGAACAGGGACTGCTCAATAAAGTGTCTGGAAAGGAGGCATTTCTTTGCGTTGTCATTAACATAAGTTCATTATCATAAAACATGATGGTGGCTTATTAACTTGGGTGACATTATTTGTTTTTATTTATTAAATGTATTGGCTGCCCATCTTATCGCAAGGTAACTCTGGGCAGCACACAATATTAAAAGGGTAACGTTATTCAAAACTTATACACAATGCAAACAAAATAACAATAAAAATATAAACGCTCAACCCTAATTAAGAGGAGGGGAGGGTGTAGGATGAGCAAGTGGGGTGTTGGGATCTGTTATTAATTTATCAACCGCCCCTAGCGTGAAACCCCAATCAGAGCCAGGTCTTTAAACTCTTATGAAGATCTGGAGGATTGAAGGCCACCTCACTCTGGTACAGGCATCTCCAACCTTGGCAACTTTTAAGCCTGGAGTTGAAGTCCTCCAGGCTTAAAAGTTGCCAAGGTTGGAGACGCCTGCTCTGGGAGGCAAGATGTTCCAAAGAGCCGAGTCAGTGGCAGAGAAGGCTCTTCTCCCGGGCCCTACCTGCTGGAAAACCGTGGCTGGTGGCTTTAGAAGTGGATTGGGTAAATTCATTGTCCAGACTCTAGGTTGCATCTGGTCTGGGGTCTGCATAACCTTCAAATCCCAGGTAGAGGACAGCCGCGTTAGAGTAGCAGGTCTCGGTCACTTCTTTGTAAGCGCTTCAGATCCCTCTGGTTGGCTTTCATGGTGAACAAAACGCTGAGCTAAGGTGAGCCTTGACCTGACCCAGCAGGTAGGTTCTTAGGCTGCTCTGTCCTGAAAGAAGTGGTTTCTTCTTTTAGAACAGAGATCTGAAACAAATATCTTTTAAAAAAAAGCCCTAAGGATTTGGGATAAGAAGATTTAACAACCACAGGGGTTGTGTAAGGACTGAGGCTATTTTCCATACTGTGTTTCCTTCCCTATGTCTGCCTCATGGGAAAAGCATAGGTGACAGTGGTTCCGATCCTGAGGGGAACACCCTGGATTTTAAAGGGTTGCTGAATGACCCCCCTCAACTACACAGCAGCAAAGGGGTGGCTTCTTGTTTGCTACAGTTGTGCACTGCTGCCACACTGAAGAAATCACACACAGACACACACACACACACATTCAGGTAGCAGTTGACATAGGTTGTGCAAACGAAGCCATTGTGAACAAAAGTGTGGGAGAGAGGAAAAGATGGATGGATGGATGGATGGATGGATGGATGGATGGATGGATGGATGGATAGAAAATAGACCTATCATGTTTTCGGGCATAGAATATTCATGCGAATAGAATTAGAATATTTTTTTTTAGATTTTTTTTTATTGGCCAAGTGTGATTGGACACACAAGGAATTTGTCTTGGTGCATATGCTCCCAGTGTACATAAAAGAAAAGATACCTTCATCAAGGTACAACACTTACAACACTTAATGTTAGTCATAGGGTACAAATTTAACACTTAATGTTAGTCATAGGGTACAAATAAGCAATCAGGAAACAATCAATATCAGTATAAACCAGGGGTCTCCAACCTTGGTAACTTTAAGCCTGGAGGACTTCAACTCACAGAGTGCCCCAGCCAGCTAAGCTAAGCTGGCTGGGGCATTCTGGGAGTTGAAGTCCGCCAGGCTTAAAGTTGCCAAGGTTGGAGACTCCTGGTATGAATCGTAAGGATACAATGCACTGAAGAACCACAGATTTGAGGAGCTGTGGGATATGCAGGCAAACATGACTTAACTGGCAAACTCAAGAGGTTCTGAAGGGCGTTAGGGAACATGGTCGCCACTCCCAAAATGAACCGTGCCCATTTCTCTACCTGGTAATGCTGATGACATTTGAGGGATGCTATATTGATTTGCATTCTAGCCTGTTTCAAATTCTTTTTGCTTTTGCATGTTGTTTCCCCCCCCCCTTTTCTTTCACCTGTGTTCTCCTTTCCTTTGCCCTGAAAAATCCCCCCCATCTTTTCTGTCTCCCTACCCTCACCCTCTTTTTCAAAAAATTATTACTATGATTTTCCCCTTTGTTTCCTGCCTCCGTCATTAGCAGTCACCCGAGGGGACGGAGTTATGGGATCCCCAGGCTGGCCAGCAGCCTGCTGAGGACACTCTAGGAGCCCCCTTGGCAGCCAGCAGGCTTGGGGGTTCCGTTCAGGTACATGAAGAGGGATGCGATGGGAGGTGGGAGGTGGGTTGGGTGACCCACCTACTGCTGCCAGACCCCAGCCATGCCGTGGAAGTCTTCTGAGCTTTTTCCCTGTGGCCCTCTGTCTGTCCAGTCATTGTGGCACCGATGTGCTTTTCAGTCCTGTTTTGATAGCATACTGAAATGCAGTTTGTCCTGCCTTGAAATAGATAGTTTACCTTTCTCCTCATTGCTCATTCTGCTTGGCTCCCCAAAAATCGTGTGAGACAAGTAAAGAAAAATTCCTTTCTTCATAATAATTCTTGTAAGGAAATCAGGTTTGTTTGGCCTCAGGAGGTGAACTTTACGTTTTTAATGATACGAGCAAAAAATAGGGGGGAGGAGAAGGAAAGGAGTGGAGGGAGAAGAAGCTAACAACTTGGAAGTTTAACTAGATAAACCTATTTGCAAACTTAAGAAGAAAATGTTAAAACCCATACTCGGTAGGTCAAATTTCTACAAAAGCCTTTTGTAGAAATTAAGAGAATCTACTAGCAAAATCTTGTGAATGTAGGTAGGAATAGAAACCATGCTTAAAGCTGAGGTGTGCTCCTTTGTTTTTGCTGTGTGATTGTGCACCGCTTCAATGCAAGGGCGGATTCTAATTCAACCATAAGAGTATCTAGAATTTCTTTTATACACGTACATGTACAGAATGCACTCCTCTGTGTTCTTCTGCTCTGCCTGTCATTGGTCTGTAAGTCCCATCTGCTTTTGGAGATGAAAAAAATCCTTACCAGGACAAGGATAGAAACTCAAATTCCTGGATTTGCAGATGTTCACCACTTCCTGTTGGGTTTCATTTGGGTTTTGTTGAGCCAAAAATCTTCATAGAGGCCCATCCTAAGAAACTAGAATTCTACAACCTGGATATCTTTTTTTTTTTTTTTGTTTACATTTATACCCCGCCCTTCTCCGAAGACTCAGGGCGGCTTACAATGTATAGGGCAATAGTCTCATTCTATTTGTATATATTTACAAAGTCAACTTATTGCCCCCCCAACAATCTGGGTCCTCATTTTACCTACCTTATAAAGGATGGAAGGCTGAGTCAACCTTGGGCCGGGCTCGAACCTGCAGTAATTGCAGGCTTTGTGTTCTTAATAACAGGCCTTACCAGGCAGAGCTAAACCGGCCCTCATCTGGCTACTGAATTAAATAACAGTTTTAATCTAATTTTGCCACCTTAATGTCCAAAGTTAGTTCATAGCAAAGTCTAATGTGCGTTTTGTATCTCTTTGGTCAAACTTGGTGGCAAACAATACCAAGATTTAAATTTTGGGACAAGAGGGAAAAGAACAGAGGCCAACATGCTGGGTGCAGCTCTCCTCCTTCACGTTCAGGTGCTCTGTCCAGTTTATAAACTTGCTTGCAGGGCTGTTCTACCTCCACGAGGACTAGACACATTAAAATAATAACGATTATACAATCGTAATAACAATAATAATAAGGTAAAGATGACAGAATGAAAATAGTTGGTGTTAAGACTAGCCACAATCTTTTACAACGAATGAATTTTAAATGGTGGGATTCTGAGGTGGGCAGCCTTTCTTATGATAGGAAATTTAGCAAATTAACATCTGTGCTGGATTTCTAGCTCTCACGGCCAAGTATGTTGCTTAAAGTGCCACTCTGTGGAAAGAAGCATCTTGTCTTTTCTGTGTTTTTGTCCATGGTTGCTCTTCCGTCTTTGCTCCTCCTGAACTCCCGTGTGCCCTGCTTTCCCATCTGTGACCAGCACCAACCGTGGCTTAATGCAAGAGTCTAGCTCAGAGGTCTTCAAACTTGGCAGCTTTAAGACTTGGGGACTTCAACTCCCAGAATTCTCCAGCCAGCTATGCTGGCTGGAAAATTTTGGGAGTTGAAGTCCCCAAGTCTTAAAGCTGCCAAGCTTGAAGACCTCTGGTCTAAACCTTCATAAGACAGGAAGTGAAACCATCCATTAAACTGGGTCTGCAACCCCAGTAGTGGATGTAACTGGTTTGCTTGGTACAGCTGTTAAGTAAAACTTTGGTTTGGGCCAGGGAGGAAGGGAGCAGTTTGTTGAGGAAGGAACTATTATTTCTGAATCTGCTGAATATGAAATGACACTGTGCAGGAAACCAGCTTTAGCTCACTTCAGCTTTTCAAAAACTTAAGGTTCGCTCTGTCCGCTCGATAAAGATGCTGACCAATGTATCCCTTTACATAAGCAGGGGGATCCAAGGAGATAGCCCTTGACTTATGGCTGTAATTGAGCCTGGCACTTAACTGTTGTAAGTCATGACAGTCGTGGAGTGGGTCGTCACATGACCGGCCCGATTTGACATCCCTGGTTTTGCAGCGGTCATTAAGCGAACACCACGTTGGTTAAGCAAACTTACCCTTCTCTACGGGCCAGGTTTTTGCCCATAGCTGGAAGTAAAACGCTGGTCTCTCAACAAAAAATGTTATAAATCATGGTCATACGTAAGTGCAGGCCAGTTAACCCAGGGTCCAAATGCAGTCATGTGACCATGGGGAGAGGCTGGCCTTCGTAACTTCAGAACTGGGTCATCATTAGCTTTTGAGGTGTCCCATCATAACTTCGAACAGCCACTAAGCGCCCAGACGTAAGTCGAGGACTTTGTGTATCATTTTCATTTGGAGGCAGGTTTCTGTCAGGTGGAATTTCACATCGCATCTGAAAGTTAGCCCCCTTTGTTTTGAAAGCTTGGCTGGATGCAAGCAGACCCCTTTCTCCCTGTGGCTGCTTTCTGCAGGAGAAGAAACAAGATTAAGAAGCGGGGCGAAGTTTTGATTTGTACCGTAATAGCATGAGGCCTGCGTGCCTGAGGCCTGCTTTGTCTCTCCCGTTCATTTCCCCTCTTTGTGATGCTGCAAAGATGCTAAGCCACCTCTACCTGAAGCCCCGCCCGATATTCTCGGCTCTTCACCTGCTTGCTCTCTTTTAGGTCATGAGTTCTACCAATGGGGAGTTGAACACGGATGACCCCACTGCCGGCCACTCAAACGCCCCCATCACCGCACCTGCCGAGGTTGAGGTGGCAGACGACACAAAGTGAGTAATTGGTTCGCCTGGCCTAGTTCTGCTAGGAGCCTCTGTGGCTCGGATTAAACACTGTAAAAAAAAAAGATGATGGAGAGGATTATGGCAGCCAGCTAGACGCCATCTTGGCTCTAATAAAAAAACATGGTGAAGTTTTGAAGCTTATACAAAGCAAATGTCCTGCTCCATCTAACTAGCCTCACCTCTCCTGTCTGCCAGAAGAGAGCAGCTTTTCCATCACTTATTACCTGAAATATTTTGACCTAAAATTGCTCAGGAAGACACATTCTGTTATCTGTCGAAAGGTCACTTTCTCAATTATCTCAAAACAGCCATAGGCTGTCTTTTAATGAGTGTTGATTGATAAATCGGTTGCAAACTAAGGCAATTGCCCCCACTCAATTAGCTCACAAGATATTGGCTTGGACCCCAGTCCGATTTGGGGCTAATTTCCCCTGGTCAACTAAACTTTTGTTCTGTAAACTACTGACTTGAGGATTATCAGGACTTCTTATGTCTGATAGAGCTGAAGCCCATAAAAAATAGATTTTCTCGGGCTGTTTCTATACCTTGGATTTTCTGTCTCTGCATACCTGTAATGTCAGCGTGTCAGGGAGACAGTGCAGCCTAGTGGTTAAGGCACAAAGCTAGAAACCAGGAGTCTGCGAGTTCTAGCGCCACCTTACGCATGAAAGCTGGCTGGTGACTTTGGGTCAATCACCAGGAGACTGTGAGTTCTAGTCCTATCTTAGGTATTAAAGCCAGCTGGGTGACTTTGGGCCACTCACTCTGCTTCAGTGCAACCCACCTCACAGGGTTGTTGTGTGTGGTAAATAGGAGGAAGGAATATTAGATCTGTTTGCTGCCTTATGAAGTGTAAAAGCGTTATAAAAATCCAATAAATAATCATTTTCAACTTAATGTTTTACAAACTGAAAATGCAATCTCCTTCCATTTAAATAATAATACAAAGTAATACAACGTGGATGTCCTTTCTCCCTAGGTGCTGCTGTTTCTTTAAGAGGAGGAAGAGGAAAACTATCCAGCGCCACAAGTGAAATATTCCTGTTAGTCGAAGCCAGGATTCTACTGGGACTGCGTTTCCCCCACCCTCCTTTGACTTCCTGGCTGAGGATAATGGATCTTGGATGGAATAGGGAGGGGGCACTGTTTTCCCCCAGCTGCTCTCCCACTCCAGTTTTATTGGTGGGTAGGGACACAGGCGGCTGTCCTAGCAGGCACATGGGGGTAGGGGCTTCCCCCATCCATTTTTTTTTCTTTTCCCTTCTTCCCAGGAGATGCAAATGGAGGGGTGGGGCAGGCACTGGCAGAAAAAGTAGTTGGACTTCTTGCTCAAGTATCCTCTCCTCTTCCTCCTGGTCCACAGAGAGAGAGAGAGAGAGAGAGAGAGAAACAGCATTAATATTTATGCAGCAGTTCTCCTTTCCTTCCATTTGTCGGTTTATTTGTCCTCCACCTCCTCTTTGGAGCTCCTCAAATAGCTTTTGGAACAAAACAAAACAAAACAGAAAATGGGAATCAATTCTACTTGTTTACCTTTAGAAGAAGCAAAGTGATGATTCTGAGAACAGCCCTGCACGTATTTCTTCTTCTTCTCTGTTGTTTGCTTCAGTCTCTCTTAAGTTAATTTAAAAATGGCGTTTTTGGCCTTCATGCCGCAGCATCTCCCCCACCCCTACGCCTTTCCTGTCGTGGCGATGCAAATGGGTTTGCTTAATTTTTTTTTTTTTTTGGGTTCTGCTTTGAGTTTTAAGGATGTCCCCCCCCACACACCAATGTCTCCCTGGTTTCCTTTTTTTCTTTCTTTCCCCAGTTTATTTTCCCCAGCCCTGCCAAATTTCCCTTTGGTGACATCCTTTAGGGAAGCTTTGTCCCCCCATATCCCAAATAACAGGAGAGGCAAAAATAAATGTATCGTGCAGAGGGGAGGGAGGCTGGGGAATTAATTTACACACTTCCTCATTTCTCAGTGCACTTTTTTTTGTAGCAATACCAGCAACATCTGTGTCTTGAAAAACGATCCAATTTTAGATATTTTTTTAAAACAAATGTTAATTAAGTTCTACCCACTCCCAGGTGGGAGAGAATTAAGGGCAAAAGTCTTGGATCTCAGGAACGGCAGCCTGCCAAACATAAACCCCAAAGCCAACGTCCATTGTTAAAAGAGAAACGTGGAGATGAAGGGGACCTTTTCATGACCAAAGTGAAACCTACATGGACAGGATCACTAGGTGAGATCGTTCCATTACGGTGGCCCTCGCAGCACCTGGGTACTTGCCAATTTCATTTGAAATTAAATAGGTGGCAGCAAACTTCTATTTGGGTGGAGAGAAGGAGCCCCACTGACAAAGCGTTGTGCAAGGACAATCCACTCGTTGTTTTGGTCTGTTCTTTCTCTAAAACCCAACAGCCGCCTGCATTCCCAGCTTCCCGGTTGGGTGATGGCTTGGAATCGGCTCCTGCAGAACCACCGACATGACTGTTATTAGTACGGAAATGGAGCAAAAGGCTTTGCAGGCCTGTTACGAAAAACATCCAAGCCAAGCCAAAAATCTACCTTGCCAGGGAAGAGATGGCTTTAGAATAAGGCCTGCGTCTCGCTTTCATGCTTTTTATCCCTTCGTATTCCATCACTAGCTTACATGGTCTACCCCGGCCTTAGACAAAAGTTGTGCCTGGGTACGCTGCGGCCCGTAAGCCTGGATTGAACGCACACGCTTCTCCCTTCCGGTTGACCAAGTCAAAACAAAACAGCTGGTCTGCGGCCATCAAAGCTACCACCTGTCCGAGCTGCTTCAGCGTTGTGACAATAGCAGTGCGGCTTCGTTACTTCTTTAGATATATTTTTATACCAAGGGATAAGACAATTGGCCCCGCGTTGCTCCAAAATATTTTGTCTTTTCACTCCGTGTGGTAATGACTTGGCACTTGGAATGTCGGGATGTGGCCTGCTGGGGGAAATGGTGGCAGGGTTAGTATTGGGGGTGGGGTGGGGTAATAAATACTTTTGGTCTCTGCTAAACTAAAGAGCACTCTTGGGTGGGTGGGTTACTGCTACAGACCAAAGGAGTGCAACTTTAAAATTCGCCACACACCTCCTCATTAGTGCTAAATCATATCTATTGGACTTCATTCACCCCCTCCTAATTATGAGAGGGTTACTGCCTCCTCACCTTATAGCCTTGAAGTTGTTCACTTTCTAGAACTAGATTTAAACCTTCCCTCCCCCCTCCCCGCCAATGTGGGTTTTACGAGTTGAACCCCCTCCTTTCGGGGTTGCGTAACCGATAGCAATCCTGCAGGTGACTCTGAAGGGAATGGAGTGGGTGCGGATCCTCCCAGCCCAACCGTTTATTTCAAAAGCTGGCACTTAATTCTTTGTGCTTTTTTCAAGGTGGATATGAATTTCTTTGCCCTATTTGAATGAATGTTTTTGTGGCCATTTGAAAAGATTTAAAAAAAAAAAAGGAAAGCAGGGACTAAAACTCAGAACATGATCTCACTTTATTGATCTTAGTTTATAAACTTTGTTAACAGCAGTGCCTCTGCCATGCTAGAATCACAAGGAATACAGGAGGTCCTAGGGAAAATTCTTAATTTGGGCAACTTCCATTAAAATAGGATTGCTTAGATATGTGCAGTGTTTGAGTTTGTTTCCCAAACAATGCAAAGAGAAAAACAGCCTTAAGCATTGTGCTGGAAAAAAAAATTATATAGTTCCAATCCCAGGAAGGTGTAAAAGAATTTTTTAAAAAATTAAAATGTTTATGTAAAGAGTGCATGAGTGTGCTTGGACTACCAGTTGCAATGTGGATTATTCAATTTTTTTCCTTTTTCCTTTATTTTTTTTTTTTGGAATGTGACAAAAGTTTTAAGGGACAACTCAAATGACAGAAAACAAAAATCAATGAGGGTTGTAGTTGGCCTTCCAAGCTCTCTGGTCTTATCAGGTGTATGTTTTGGCCCATGTTGTCTGATTTGCATCAAAATGAATTTTGCAGACTTAATTGTGTGGTTGTTTTGTTTTTTAATTATGTAACAAAAAAAAGGTAATTTCAAGACTGAATAGAAATGAGATTTGTACTGGTGTAGCTCCAAAGCAGAAGAGAGATTGTGGCATTGCAAATTTAGTTACTGCTTTAAAAAAAGTGTACACAGGTTATGGTGTATAAGTTTCTCTTGAAGCTTCTTTGAAGCCATAGAAGTTAGGGCTTTTTAAAAAAAAATAATAAAAACAGAAAAAAAAACCTGAAAAACTAAAAATTAAAAAAAAAAAACTTAAAAAATAAATTCTGCAAAAACGTTTACTCGTGTTTTGGTTTAAAAGTAGAGATCTTTTGTCTTGAAGAGTGGAAGTAATTTTCAATGACTTCTTTTGGGAAAGTAAACAGTGCTGTACAGGTAGTCCTCAAGTTACGACCGTAATGGAGCCTGCCATAGTCATAAAGCAGGTTTATCTTGTGATTGAACCAATTTTATGAACTATTTTGCGGTGGTCCTTAATGAATGTGGTAGTCTTTAAGAGAACCTCTAGAACACTGCAAACAACTGTAAATGTGGGCTAAATTGCCAAGCGCCTGAAGTGCAGCCACATGACCAAGGGGTGGAAATGACCATCTGAACTTTATATCTGGGTCATAAATCCCCCCCAAGGTAGGTCCATTGTACCGTCAAATAATTGCTATGTAACTGAAAGTCAAGGACTCCCTGTAATGGTGCAGAGACAAAGCATCCAGTCTTTAGAACGGTCTTTTTCAACCTTGGCGCCTTGGGAGGACTCCAAATCCCAGAATTCCATACCCATCTTAAAGGTGCTGAAGTTGAGCAACTGTGCTCTCTTTTTTTTTCTCCTTAAATGGATGCATCCCAGAAGCTACGAGCCCTCATCTAAAAAGCAATTTCCTACCTAACTTACAAACTCAAGAAAATCTGGAAATCAAAACAAACTGATGGTTTGTTCACATCACAGAAGTAGATAAGCAGGTGTCTGAATGCCAACCTACTGATCCAAAAATAGTTTCAAGCAGCAGCTGTTACATTCACTGTCTGATTCTTGGTCAGCTTTTTTGTCAACAACTGCCAGAGCCTTTTTGTTGCAAATGGTCTAGGCCAGGGGTCTCCATCCTTGGCAACTTTTAAGACTTGTGGACTTCAACTCCAGAATTCCTCAGCCAGCAAAGCTCTGGGAGTTGAAGTCCACAAGTCTTAAAGTTGCCAAGGTTGGAGACCCCTGGTCTAGGCTTCATCAAAGCAGGGCTCTCCAGCGCACAAACCATACTGAAACTATATGAAATCTGCAATTTAAACTTGGCTGTGGGTGCCCATTCTTTCATGTCACACACACACACACACACACACACACACACACACACAATTGCTTAAAGACAACTTTGCTGCCTTTATTCACTTGCTATTTACAAACAGAAAGGAAGGAGAGGTGGTGAAATGCTGAATAATACAGTTTCTGATACAGTTATTGTATAGCATCGCATGAGCAGTCAGTGACACTACTGGAAGTTTGCTCTTGGCATCACCAAGATTAATTTGCAAATGCTAGAATTTGTGTCAGGCTGCAAGAACTTCAACTGAACTTTCCTTTCAGTTGGGGACATTTTAATAAACACCAGATTTTATACAACAATCCGAGACCTACACCCCCACCCCCCCCAAAGGGATTTTAAAGGATGACTGAAATGCTTTCAGCCATCCAACTTAAAGTAGCCAGCAGTCAAGAGTTACAAACTACTTTTAAACTATTTTTAAGTAGGCCTTTTTAGAAACTTATTCAATAATTATTTTTCATCTACAGAAAAACAGATGAGCACATTGCTGAGAAAACAGTTCTCTGGAAAGGTGGTGGTGGTGAAGATGATAGGATTATTGAGGAAAGCAAGCTATAAAATGTAGAGCCTCATGAACTGATGTGTGGATATTGAATAAGCCTCTTGATAAAAATCACCGATGTGCATATTTTCTCTACTGTCTGCTGATGGAGAGATAGTAACTGGAGAATGGTTCCATTCTACATACTGGCCGGAATAGAAATGTACACACATTATACAGTGATTAACAATATACAAGGAAGATTCAAAAACAGACTTGCGTGACATAAGGCTCAAGGACTTCTGTGGAATAATCTGTATTTCCAGACAAGTAGTTTCAAAGGGAAACACACCTCCTGACAGTGGAAAACAAAAAACAAAACAAAAAAAATCCAGGGTAACCCTTTTTCCTGATTAAAGATTCTGTCCCAGTTGAAGACTTTTTGTGGTGAAATATTCTGTTAGAATCAAAGGAAGAGGGACGCAACTTTGGTAAATCAAACAAGGTCTTAATGCCATCATTAAGGGGTCATATTTAAAGGCAGGCTTCCCAAAGTAATGGCAAAATTGCTACTGGGGAAGGATGGAAGTTGCAGTCCAATACCAGGTTGAAGAAAGCAAATCAGTGAATTTCTACTGAGAAGCAAAATGTACAACACATCTGACTATTGTAGAGGAACTACACAGATGTTTAGTATGAGGAACTATTTCTCAGAGAATTGAACTGCTTTCTTGCCGATTTATTACTTTGGAGAAGGGCGTGTATACAGTTTGGATGAATCACACCAAATCCTTGACCAAAACACTGCAGTAACAATGGCTAAATGAATTTGTAGATCATCGCAGTGGGATTTAGTTTTATCTTCCCACCAGAGTAAAAAGCTGACTTAGTACCCCACCCCATCATATTTTTTGGCGCTTATTTGAATAGCGCCCTCAAATACTTTCTAGGATTGCTTACTTCATATTGCAATTTTTCCAAAGTAACAAATGTAGGAAAGTAGCATCCATAGCACACTGACAGCTGTGACTTACTAATAGGAAGAGGAACCAAGCATGAATGAATAAAGCAACACCTGGCCAAGAGTCATAAAAGTCCTTTTAGTCAGGGACTGCCACATACCATTAGTCCAAGTTATGCTCAAGTGGAAGCACAGCTGGGGAATCTGTACTGCCATAGAGCTGGGGTTGCCTAGAGCCATCCTAAATGCATCTGAACAATAATTTCTGCCCATCCCATAAGAACCATATTCTAGCTTTAGAATTCGTGAACGTAAAAAGGCATTTTTCCTCCTGAAAAAATTCCTGAAATCTCTCTCTCTGAATTAGATTTCTGCAAAAAATGGCTTAAGAGACGGGGAGTTCCCTCCCTGTTTAAGGGGAAATACACACACGCATACAAACACAAACTAACCACAGCACCAGCCTGTCACTAGGGTAACAAGAATCAAAAATGCATTGTTAAGTTGCACTATATTAGCAGCAGAAGAAACTTTCTGAGGACAAAAGGCCAGAAATTTAGATGCTTCTCTTAATTACAATGATCAAGTACAGGTGGTTGCAAACTGCTCGCCAAGGCCATGAGCAGGGAGACCCACAATCTGCTCCTGACTCTTCAGCAACCTCACAGAAGTAGGAAAAGTCGTGTAAAGTAGATCTTAAGGCAGCCTTTTCCTGATGTCATCCTCCAAATATATTGGCCTCCTAATACATCTGCATTATCACCAAGCATGGGCTGCCTTTGGATCGGGGTCCCAATCTAACAGATCAGGTCAGTAAAGTAAATTCACACTTTACTTTCCCTTGAAAGCCAGCAAACACACACTGGAACAGTGTTTCTCAAACATGGTCCTTCTAAGAGGTTTGGAATTCAACTCCCAGAATTGAAGTCCGAACCTCTTAAAAGGCCGATGTTTGAGAAACACTGAACTGGAAGGTCAGTTCGTCGGCCTGTTTTAGCTCTGCTATTTTCTCAGGGTCAAGGATTGTCTTGAAATGCTGCTTGTCATGCAAAAGGCTGCCCTCCCACCACCACCACCTTCAGGCTGTGTACACAATTACCCCAAAGAGAACAAGTCATTTGTCCTGCTAGACAACTGGGAGGGGACAAGGGCAATGGGAACAAAGCCCTACCACTCCGCTAACCATCTAAGACGCCTTTACCACCAACCCCATGCTAGCCTCCTGCCTGCCAGAAATGTGGGGAGGGAAAATCTCTTTGGTGGGGGGAAGGGGTCACTTCTCATGAGAGTTAAGTTTTCTCCACGAGAATGACTAGATGTAAAAGCAGCTACATTCAGTGCAAGGAAATCACCCAGGCAGATTGGCAACACAAACAGGAGAGATTGCCAGCCTCAGTCCAGCAAGGCCGACATGCATCTGGATGTAGAGCACGTGCAATCTGGGAGTGCTTGCCCAATCCGAGTCTGCCGATGGGAGCCCATCCTATCACTGTAGCAGAACAAGCTGGCGGTCTCAGATGGAGGGAGCGGGAAGGGAGCGCCGAGCCTGTCCAATGGCGAATTTCCAGTAGCACCTGCTATGTGTAGAAGATGATCTCTGGGATCTGTCCATCTTCCACCGAGGTGCCGTTGTTGTTGCCGGCGGCATAGCAGAAAGTAAAACAGGTCTTTGTCCCTGTGGTTGGTGACTCGTGGACCACCTTCCGCAATCCTTTGGTTCCATAGTGAGAGTCGGGTCCCTATATGAAGCATTGAAAAACAAAGTTGTAAGAATAGCTTTCTTTGAGTCAGGAGGCTGATCTACTGAGCTGGGACCATCCCTTGACTCTTATAGCAACAGCAATAGCACTTTGAGTTATATACCGCTTTACAGTGCTTCACAGCTCTCTCTAAGCGGTTTACAAAGTCAGCCTATTGCCCCCAACAATCTGGGTCCTCATTTTACCCACCTCGGAAGGATGGAAGGCTGAGTCTACCTTGAGCCTGGTGGGATTTGAACTGCCAAATTGCAGGCAGTCAGCAGAAGTAGCCTGCAGTGCTGCACTCTAACCACTGCGCCACCGAGGCTCTTGTATGGACTACAGCAGGCCTGAGCAACCGCCCCCCCCCCAAAGTGCTCACAGCCACTGATTTATTTTCAATTATTGCATTTCTGCCTTTCTTCTCAGAGACCCACCCAAGAGAGTACAGGTAGTCCTTGATTTACGACACTTGTGTCTCGTTCGCTTTCCCCGCGGCCAGGCCCATCTTATCTTCTTCCGAACGCTGAGGAATGTCCTAGCATGCCTCCAGGTCCCAGCCCCGGCTCCATCCCAGGCAAACGGAGCAACTAGACCCCTCCCCCTCCCCCACAGCATGTGAGCCTGAGGAAGGTCAATTACCAACAGCTGGAGACTGGAGTGACCCTCGCTTCAGGAGAATTGATAGGCGGCGTCAACAGAAGGAAGGGAGGGGCAGGCCTGGATAAGTGCTGAGTCATGGAGCCACACCCCATGGCCTATATAAAGGATCTGCTTTCTGGCATTCTCTGAGTCAGGCAAAGTCTACCTTATATTGTTGAAGTCACTTTCTGGTCTCCTGCCTGCCTTGAGAACTTTGCTAGGACTTTGGCAGAACTGCAGAGGCACGCCTGATTCGGATTTCCCTGACCCGGCCATCAGCGGAGGAGTGGGACACGACAACTTGAGCCCAAAATTTCGGTTGCTAAGCAAGGGAGTTCTTTGATGTGCTTTGCTGCCGTCTGCAATCTTTCTTGCCACAGTTTGTTAAGTGAATCACTGCAGTTGTTAAGTTAGTAACACAATTGTAAAGGGAATCTGGCTTCCCCATTGACTTGTCAGAAGGTTGCAAAAGGTGATCAGATTACCCCGGGACACTGTAACCGTCATAAATAGGAGTCAGTTACCAAGCATCCAAATTTTGATCACGTGACCATAGGGAGGCAGCAAGAGTCGTGTGAAAAATGGCCATAAGTCACTTTTTTCAGTGCTGTTGTAACTTCGGTCACTAAACGAATGGTTGTAAGTTAGGACTACCTGTACCTTACAAGAATAACCAACCCCCCCCCCCCGGTTCTCGGCTTCCACCCTATCACCATCCTGAAGGAGATTCAGGACTAAAAACAGGGCACTATCATTAGCAAATCTTAAAATCGGCCTCCTGAGCGGTTCCTTGCTTTCTCCCCACCAAGCGAAGCAAATTCAGAAAAAGCTGCAGTTGCTCTTTCAAGAATATTCCCTCTTCCGAGACTCCGAGCACCTTCAGCGTTGCACAGGCTGTGTAGCTGACAGTGGGCAGGATCTCCACAGGCTCCTTAAACATCACCCGGAAAGTATTGGAGGATCCGTCGCAGCTAAATCCAGTGTCATTTTGGCCCAGGACGGTGTTGCTGTCTGTGTGAATTATCTGAAAAGGTGGAAGGAAAAGAGACAAAAAATGGGAAATGCAATTATCATTTTTTGGGAACATACGGGTTTTTAAAAAAATTTCTAATATACATTAATGGAAAAAGTCATAACTTTGCTTTTAAGAAAAACAGCAATGTTCCTTTCTGATAACAAGGTCTGGGGCAAGGATGGCAAACCTATGAAACCTGGGTCAAAGTTGACACACCACAACATTTTGGATGGCACACCAATGTTCAAAACCATGCTCCATTCTTGCATAATTTTTAGAGGCTGGGAAGGCTGCATGAGAATGGGTGTGCTTGTTCTGGGGATCACATACAGCAGAGGTGTCAAACTCGATTTCATTGAGGGCCGCATCAGGGTTGGGGTTGACCTTGGGGGGCCAGGGGTAATCGTGGGCCAGCTCAACGTTGCTCATGTCAGGGGGAGCGCTTGTGGTGGCCCAGGTGGGGCTGGGGGAGAATCCATTGTCTCTGTTGTGTCTTGCCCGCTCTCACCGCAGCCGGGGTCTGCTTATCTGCTTCCGAACGCTGAAGAATGTCCTAGCATGCCTCCCGGCCCCAGCCCTGGCTCCATGCCCAGACAGGCTGAGGAGGGGGCATCTCCCGGCCCCAGCCCTGGCTCCATGCCCAGACAGGCTGAAGAAGAGCAAGCATCTCCAGCCCCCAGCTCTGGCTCCATGCCCAGGCAAACGGAGCAACAAGACCCCTCCCCCTCCTCCACAGCATGTGAGCCTGAGGAAGGTCAATTACCAACAGCTGCCGATTGGAGTGACCCTTGCGTCAGAAGACTTGATAGGCGGAGGCAACAGAAGGAAGGGAGGGGCAGGCCTGGATAAGTGCTGAGTCATGGAGCCACACCCCATGGCCTATATAAAGGATCTGCTTTCTGGCATTCTCTGAGTCAGGCAAAGTCTAAACATATCTTGCTGAAGTCACTTTCTGGTCTCCTGCCTGCCCTGAGGACTTTGCTAGTACTTTGGCAGAGCTGCAGAGGCACACCTGATTCGGATTTCCCTGACCCGGCCGTCAGCGGAGGAGTGGGACACGACAGTCTCCATGGGATGGCCGCAGCCCCTCACTGACTCCAGGGCAGCCCCACGGATCTAAGGCTGACTGCATTCTGGCCAAGACAGCAGCCACCAAGTTTTAGATCAGCGTCCGGCTGACTTGGGCTGGTGCTAAGGCGCCGTGGGCCAGTCCTTCACTGTTTCCAGGCAGCCTCACGGGCCAGATCTAATCACATGGCAGGCCAGATCTGGCCCTTGGGCCTTGAGTTTGACACCCCTGACATACAGAATAACAGAGTTGGAAGAGACCTTGGAGGTCTTTTGGTCCAACCCCTTGCTCAGACAGGAAGCCCTAAACCATTTCAGATAAACAGCTGTCCAATCTCTTCTTAAAAACTTCCAGTGTTGGAACATTCACAACTTCTGGAGGCAAGTTGTTCCATTAATTGTTCTAACTGTCAGGAAATTTCTCCTTAGTTCTAGGTTGCTTCTCTCCTTGATTAGTTTCCACCCATTGTTTCTTGTCCTGCCTTCAGGTGGTTTGGAGAATAGTTTGACTCTTTCTTCTTTGTGGCAACCCCTGAGATATTGGAACATTGCTATCATGTCACAAATAGTCCTTCTTTTCACTAGACTAGACAAACCCAATTCCAGCAACCGTTCTTCACATGTTTTAGCCTCCAGTCACCTAATTATCTTTGTTGCTCTTCTCTGCACTCTTTCTAGAGTCTCAACATCTTTTTTACACCGTGGCGACCAAAATTGGATGCAGTATTCCAAGTGTGATCTTACCAAGGCCTTATAAAAAGGTATTTTCACATGATCTTGATTCTATCCCTGTGTTAATGCAGCCTGTTAATGCAACACACATATTTGGACTGTCTTAGATATTAAAATGTAAAGAATTGTTCCGCTTTCGTTTTTAGAATGTGACATGCCAACAGTCAAGTAAGACATTTTCCAATTTTTTGACCTGTGTGGAGCCTGAAAAGGTTTGCCATCAACGGAGGAAATGATGTATCTGTGTTGCTTCACAGCCCACTCATGTAAATCAAATTCAGAAAATTATCTACCTGTATATTTACTTGGTAATCTGTGGGGCCATGGATCGAGCCATACAACCCAAATCCAACTATAAATATCCGCTTGTTGACAGAGAACCTGCAGAGTTTGCAAAATAAATAAATAAATAAATAAATAAAAAATAGACAGACCAAATCACTGTGAAAGAAAAGAGGCTACTCCAGTTATAAAGTTTTTCCCTTCTTTCTTCTTTGTCCTCTGGGAGACAGCCTTATTTTGAATACCCAACACTTCCAAAACCTGAGAGTTGAAAATAACTTAGCGAATCAGCAATAGCCCCCAATCTAGATCTGCATACCATCATTTCAAATAAAAATTAATGGGTTGGAAACAAAAAAGGGAACAAACCTTTGAAGTGGTGCCAGATGCTCGTTATGTTATGCATCTGATTACCATTTGTTTTATTCCCAGAAGGACCTAAAGGAAGGCTTTTACTCCAGTATATGAAGTAAAGATGAATTAGCATCAATTTCAGCTGTTCGACTGCAAGGCAAGAGCAAACTGTGTGATCTGTTGGCATTATTGGCCCACTAATTGTTACCGGAGTAAAGAGCAACGTATCACGAGCAGCTTGGGTGGCACAATTGCCCTAGTTTAAACTCTCACACAAAATATAAAGAACAGGGGTGTCCAATCTTAGCAACTTTAAGACTTCAGAACTTCAACTCCCAGAATTCCGTCAGCTTGGGAATTCTGGGAATTGAAGTCTACTCCCAGAGGTTTTAAGGTTGAACACCCCTGGTATAGATGGGAGATTAGTTGCATGGAAGGCAGTACCCCTCAGATGGGGGTACACCTAACCCTTTGCACCTATGAATCGGTATTTGTCCTCTTCTTAGCCATGTCCCACCATTGGGGTCCATCATTCATTTGTCTGCCTTGGTCCTACAATGACGTTCCCTGTATTTTGTTGCTCAAATTATAGAGGTTTCAACATTTAATGTTTTAATTTAATTACTTTTCTCCTGGTTCGTGCCCACTTTTATCCCCGCCCCACCGACTTTTTGAGCGCACCATTCAAAAGCAAAACATGGAAATTCTTCCCAAGGCTTCTTCCTTGCCCCTTCCACACAGGGCCACTGTCATTTCTGTTGATGAATGTAATTCAGATATTCAGACCTGCTTTAAATGACAGGCTGCTGCTAATCATTGCATCAGACTGGGATAATCAGAAGTTCTTTCCCAAGACAGTTGGATGAACCACAAAACTTCCCCACCTGGGAATTCAGTGATACTTGAAATTCTTGGTTTGGATAGTTTAGAACTGCAACACTAGAGGTCAGATTTGCATTAAAAAAAATTGTACCTACTAATGTTTTACCTGCAAATGACTTTTTTAGTTTTAATTGTAATATAACAAGTGCAAACAACCGCTTTAAACTAATGTAAACTGTTTTAAACTCGATTGCAGAAAATTCGATTTTGGTAACAGGGTCATCAAAGTCTGAAATATTTTATCCGATTCAGTTGTCTCAGTTACTAACTTTCACAATTTTAGTTCCAACTTCAACTTCAGTGACCTCACCCCATATTTAAGAGGTCCCGGAGGGTACTAACATGCCTATCCTCCCTGCCACATTTTAATTTTTTTCATTTTGCTCATTTGAATTTGCAAATTTTGCTTGAAGAATAAATATCTGAAATGTGATGTTTTCAGTGCTTGGTCAATAGAGCAGTGCTGTAAAGAATACCTGATCCGGTCACTGGTCCCACTGTACCCCCAGCGGCTTTCCACCTGCTGAAAACGGTTGATGCTGCACTCTTTCCCTCTCAGGCAGCAACGAGGGCGGTCGATGAACTCTACCCGTGGCTTGGGGTTGACAGTGAAATGAAGGAACAAGCTAACCACCTCACGGTCAGTGAGGATCCCCGACTGAGCTGGCCCTGCAGAAAGCAGAAAGGAACTCTGACAACCGTGGTGAGAGGATCATTACTTTCATTGAGATACATTTTTTTCTTGCTTTTCTTCCCAGAAACCAGCTCTCTCTTTAGGATCATGTTTACAGGAAGTCCTCGACTTATGACGGCAGTGGGGATTGGAATTTCCATGGCTAAGCGATGCGGTCATAAAGTGTGACTGCAACGCTTAACGATGGCAATCCCTGCAGCTCCAGTCGCCACTGTGGACTGAATCTCACAGCTCTTAGCTGAAGCAACTTCCTTCCCACAGCCAAAGTCTATAGAAAAGTCGGCAAGTCATCCCCAGGCCCACAGGCAGGTAAGTGGCTGCGTATCCAAGAGGGATGGTGCAGCACAAGGAAGAGGTTGCGAAGGTATGAGGGGGGGTGTGAGAGGTGCCATGGGAGTCAGGGAGGACGCACAAGGATGCAAGGGAGTTGCAAAATGCACAGCAGAAGTCGGGAGGGTGTTGGGGCGGAGCAGGAGAGTGATCCAAATATCTGGAGGATGCTCCAGATATGAGGGACCATCAGATGAATGCAGGGAAGCAGATTTAGTAGTTCAGATTTAGTTACGAATGCAAGGGCTCACAGTATAAATTGCATGTAAGACAGAAAGTATGACATGATTTCATCTGGGTAACTGTATATATGAAATCATTGTTTCGTTACAATTGTCTCTTCGCCATCTGCCTTCTAGTGCAAAATGCAAACATGGCCTATTAGAAGCAAATAAGAATATACATACAGACTGCCCTGTTACCTACCGTATTTTTCGGTGTATAAGACACTCCGGACGCATCTACCTTTTTTGGTGAGGAAAACAAGAAACCTGCCTCTGCCTCCCAGCAATTTTGCCTCCTTGCAGCAAACAGCGAATAGCTTTACTTTCATTTTCGTTTGCAGCACAGCTTGATTAGCACAAGAAAAAAAAAATCTGCTCCCAGCAATTTACCTCCTTGCAGCAAGCAGCAGAGGCCCGCACAAAACAGATCCAACAATCAACTTGTGCTAATTAGGCTGTGCTGAAGCTGAAATGGGCCGTTTCTTCTTGCTGCAAGGAAGTCAGTTGCTGGGAGGCAGAGGCCAAAGGGTGGGGGCCAGTGTGTGGGTGGGGCTACATTTGGTGTATAAGACGAACCTAAATTTTCACCATCTTTTGGGGGGGAAAAGGTGTGTCTTATACTCCAAACGGTAAACTGCCATTATTATTTTATTTTTATTTTATTTGGGCTGTAAGTAGCCGGTAAGGACAGGGGATCAGAATCAAAACGAAAGAGCAGAAACATTTTCAAATACATAAATGCCCTCACTGGCATAAAATTATTAACCCACCGGATCTTTGCCAATTTAAAACCCCGCTTTTGAGAAACAGTCTCCAAATACCTGCAGCAAATTCCTCGATTGTCATCAAGGGGAAGCGAATGAGGGAAAGAGCTTTGCCCAAAGCTTTCCGCTTGTTTTCTGGTATCAGCTGCAATTGTTGCCGCTGACACTCAGCCTCTGACCACCTGACCACTGCGTTGAAGAGGCGCACCTCCCGGATGCCAAGGCTGTCTCGCTCCAAAACTGCGACCAAGGTGTCTATCAGACAGAGAGAGTTGTCACTACCAACAAGATTCATCTTTCATTACTATTTTGGGATAAGGATAAACATGGGTGGGTGGGTAATGCTTTCACTATCGAAATCAGCCAGTGTTGAAAATCTCTTAGCTCCAAATACTTAATAGCCTGAACTACCAGCTCAGGAAGTGCTCTACACCTCCGCTTTAGAGAGAATCCTGGAGAATCAGTCCTTTATACAGGTACCTGCCAGGCCTCATTTGAGCTTAGCGCAGCTTTTAGAAAAACGTAACTATAGGAGAGCCAAGATAGAGTACACCATATTGGCCAGCGGAGGCCTGGAGAAATATCACAAGCAGAACCCAAGGCAATTTGAAGATAACAGAATATCAGAATTGGAAGGGTCCTTTTTTTTAAAATTTATTTATTTACATTTATATCCCGCCCTTCTCCGAAGACTCAGGGCGGCTTACAGTGTGAAAGGCAATAGTCTCATTCTATTTGTATATTTACAAAGTCAACTTATTGCCCCCCCAACAATCTGGGTCCTTGGAGGTCTTCTAGTCCCAGCAGCTTGCTCAAGCAGGAAACCCTATAGCATTTCAGACAAATGGTTGTCCAATCTCTTCTTAAAAACTTCCAGTGTTGGAGCACTCACAACTTCTGGAGACAAGTCATTCCACTGATTAACAGTTCTCACTATCAGGAAATTTCTCCTTAGTTTTTGGTTGGTTTTCTCCTTGATTACTTCCCATCCATTGCTTCTTGCTCTGCCTTTGTTTGCTTTGCAGAACAGGTTGACCCCGCTTCTTTGTGGCAGCCCCTGAGATAGTGGAACACTGCTATCATGTCACCCCTGGTGGAAGTCACTCCCAATGGATGGAAATTAAACAGTGAGAGGTGGGATGTCTCCTAGAGAAACAGAACCCTTCCAACTGTTCGCAAATCAACCTTCCAGACGACAAACTGGCAAAAGGGGGAAGGAGAAATCCACATCAATTACACAGAGACAATGATGGCAAGTTGCTGCAACTATTATCTTCCTTCCAGAAGCTGTTTGCTCCATACATATACTGCCCTGTTGTTCTACAGAGCTTGGGGGAATTTAACCTCAGAAATCTAGCTTTTTTTTGCTGGCAACTTTCCACACATAGCAAAAAACTAGCAAGACAATGCATTTTGTAACATCATGTGCTATTAGTGAACAGCTAGGACCAAATGCCCTCTTTATCCATCGCTTGACGCAAAAGCATGGCGAAGGATGTTGAGACTGACTTGATCAACATACAAATGCTGGTCAAGAGGCAGGCATCTACTTTGCTCCACTTCAGGAAAAAAGACTCATATGATTATATGCCCCTCTATACAGATTTTTTTTTTTAAAAAAAAAAACCCTCTGCAAAGAAATTTGTTTCACGAGTCAGGCTAAATCAGAATTTTTCTTGACAGGTCAATTTTTCATGGATAGCATTCTTTTCTTAAGCTAATATGTGTCGAAAAACAGTCATGCAAGGGATAATATTTGCCTCTATTTCACAGACGGAGGCTTTTTAAAAAAAATTTATTTGCATTTATATCCCGCCCTTCTCCGAAGACTCAGGGCGGCTTACATTATGTTAGCAATAGTCTTCATCCATTTGTATATTATATACAAAATCAACTTATTGCCCCCAACAATCTGGATCCTCATTTTACTACCTTATAAAGGATGGAAGGCTGAGTCAACCTTGGGCCTGGTGGGACTTGAACCTGCAGTAATTGCAAGCAGGTGTGTTAATAACAGACTGTCTTAGCAGTCTGAGCCACCAGAGGCCACCAGAGCCTTGAATCTCTAAGGTTTCATCTAAGGGAAGGTTCTGCTGAACTTCAGAACTTTTAAAAAGACTTTGTACACAAGAAAAGACTTTCCACAGAAGAAAAACCCTCGTTTGTTTCCAGAGACTGAAGCAGAAGGCTGCACCTAAATTGTAAACATTCAATTGTAAACATTCATCCCTTCAGTGCAGTAACTTTTAAGGACTGGAATGACCTTGTTTTTTTCTTCAACCTTTCATCTGTCTGTAAACAATTCCACGAGCTATCAAACTGAAGAGCCGAATAAAATTCCTTTAAAGAAATAAACTGCACTAGAAAATACAACGGACATCTGCAACTTGTATAAATAAGACAAACTAACAGGCTAACAATTTTGCATAATCTATTCTAATTTTACTTGACAGTGGCAGGGACAAGAGCCTAAATAGAGGTTTTAACAGGCCCAATTTAAACTGCTTATCTTACAGTTGGATATACCTTGAGAAGCAGACAGAAGGGCACATCTATCAATTCTGTCACCTCAGAGAACAGGAGAAGCACCCAAGCAAAAGGAAACTAGCACAAACCGTTGGAACATCTTTCAATTCTGAGAGAAGCTTACCCAGGTCAATATCAGTGAAGCCTTCGGCATTGATGGCATCCGAGGTGTTTTTATCTATGTTTTCCAGGCAAAGGCTGGCCAACTGGGGCTCATCGAAGAGTCTTGCCTAAGAAATAGTCATCAATCAATATTGGTCCAGAATTAGAAAATGGATAGAAGAGATAAGTGGACATAATGTGGACTTGAAACCAGAGACATTTTTACTAGGGATATTAAGCAGAACCTACAGTAAAGAAATTCAATATTTGATTTTACACATAATTACAGCTGCAAGGATTGTCTACGCACAGTTCTGGAAAAATGAAAAGGTACCAACAGAGGAAGAAATAATCAAGAAAATTCTGGACTGTGTGGAGATGAATAAATTAATGCAAGAAATAAAAGAAAAGGAAGAGACAGAATATTATCAAGTATGGACCAAGTGGAACGATTGGTTAGAGAATAGGAAAAGTAAACTTGAATGGAGAAGAGAAGGTGAAAAATGTATAAAATATTGTAAATGAATAAAACTAGATATAAAGGGACAATAAAGATAAAGATTAATAAAAGAGGGGGGAAAAGGAGAATATATAAAGTAGAAAGTATGTGGAACGAAACTGACATGTAAAAAGAAAACACATATTATGTGTTTGTGTTATGTATGTTTGTGTTGTGTTTTTTTGTTGTAGTAAAATCAATTAAAAAATTTTTAAAAAAGAAATAACGATCAATCAGTAAGAATAAATGGAAGGAGCACATGGAGGAGTGTTAACTTCAGGACTTTTTAAACCCCATTCCATTCTCTACTTTGTAGGAGGGTGAAGATTCATTTGTATACATGCTCCGTTTGCACAAAAGGATGGGATAAAAACGTCATACAAATATAAATTTCTACAAAATTAATATGAAGTGATAACCATATGTCACAGTTTATGCCTTTGGTATTGGTTACATTAGATCTGATGGTATCATGGCATCCAAGCCACGTGAGCTGCAGTTTCCTTAAGGACTTACACACTGCTGCTCCACATGTACTCCATTGATGCCTGCGGTTTGCAAATATATTTGTGGTGGTTTGCAAATTATTATTTCAGCCAACTATACACCTTAGGATTGCAAATGTTACCAAGACCATGTGCAACAAATCAAAGGAAAACAAAATCACGAAAATGGACACATAAATCCGTATTTGTTAAAATCATTGGCATCAATTCAGAGAACCAAAAAAGACATGAAAGTAGGCCCATTCCTAGATTGAATTTTAATTCTGCCTGAACTGCATTCCATGGTTTGTAAGCAACACAGAAAAAGTCCTGTCACTTGGATACACACTGCTGCTCCACATGTACTCCATTGATGCTAGCAAGCACCAAGGCCAAGGGTGAAATGCTACCGGTTCGCTCCGGTTCAGGCGAACCAGTAGTGATAAAAACTATTGGTTCGGGCAAACTGGTAGTAAAAAAATGCTTTAAAAAAAGTAAAAAGGTTCCGACGATCACGCAGCACAGCTGTGATCGTCAGAACCTTTTTTAAAAAACTTTTTAAAAGCATTTTTACTACCTATTCGCCCAAATCGGTAGTAAAAAATGTTTTAAAAAAGTAAAAAAAAAAAAGTTGGCCACACCCCCCAGTCACATGACCCCCTCCACCAAGCCATGCCCACAGAACCGGTAGCAACGAATTTTACATTTCACCACTGATCAAAGGCCACTGCTAATTTGGTAAATCTGTTTGATTTCTCCCTAGTTTTTAACTTTAACCAGAAGTCATGAAAATCTCTAGGCTTTACTATAGACGTTCATAAGGATCTATCTCAGCAGCAGATGAAAACTGATAGCTTTGCAGATAATTGATCAGAGAAGGTGGGAAACTACAAGTAATCCTTGATTTATGATCACAGTTAGGTCTGGAACGTCTGTCATTAAGTGATGCAATCGTTAAATGAGTCAGAATCCAATTTTGCAATCTTTGTGCTGTTGTTGTTGAGCAAATCACATGGTCATTAAATGAACCTGGCTTCCCCACCGATTTTGCTTGTCAGAAGTCCCCTGAGAAGGTCACAAATGGCAATCACACGATCCCAAGAAGCTGCAACTTCATAACTATATGCCAGTTGGCAAATTTTGAACATGTGACCAAAGGGATGCGGTGACATTCGTGAAGTGCAAAGACTGGTTATCAGTTTTTTCAGTGCTATGGTAACTTCAAAAAGTGGTTAAACAAATGGTCATAAATCGAGGACTACCTGTAGCAGGTGTCAGCATCTTTGTCAACTCTTGCCAAGAACTTTCAGCCGAAAAGGCTAGTTCAGAGGCAAATATGTTCAAATGTACCTGGGTTAAAAGCATGAATGCATTGTCTGCTCTGAGATTTTTCTTCAGAAACTCCACACAGTGAGCCTCAAGGGCAGGGACTGCGTATTTTTTTGCAGTGTAAAGAGTCGTCATCACAGTCTCTGGCCCAATCTGAACTTCATCTGAGTAAAGAAATCTAAGAGGAAAAATGGAGAAGTAGGCGGAGAAAAAAATATTATTCCACTCAAACCCACATTATTTACTGGAGAAAACACATCAGAAATGTCAGACTATTAGTTGTTATGCAGAAAGTCCTTCTATTGTCTAATTAAGAGGTGAATTCCTGATGGGTACCAATTCAATAAGAGGGTGGGGTTTTTTTGTTTTTTTTAAAATGAGATTATTCATCTCACCTGTAAATCCATGAGGACTAGGAACATCTTTTTAAAATTGGAACTCTTTAGACAGAGCATGCTGCCCTGGGCAGCACACTGGCATATAGGGTACATATTTTGATTTGTTATACTTCTGACTTTTGATTTGCAGATTTTAAAACCAAGCCAGTCAGTGACTTTTGCAGTTGAGATATTCTAATCCAGCTCTCCGGACATTATTCTGGCAAACCTGAAAACCTGCATTTGATATAAAATGTCTAAATTTATGTAGTGTCTTTGGGGTTTTTAATACTTAATTCAATATCCATTATGATGTCTGCCTTTCTAACAGGACACATGAGATGATCAGATCCAGATATATCTATAGCAGTTAATTAAACTGCAATACCAGGCTGATCATAATGGGACAATTTTGGGACTGTGACTCACCAGCCTTTTTTCCCATATCTTTACTAAGGGCTTATAAACTGAATGGAAACCACGCTTACAAGGCTTCCAGCTTGACAAAGAAAAACAAATGTTATATTGCCAGGTTTTGAAGGTAAAAAAATGTGATACCAGGCTTGGAAGTAGTAGAAGAAATGAAGAAGCAGAAGGGACAATCCTTGAATACATTACTCCTGAAATTTTAAGATTCAAACCCCAACTTCTCAGATACGCATTTTAAAAGCATGCGAGCCAAAAGAAATTAATCTGATCCAGGCTAAAAAAGGGGGCATATGAAAAATCAGAGAGAGAAGCATAAATATGGGGGCTGGGGAAGAAAGGAAGGAAACCGGTTTAAAAAGCTCTAAAAATACAGAAATGCCATCTAGGACACAGCATATCTTCCTAAAACAACCACAAGCTAGGCCCTTTTTAAAATATGTATTTAAAATAAAAATGAATGCCCAGGATTGCACTGCACCAACCCTATTGGAGACAGGTTGCAATTGGGGTGTGGAGGGGGAATCACTCTACTTCCATAAAAGCAGGCTTACTTCAGCAAAGCTAAGAAAGCAGCAGGCTCTACATCAGGTAATTCTATCTCCGTGGAGGTTGTAGCCATTCCGCCATTGAACATTGCATCAAAGACCGCACTGCCCACAGCCAGCACAAACCTGACATATGAAAACACAAACAAGAAAAGCTTCACTTGACTGGATTCCGTTCTCAAATCTTTCATCTATTTTTATTCCATAGTTAAATACCCTGTTTCATTTCCCCCAGAGTTAAGATTTACATAAACGATACTACTGAGAATGATGCTGAAAATTCACTCAATCAGATTCCAGGACATACAGGCTGAAATAAAAATGGATACTTTAACAATTGTGGGTATAGCACACAATGTCTAAATGAAGTGGCTTAAGGTGATTTAAATTGTATATATCTGTGATGGCGAACCTATAGCACGCATGCCAGAGGTGGCACGCAGCGCCCTCTGATGGCACGCGAGCCGTTGCCTCAATTCAACTCCGCTGTGCATGTGCGCATGCCTCCCACCGGCCAGCTGGTCTTCAGGTTTCTGCCGCGCATGCGCGGGGGGGGCGGAACATGTGTGAGGGGCCCCGCACGCATTGTATTTTGGGGGTTCGCGCATGCTTGTGCCACTCGGTCCAGAAAAGGTTAGCTATCACTGGTATATATGTTGTGAGAATCTCCCTGGGCTCCTTTCTCCAAGGAAAGAACAGGCAAAAAGCAGCTACTTGGAAAGTAGTTTCTCTATTTTATTTGGGTCAGCATTACTACAAAGCCTGTTTATGGGACAGCTGGCAACGGACCCACATATCAGCAAGGTTTATATACTTTTTTTAGCATTGGTGCAAGTGGCCAGGAAGAACTCTGCTGATATAAAGAAAGTAACAAACAATACTGTATTTCCTCTAACCATAAAAAGGTATATTTTATGGTTAGAGGAAATACAGTATTGTTTGTTACCTTCTTTATATCAGCAGAGTTCTTCCTGGCCAGGCAGAGGTGCTAAATTTCATTTCCTGCCTCTCAATGATCTATTGACTTTAAGGAAACACTGTATTTTATAAGTGGAGAAGGGCTTCTCTGACTCCAGATCAGAAGGCTGTTAAAAGGAGGGGGGAGGAGACAGTTCAAAGACTTTTTAACTTCTGTCAATAAATGTTTTACAACTGTGTTAAGGTTTACTTTTGTAAGTCCTTAACACCAAATTCAGGGCCTTTTATTAAAAGCTGTTTTGCTATAGGGGAAAAAAACCCCCAAGAACAAAAAATGAGGGACAAACACACTATTGGCCTCATGATGCAAAAATGAGTACAGGTAGTCCTCGACTTACAACAGTTCACTTAGTGACCGTTCAAAGCTACATCATCACTGAAAAAAGTGAATTATGAGCATTTTTCACACGACCGTTGCAGCATCACCGTGGTCATGTGATTTACATTCAGATGCTTGACAACTGACTAGCATTTATGATGGTTCTAATGTACCAGGATCATGTTGCAACCTTCTGACAAACAAAATCAATGGGGAAACCAGATTCACTTAACTGTGTTACTAATTTAACAACTGCAGTGAATCACTTAACAAATTTCTCATTTAGCAGCATAAATCTGACGCTCAATTGTGGTTGTAAGTTGAGGACTACTTGAATTTAGCCCAACCCTGGTTTAAAAGCTTTTCATATTCTGGAAAAATATTACACTGTCTTATAAGTATTAGTCTTTAATTCTGTAAAGCTGTGTGCAATTCAGCAGCTTCAAGAAAAATGTCCTGTTTGGTATCTTAACATGCATAAAGAGAGTTTTAAACAGAAACCTTTACAATTGCTCCCCTTACTCTTAGCAAGCATCAGCTCGGTTGTGCAAAAGTGTCATGAGATGTACTGACTCCTGGTCAGGATTTTGAATTCCATTCTTTAATAGTACAAAGGCTCTATTTAGAAGCAGCAAATAGATAGGATTTCAGTGTTATAGCAACACGTTAATGTGCATACATGTTGAGGAAATACGTGATGCTGCAAACTTTCTGAACTTAATTCACATCGTTATAAGATTTCACAGAGATAGATGTTAATAAAGCATTTCCTAACTTCAAGTCAGGGACATGTTATTTAATAGTTCTGTACAAATCAAACAACACAATCAGACCATAACACCACCCCCACCACCAGCAGTGAATCGACCTCAGGCAAACCCAGCACAGGCTGGCACCAACTATCTTACAGCTAAATCACTGGCTGCAAACGAACAAGCCAGACATAGCCTGTCCCTTAAGAATTGTTGTGGACCAAGTCCTAATTGGAGTTTCCAACTGAACCATTCCTTCCTATTATTTTTAAGTCTTGCCCATGGGTGCATTAAGCAAAAAATGGCCCATAGCCTCTTCAGTTCAGTTGTGAGACTGCACAGAAAAATCAGCCACCCCACAGTAATATCCGAACTCTGCATTTGAGAATGCCGGGTTTTTATTTGTGAAAGCCAGGCCAAATGTAACTCTGCTTTGCCTGACTTCTGAACTCCTTGCACCCCCCCCCCCCTGTGCACAATCCTCACACACCCTCAACCCAGTCCCACCAACAAGCCACAAAACGGAAACGCCTTTTCAAAGCTATTTGTCCACCATAAACACCACTGAATGCATTCTGGTTCTCCCCCCACCTCCCCCGCCCGTCTTTCCCCACCTCAATGCCAGCCCCCCTGCCCCCCTTCAGCCTCCAACCATCCTATCTCATTCATTTCAGTATCCCCGAACCCCTTACTCTTTATCCCAAATCTCCCACCCCTGATTCCTTCCTCCAGCTGCCTTGAGAGTCCAGCATAACGTTGGAGGGCAAGAGAGGGACCCTCCCTTTTGCCGTGGAAGCCTCAAGCAGGAGGAGCAAACCAGCCCCTCGCTTGGGGATGCTTTTAACTTAACCATTTTTATTTTTTTTGCACTGAGCAGGAGGGTGGACTCCATGATCTCAACGGCCCCTTTCCATTCTAGGGATGGTCTCAATTTCACCTCCAAAGGGTATATAAATTTAACCTCCAATGACTGACATCCCCCCCCAAAAAAAAACACCTCCAGGGCCTCTACAGACCGCTCCCTTCCTTCCCCACATGCTGCATTCCGCCCTACTGATAGCTACCCTGTCCTTATCTCCAAGGACAGGACCTCCATCTTTTATCTTTCTCCTCCTTCAGATGGGGAGGGCTCTGCACCCCCTTTCCTCCTCCCTTTCCAATTCCCAAGCCCCCTCCCCAAGGAAAGAGGCCCGACTCCCCCATTTCTCTTCCGCCAACCAACCCACCCACCAAAGCCCCCCCCCCGTTCCTCAGAAACAGAGCCCCCCCCCCACAAGCCCCCTTCTCCGACCTGTGGGCCGGGATGCGCTGGGCGCCGGCGCGGCCTTTGCCCACCAAGAAGTGGACGTCGCTGAGCACCTCGTTGTTGAAGAGGAAGGCGAAGCGCTCCTGCACCGTTGGCTTCGTCGCCTGCCAGTTGTAGGCCGTTTCCCGCGGTCCGGGCGGCGGCGGTGAAGGCGAAGAAGAGGCCCGGCCCGAAGGCGAAGCAGCGGCCGCTGCCGCCGCAGCCCCGCTGGCCGCCACCGGCAGCGGGTTGCTGCCCCTTCCTCCCGCTCCGTGGTTATGCGTAGGCCCGGAGGAGGAGGAGGAGGCCTGAGGCGAAGCAACGGCGAGAGGCGGGGACGGCAGCGCTGCCTGAGGCGGCGAGAGCAGCAGCAGAGGCCCGTCGCCGCTGTTGGAGCAGGACGAGGGTGGCGGCGGCGGCGCGGCCGCAGGCGAAGCGGGGGGCGGCCCGTTGCCGGCCTGAGGGGGCGACGGCGCCGATGCGTTGGAGGAGAGGCTGCCGCAGCCCCCGCCGCTTCCGACGGGCCCGGCTCCGGCCGCCATTTTGCGCGGGGCGGGCGGGCGGGGGGGGCCCCCCTGCAGCAGGAAGAGGGGGCGGCCGCCGGAGAGGACGACCAGGGCGGCGGCCAGGAGGAGGCCCGAGCGAGGCGGCGGCGGCAGTGGAGGAGGAGGCGGCGGGGCGGCTGGGGAAGGCGGGCGGCGGCGGCGGCAGCAGCAGCGGCCGCGGCCCATGAGGCGAAGGAGCCCGAGCGGGCAGGGCGGCGGTGGTGGGTGAGGAGGAGGAGGAGGAGGAGCTGCCATGCCTGCCCCGCTATTAATTACGAGGAGGAGGCGAAAGAGAGAGAAGCGCGTCTTTTTTTCCCTTCGGTTGGGTTGTGATTGATTGCAATGGGCTCTGGATTTCTTTCTTTCTTTTTTGAAAAAAAGGGATTTATTATGACATTGAGGCGCTTCAGGAAAAGAAAGGAGCCTTTGAAACCGCGGTTGGCGAAGGTTTGCGTTTAGGAAGAACAGGCGGTGCGGTGTGTGTGTCTCGTGCAGACATCCTGATCCTTTGGAAATAGATATTTTGAAGGTTTTTTTTAAAGAAAGGAAAGTCTGGGAGGCTGTTTGAAATACGAAGTCTTGTCATGACAGGAAATATTTTCTGATTATTATTTTTTTTTAGGGCTCACTTCTCTCCATCAAATAAAGTGTGTGTGTGTGTGTGTGGTTTCAAGCAGGCAAAGGGAAAAGGGATTCGTTTCTCACAGATTTAGAAAACCAGTTAAAATGTTCTAAGAAAACATTGGTGTATTTTTTTTTCTTGTTAAAAATGATTATAAGTATCTCATTCTGGGATAGATCAATTCAGGAAAGAAAATACTTTGTATAGGGATGGCTATTGCACCATTTATAAGGGATCCTGTAATCTCAGGTGATGGATACCATAGGATAAAAACAGATTAAAATCGAGTTAAATGAAGTGCTAAAGTAGATTTGTAACACTTGTTAATGTGGATGTGTTCTCTGGAAGAATAAAAGGAAAACCATCATTAGAAATAAAAATCCCCAAAGAATAAGAAATCCTCCATAAGAATAAAAAAAAAATATATTGTCTCTTCCTGAATTGCTGAACCTTGGTTTTGAGTCTAGAAAACTCCAAAGATAGTGTTTCCAATGATAAAATTAGGTTTCCATTCAGAGGAGACTGATCTTTGACGATGGAAGCCAACAATATAAAGAACTAACAGTAGACACAAGCTGATTGCACAAGCCAGATCAAATTAAAAAGACAAAACACCTATGCCCATATTTCCTTTACCCATAAGGGGCCACTATGAAAAACACATATACAACAAAAAAAACCAACATACTGATATAGAAAAACAGGAATGCTTTCCGGCTTCTTGCCAACTTCCCCATTGCATTTCTGGGTGGGAATCTGGCAGGGAGCATCAAAAATCTTTTCTTCCATGCAGACAGTTAAATAACTGCTGCTGGATGGAAGAGGGAGCAAGGGATTGCTAAACTGACTAGGAAACTCAGAATATTGAAAATAAAGATCACATGACCACAGCAGCACTGTAGAAGCCATAACTTCCCCAAATTTCATTCCCTTGGGAGTCCTGGGTACCAAATTGTGGATGTAATGTGTAAATTAGCTCATTTGAGGTATCTGGGTTTAAAGAATTGTTACTCTTATTAAGATAATGACAAGAGTGTTAGTAGTATATGGATGAAGGCTTCAATCCTGCAGCAGTTAAAAAGTTGAACCTGGATGGGGTAGACCCATCCTCGGCCATAAAAGCTCCCTATTGGACTAATAAATAATTGATCAATATAAATTAAATTATTCATGGTGACATTCAAATAAGCAATTGACAATCTTTGGGGAAGGTAGCAAGAGGAGTTCTCATGGCAAGCATAGAGGTAAGTAGTAATCTATGATAATTTAGCATATTACCCAATTCATTGAGAGAAAAACAAGGAGTTTAGACAATAGCGCATTCTGTTTAATGAAAAAGTTGAAGCAGGAGCTCTGTGTGACACGTAGTTAGCTACAACTGGAGAAGCCAAAAAGAGAAATGGAGAAACTTGCCACAACAAAGAAAATCTGAATTTTTGAGACTTTGCACCACAGTAAAAAGGGGGGGAATTATAAAATTGCTATTCAGAGAAAGCGAGACACACTGATTCTACTTTGCTTGAAAATGGGGACCCCAAATAAAATGTTCTCCATTCAAAAGGGGAAAGAATTTAGAGCTAGTATGATGTAGTGGTGAAGATTCTGGATGAGGAGCAGGAAAACAAGGTTCTAGTTCAGCGTTAGGGAAGCTCCCTATGGAATTGTAGGCCAATTGTTTTCTCAGTCCTACTTCCTCCACGGTTTTTTGGGGGAGAAATGGAAAGAAAAAGCACCATACATGCCACTTTGAGCTGAGTAAGAGACAAAATATAAACATCATCTGTATCGGTAGCTGATTTCACCCACTTAATTTGCTCCTTGGGCTTCCTAAAGCCACAGTTCTCCAGGAGCTCTGGGGACTCTATTCAAAGGGAGAATATTGTTATGCTATTCTTTTGTCTGGTTCTGGATCCAGCTGATCAGGTGGAACTGGAACTTATAACCTGAGAAAGCAAGACTGCTTAGGGACCCCTGAAGGTTGTTCCAATGTTTAAGAATGCAAAGCAACTGGAGGGAAGTTTGATTGAGTTCTGTTAAAGCTGGGGAACCTCCTTGTTCTTTATTGCTAGTCCAAGTAAATAGTCCCTTGTTCTTTGAGGCTCAAATCCATCTAGCCCACCTTAGCTCAAAAGTTTCTCTTCAAGATAAGCAGGGGGGTGGGGGGTGGAGGGAAGTTGGCAAGTGAGAAGGACAACTTAGAGCTACTTGTCCATCTCTGCAATTCTAACTTCAACTCTTTGTTGAAGGCAAAGTTATTGCTGATTTGGGGGGGAGGGAAGAGGTGAAAATCAGCGGAGACCAGGAAAAGAGTGAGGTTGGGCTATTTGACCAGCCATTGGAAGAAAGCCATTATCCATTGGAATAATGGTTTTCTTCCTAGTCTTAATTATCAAAAGGTTGATGGTCCTTTTGATAGTTGTTCCATGTTCCAAGAAACAACCAGATGTCATTTAAAAGCATATGCCTACTACTGCTCATTGATTAATGTCCATGCTCCAGCAAACTCAAGTTATGCAGATTATTGTTATTTTGGAAGCTACAACTGCCATTACTTTACTAAGATCTTTCAGAAAGCATTGGGTGGAAAGGGATGTCTATAATGAAAAAGTCATAATTGGGGCTTTTTTAACAGCATCTTTATTCTCTGCTAATAGAATTGTTGTGAGGAATGGGATGCCTCTTCCTAACTTATAAAAGTATCAGAACTGCAGGACACTTGGGACTGAGAAACAGAGACTGCCCAAAGTCACCTGGCTGGCTTTCCCTGGTTTCTAGCCAGCACTTTATAGAATAGAATTTTAGAATAGAATTTTATTGGCCAAGTGTGATTGGACACACAAGGAATTTGTCTTGGTGCATATGCTCTCAGTGTACATAAAAGAAAAGATACGTTCATCAAGGTACAACATTTACAACACAATTGATCAATATAGCAATATAAATCATAAGGATTGCCAGCAACAAGTTATAGTCATACAGTCATAAGTGGAAAGAGATTGGTGATGGGAACTATGAAACGATTAATAGTAGTGCAGATTCAGTAAATAGTCTGACAGTGTTGAGGGAATTATTTGTTTAGCAGAGTGATGGCCTTCGGGAAAAAACTGTTCTTGTGTCTAGTTGTTCTGGTGTGCAGTGCTCTATAGCGTCGTTTTGAGGGTAGGAGTTGAAACAGTTTATGTCCAGGATGCGAGGGATCTGCAAATATTTTCACGGCCCTCTTGATTCGTGCAGTATACAGGTCCTCAATGGAAGGCAGGTTGGTAGCAATTATTTTTTCTGCAGTTCTAATTATATTGTTGTATTGATTTTATCTTGAAGTCAAAACAATTATTTTAAAGTTATATTGATTCTATCTTGCAGGGGCAAAAATCAGATCACCCAACAGCCACTGGAAGATGTATTTCATTCTGTTTGTTTGGGAGGAACATAACACCACCACCAAATTCTGGAGCTGTGCATGTTGCAGGCACAAATTGAAAAGTGTACTTGTACATTAGAAATTCAGGCAGCCGTGATGTAAAATGTACCCAATGAACACTAGAGGTAGCTACAGACCAGGGTATAATGTAGAATTAGATTCACTGACTTCCTGTTATAAAATTCTGCAGTGAAGTTTATTTATTTATTTTATTTATTTATTTTGTCACACAGTATATACACAGCATGAAATAACTATACAATATATAAGCATATATATAAGCATAAGTATGTAATAACTATATTAATTGGATATAATGAGGGGCTGGGAAGTGGCTCAACAGGCTAATGCAGCCTGTTATTAACACACAGCTGCCTGCAATTACAATTACTGCAGGCTCGAGTCCCACCAGGCCCAAGGTTGACTCAGCCTTCCATCCTTTATAAGGTAGGTAAAATGAGGACCCAGATTGTTGGGGGGGCAATAAGTTGACTTTGTATATAAATATACAAATAGGATGAGACTATTGCCTTACACAATGTAAGCCGCCCTGAGTCTTCGGAGAAGGGCGGGATATAAATTCAAATAAAAAAAAGAAACGATAGGACAGGAACGGTAGGCATGCTTGTGCTCTTATGCACGCCCCTTACAGACCTCTCAGGAATGGGGTGAGGTCAATAGTAGACAGTTTTTGGTTAAAGCTTTGGGGATTTTGGGAAGAGACCAGAGTCAGGTTGTGTATTCCAAATATTAACAACTCTGTTATTGAAGTCATATTTTCTGCAATCAAGATTGGAGCGGTTAACATTAAGCTTAAATCTATTGTGTGCTCACGTATTGTTGCAATTGAACAGAAAGGACATTGTAATAGATGATTCTATGAGTTAAACTCAGGTCATGTTGAAGGCGGTGGAGTTCTAAGTTTTCTAAACCCAAGATTTCAAGTCTGGTGGCATAAGGTATTTTGTTGTATTCAGGAGTGGAGAACTCTTCTTGTAAAATATTTCTGGACACGTTCAACTGTATTGATGTCTGATGTATGTATGGGTTCCACACAGAGTTTGAGTTTGGTCTGACTACCTGAAGAAACCTCACATAGCATAGTCCACACTTTTTGAAGTAAGTCATTATATACTACATGGAATAGTCTTCCCTTGGAGACAGACCCCACTCACTCTCTTGGCCTTCTGAAAAGGAGGCAAGACATGACTGCAGCACCACGTGGGAAGCCCTGGGAAACACAGCCATAGGGCTGGTTAGTTCACAGAAAGACCTCCCCCCATTACTCACTTTTGTTGCCAGCAGTTTAGACATAAATGGCTGTGTGTTGCGTTATTTTGAGGGGACAGCAGTTATACAAGCTGTATACTCACCACTTTACATTGTAGTCAAGTTTCTTGTAACAGTGTTGTTACATGAAAAAATATACTTAAATATTTACAAAATGTGAGGGGCTGTACTCACTTGTGACTCAGCAGCTCTTTCAGTCTCAAATTTATGACACAGCCCTTAGAATTTTCTTCAAGGAATTTTATTTTCAGCAGATACTTTTGACAAACTACTGTGACTCAGGAAAGTTCCATGCTATAGTCATTAGTTTGCTACCGTTTTGAGAGATGTGGACTCATCACACCACCTGTTACGTTGCCTTTCCTGGGACTCAGCCCGTCACCAACAGCTGCTTTATAAAACTTCATATATTGATGAATTTGCTTGTAGCCCAAAGTATTTGTAAAAAGGACAAGTCAGTATAGCCAAAATGAAGGGAAAAAACCCTCTGCCTTTTTACTTCAATTTGGCTAGTAACAAAAACGTTCAAACTCAGTTAATGTTCTAATGTGCCCCTTTAGGTTTTCTAGTATAGTGGCCAATTCCACAGTGGAAATTGAAATATTGTACTAAATTTAGGGCAGGGAAGCAATGAACGTTCTTTAACACTAGGATCTTTCTCCTCTGTTCCATGAAATCTTAAGACTTCTGTGGTATATAAAAAAAAAGTTCACTCAAGCACATCTGATTTTTTACTAGAGCTTTGCTTCACAATCAGGCGTTCCAATATTTTAAGTGAAAGGTTCCACTACCTGAAAAAGTTTGAAAACTTGGTAACAAACAGAAAAGGTGTAGCTCAATTAATTTTGATTCAGCTGCCATGCCACTTGATTACAGGCTGGATTTAATCAAATTAGAAGATGATTAAACAACAGACAGTAAGTGCTCAAGTTAACATTCACTGAAGCTCTCAATCAAGGACTGCAAAAACCCAACAGGGAAGAAGTGATCCAGATGTGCTGGATCAATCTGTTCCACAGAAGGGGAGTTATCAATCATGGAATCCTTGCATATGAAACCCTCAAAATGTTTTCACTCCCGTAACTTATTAGATGAGATTTGTTTTAAAGCAGGGCACTTGGAAGATATTTAGCAAGCAGGATTTGAAAGGTGGCAAGACAGAACCTTGAACTGCATCCAATGCAGTTCCTGGACCAGATTTAAATGATGCACAATATTCAAGGGCAGCGCATGTATGTTGTTGCTTCGTTATCCTCACCATTACCTTTGGGACCAGCAAAACCATTCCAAGATCTCTCACGGTATCATTTCTGATTAAGCAGTTGTCCAAGTTTTAAGCTCCCTGGATATTTTGGTCTTGGTATGCCCCTGTTGAGTTCATCTTGGGCCTCACCTTAAATCATGAGATAATGAATCCGTCCCTAAATGCAGAGCAGCCTTGGTTGACAGGCCCACAAAGAATCCTTGAGAAGATAGCGGTGACTTCTTTTAACTGCTAACATCAGACCCAGAGTGTTCTAAATAAAGGACAAAGGACAAGCAACAATCCTCCCCCTTACAATTTTTATATAGAACTTGCAAAGGATAAAAAGGATTATGAATCACAGTAGTAACCCATGATTAAATGAACCATGATTTGCTATTTCATGTGGCAAAGCATGGTTTGCCTGGCTAAATCTGATTTAATGCTAATACGTGGTTTATTGAACAAGCCTTGACTCATACTAAACTCAAAATGAAAGAGTGTCCCTTGATTCTTGATGGCTATGCAGACACATCCGTTTAGTTTTCTTGGCAACAAATGGAAGTAGCTGCCTTCTACAATGTTTTTTCCACAATTTTGTAATCTACTCTCGTTAGTTTCTGCTCTAAATGCTCACCAGGCCAGCAGTTTCCATGCCTACAAAAATGTCAAGCAGGTACTCCCATTTCAGTGGCCAACTACATTCATGCCACTGTGCAAAACCTGCCAATATTTAAATTATTAAATACACACCAGTCAAAAAAGACATTCACATGTTTCAATGCATTTATTAAATTCTTACAAAACAGAATACAAAAAATTCTGGCATCAACAAGGTGTTACAAAGGAAAAAGTTCCATCAAGCTGAATCAGTTCACCTGGTACATAATAAAGTGCTTTGTTTTTTTTTTAAGATTTTAAAAGTTTTTTTTTTTAATTTGTCATTTTCAAACCAGTCCCTTGCTGAAGGACCCTTGCATCTATAGTCCCCAGTGGTGCATTAAGGTGACTTTATGTCAGAAAACAAAACCTTTGGCAGTCTTTTATGGTAATCAGAGGAAAATATTTTTTCCTGAACTGATTTTTCTCATAAAAGAAAAAAAAAAGAAACCAACTTCACAGTAAAATGCTAAATAACCAGTTCTAAATAGACTTAAATTGAGGAGAGGAGGGCATTAAGTCAAAGATGCATCAAGACATTTCTCCTGTCCTCATATATGCAGCTAATTAAAACTCGTGGAGGTACAAAACAAGATGCTTTCCAATAAACATTTTTACAAAGAAAAATACTGGGGGTGTGGGATACAAAAGTTTGAAAGTAAGAATTTTGGCAAGAACAGAATAATCTGTGCACAACTAATTGAAAAGTAACACAATGCAAACTATAAATATATGGAAAGCAATCTTGAGAGGAAAAATAGATGGTTGAGATGTCAAGGGAGCATATGTTGGAGGCATTCCTATGTCTGTCCAGAGGCACAAGTCCATTTCTTCAGAAGAACTAGTGACTTTAAACATAGTTTAACTCTTTGGGCTTCCAAATCTAGGGAACTGCGCAGGACAGGACAGGATTTTAAGGCTCTCCAGTGGAGAGAAGCTATATGCCCATTTCACAGAATTCCTGGGGGTTAATCCAAAGGATCTTGAGTAGTCTAAATACCTCCAAGCACTCTCATCTCTTCCATCCCTCTAATTCCAACTGATTTAAGAAGCAAGAAATCTAAGCACCATCAATTTTGGTCTCACACACACAAAAAAGGAATACAGGGAAGGAGAGGAAGGAAAATCAAGGGGGAAAAGAAGTCTAGACTGCTTTTTTCTAACCTTGTAGCCTCCAGATATGAGGAGATTACAGGTTTCAGAATCCAAACTACCACAAATCAAATCCCTCTGGGTGAGGTGTGGAAATAAGACAATGCAAGCCTCAAAAACTGCTCACAGGGAAAAAGTTTCATCTGTGTCCAGTTGAAATTAGGAACAGGAAACGGAATCAAAGATATATATATATTGCCAAAGGCGTAAATACTACAAATGATAATTCTGTTTTCAAACCCCATGGAAAAAGACAGATTACTTGAGGCTCAAGTCACCTTGTTTTCTATGGTGCTAAGTGCCTCTGTATTAAAGTGGGTTCTATTTTCTTCCACCATCTCCATCTTGAAGTCATCAGAGAAAACCCAACACTGAAAACAACCATTTCTAGTTTAGCTGCTTCTTTCCCACTAGATTTGGGAACGAATGCACTTCAAATGCTGAATTCCTAGTCTTTCCCAATCCAATCACCTATTGGTGAAATTTCAGCAGGGGCTATTTCATCAAGTGCAGAAAAGCCACCCCCTGGTTTACAGTTATCTCCCTCCAGGATGGAATTTGGATGCACTTAACATATTTCATTCAAAACCTGAAGAGTCGATGCACCTTCATCTTACAAAAATCAAGCCCAAACCAAGATGGAATTCCACATTGCAAAGGAAACAAGTTTAAGGCAAGTTATGTTATTTTGACAGAAGCCTTAAAAAGAAGGACAAAAAAAACCCCACCCCAGTGCCAACAAACCACAACCACCCATTTCAATGGGCATAGAAACATCATCCTTTCATAACAGATAAGATAGGAGAGACTTCACTTTTGGATACATTTGACTCCTTTCACTCAAGATTATTCAGATCAGATGCACAATCCCAGAGTAAATATGATCTTAGCAATGTTTTTATATGAGATTACTTCACCTACCCACCCACCCGCCAAAGACAATTTATTTGCTTTAAAAACCTCACCAATTAAAAAGCACACTTTCCCGGGGTCACAATTCTGACCCACTGCTCTTGCACGTACTAAAAAATGTGCAACTCTGCAGAGAAGGGTTTTATGTATGTATGTATGTTAAGATGACCCACACACAGGAGAGGGGATACAAAAGCTATTATTATTTGGTGATCTACATGATTTTATTTTGTAACTGTGCACAAGTCTGTCACACAATTCCAAACACTTCATAAATGATCTAGGATGTTTTGTTTCTTAAATATCAGGCACGAATGAGTCAAAAAAAAAAAAAAAAAAAAGGAATATGAGCAATCCTTCACGTGTTGATATAATAATCCTGAGAAGTATCCTTGTTTTAAAAAGATTACACGTTTCAACTAAGAATGCTGGTTTGAAAGTCACTGTCCATTGTTCCCAACCTATAAGCATACCATAAGCATCACAGGGGCCCCGTTTTGGCCCTTTAAGAATGAAACAGATGGAAGTAGAAGGCAAGTTTTCCTTCTCCCAAACTAGTATCCCAAATGGTTGGGGAGGAGGACATTTTAGACAATTGTTTTTTCAGATGAACCTGCCACACACACTGTCCCTATGATCGAAAGATATATAGAGTTGTTGCAGACCAAGCTAAAATGCTCAACTAAGTACAAGGTACCATGTCACTTCTGGGGAATGGATGCTCTAGAGGGAAAGCGAAATCAGTGTATAAATATATTCCTAACTTTTGATAAACTGTTCTTAAAGCTATCTTTCTTTTTGAAGGACACAGCATAAACAACAACAACAACAACAACAGAAAAGCAAGAACGAAGCAAATTATATCCCACCACACAGCTTAAAACCATCTGAATGAGAACATCCACACTGGAAGCTGCTTCTAATCCTGTCAGGATTAAATATCAGGCAATTTAGAAGCCATATACTGCAGCTTTCTTGAGCAAAAAGGGCTTTGAACCCATCACTGTTTGTTCAAGTAATTTCTGGCCACAAGATTAAGATCACTGGAGACAAAATCCAAAATTCTATGTAGAATTTTGTTTTAAATGTATGATAAAAAGCTCTTTGATTTAAAAATAATTTCTCCAATTATGTAGCCTGCTCAGCTAACCAGTGTATTCTTGCACCTCATTATTTCAGACACTACCGTCTTCCTACCCCATTCCTTAATGAAAGCACATCTGTTGGAAAAGACCGCCAAGGTCACAACAAGCAAACCATACTAAAAGAGACATCCCATCTGCTTTACCTTCTGTCAAGAAAGCAAGAGAAAAATATCAAAAAGTAGAAAAGAAAGGAGATGACGAGTTATTTTACAAGCCTCAACACTTATCCCCCCAAAAATAAAAAATCAATTATCCTGCATCTGAAAAAAAGATTACTCTCTCAGCAAAATGATTCAAACTTCTTTGCATAGTATTGTTACTTAAAAAGTCTTTATTCAGAGACAAGCATCTTTCTTAGACCACATACGCCCACATACGTGCACATCTGGATAGCAGCTGAAGTCACCAGCAGATGTTTTGCCGCAACCACTCAAGATTGAGTTGATAACACATGGCTGTTCAACCAATTCTACCAAAGTCCTGGAGAGGATCCACCTTATTATCACTGGATAAAAAAAAAATCAATCCCAAGGCTTAGAAAGGAGATCAAATAGGCCAAACTGACCTTAAGATAATAAGCAAAATTCTCCCTTGCCATGCACAGCAAACCACGCTAAGTTTCAAAACCACTTCCCTAGCTAGATTTCAACAACAACTTTCACCTCCAAAGTGAAACTAATTGGTTGATCCTCCCCTTGGATTCTCTGAAGCAGGGTTCTCCAACCTTGGCAACTTTTGACTTGAGGACTTCAACTCTCAGAATTCCTCAGCCAGCAAAGACTTGAAGTCCACAAGTCTTAAAATTGTCAAGGTTGGAGACTCCAGCTCTGAAGGCTTTCCCATCCATACTTTTACACTTAGAAAGGGCAGCCCTTCAGCCATCAACCAGCCCTACACATACTTGGATTAGCAAATCCAACAGAATTCAGTCGGGGTAGCTCCCAAGTTAAAATCCATAGGGCTGCAGCTTGCCCTGTGTAGCTTATGCATAAAGGAAGGTAGGCAGAAATACCACAGTACTAGATTTGAGCATGGCAAAAAGTATCTGCCCACCCACAGCCTAGTCACAACTGCCACCGTTATCAAGGCACCACACACACAAACACACATTCAAGAATATTTTCCAATCCACATCATGATGCAATACTGATTTATGTACAAATATTTTCGCTGCCTGGATGTGTGCGCAGTCTTTTCGAGAAATTTTTGAGAGCCCACTTGGAGCTACATTTGTCTCAGAGCAAGTGGGGGGGGGAAGGGATCGATTCTCGCCCAGTGGACACCAACAGCCAATAGTCTAAATTTCCAGGTACACCTGGAAAGCAGCGTCATGTTTCATTATATTCCAGCCTTTTAAGACAGGGGTGTCTAACTCTGAGCAACTTTTAAGATTTGTCGACTTCAACTCCCAGAATTCCCCAGCTAGACATGCTATCTGGGGAATTCTGGGAGCCCATAGGGTCTTAAAGTTGCCAAGATTTTAAGAGGCAGATGGTATGCATTTTTCCCCCCTTCAGCTCTTGGCCTATTAACATAAAAGAATGCCCCTGGAGCAGTGGTGCTGTTCAGCCGATTCTATCCGTTTCGGGCAAACTGGTAGGGCCGGCTGCGGAAGACTCCGCCCATCTGCCTGGATGTCATCACGTCCCATTTTTTATGCTCTTGGTGCATGTGCGGAGGTGGCGTGTGCAAGCAAAGCAAAAGTGCCCTCCCATTTGCGAACCAGTAGCTAAGGTAAGTGAATGCCACCCTTGCTTTGGAGGCACCTCTCATCCACCATCACTGATCCAAGAAGAACAGGATACTGACACCCAACCATGGGCTGGGCACACACTGAGGACAGTCTCATATCAAAGATTAGTATCGGGATTGAAGGAGACCCTACAGAAATGCTTTCAGGTTGGCCCCCTGACCTCCTCTAGACGAAGCATCAACAGGCAGCAGCTGAGCAACATCCCTCATCCAATAGTTTGGATCTGCCATTTAATTTCCGAGATTTTTTGTGAGTCTTGTGGCCTCACAATGCAGGCAATTCCCAGGATGCTTAGATGCTAAACACTGGAATACAATGGAAGAATGGAGAAAATGATGAGGGCCAAACAGCAACAGCACAAACTACTGGCAGTTGTCTGGCAATCCTCATTTTGATGCTTATGTTCTGGCCAGAAAGGGTGATGAGAAGAGGTGGACGCCAAAGAGGACCACTAACCAAATACTATTTTTGTCTCTCTTCACATCCCTCTTGGAGAATCTTCTACCAGGCTTTCACCCCAATATGCTACTTGCTCACTGCTTCAATTTCACGCGTTAAAACTGTTTTGTTTTGTTTTTTAAAAATTACTCAATCTTCCAATTCCTTCTCTGCATGAGACACCACACGCATCCAAAGGTTTCTCTTCCTTCCTTCCAAAGAAACAGGTATGTGACCATTTTAGCACATCTGAATGCACCATCCTGAGTTTGATTTATAGTTCTGCCCCTGCTCCCAAGCTTACAGTTCTAGCTTTAAACTAGATTCGGTGTTGTTTTCTCACACAAAACCCACAATTATAAGAACTGTCGTTCTGTCGTCGTGAGAACGGGAGGCAAGAGGTTTCCCAAATTAATTAGTCCCCGTAGGAAGCAACCATCCCTGAGGAATTCTATCTATATTGGTTCAGAGTAGAACCAAAGCTTAAAGGCTCCAAAGACTGGGAAACATTTTGAAATAATTCCCTCAAGCCATAGTCTGCCTTTGGGATGGGGCGATCAAACAGCGCATCACCTTGGTTTTAAAAAATTAAAGAAATCAGTAAAAGTTGTAAAGGATTGCCATAAACTATTCTGCCATGATAAGAATTTAATCTACGAGGGCATCCTACATTTGCAAACTCTGAAGCAATTATACGTATCTCTATGAATATTTTTGCAAAGATTATTACAGCCCTGCAGAGGATGGTTTAATTAATGTTGACTACCTTCTCTTCAGATTAAGCCTCACTCGTTCCCGTCCCCCCACCCCAATAGCTTATACTTCAATGTTTCCCAACCTTGACAGTTTGAAGACGTGTGGACTTCAACTCCCAGAATTCCCCAGCCAGCCATATTGGCTGGGGAATTCTGGACGTTGAAGTCCACCCGTCTTCAAGTTGCCAAGGTTGAGAAACTATGGCTCACTCTATGGAAGGTAGTAAAATCTTTCCTTTCTACTAGAACTTTTTTCACCTTTCTTTTATCTCTCCGTATCAAATGGGAGAAAAACCCATAAGGGTTTAGATTCCACTATGGTAGATCCTAAAACGTGCATCCCTTCTGCTCTAAAAAAAAAAATATTGGACCCCTCCCATGTTACTAGGACATATCTGGATTGAAACAAATTAGGGTTCTTGTGTTATCCACAGCTTGGCCCCTTGAGAAAAAACAACTAACAAAATACAAAATAAGTGCTGTGAATGGTGCCAGGGGGTGGGGAGAAGGAATTTCTCCCTATATATATGGGTTTCCTCTTCCCAACTCCCCCTTCAGTTTATATCCCAGATACAACTACTTTCAGCTTATAGAATCTACAGTCTTAGGGAAGACTCTGCAATTTTCCCTAAATTTTCCCCATCAATGAACATTCATACAATCGATGGACTGTAATTGTTTCCCTCCTCCCCCACCTTAAGTCACTCCAGTGCTTTTGGGGAAAAAAAAGACAAGATAAATCCTCATCCCTCCCACCCTCAAACCATACAGAATCCAAGTAGTTTTGTTTCCTTGTTTGTTTAAAAAAAGAAACTAATAGCAAGAACAAAATTAAAATAAACGTAAAAAAAAAAGGAAAGAAAAGAAAAGCAAACACTCTCCAAACATAAAAATGCTACGTTTAAAAGTTTTGTGTGGAACAGACAAGGGAAAGGTTTTTTTTTCCTCCCCTCTTTTCACAGTACAAGAAGCCGAGAGAAAAGGGGGGGGGGAAGAAAAGAAGAGAAGAGAAGCCCCCCAGATAAGCTATCCTTCAGTGGGGAGGAAGGGATTTTTTTTTTAAACTTTTTAGGAAAAAATTATGTGTGTATCAAAATGCACTGGGAAGAGGGGAAACAAGGGAAGGGAGGAATAGAATTTAAATAGCTTTTCAAAAGAGAGAGCGAGAAAGAGAGAGAAACAAAACGGAACAAGAAACCAAACAAAACAAGATCAAAGACAGAAAAGAATCCTTGGAAACCAGCCAACTTGATCTTGATCTTTTGTTAAGCTATTCAAGCAGACTTTTTTTTGTCCGAAGAAGAAGAGACACAAAAGGGATGGGATGGTGGGGGTGGGGGGGAAAAGAATGGAAGAATGGACGTATAGAAGGGAAGGCAGTCACATGTGATCCCCAACCATGACCAAGGGGGTCACCAGATGCTGGGTTGGGTTCGCTTTAGCCATGCTTGTCTTCTGTCTCCGTTTGGCCAGCTTGGATTCGGAAGGAGGAGAGAGGTGCATAGAGCATGAGGTAGCTTTGATGATAATGGGGTGGGTCTCCTCTGCAGCTTCCTCCTCGTGCTGCATTAACTGACGGTTGACCGCAATGGCTTCGGCGGCAAACGATGTCAACTCTTTGGCACTGCTGTTCCTACCAAGGGCAACCACAAGAAAGCAAATTACGACCATCCGGACCTCGATCGAGCACATCCCACACAACTCAACGGATAAAAAAGGGTGGAGGCAGAGGAGTAATTTTAGACCTGGCGTTACAGATACTCCTTGATTTAACAAGAGTTCATTTAGCGACCATTTGAAGTTACGACGGCACTGCAAAAAAAGTGACTTATGACCGTTGGTTTTTTTTTTTTTCAAAAATTTACAACTGTTTCCAGCATCCCTCTGGTCACATGATCAAAATTCAGACCCTGAAATAACCTTGAACACAGAACAGGCCTTGAGCAAAACGGTTCGGCTGAGATCGGCCTATGTGGGACTGTATTGGGGCAGATTGTAGGGGTGGATACCGGAATACAATTTTATCACGTTTTATTTATCTGTATAGTAAATTATTGTATTTTATTCCAATTCCATTTTAAACTGTATTTTAGTCCAATTTCATTTTAAATCGTATTTTATCCAATTCCATTTTGAACTGCTTTTATTGGATTTTAGTAATCATTTGTGTCTGGAAATCTGCACTTTGATATGACCCAAGGGCTGATTAATAAAGCAAACTAACTAACAGACATTGGGCAACTGACTCATATTTCTGACGGTTGCAGTGTCCCGGGGTCCTGGGATCACCTTTTGCGACCTTCTGACAAGCAAAATCAATGGGGAACCCGGATTCACTTAACAACATGTGACTAACTTAATAACTGCAGCGATTCATTTAACAACTGTGGCTAGAAAGGTCGTGAAATTGGGCAAAATTCACTCAACAGCTGTCTCACTTAGCGGCAGAAAAGTTGGGTTCATTTGTGGTCATAAGTTAAGGACTGTCTGTAACTTGTTCTGCAGGTTTGCTCCCGGGAACTCTGTGGGACGGATTCCACTGGAATCACAATTTGGGCTACGTTACTTATTATTTAACTGTATACAGGTTTCTGATAGCCAGGTATGATCTTGCCTGGCCTGAGGTCCAGACAACACTGATCATGTTGACTTCCAGAAGGCCATGAACACTTGGACTTTTCTCTTAGGCGTTAAGGCTGGGTTGTTGATGGCAGAGCAAAACGTGTGTGTGTTTGCAACTGTGACCAGTTTGCTCAGCTCTTGTATTTGTTTCATTTGCTGTTAAATGTATTCTGAATTTTGTTTTAGCGTGGTTTTGTATTGTTAGCCACCCAGTTATTTGCTTAAAAGGAGGGAGGCATATCAATTTTCTAAAATACATGAATTCATTGAAGGAAGGCTGCGATAACAGCAGAATTGCCTACGTTTTCTGGCAGTGCCTTTCCATTTTTCATTGGTATTCCCTACTACCTATTATTAAGCTGAAGTTCTACACACCTTAAAATTACCATTGGAAATAGTGGTAATTATACACACGTTATACTGGTTTATGACCGAAAGGCTAATAATGCAGTCAAGACCAGAAAGCTGTTGCTTTCCATGTATTTAGTTTCCGAATAGAAACAGATTCCCAAGTGACAAGAAACCTCATACATGGCTATAATTCTCTACGGACGGTAAGAAAAATTTGAGGTATACCTCAACATTCTTGTTTATTCAAAACTATTCCTGTCATGCTTTACTCACCTTTGTAGGATGATTGGAGTGGGGAGCGTGTTATCAGGAGCACACTAGAAGCAAAAAAAAAAGGGTGTCACCATAACAATCACTGCTTACAATTCCTTGCAGACCCCAATACCCTTTTAAGTTACACCTTTTCTGCATTTTTCCATGTAAAAATTAAAAGTTCCACTTAAATAAGTACAATGGAGATACGTCAACCCTATTCAAATGTATGGTCCTCTTCTAAATTGGAGGTGCTTGTTCACTACTGGGGATACACTCTCGACATGGACAGAAAACTCACTTTACAAAAAGAGTACGTGTCTGGGACTTACAAATCTGAAAGGAATTGTTTCTCCAACTTCGCAACTTCATGGCTGCCTGGGGAATTCTGGGAATTGAAGTCCACATACCTCAAAGGTTGAGAAACACTGTTGAAAGTTTAGTTTATTTCAATCAAGCCTGATGACTAGATATTTCATGGATATATCCACATCGGGTTTTTGGTTGCAATAAATGCCATGCCTTTTTTCCTATTTTTTAAAACTTTGGAGCCTTAACTTACATTAACAATGAATATTCTCACTTGGCAGCATGCAGCTGAGAGGCCGGTTAGCGCCCTGAAACCTCTCTCTTTCTTTTAAATAAATTTTGAATTTTAATTATTCTTGCCTCCATTTTATATTTTTATATTTAGTTTTTACTTTTTTAACATTTTATTTGTACACTGCCTAGAGCAGAGGTCCCCAACCTTGGCAACTTTAAGACTTGTGTTCTTCAATTCTGGGAGTTGAAGCCCACAAGGCTTAAAGTTGCCAAGGTTGGAGACCCCTGGCTTAAGAGGGTCTCCATGAGGGAGATGGGTGGTTTCTAAAGCAGAGACAGACAGATGTAGATGATAGAAATATAGAGATAGAAAGAGAAATAGAAAGATAGAAAGAGAAATAAATAGATAAATGATAGAGATAGAGATAGATAGATAGATAGATAGATAAGAGAGACAGACAGAAATAGATAAGAGAGAGAGAGAGAGAGAAAGGATGGAGATAAGTAGACAGAGAGACAGAGAGGGAGGGGAGGGAGAGAGAGAGAGAGAAAGGATGGAGATAAGTAGACAGAGAGACAGGGAGGGGAGGGAGAGAGAGAGAAAGGATGGAGATAAACAGACACAGAGACAGAGAGGGAGGGAGGGAGGGAGAGGGAGGGAGAGAGAGAGAAAGGATAAAGATAAGTAAACACAGAGACAGAGAGGGGAGGGAGGGAGGGAGGGAGAGAGAGAGAGAGAGAGAGAAAGGATGGAGATAAGTAGACAGAGAGACAGAGAGGGGAGGGAGGGAGGGAGGGAGGGAGAGGGAAGGAGAGAGAGAGAGAGAGAAAGGATAAAGATAAGTAAACATAGAGACAGAGAGACAGAGAGGGAGGGAGGAGGAGAGAGAGAGAGAGAGAGAAAGGATGGAGATAAGTAGACAGAGAGACAGAGAGGGGAGGGAGGGAGGGAGGGAGGGAGAGGGAAGGAGAGAGAGAGAGAGAGAGAAAGGATAAAGATAAGTAAACATAGAGACAGAGAGACAGAGAGGGGAGGGAGGGAGGGAGAGAGAGAGAGAAAGGATGGAGATAAACAGACAGAGAGACAGAGAGGGGAGGGAGGGAGGGAGGGAGAGAGAGAGAGAGAGACAGACAGAGACGGAAGATCAAGATAGATAGATAGCCAGCCTGCCAAATAGTCCTTTGCACCAGATAAGCAGAAAGGCAAAAGAAACGATCTCATGTCCATCTTTTGTCCACCTCACTCAACAAGGATACTCACCCCTTGTACCCAAGGATGCTTGAGGACTTCGGCTGCACTCAGACGCTTTTTGGCATCTCTTACAAGAAGCTTTGAAATGAGGTCTTTAGCTTCGAAAGAGATGTGAGCCCAGTCCTTGTCTGGGAATTCGTATTTCCCCTCCTGGATGCTTTCAAACAGCATATTCTGCAAGAAGAGACAGGTACGTTACGAAAAGAAGCCAGCCCATCCAAAAATAGTTTTTTTTAAAAAAAAACACGTACAGGACCCAATAATGACGTTTCTAAAAAAAGAGGGCAGAGCCAATGGAATTTGTTAGGACTTTGCACTGCTGGCAAACAGAAAGCGCCATCTGGGCCTCTGGTGGCTCAGATTGCTAAGACAGTCTGTTATTAACACAGCTGCTTGCAATTACTGCAGGTTCAAGTCCCACCAGGCCCAAGGTTGACTCAGCCTTCCATCCTTTATAAGGTAGGTAAAATGAGGACCCAGATTGTTGGGGGCAATAAGTTGACTTTGTATATAATATACAAATGGATGAAGACTATTGCTTGACATAGTGTAAGCCGCCCTGAGTCTTCGGAGAAGGGTGGGATATAAATGCAAATAAAAAAATAAAAATAAATTAGAAAATCTGGGTATGATGATTACCTGGCAAGCAGGGCAGGCTTCACCGCGGTCCCAGCCGCAGTCGGTCCCACAGTGACCCACAAAAGGGGGGTAACCGCTCAACATGATGTACAGAATGACTCCCAAGCTCCATAAATCGCAGCGCTTGTCGTAAATGGATGCTTCTTCACTGAAGGCCTCCACCACTTCTGGAGCCATATATTCTGCTGAACCGCACTGGGGGGAAAAGAGAACAAAATTCGTTAACCGCCACCAGTTTAAGACCTATGGAGACGTATCTTTTGCTCCCTCACTTAATCCCTAACAATTCTCAGTGAAATCTATTGGCAATAGAATCAGCCAAAACCAGGGGTGACAAACTCAAAGCCTGGAGGGGGAGTAGATCAGGCCCGCGGGGTGATTAGATCTGGCCCACGGGGCCGCCCTGGAAACAGCAAAGGACCGGCCTGTGGTGCTTCAGCCAGTAAAAACAGAGCTTGGGAGGAGTGACCGCGGCCCTCCCGAGCTCTGTTTTTGCTGGCAGAGGGTTACAGGAGGCCACTGCAGCTGAAAATGGAGCTCGGGAGCTGGCAGAGCGCTCGGGCCACCACAGGTGCCCCCGACACGAGTGACGTCGAGTTGGCCAAGCCTACCCTGGTCCAATGTTGGGCCTAGCTTTTCCTACAGGAGAAAGAAAGTGGATGTCAGGAAAGGAAGGGGAAAAAAATCACCCAGAAATATTTTCTGGACCCATGGGATCTCCAGAGAACTGCAAGTCTTAAAATAGGAGAAACCTTGCTGGGCCTTTTGTTAAAAATAATAATATATATATTTTTTTTAAGTAAGTCCCAAGTGGTGTCTTGAGACTACGCCAGGAGGCTAAGCAAAGCTTCACAATTGCAGTTTGATGGCTGAAGATAGCAACACTTGAAGCAGGGTGACCAACCGTAGCAACTTTAAGACCTATGGACTTCAACTCCCAGAATCCCTCAGCTAGTATGGCTGGCTGAGGAATTCTGGGAGTTGAAGTCCACAAGTCGTAAAGTTGCCAAGGTTGGACACCACCACCCCTGGCCCCCGGTGAGGGAAGTGGATAAGTTGGCCATACCAGGGGCCATGGTAGCTCAGGCTGTAGAAGCCTGTTATTAAAACACAGCAGCCTGCAATTACTGCAGGTTCAAGCCCAGCCCATCCTTTATAAGGTAGGTAAAATGAGGACCCAGATTGTTGGGGGGGCAATAAGTTGACTTTGTAAAAATATACAAATAGAATGAGACTATTGCCTTATACACTGTAAGCCGCCCTGAGTCTTCAGAGAAGGGCGGGATATAAATGTAAATTTAAAAAAAAAATCTCCTTTTCTGTAACGCAGCTACACCTACCTACATGTCTCAAAATCTCAGCCCTCAATATGGAAGCCCAGAAAGATCAGAGTACCAAATTCAAATTCCCTGCAAGCAAATGCATTCTTCCCCCAAGATCTCCTAAACCATAGACACGTACTAGCTGAATTCACATGTTAAGTTTATCCTAAGATCCAGCTTAACCAATTAAAATTGCTATTTTTACACAAAATCCTGTGCTACACACAGAGTCTGGTTTATTTGCTATGCAACGGTAACAGCTGAGATCCATAAGGAAGTAAATTGCAAACTATCCAATCTCATTTTAATATAATCAGTGTTGTTGATGCAAACCATGCAGGCTATTTTCAATGCAGAGAAATTGAATATAAATTCAAACACAGGTCTTTCACATATATCATTTTTTTAAAATCGGCAAGTCCAGCTGCTAATTCTCAAATGATCGCCAAGATTCTTCCTCGTCCCAATCCAGCATTTCCAAAAATATTAATAGTAATCTATAAATTTACCTATATTAGCATATAGACAACAAGACACTGATCCTTTTGGCTTTCATACTAGACATACACACAGATAATACTTATTTTGTATAGGTAGTCCTCGATTTAACAACAGTTCATTTAGGGACCGTTCAAAGTTACAACAACACTGGAAAAAGTGACTTACGACCATTTTTCATACTTACAACAATTGTAGTAGCCCTATAGGGTGCTGTGATAAAATTTGATGCTTGACAACTGACTCATATTTAGGACAGTTGCAATGTCCTGGGGTCACGTGATCACCTTCGGAGACCTTCTGACAATCGAAATCAATGGAGAAGCCAGATTCACTTAGCAACCGTGTTACTAACTTAATAAAACTGCAGTGATTCACTTAACAACGGTGGCAAGCAAGGTCATAAAGTCGAGCAAAATTCACTTAACAAACGTTTTACTTAGCAACAGAAACATTAGGCTCGATTGTGGTCATAAATCGAGGACTACCTTCAAGGGGTTTCACGGTGCTTTCTGAGCAATTTTGTTCCATCGGCTCCTAAAACGAGGGTAGGAGCATTGCAACACTGGTAATGTTCCAAATATGACTGGATGCTATTTTCCCAGACCCAACTCACACTCAATGGTTATGCAAAAATTTGGGCCCTTGCCTCAGCTTAGGTCCTAGAACAAGCAACAATTCTCATGGAAACCGGATGCTCCAGTTCAGGGGTGTCAAAACTCAATTTCATTGAGGGCCGCATCAGGGTTGTGTTTGACCTCCGGGGGCCAGGGTGGACATGGCCAGCTCGATGACACTCATGTCTGGGGGAGCCTGTGGTGGCCCAAGTGCTCTGCCAGCGCTTCTAAGCTCCGTTTTCGGCTACGACAGCCTCCTACAACCCTCTGCCAGCAAAAACGGAGCTCGGGAGGGCTGTGTGCAGCCGTCCCGAGCTCCGTTTTCGCTGGCAGAGGCACCATGGGCCAGTCCTTCGCTTTTTCCAGGGCGGCCCAGCGGGCCAAATCTAAGCACTCCATGGGCCGGATCTGTCCCCCGGGCCCTGAGTTCGACACCCCTGCTCCAGTTCATTATTAGCTCCTCTGGCTTTCTAATTATCTTAACAATTTTTTGGCCAAGCTTGTTAAAGGGTTGGGATGGGCCTCTGGGACAGCACATCAAGAAAATAAATATACTTCTTTCAGCTGCTCCCTATACCAATGCTAGATGCATCACACCAATTGCTGTGACTCTTTGTTTATTCTTCAGAGTGGTATGACTGAGGGAGGCCAGGGCAGCGCTAAACCTTGATCTAGGCCGCAGAAGGAAGATCCAGGAACACATGTCATCCCCAAAGGCATTGCATCACCTCCCAGAGGACTCCAAAGGTTGCCAACAAATTCTAGCTTGCAAGACGACGCATGGGGAAAATGGTTAAATATGTAATTGGAGAGTAATCATCTCTGCTGTAATTTGAAACATAAAAGAAATGTAGTCAAAGCTAGTTCTGAATCCTCGTTCTACCAATCCTCTGGGAGAATGTGGCTTCTACCACAGAGTTGGCAAATTTCAATCCCCAAATTTGCCCTCCCTGTTGCCAAGATGATGATGGAGGATAGTAGAGATAGTCCTCGACTTACAACCGCAAGCAAGCCCAAAGTATCTGTTGCTAAGCGAGTCATTTGTTAAGTGAGTTTTGCCTCATTTTACGACCTTTCTTGCCACAGCTGTGAAGTGAATTATTCCAGCTGTTAAGTTAGTAACATGGTTGTTAAGTGAATCCGGCTTCCCCGTTGACGCTGCTTGTCGGAAGTTTGCAAAAGGTCAGAACTGAGTCCGCAGTAGTAGTCTGCAGTGCTGCATTCTAACCACTGCGCCACCACGGCTCATCTGTTGTCGTGTCCCACTCCTCCGCTGACGGCCGGGTCAGGGAAATCCGAATCAGGCTTGCCTCTGCAGCTCTGCCCAAAGTCCTAGCAAAGTCCTCAGAGCAGGCAGGAGACCAGTAAGTGACTTCAGCAAGATAAGTTCGACTTTGCCTGACTCAGAGACTGCCAGAAAGCAGATCCTTTATATAGGCCATGGGGTGTGGCTCCATGACTCAGCACTCATTAAGGCCTGCCCCTCCCTTCCTTCTGTTGCCTCCGCCTATCCAATCTTCTGATGCGAGGGTCACTCCAATCAGCAGTTGGAAGTAAACTTTCCTCAGGCTCACATGCTGTGGAGGAGGGGGAGGGGTCTAGCTGCTCCGTTTGCCTGGGCATGGAGTCAGGGCTGGGGCCGGGGGATGCTCCCTCCTCTGCAGCCTGCTTGGGCATGGAGCCAGGGCTGGGACCGGGAGGTGCCCCCTCCTCTGCAGCTTGTCTGGGCATGGAGCCAGGACTGGGGCCGGGAGGCATACATTCCTCCATGTTCGGGAGCAGATAAGCAGACCCCGGCTGCGGTGAGAGCGGACAAGACACAACATCTGTGGTGACTGGGAATGAGAATGATTGAGAATCTCCAAGAAAAACCAATGAGAATTCCCTGGGATGAAGCACAGAGGGGGGAAAGGGGTGGGGAATGGCCGTCTGTCCCCTTTGATTCTCAGGTTAAGGTTCTGCCACAGGCCTGTGCTGGGAATTCGTTACCCAAATGCTTATCAGTTTCAAATTCTGGAATTTCACCCATGGACAAAAATTAACAGGAAACCACGCCTAGGTTTTCTGCTCCTCATTATGTGTGCTTCCTTGCTCTCATATCTCATTTAGAGGGTAGATCTAAATAAATAAATTTGCATCCGGTGATCTTCCGGGTGCAATTCAAGGTATTGGTTACCACCTTTAAAGCGCTTCATGGCATGCGACCTGGGTATTTACGGGACCGCCTACTGCGACCGACGGCCTCCCAGCGACCAGTGCGCTCCCACAGAGTGGTCCTCCTTGGGGTGCCGTCGGCTGGACAATGTCGACTGGCGACCCCCAGGGGGAGGGCCTTCTCTGTGGGGGCTCCAACCCTCTGGAACGAACTACCACCAGGTATCTGCCAACTCCCTGATCTCCGGACTTTTTGACGTGAGCTGAAAACATGGTTATTTCATCGCGCAGGACTGGCCTGATAGTTTTAATTGGGAATTTTAAATGGGTTTTTAAATGGAGTTAGCCTAAATTTAAATATTTCATTTTAAATTATCTTAATATTTGTAATGTTGTTTTTTATATGGCTGTAAACCGCCCCGAGTCCTTCGGGAGAAGGGCGATCTAGAAATTTAAATAAATAAATAAATAAATAAATAAATAAATAAATAAATAAATAAATAAATAAATAAATAAATAAATAAATAAATAAATAAATAAATAAATAAATAAATAAATAAATAAATAAATAAATAATCAATCTCCTTACAGATGGGGAAGTCTCTAAAGCAGAGCATCCAGCCTTGGCAATTTTAAGACTTGAAGACTTCCAACTCCCAGAAATATATGCTGGCTAGGGAATTTTGGGAGTCGAAGTCCACAAGTCTTAAAGCTGCCAAAAATGCATACCTCTGCCCTGTATGTTGATGGTGAAAAGATAAAAAAATCTCTATTGTGAAGTCTCCAGGTGATCCAACTTTAGGGTGAGTTTGTACCTTTTATCATTTATACAGGCAGCCTTCTGAACCTGCCCATAAACAGATGTAGTTTTGATGGGGCATTATACAAAAGCTCTTTGAAATATCTTCCATGCTTGTTTCTAGCAAAGTTAATGTGCCTTGGGGAAAGTGGTCCTTCTTGAACAGGGGTCTCCAACCTTGGCAACTTTGAGCAAACTTTTGAGCAAAGCTGGCTGGGGAATTCTGGGAGTTGAAGTCCACCAGGCTCAAAGTTGCCAAGGTTGGAGACTCCTGTTCTAGAACAAGGAAAGAAAATGCACTCTTCACATGCTCAAAGGGATCCTTTCGCACATTCCACAGCAAACAGCCCAACAAATGAAGCAATGAACATTTCCCTCTCTGCTTCCTTCCCATTATGCAAGTCATAATCAGCCTCCTCTCTGTGAGATTAAAAAAGAAAATCAATGCTGGAGATAACAGCAGCTGCCCACAGAGCTGGAATTCATTCTATGAGAGAGACACACACATACACACACACTCATACAAGGCACCAAGTTCACCCATGGCCACCTCCCGCTGTTCCTGAATGCCGCTGGATTGAACCAGCCAGGTGCAAGTCCCTTGCTTGCACCAAGGTTGCATCAGCTGCCAAATTCCGTCCCTCCCTTTTCAAAAGCAGGAAAAAACAAAACAAAAAACCAACCCATGATTGCATTGAACCAGGACAGGGCAGGGCAGATGTCTAGAACTTGCTCGGCCAGCACACCCGCCCTGTGGGAGCCAGGCCAGCAACTCTGGGGCTGAGTTGTGGCCTTGTATTGTGCTCGACTTCCCAGCTAAGAAGTGCCTGTGGGGCAACAGGAGAGAACACTACGTATCCCTTAAACCCAGCAGGCATCTTCAGAGCAGGGCTCTCCAACCTTGGCAACTTTAAGCCTAGTGGACTTCAACTCCTAGAATTCCCAGCGTGCTCACAAAAAAAAATGACAATAAGAGTTATCTTAGCTATAAAAGATGCAGTTGAATTTAACATAGTGTTTCCCCTCCATTCATTCTTCAAGATCTCTGCTACTAGGGGACCAAAATGAAATCTGAGGAATACAAAATAGATGGGAAGGAAGAGTTAAGGGTTGAGGGAAGTCTTCTATTTTTATTACTTTGCATTGAACGAGAAGGGCATAGAGTTCATAAATCTCTCTACGGATCTTTCTGGGATTATTATAACTGGCAAGGGGTGTGTGGTGGCTCCAGCCCCCCCCCTCGGGCCTGGCCCCCTGCCAGAGAGTGACTCAGAGAATGAGGGGGAAGGGCCGTCAGGGCTCCCTCCTGCAGGGCCGGCTTCCCTGGCTCAGCTCCAGGAGCCAGAGGCAGGCCAGGTGGAAGAAATAACAAGGCCTCTGTGTCCTGTATCCCCCCCCACCCCCCGCCCAGGCAACGCTCCCAGACCCAGCTGAGGACAATCAGTCCTGGTTGGACCCTAGGTTTCGTAGACAGAAAGGCGGGAACAACAGAAGCAGGGGTGGGGCAGGCCTAGGAAGTGCTGAGTCACGAAGCCACACCCCACAGGGTATAAAAGCAGCAGGGGCTGCTATACTACTCCGTGGCGAACAAATCAACTGCTTAGAGAGAACTTGAGCTGAAGTACTGTTTGTTCCTGGTTTCCTGGTTGACTCACCGGCATCAAGAAAAGATAGCAGAGAAACTTGGCAGACGTTCACTAGTTTGCTGCCAGAGCTGATAGCTGCTGTGGACTGAATTGCCGGCTAATTAAATCATCGCTCGTGCCTCCCAGACTGAGGTGGGTGGGGGGGACAGAACAGGGGGTTAGGGAAATGGAGAAGGAGAAAGAAACTGCAGAAAATTCTAATTAAACACCTCCCTCCTCACAGCAGCAACCTCCATCCATCTGTGAATATGCTTATGTAAAGAGGGGAATATTCCCAGAAAGAATCAAATGGCCCAAACACCTAGTGTAAAATCAAAGATCAGTAAAAATTAAGAAAGTGGTTTTTGTTTGTTCAGATACCTCTTTAGTCATACAGGACGAGAAGAATACAAAAGGAAGAAAGCAACTTCCTTTGAGTAACACAGAAAGGCATATAGACCGTGTCCAACCAGATGCATGAACACAAACACACCCATTTCACACAAATAACCTCAACCGTAGAGCCAAACCTGCCCATCAAGACAGATGGGTTAGCCTGGCTACACAATAAAGATGTCAAACTACAGCCACATCTCCACCTTTCCTCCTTGCTCCTCCCATCACCCCATAGGCAAGCCTCTGCTGACCCACTTTAGCAAGCTTCTTTGCCTCCCACATCTATGGGGGGGAGGGAGGACGGGATGAGAGAGATGGAGGGAGGGAGGGCAGGATCTCATTAAGTCTGCCGGTCCATCAGTCTGGCCTTGGCTAAGGGTGAACGTCCTCAGCACACAAACAGAGGGAATTATCAGCCTTAGCATTGGGAGAAGTCCCAGCCAGCCGTGTTCAGAAAGGCTGGTCTATATATGTGTGTGTGTATGTGTGTGTGTGTGTGTGTGTGTGTGTGTGTGTTCAAAAGCATTTCTACGCAAACTTCCAGAAACAAAATCAGTCAAGTGAAACTAGGACACAGGACTGCAGCTTGGGCCGCCAGGGAAGGCGGAATATTTTACGGTTTGGGATCCTGAGAAAGACGGGGCGCGGTTTGTTCTCACCGTCACAAACACCATTTTGCCTTTTTTGACCTCTCCTGCAGGCAAGCTCTGCTTGCAGATAGGACTCAGACATGCCCATTTCATATGAGGATGCTGAAAAGGTTGTTAAGAGAGCAGACAATATGGGAGGAGGGAGGAGAAAAAACAACAACAACTGGGTTAAAACACCAGAATAGGGAATGCATGGATTTAACTCCCTGGCTGGTTTTTACACTATGAATGGGGTTTAGGAGTTTGTGGTTCAATGTAGAGGCGGTCCTTGACTTACGACTGGTTGCTTAGCAACTGTTCAAAGTTACAACAGTCACCCAGCCCATCCCTGCAGTCACACGACTGTATGTGTCAAGCACTCACCAACCACCTGGTCCATAATTACTTCTGGTTTTCAGCAACAATGGCCCACAGCAAACAATGAATTTGCTTTAAGACCACAACCAAAAAGATCCTAAAATGAGTGACTCGCTTTATGACAGTTGAGAATTACAACCATAATGAACAAGTGCCATTACCATCCTAAGTCAAGGATTATCTGTACTGGGGAACCCAGCTGTTGCTAGGTGCCTGTTATATGAAATTGACCATCGCCTTACAGTCTAAGACAGGGGTCTACAAACTTGGCTCTTTTAAGACTTGTGGACTTCAACTCCCAGAGTTCCTCAGCCAGCAAAGCTGGCTGAGGAACTCTAGGAGTTGAAGTCCACAAGTCTTAAAAGAGCCAAGTTTGCAGACCCCTGGTCTAAGATAATTGGTGTAGTCCATGTTCCATCTGGTTTGGTAATCTCAGTTCAAGGAAAGGCAAGTCTGCTTTGAGTTGAGCCTGATTTGGCTTCATGGTTGTGACCACGTGGTTTCTTTGGCATGAAAAGTGTTTTTCTGTTCCCCTTCATAGTACAGATAATCCTCGACTTATAACAGTTTGTTTAGTGAACTATTCAAAGTTACAATGGCATGGAAAGAAGCGACTTACAAACGTTTTTTCACCCAATCACTGCAACATCCCTACGGTCAGGTGATCAAAATTCAGACACTTGGCAGCTGACTCATATTTATGACAGTTGCAGTGTCCCGGGGTCATGTGATCCCCTTTTGCAACAAGCACTGTCAGCAACAAATTCAGACAAGCAAAAGTAAGCCTTCATTTAACTGTGTTCCTAATTTAACAGCTGCAGTGATTCAATGAACAACTTACAAGAAAGGTCAAAATGGGGGTGAAATTCAGTTAATTTTCTCTCTTAGCAACAGAAATTTAGGGCTCAATTGTGGTCATAAGTCAAGGACCACCTATATTATAGGGTCAAAAGGGACCTTGGTGGTCTTCTGGTCCAACCTCCTGCCCAAGGCAGGAATCCTCATACCATTCTGGACTAATAAATGTCTGTCCAGTCTTTTCCTGAAACCTCCCTTAATAGAATAGAATAGAATAGAATAGAATAGAATAGAATAGAATAGAATAGAATAGAATAGAATAGAATAGAATAGAATAGAATAGAATTTTATTGGCCAAGTGTGATTGGACACACAAGGAATTTGTCTTGGTGCATATGCTCTCAGTGTACATAAAAGAAAAGATACGTTCATCAAGGTACGGAGCACTCTATCTCCCAAAATGTTTTTCTAACTTTAATTATAATATAATCAATATAAAACTTTTTCAAATTTTAAATATTGATTTATCCTAGCTACTCACCAGTTCCAACAATGAACATAAAATTAAAATCCAACAGCAAAATAAGGTAAAGGTTCTCCTTGCACGTATGTGCTAGTCATTCCTGACTCTAGGGGGCGGTGCTGATCTCCGTTTCAAAGCCAAAGAGCCAGTGCTGTCTGAAGACGTCTCTATGGTCATGTGGCCGGCATGACTCAACGCCAAAGGAGCACGGAACACTGTTACCTTCCCACCAGAGATGGTCCCTATTTTTCTACTTGCATTTTTTATGTGCTTTCAAATTGCTAGGTTGGCAGAAGCTGGGACAAGTAATGGGAGCTCACCTTGTTACACGGCAACACTAGGGATTTGAACCATTGAACTGCCGACCTTTCAATCGACAAGCTCAACATCTTAGCCCCTGAGCCACTGCATCCCCAAAATAGCCAACAACAAAAAACCCTCAAACAAAATAATACATTCTGCTTGAGAATGATCTAAATTCTAAATCCATATAGCAATAGCCTACCCCCCCCCCCAAAAAAATCACATTCTGAAGGTCTCCCCTCCAAATACAAACCAAGCTGGATCCTACTTAGCTGAAAAGATTAGCAAGGTATTTGTAACCTGTATATTTTGGGAAGCAATCTATAGAACGACGCCTTAGAATCAGTTACTTTCATTCAGCAGAACCTTCCTCATTATTGCACACCTTGAAGGAAACAGGGAAATTGGGACAAAGTTTGCAGGGTAAGAAAAAGTATCAGAGATTCAATGATGAGGCCAGAAAGAAGATTAATAAGGCAATCTTCAAAAGGATTAATAAAGTTACTCTTCCAACTATTCGTTTTCCCCAATACTTGAAGCCACCCAAAGTCCACCATGATGCTACTTGAAGGGCCTATTTTAAAAGCTCCCTTAAGGTAGAGATTTATCAAATGGACAAATATGTTCCCAAATTTGAGAAGAGCAAGCACAGATCACGCTAGGCACGGAAGATCTACGAAGGTGGCACTTTTTTAAAATGCAAACTCTAACTGAGGACTGAAAACTAGCTGAAATGCACAAAGTTTGCATTCATTCTCTAACTCTAAACCAGCAGAAAATCATATGAACAATATTTGGAAATTGCATCACAAAAATTCTACAAACTAGCTGAAGAGCTTTCTGGGGGCAGGGTCATCAAAATGGCTTAGTAAGGAAGCCATGAGCTGCTGCTCTTATTGCTTCAATCTTTTCTCTACTTCGTGGTGCACTTTCTTGTGTGTGGCTGGCTATAAATTTTGACTACCTAAGCCATAGGAGAGGAAAGATGCAAAGTATTTCACTACAGTGCCTCTGCATTGAAAGCGGATTATCAGCAATAAAACTATTTCCTATGAAGCTTAACGATTTTTTTAAAAAAAAACCCGTAGCAGGCTTTACTAGCTAGAATTTTCCATGAATAGTCTAGCTGCAAGTTGACAGCTTCATGCAAAATAGTCTCCAATGTTCCTCTACAAATCAAAGAGATTCTAGGCAAGAACTTCAGAAGGATAGTGAAAAAGGATGGGTTGGTATTCAAAAAGGGAATAATTATCTCAGGGTAGATAATATAGGTAGTCCTTGACTTACGACCACTATTGAGCCCAAAATTTATGTTGTTAAGTAAGACATTCGTTAATGTCTCATCAATAATGTCTCATTTTGCAACACAATTCACACTAACTCTCAGAGCTTCCTTCCACCTATATAACCATCAATTACCACATCAAGCCTATAAGAAGATGGCTGAATCCACAAAGATCTGTAAATCTAGCATCCACGAGCTTTCAGATGCCTTCAGAATTCCCAAGATGGCCTACAGATGCTATGTCCTCCTCAGAGGTGGGTTTCAGCAGGTTCTGACCAGTTCTGGAGAACTGGTAGCGGAAATTTTGAGTAGTTCGGAGAACTGGTAGTAAAAATTCTGACTGCCCCTGCCCCGATCTATTCTCTGCCGCCCAACTGCCAGTTGATTGGGAGGAAATGGGGATTTTGCAGTAACCTTCCCCTGGAGTGGGGTGGGAATGGAGATTTTACAGTATCCTTCCCCTGCCACGCCCACCAAGCCACACCCACCAAGCCACACCCACAGAACCGGTAGTAAAAAAATTTGAAACCCACCACTGGTCCTCCTCCCTTACTGAGATGAGGTAGCAATAGCCATAGTACTTAGACTTATATGCTGCTTCACAGTGCTTTTACAGCCCTCTCTAAGAGGTTTACAGTCAGTCTCTTGCCCCCCAACAATCTGGCTCCTCATTTTACCCACCTCGGAAAGGATGGAAGGCTGAGTCAACCTTGAGCCTGGTGAGATTCAAACTGCCAAACTGCAGGCAGCCGACAGAACTAGACTGCAGTACTGCATTCTAACCACTGCGCCACAGCAGGTATTACTTAAGAGAGGCTGCTAAATGAAATCTAAGTACTGAACGTGCCTTATACCTATTGACTGATTATAACTGCTTTTGGGGAATCGCCTGAATTTCAATTTCAAAACCCATTACATTTTTAGGAGCAAATCCCATAAAGACAATATACACTGTGCAAAAAGTATTTCCATTTAAAAGCAATTTCCCTTAAATGAGGCCTTCAGACTAGCAGACTGGGAAAAATAGACTTGGATCTATTTTATTGGGTGATTGATGTCCTTCTTTCCTTTCTGCCTTCCTCCCTCCCTCCCTCCCTCCTCTCCCATCAAACCCCTTCCTTCCTTCCTTCCTTCCTTCCTTCCTTCCTTCCTTCCTTCCTTCCTTCCCTCCTCTCCCATCAAACCCCTTCCTTCCTTCCTTCCTCCCTCCCTCCCTCCCTCCCATCAAACCCCTTCCTTCCTTCCTTCCTCCCTCCCATCAAACCCCTTCCTTCCTTCCTTCCTTCCTTCCTCCCTCCCTCCTCTCCCATCAAACCCCTTCCTTCCTTCCTCCTTCCTTCCCTCCTCTCCCATCAAACCTCTTCCTTCCTTTCTTCCTTCCTCCCTCCCCTCCTTCTCTCCCATCAAACCCTTTCCTTCCTTCCTTCCTCCCTCCCTCCTCTCCCATCAAACCCCTTCCTTCCTCCCGCCTTCCCTCCCTCCTCTCCCATCAAACCTTCCTTCCTTCCTTCCTTCCTTCCTTCCTTCCTTCCTTCCTTCCTTCCTTCCTGTCCCTTCCCTTCCCTTCTTCCTGCTACAATACTGCGCAGTGGCAGTATCGTAGCCAAGGAGGCTTATCCGAGACACAATTATTGCTAATAATAGCAATAATCCCCTCCCTCCCTCCCTCCCTGCCTGCCTGCTTTCCTCAGACCCCTATGATTCTATGAAATACATTTCTCCTTGGGGAGGGACCACTTACTGGAGTCAGAAGCTCTGGGGTGGAGATGGGAGAACAATCACCATTCAGCTTGATCCCACTTCCTAAATCGAAATCACAGATTTTCACCGGGGACACCTGGTGTTGGAGACAAAGAAAGGGGGGGGGCAATAGGGGAGAATGAGAGGGAGGAAAAAGGTCATCTCTTTTGGAAGAAAACCCGAAGCTAATAGGAATTTAACATTCTGTCATAAATCCAATCCTTGTTTGTTACACACAATCTAAACCAGGGGTCTCCAACCTTGGTCCCTTTAAGACTTGTGGACTTCAACTCCCAGAGTCCCTCAGCCAGCAAAGCTGGTTGAGGGACTCTGGGAGTTGAAGTCCACAAGTCTTAAAGGGACCAAGGTTGGAGACCCCTAATCTAAACAGTTCGTGTTTATACTTCATTAGCCCGCTTATCAGGCTATCCTGCATCAGCAAGTTTCTTCAATCTCCCTATCTTGCAGCACACGTGACCCCCTGAGAGACTGGGAACTAACCAAGGAGCAATTAAACTACGGCTCACCTGATTTGAACTCTCACAGAGAATATTTTCTGGTTTTAAATCTCTATGTGCTATTCCTGTAATAAAAAGAAAAGAAAGAAGCTTAACGTTAGCAGTTAATACTTTCTGCTTTGGATTGGAAGAACATGACCGAGCAGCTGCCGGAGCGGAAAAGACAACGGAAAAGTTGAGCCAAATTGTGTAATCTGATCATGCTGACAGGAGCCATAAACCCATCTAACCAAGCATCAAACCATGGTCAGCACAAACACCCTTAACACCTAATGTTTATGGAAGCCAGAAGGGTCCTGTCCCTTGTTTTATTCCAGATCCCTTGCAGAAAGCTACTTGGGAAGCAAAGAGTACATTTAATTGTCTCTTCCTCTCATGGAACTGAATACTCCCAACAGTTCTCTCCAGTGCATAAAGGGTTCATTTATTAGTTTAGGTCAGTAGTCCTCAACCTTTGCGGCTTGGCAGCCCAGCTTGGGGGAGGAAGGGGGGTAGAGGGGAACTGGGCCACGTGAGTGGTGGGGACGGTGCACATAGATCTACCCACACAAATGAGAAGAGAAGCTTTAGGGGTGCGGTTTTAAACTCCTTCAGGCTTCTCCATGCCAAACCGTCTGCAAAGGGACTGAAGGCCTGAAGCAGCATGAGATCGCTCCCCCAAAGCCTTTCGTCCGTTTCCAAAAGCTTTCGGTGCAGAGAAGAGAAGCCTTTGGGGGCACGGTCTCGTGCTCCTTCAGATTCACCGAGGCTGCCCGAAGCTCCAAAAGCAGATCACCTTGGTGAGTCAGCGAAGCTGAGCAAGGCGCGCTCATCCCACTCAGTCTCTGCTCTCGTCACTTCGCTTTTGGAACATTGGGAGCAGGTGGCTTGGTGGCCCGGCTTGGAGGAGGTGCAAGTGGAACTGCGCGACATGCTGGCCCACCGCTTCCGTGGCCCAGTTCCTAATAGGCCGTAGCCCAGTCATGGGCCATGGGCCGGGGGTTAGGGACACCTGGTTTAGGTGACAGCCCCCAAGCCACTGTTATTTAAAAATATTTATATCCCACCTTATTAGTGACACCACCACCTAATGTAGTTTACTGCTGGCGTAAACTTAAAAAAACACATATCCTAAAAACAGATTAAGGTATCAACATTAAGCTCGGCTGGTATGCTCATTAAAATGGTTGACTCAGCCTTCCATCCTTTATAAGGTAGGTAAAATGAGGACCCAGATTGTTGGGGGGGCAATAAATTGACTTTGTAAATATACAGATAGAATGAGACTATTGCCTTACACACTGTAAACCGCCCTGAGTCTTCGGAGAAGGGCGGGATATAAATGTAAATTTAAAAAAATAAAATAAAATAAAATAAAATTTTAAAAAAACCAGCATATCAAAATGACGTCAGAGAAAAAGGCCACAACAATTTTGAGGGACAGGAATCTTCAGATTTGGCAATCACAAAGAGAATGATCCCTACCACACTGTTAGCTAACACTAGGTCTAATAATAATCAAGGTCTAACAGTATAGTAGCCAGTACACCCATTGATGATTTGGTTAGTTGGACAGACGACATGAAGAGAAAATGGTTCTTCAGAGTTCTTTATATAAATGATGGTCTCTATAAACTTTGAAGGCCATCTTAAGTTGATGCCCTTGTGATGAAGTTCTGTTAAATCTACTTCATGCAAGGAAATCTCCTTAACTAAGTTAACTAAGCATCAAAACAAATTCCTTGTGTGTCCAATCACACTTGGCCAATAAAATTCTATTCTATTCTATTCTATTCTATTCTATTCTATTCTATTCTATTCTATTCTATTCTATTCTATTCTATTCTATTCTATTCTATTCTATTCTATCAGAGGCCTCTGCTTTCCAACTGCTAGCACTGAAGGAAAGAGCTAACAATTACTTAAGAAGTATCAATTATATTCTGCAGCAACGGGAAAAGGCTGGGTTTCATTGCATTTCTGCAGATATTTCCCCAAATGAAAAATATGTATTTACAGACAGGATAAGAGAAGAGGAAAAGGTAAATTATAGAAAAGTGTTGCGATCAGGCCTTAGCAGATTCCTGGACATCATAAACGCTGTAGTAATATAGTGTGAAAAAGATGAGGATAGGCCAATGCAGATACCTTGAGATTTACTGCAACAGTGAGATCTACTTTGTACAGTATTTTTCAACCTTGGGACCTTGAAGATGTTATGTATGGACTTCAACTCCCAGATATCCTCACCCACCATACATGTTGAGAAACAATAGCTTAGTGCAGGGGTGTTCAAACTTGACAACTTTTAACACTTGGGACTCTGGGAGTTGAAGTCCACAGGAATTCTGGGAGTTGAAGTCCGCAGGTGCAAAAGTTAACCAAGTTTGGACACCCTTGGCTTATTGGATTGCAAAGAGACTTAAGCTGCACCATGCAATGCTTTGGGGGGGAAAAACCCCAAAATACCTTGCCCCCAGCATTCACTTTTTTACCCACCTTTATTGTGCAAGAAATTAAGGGCACTGGCTATGTCGTGCACCACCATGCTGGCCTCTAGCTCATTGAAATGGCGTCGACGGTGGATATGGGTTAAGATGGAGCCTGAAAAGATACATTGAAAGGCTCAATTAAGCCATGGACCAAGATCTGAAGCTTAAAGATGCAGATCAGGTCTGTCCAACTTTGGCAATTTTAAGACTTGGGGACTTCAATTCCCAGAATTCAATTGAAGTCCCCAGGTCTTAAAATTGTCAAGGCTGGACACCCCTGATGTAGATTATATATGGACAATTACAACATGTACAATTTATGGCGTTTCCCTCCTTACTTAAATTGGAAAAAATGGGGCTTTAAAAATATGCGCCCTCTCTCTCTCTCCCCCACGTACAAAACCAAAATTCATTTGGCCAGTGACTCACCTCCTCTCATCTTCTCAAACACGAGGTAGAACCGGTCCTCTTCTTCAAAAAACTCGATCAGCTCCAGGATGTTCCTGAAGAAAAAAACAATGGAGGGCGGGGCAATAATTAGGGATAAGAAGAGACAGGGAAGACAAAGGAATTGCATCCATTTCATTTTCATTCAAAAATCAATCCTGATTGATCCTAATCTCATATTTTCCCACATGGCAGAAAAAAAACACACTTCTCAAGCAACCACAATGCAGAGAACGAAGTGCAGACTCTCCTTTCCCCTGGAGCTAATATTCAGAGGTAGAGTGCCCCTTGATATGGAAGTTCAGGTAATCCTTGACTTACGTTCATCTAGTGATCATTCAAAGTTACAGTGGCACTGAAAAAGGTGACTTATGACTGTTTTTCACACATCAAACCATTGCAGCATCCCCACAAGTCACCCGATCAAAATTTGGGTGATTGACCACTGGCATATATTTAGGACAGCTGCGCTCTCACCATTTGACAGCTGCGCTCTCACCATAATCACCATTTGTAACCTTCCCAGCCAGCTTCCCACAAGCAAAATCAATGGGAGAACCGGATTCACTTAACAACTGCAGGATTCACTTAACAACCATAGTGATTTGCTTACAGCTGTGGTAATAAAAGGTCATAAAAGGGGGCACAGATCACTTAGCAACTGTGTTGCTTAGCAACAGAAATGTTGGGCTCTACTGTGGTCATACGTCGAGGATTACTTGTACCCGATTACAGGTAGTCCTCAAGTTATGACAGTTCATTTAGTGATTGTTCGAATGCCCTGAAAAAAAGGAACTTATGGCTGTTTTTCACACTTACGCAGCATCCTCACAGTCATGTGATCAAAATTCCACCAATCGGCAACTGACTCATATTTATGACAGCTGCAGTGTCTCGGGGGGTCATGTGATCATCTTTTGCGACCTCCTGACAAGCAAAGTCAATGGGGAAGCCCGATTCACTTAACAACTGTGTTACTAATTTAATAACTGCAGTGATTCCCTTAATAGTTATGGCAAGAAAGGTGGTAAAATCGGACAACACCCACTTCACAAATGTCTTGCTTTAGCAACAGAGATTTCGGGCTCCATTGCGGTTGTAAGTTGAGGACCACCCAAGTACTGCATTAATACAACCAGGATACAATCTAGATACAGCAAAGATCAAGCTGAAAACTCTGCCCAGTACCTGTGTCCTTGGCACTGATACAGCATTTCCACTTCTCGAAATACCCGATTTCGGATGTGTCCAAGACGCTTCTCAATTATCTTTCAAAGAAAAAAATAACAAGGGAAAGGCTACAGTTACAACAACGTCAAGCCAGAGCAAATATTCCGAGCGGGTATGTTGCATGCAAAACTTGGCTTCTTTCAAACAAATAAAATGTGCAAAGATTTTGAAACCAAGCACACAACGCTTCTCAAACTTGGCTCCCTCCAACTGTTCTTCAATCCTCCCTGGAAAGGGGGGGGGCAGCGGCTGATCTGAAGTCATATTCCATGGGGAGGGGGTGGTATCCACTATTATGCTCTATGACAGTGGTAGTCAACCTGGTCCCTCCCGCCCACTAGTGGGCATTCCAGCTTTCATGGTGGACGGTAGGGATTTTGTCCGATACTGAAGCACTTTCCTTTTTTTAAATTTAATTGACTTTTAAAAAAAATTTCGTAGCATTATTTAAAAACATTTTCATTAGGTTTTCATAAAATTCCCCGTGACAATTTAAATTTCTGAAAATATACTATTTGTATCGCCCGCGCATAAGTTTAGTTCACGTTACGTAAGTGAACCTAAATGGCGCTATAGTGCGACCGCAAACAAAAGAGCCTCGTCTCAGAATAGTTGGCGCATCTCCCCCCACACCACCCAACTGTAACAGACAAGCAGAGCTGGTAGCCGGCGCCCCCACCCAAACCCAATCCACGATGTGCGAGAGGCATGTGCAAATACACGGCGCATTACTGTGGAACCGGTGGGCGGTTAGGAAATTTTACTACTAACAGAGATACAAAAGTGGGCGGTAGATATAAAAAGGTTGACTACCCCTGCTCTATGATCTTGTATGAAACCTGAGCAAAGTACAACAGGCGCTGGAGATAAATTGTTTATGGAGGTATTTACAAGATAGCCTTGAAGCCAACCCAAGTTCCGATCTTATTAACATCCCGAAACTCTAGAACCAATTCTACAAAACATGTGCTTTTCATATGCAAAGGCAAATAGGCTGTTTCTTTATTCAATTCTGTACCCACGAAGAAAATACCTTTTTTTTTTTTCAACTGGTAATTTAAAAAAAAACCTCAAACTCATCTACTTAAGGTATATAGCTGAATATTTCTTTTTCACAAAAACAGTTTCCTAGCACCTCAAACACCAACAGAGAAGGGGGAGTTAAACCATCCCCCAGCCCCTGTTGGTTTATCTCCTTGCAATTCTCATGCCCTTTTCTCCCCATCCCCTGACTCCTCAGTTACCTCCCCCCACCCCGCACTTCTGAATCCCTTTAGCTTCTTGAAATCTGTAGAACAAATTGGGCCTTCTGACTCCAAATGACAAAATTCCACCTGTGAAACTGTATTCAAAAGAGTTTGGGGGCAGGAGACATGCATCGGGCAAGTCTCTGCGTTTCCACAGCCTTGCACAATAACAACAACAGTAACCTCAGCGACTTATTCAGAAAAGAGGGAGGGAAGCTGTTTTCTGAGCAGCCAAATTTCTTTTTTTCTTTCTTTCTTTCTTTCTTTCTTTCCTTTCTTTCTTTCTCTTCTTTCCTTCCTCTTTCTCTTCTTTCCTTCCTTCCCCCTTTCTTTTCTTCCCTTCATTTTCTTCCTTTCTCCTTCCTTCCTTCCCTTCTTTCCACCTTCTTTTTTTTCTTCTCTTCCTTCCTTAACTTCTTTCCTCCCTTCCTTTTCTTCCCTTCCTTCCTTCCCTTCGTTCCACCTTTTTTCTTTTCTTCCCTTCCTTAACTTCTTTCCTTTCTTTCCCTTCTTTCTGCCTTTCCTTTTTTTCTTCCCTTCCTTCCTTCCCTTCTTTCCACCTTTCCTTTTTTTTTTTTTCTTCCCTTCCATCCTTAATTTCTTTCCTTTCCTTCCTTCCTTTTCTTCCCTTCCTTCCTTTCTTCCCTTTCTTCTTCCTTTTCCTTTTCTTTCTTCCCTTTCCTTCCTTCCTTCCTTTTCTTCCCTTCCTTCCTTTCTTTCCACCTTTCCTTTTTTCTTTCCTTCCCTTTCTTCCTTCCCTTCCTTCCTTCCCTTCTTTCCGCCTTTCCTTTATTTTTTCTTTTCTTCCCTTCCTTCCCTTCCTTCCTCCTTTCCTTCCTTCCCTTTTCTTCCTTCTTCCTTTCCTTTTTCTCTTTCTTTCCTCCTTTCTTCCGTTTTCTTCCTCCCTCTTTTCTTCCTTTCTCTCTCTCCCCCCCCCCCAAAGGTTTTTTTTCACCAGCCTACCCCTTTGCAACTGCAACAGTGTGCAAATGGCTGGGTATGAAACTCGAAAAGCAGAAGGGTGGAAAATGGATTATTTATGCCCCCCCCCGCACACACTTCTCTGCTCCCCAAGTTGCCACTTTGCAGCCGGCGATGAATGAAAGAGCTGTTGTTTCTCGCCGTCTGCCAACTTTAAAAAGAAAAAAGCCACACTCCCCAGAGAGATGGGAACGCAGTGTGCAGCAGCTGTGTCTCCCTCCCTCTAACTCTGGGAGGTTTTCAACATCACCACCCCTTTGGCTTCTCTTTCCACCATCAGATTTACAACTGTCCTCTTCTCCCTTCCCCCGAAGCCATGGCATCTGCACAACACAAACACACACGCACGCACACACAAACGGGCTGGTGCCAGGTTCTCCCTGTCCCATTTTAGATCATCTGCGTCACTGTTCCTGCCCTAATACAAGCTGGCAGGAGGGATTAAACGGGGGTGGGGGTGGGGGGGAGGCTGGGGGAGGAACAATTGGGTTTGAAAAGAGAAAAAGGTCAAGCTGGGAGAGGCAGCTGAGAGAGATGCCTCTCAGTGAAATTTTAAACAGAAAACTAAATTTTAGGCCTTTTAGTAGAGAGCTGCTGCAGAGGAATTAAGGGGGGGGGGAGAGAATTGCTTGCTTTGTTTATTTTTTTTCAAGTTGTTTATTTACCGAACAATTGATTTAAAGAGATTAAGTCTGCCATAAATTAAGTGGGGAAATCTATACTGCATTTGAGCTGTAAGCATCTTGGACCAAAGACATAAGTCACAGGGTCTTATGGCTGGAAGGAGTCGTAACAGAATAACGAGCGTTAGAAGGGACTTTGGAGGTCTTCTAGTCCAACCCCCTGTTCAGGCAAGAAACCCTACACCATTTCAGACAAATAGTTGTCCAATCTCTTCTTAAAAACTTCCAGTGTTGGGAGCACCCACAACTTCTGGAGGCAAGTTGTTCCACTGATTAATTGTTCTCACACTGTCAGGAAATTTCTCCTTAGTTCTAGCTTGTTTCTTTCCTTGATTAGTTTCTACCCATTGCTTCTTGTCCTGCCCTCAGGTGCTTTGGAGAACAGCTTGACTCCCTCTTCTTTGTGGCAGCCCCTGAGATATTGGAACACTGCTATCATGTCACCCCTAGTCCTTCTTTTCATTTCCATATTGCATTCAATTCTCTGCTCAAAAGAAAGAATAAAAGTATCCCAAACGGATGGCTAGAGATAGCCATCCCAGGACAGCTCACTCCCTTTCTGGGGAACTGGTTCTATTGGGATTCTGTCTGTCATTTAATTTGAAAAATTAATAGTTAAAAAGTGCCTCTTCCTCCCCCCCCCCCCCCAAATGTTCACACATTCGTTTCTTGGAACCATTCTTTGTCATACAGTGCAGGATTTGTAGTTTAAGCCCTTCTGGAAGATGCTAGTTTGGGGGCAGGTGGCCAAGGCTCAACAAATTTATTCATTTTTTTTATTACATTTATCTGCGGCTCATCTCGTTTTAAAGCAACTCTGGGAGACAAATAGATTTAAATAAACTGCCAGCTTTAGACCCCAAAAGTTTCTGTCAACATCTCTTAGTTAGTCTGGCACCAACCGTGACATCCTGTTTGTTCCCCATTTGTAATCGACTAAATACAGCTATTCATTTAAGAATTGAAAAGCAGGCTTGATTTTATGTTAATATCTTAGGCAGAAGAGTCACGGGGCAGTTTTCCCAAGCAGGTTTTTAAAAAACAAAATAAAAATGGAGAGGCAGAGGAAAGGAAGGGACTAAACAATCTTAATCATTTTTCTCAAAGGCCAAGAAGACAGACGTCCTGTTTATTTTAGGCAGCAGCATGACTTTCAAAAGAAGCTAGGAACAGAAGAGCTGTTTCATTCTTAATAATCATGCAGTTATGTGGCTGGCGTGTTATTATTAGAGGAACTAATCAGCTGATATGTAAAGTACACCTCTCCTGCACACAAATTATATTTGCATCTGCCTAATGCTTGAACAGCTTCAATAAATATAAATAATAAATATACTCTGGAAGGAATAATTGTTTTCCAGATCATGGAATAAATATCCTGATGCCTTGGCAATGACAATTAGCCACATTTCCAACAGATGGTGGTAATTATTGAAAAGAAACTCTAGTAACTCTACATGTTTAAAAGAAAGGCTATTATCTTTCTGAAAGTAAGTAGCTTGCGTTCCAGAGAATGCACTCACTTTCTATTTGCAAAGAATCGTTTTCAACATTCAGCTAAGCATTGCAAGCTGACTTTCACTTCACACTTGCATAAAGTACTGAAAACTTTTTTTACAGCTTCGTTCAACCAACGCTGGGTTTCCACAAATTTAAAGGAATTTGGGCATAATTCTGTCTTCACCGCTTCTCAATCAAATGGAACATGCCCCATGTATATTCTGAGATTGTTTAATATCTGAAGGGCTGGTATGGGTTGCTATCTGGAATGCAACATCTATTACAAATAGTCCTCAACTTACAGCTTTCGATTAGCCACTGTTTTGAAGTTACACCACCACTGAAAAAAGTTAATTATGACCAATCCTCACACTTATGACTGTCGCAGCATCACATGTGGTCATGGGATCAAAATTTGGGCGACTAGCAGCCGGTATGTACAGGTAGTCCTCGACTTACAACAGTCCCTTTAGTGACCATTCAAAGTTACAACAGCACTGAGATAAATAACTTATGACTGTTTTTCACACTTACGACCGTTGCAACAACCACATGATCATGTTATCAAAATTCAGATGCTTGGCAACTGGTTCATATTTATGACATGTTGCTGTGTCCCAAGATCATGTGATCACCTTTTGCGACTACAGTGATTCACTTAACAATTGAAGCAAGAAAGGCTGTAAAATGGGACGAAACACACTTAACAAATATCTCACTTGACAACAGAAATTTTTTGGCTCAATTATGGTCGTAAGTTGAGGACTATCTCTATTTTAAATAACGTAATCAAGGTTTGAAGAAGGAAACCTCTAGATAGCAGGACAGTTCATCAGTCATTTCAGAGAATTACTCTCTTGACAGACTTGAACATTGGGCGCTATCTAACAAAATGAAATTCAACAGTGACAAAAGTAAGATTCTACATTTAGGCAAAAAAACCAAAATGCACCGGTACCGTATATGTGGTACCTTGCTCAATAGTAGTAACTGTGAGAGGGATCTTGGAGTCCTAGTGGACAACCATTTAGATATGAGCCAGCAGTGTGCAGCAGCTGCTAAAAAAGCCAACACAGTTCTGGGCTGCATAAACAGAGGGATAGAATCAAGATCACGTGAAGTGTTAATACCACTTTATAATGCCTTGGTAAGGCCACACTTGGAATATTGCATTCAGTTTTGGTCGCCACGATGTAAAAAAGATGTTGAGACTCTAGAAAGAGTGCAGAGAAGAGCAACAAAGATGATTAGGGGACTGGAGGCTAAAACATATGAAGAACGGTTGCAGGAACTCGGTATGCCTAGTTTAATGAAAAGAAGGACTAGGGGAGACATGATAGCAGTGTTCCAATATCTCAGGGGTTGCCACAAAGAAGAGGGAGTCGGGCTGTTCTCCAAAGCACCTGAGGGTAGAACAAGAAGCAATGGGTGGAAACTAATCAAGGAGAGAAGCAACTTAGAACTAAGGAGAAATTTCCTGACAGTTAGAACAATTAATCAGTGGAACAACTTGCCTGCAGAAGTTGTAAATGCTCCAACACTGGAAATTTTTAAGAAAATGTTGGATAGCCATTTGTCTGAAATGGTGTAGGGTTTCCTGCCTGGGCAGAGGGTTGAACTAGAAGACCTCCAAGGTCCCTTCCAACTCTGATATTATTGTTGTTGTTATTATTATTATTATCTTTACTAAAACTTTCATCACTACCCTGATCTCTTTGAAATGTTCTCAACCATCCTGTAAGATAGGAAAGATTAACATTAACGCAGACAGATCAAAACCAACCTCCTCCCAAATCCAGCCCATTTGACTTTGTGCACATTTTTGCTTGCATCAGCCGAAGCCTCCAAACAAGCAGTTAGATGCAATACAGATGTAGAAAGACTGGAACTTGTGTTTTATTTACAAAGCGGGATTAAGGTTAAGAAACCGAGTTTACCAAGATCAAAGCAAATTGCCTAGTTTTTGGAAGCTAGTTACGAATCCCAGCTCTACTCTTCAATCAAAATTATTATTATTTTTGCAAAACCTGCCTCAGGCTTTATAGCACCTCAGCATTTTTCTCAAAGAGTTTGGGCTAGATTAGAGGGGACAGACAGTACAGAGCAGAACCACTGAGACCAAACAGGAATCTTGCCCAATCCTCAAGGCACTTTCTCCAATGCCTGAGCACAACAAAGCATTTCCCAAAAACATGTCTGCTGATGATAATGCACCAAGATTCTATTATTGCAGAAGACCAAAATTCAGATATTCCCCTCTCCATGGATAGATTTCAGCTCAACTGTTTTTGGCTTCAGTGTTTGGGAAAACAACAGGCCTTGTTTCCCAGAATTCCCTTTCCTCAGAGAAGCCACCATGACCAAGGATTCATACCTTCACGGCGTACTCCTTGTTAGTAATGAGGTTAACACAGGCCTGGACTTTTGCATGTGCTCCTTCTCCAAGGACCTCTTCCTGGAGCTGGTAAACATCTGGATGTGGCGACAGGGAGAGAAAGCATATTCTAAAATCAGACTTTCAACAGTGTGTTCAGAGAGCAGGTCCGCTGATCTGGGGGAAAACCCACAAAAGGCCGAAAATGCAAAAGTAACCATCCACATCTAAGTTCTTCCAGTTTCTAGTTTTGTTTCAACAAATGTAGCTTCACTCAGAGTTTCTAAACCAGGGGTCTCCAACCTCAAACCAGAGGTTGGAGACCCCTGTTCTAAACATCACCAAACTCATGGGATGAGAATCAACAAATCCAACCCCCAGCTCCATTCAAGAATCCTAATGAAACCTCCACCAATTATTCTCCAGTCTCTGTTTAAAGACATCCAGGGAAGTAAATGGTTCTACTCTGAAGTTATTTTAACTATGAGGGGAAGCTTTATTCTTACACTTAACCAAAATCACCTCATCCCCGTAACTTAACCCATGATTCTGTCTTCCACCTTCTGCACAACGAAGTACATAAGTTTCTTTTTTCAAACTGTGCTACCACATAGCTCCTTGATCTTCTTTTTTTAAGGCCTAATATTCTTGATTCCTTCCATATCTTGTCTTAGGAGGTATGTCTCGCTCATCCAGGTTGCCCATTTATTAACCTGCTTCAGGTTTATCGCTGGAACTAATTCTCCAGGTAGGCTCTGACTGATCAACAATGATGGCACAAGCCAACCACATCCACTCATTCTTCCTGTGAACAGGTAAGCTGTAGACATCTCTGTCTATGGCTTACACCAGGGGTCTCCAACCTTGGCAACTTTAAGACTTGTGGACTTCAACTCCCAGAATTCCCAGAACTCTGAGAGTTGAAGTCCACAAGTCCACAAGTCTTAAAGTTGCCAAGGTTGGAGACCCCTGGCTTACACAGTATGTTGTATGAGTGTGTTTTGGTGCAAAATTGAGAAACAGTGTAAACTGAAGATAACCACACCTAATAAAGAAACCTCATTCTAATTCTTCTCATATCACTTTCTAGTTTATGAGTTGAGGGCAACAGTACACTGGCTTGCTGCATGTCTACTTTAGAGACCCTGGCATAGACTAATCTATACATGCTTGGGATACAACTAAGCACCAGTTGCATCTACAGCAAAATATGCCAAAGCTAACAAATATACAAATATAAAAATGACAGTTTGCAAGTAGCCTTTGTTTAGCAAACTTTCGCAGTTACAACCGCGATGGGGAAAAAAAAACAATTTTATGACCAATCTTTACATTTATGACCTCTGCAGGTCTGTAAGCAACGGAAAGCTGAATTAAGATCATAAGCACAGTTGTGGTTTCACTTAGTGACCGCTCTGCTTAACAACCAAGTTGCTGGTCCCAAACGATGGTTGCTAAACAAGGGCTCACCATGTTGCGTTTGGCGATTCAGAAACCGTGTTATGATGAAGTGAATAGGGTTGAACAAGGGAGGGTTTTGTGCAAATAGGAAGGTTAGTTGCTGAAGGTAGTACGATAGAAATAATATGTGACAATCAATAGGATGCTTAGCAAATGACTCAACATCAAGGAAGGAGTAAGACAAAGGAGTGGCATGTCCCTTTATTTATTTAATTCCTTTATTTACAAGTACTTGTGGTGATCTTAAGACATCAAATGGGGATATTATGTTGTTTGAGAATGTTTCCTGAAAATCCCAAAGGTGCTTTTTCAAGAGGCAACTGGACTTTGTTTTTACTTTGAAGACATTTCGCTTCTCATCCAAGAAGCTTCTTCAGCTCACAAGCTTCTTGGATGAGAAGCAAAACATCTTCAAAGAAAAACCAGAAAGTCCACCTTTGGGACAACCATGACCTGGATGACTGAGAATCTCCATAAACATTTCCTGAAAATGTTACCCTTGCATGATGCAACCAGCAAGGAATGATCTGAAGATCGATGTATCAAAATAGCTGGGTCTAATAGGGCAAATGAAATTGCGGTGGCGCAATGGTTAGAGTTCAGTACTGCAGGCTACTTCTGCTGACTGTTAGCTGCCTGCAATTTGGTAGTTCGAATCTCAGTTTGACTCAGCCATCCTTCCGAGGTGGGTAAAATGAGGACCCAAATTGTTGGGGGCAATAGGCTGACTCTGTAAACTGATTAAAGAGGGCTGTAAGGCACTGTAAAGTGGTTTATAAGTCTAAGTGCTAGTGCTATAAAGTCACTGTAAATAAAAAAAGAATGAATAGCACAAAAGCTGATGAATCTGGCCTCCCTGGTTCACTTTAAGGGAAAGTGAATGAAATTTAAACTACAAACGTTAGTAGATATATTGTGGGAAGTTTGTACCCTGTGGCAAGGAAATTTTTTTGCCATTTTTTTTTTTTTGGCTAAACCAAGTGAAGAGGGTTGAATACAGAGCATGGTTCTGTTCAATTTGTCACATGGAAGCAGGGTACGTCAGGAGAAGCACGAAAATAAGCTGAAGGTGGAAAGAGTGGGTTGTCATGGGTGTGCACTGAAACACAACCGAGAAAGGGTCAAGGATGAGTAAGTTCCAAATTAACTAGATTGAATACAAAAGGGAGTGACCACTGGAAAGCACACTGACATCACACAGACAACAAATGAGAACTCAATTGCAAAAACAAATACACAAAGAAAGACTGAATGGGCTGAAAGAGAAAAATGGAGGAAATTATGGCTGGATGGATCTAGTACAAGGGTGTCAAACTCAATTTCATTGAGGGCCGCACCAAGGTTCTGTTTGACCTCGGGGGGGGGGGGTGCTGGGGAGGCAAGGCCAGCTCAACATCACTTTTGTCAGGGGCACTTGTGGTGGCCCGAGCGCTCCGCCAGCGAAAACAGGCTCACGAGCTACGATCTCCCGCAACCCTCAGCCAGCAAAAATGGAGCTTGGGAGGGCTGTGGGCTGAAGGTTCCAGAAGGCCGTCACAGCCAAAAATGGAGCTTGTGAGCCCGTTTTCGCTGGCAGAGCGCTCGGGCCGGTCCTTTGCTGTTTCCAGGGCAGCCCTGTGGGCCAGATCTCAGCACCCTGCGGGCCAGGGCGGGCCTTGAGTTTGACACCTTTGATCTAGTAGATGATCTTGGGTTATGCTAATTTTTACTTACGTTTCCTTTTCTAAATTCCCTGCCTTTAATTTACTATTTCTGCTTCTTTTTTGTACTTTGCATTATTTTGTTTACTCCAAAAGGGAACGGTGTGATGGGTAGTTATATAACCAGATATGAAAATCAGAAGCGCTATCTGGTCTGCCAGCAAACTGGCTGACACTGATGTACGAACAAGTCCAGTGAAAATGAGAGAAGATCCATAAGGATTTTCCCAGTTAGCTTACTGAAAACAGGTTAACAAGGTCTTGTTATTGATCTTTTCAGTTCTTTGGATTGAATTTTAAATTAACCCAGTTTCTTTTCTGGTCCATAAACAAATTTCATTATTTTGCCAGTTGTCAGTTCCTCCTTTTAGTTTGTTTTTGGATTCTTCAGAATACCGCCTGTGTGTTAGTTTTTGAACCATTCTGGAAATTAGAATATAAATACTCTTATGAACTTCCTCTTCTACTACAGGAATCAAGACAATACCCTTGTGAGTCTATGAGCCGATATTGAAGCTTAAAATAAAATATTTTTACAAGAAGAGGTTTAGAGCCATCCGACTTTTTTCCTTTCCTGGAAACTTAACAATGTGGACTAGTGCCTTGTGTATGTTCACCTCACCTTCAAACCTCCCTGAAAAACTGTCCGTAGCTCTGCAGCGTTTTTTCTTCTTGTTTCTTTTCTTGGCATTGGGGATGTCGATGGGCTGACTCGAAGGCATATCTGTCAAGAAATATTATGGGTTTAAAAGAAAGAAGAAAAGAAAGAAGCAAATACAATAAAGATAACATTTGAACCTAGAAGCAATTAACACACCATAATTACAGGCAAGCCTGATCTTGAAGACAAGCTTATATTTTGCCCATAAACTAGGACATGGGGAGGGGCTTCTTTCGCAAGCTGGCATTTCTCACAGCTGCAGAAAGGAGAAGCACCGCGAGTGAGGCCTTAGCATCATTTGTAAAGGTCTTAATTCAACCGCATGTCCAAAGCTTATAGATGTCAAGTTTCATCAGCATTCACCAGTGAGCCAAAGGGGAGTATATCTGAATCAGATTAGATGGCCATATGATCCAACAAGCCGATTCCCAATACAGATAATCCTTGACTTACGACCACAATTGAGCCCAAGGTTTCCGTGGCCGAGAAGCAGTTGTTAAATGAGTTTTGCCCCATTTTACACCCTTTCTTGCCACAGGTGTTACGTGAATCACTGCAGGTGTTTTTAAGTTAATAATACAGCTGTTAAGTGAATCTGGCTTCCTTTGTTGACTTTGCTTCTCAGAAAGTCACAAAAGGAGATCACATGACCCTGGGAAAACTGCAAATGTCATAAATATGAGACAATTGCCAAGCATCTGACTTTTGATCAGGTGGCCATGGGGATGCTGCAACGGTTGTAAGTGTGAAAAATAGTCTTTTTTTTCCAGTGCCGTTGTAACTTTGAATGGTCACTAAGCGAACTATTGTAAGTCAAGGATTAGCTGTAGCCAGATTTCAGCCCAATTCATTGAGGAAGGGGTGTGGGGGCTCAGAAACAATATGCTAACTGCGAAAATACACAATGCTCCAATTTCCCCTCAATGGATTACAGAAGACTCACTTTGGAATGGAAAAAAACAGGACGGAGACCCCAGTTCTTTGGGGCGTGGCGGGAGAGAGAGGAGGCATGGATTTTTGGGAATTTATGTTTGTATTTCCTGCCTGAGCAGGGGGTTGGACTAGAAGACCTCCAAGGTCCCTTCCAACTGTGATGATGATGATGATGATAATGATAATGATGATAATGATAATAATAATAATTATTATTATTATTATTATTATTATTATTATTATTATTATTATTATTATTATTATTATTATTATTATTATTATTATTATTATTATTTGTTCTTCACCCAGACTTTGGGTGGCCCTATGAATTTGGTAAAATGCATAAATTCATTACTAACAAGTCTTCATCCTAGGCCTGCCCATTATATGGCCCCCCAGGCCACATCTGGCCCTTTGGCTGCTCCTATCTGGCTCATGTGGGTTGCTTTTATTTTAAAGGCAATTGCTTTCTTTTTTTATTTTCAATTTACTTACGTTTGTGTCTGCATACCTACGCACTTTCGCAGCCCTACTGGTTCAGCCCTGCCCAACAGAGTCCCAGCTTCTCACGTGGTCCCCTGGGAAAATTAACTGCCCGCTTTAACTGCTTCACCCTGTCCCACCCACCGCTTTCTCAAAGGCAAAAAAAAGGAGCTCACCGGGCCGAGAGGAACATTCAAAATTGAAGACAGACTCCAGATTCTGAGAGAATTCCAGGTCGAAAGGATTCTGGCCCTAATCAGATGGAAAGAAAGAAAAAAAAAAAAAAGAAAAAGGTGATTTAAAAAAAAAATCAGTTGAAATAGCGTTATAAAAGCAGGCAGTCTTCCTACAAGATTTTCTTTCTAAAACCAGTTGGGCCAGAAGCAGTTGCTGGAAAGAGGCGAGCGTAGCTGCTGTCAGTCCCAGTTATGATTTTTCAAAGCCGTCAAGGATGCTCTCTTGACAATTCTGGCTTACTGAACTTGACACTAAACAGTCGCTTGTTATGAACATCTAATAAAGACCTGCAGCAGATCCTTGTGTACTTAAGATGTTCTTTCTACCCCACTAAAATATATATGGCTTGTTAGAAGAAATATATATATATATGTATTTCTTCTAACAAGCCTGCATAGGCCAGGCTGCTATCATGCATATTTAAATCATTTCATTGCAGAAGGAAGAGAATGCTTTCGTTTTTTCTGTAAATCGTTTTGCATTTTTTTTTGTTTATGAACTTAACGTCCCCTAGTGCAGGGGTCTCCAACCTTGGCAACTTTAAACCTGGTGGACTTCAAATCCCACAATTCCCCAGCCAGCAATGCTGGCTGGGAAATTCTGGTAGTTGAAGTCCACCAGGCTTAAAGTTGCCAAGGTTGGAGACCCCTGCCCTAGTGAAGCCTTCTCTAGTGGGACTCTACAAAAGACGGTAGAGAGCCTGTTTCATGGTGGGACCCCATTTACAGAAGGCCCAAGCCAGGGAGGCTCAATCGATAAGCCAGGTAGCATCAGTTCGGTGCCAAGTGAAGACTTTTCTATTTTCCCAGGCTTTTTAATTGGATATCAATAGTATTTTACTCAATTTTTCTATGACTGATGTGCTGCCGATTGGTTTATACAGATGGTCCTCAACTTACAACCACAATGGAATACAAAATTTCCATTGCTAAGCAAGGCGCTGCTGACCTGAGTTGTATCCCATTTTAGAACCACAGCTGTTAAGCAAATCACTGCAATGATTAAATGAGTCATGAGGTCATTATATGAATCTGACTTCCCCCATTTGACTTTGCTTGTCAGAAGCTGCCTGGGAAGTTACAAATGGTGATCACATGACCCCGGGAATAGTGCAAATGTCATATATACAGGCCAGTTGCCAAGTGCTCGAATTTTGATGTGACCAATGATTAACGACTGCTACAGCCATAACTCTGAAAAACGGTTGTAAGTCACTTTTTGCAGTGCCACTGTAACCGTCTAACGGTGACTAAGCAAATGGTTTTAAGTTGAGGACTATCTCTGTAGCAGGGGTGAAATGCTCCTGGTTCGGACCGGATCGCCCGATCAGGTAGCGATGGCGGCAGGTGGTTCAGAGAACCGGTAGCAAAAATCCCTGCCCCCCCCCCCATTCTTCGGCTGGAAAAAATGCTTTTAAACAAAAAAAAGCCTCTGATGATCATGCGGCTCAGAGGCTTTTAAAAGCATTTTTTTCAGCTGAAGAGGTTGTAGAAAAAATGCTTTTAAAAGGCTCTGAGATGGGAACCTAGTCATACAAATTAGGTTCAAACATGTCAAAGAAAGAAATATAATGAGAAAGGGCCATTCCCAAAATAAGGTCACCAAGACGAAGGCAAAACTGTAAGGCAGAACAAGCCAAAGGCTTGTCTAACAAGCTGGAACACCCTCCTGCCAGCTTCCCAGAGCCATCTCAAAATGAAGGCAGAGGAGGTTTATTTAGAATAGATAAGCTTCAAGGAAATTGCCCAGGCGCTTCTAAGGCCACTATCAAACATCAGGTGGTTCATTTGGGGAAGGCAGTTGGCGTTTGCTACACCCAAAACTCAACCTTTCCCGACTTGGCACTTTTCAGGTGTGCTGTGATTGTAATCATTGGATTTCTGAGAATTTAGCTGGAGAACCCCAGAAGAGGGAAGGGAGCCTCACCCGCACATTCCAGAGAAGCAGGTGGCAGAGTCGCTCTCCAGCTTGTTTTCTTTACATATTTATATTTATCTATTAATGTATCAAATTTATATGGCTGGCCATCACAGAAAAAGTGACTCTGGGTGTCATAAAAACAATTAACCTGTAAGAAGTTATTATTGGAATGAAAAAAATAAATAAATCTCCAAGGCATAAAAGAAGAGTAATAAATATTAACCCTGTTCAGGTAATCCTCAGCCTACGACCATGATTGAGCCCAACATTTCTGTTGCTAAGTGAGACTTTTGTTAAGTGAGTTTTAATGACTTTTCTCGCCACAGTTGTTAAGGTCTCAAAAGGGGGATCCCATGATCTTGGGATGCGGCAACCATCATAAATGTGAGTCAGTTGCCAAGCATCCAAATTTTGATCATGTGACCATGGGGATGCTGCAAGGGTCGTTAGGTATAAAAAAGAGTCATAAGTCACTTTTTTTAGTGCCTTTGAACGGTCACTAAACAAAATGTTGTAAGTCGGAGCCACCTCAAGATTTTACTGGTCCCCTGAAAACCCCAAGCTTGATGACATGGCCAAGTCTTGAGAAACTTCAGGAATATTAACATTAATTTATTCAACTGGTGGATTTGCATCCTGCCACACCTGACCTCGAAGATGTGTGGACTTCAGCTCCCAGAATTCTCCAGGCAGTAGGCTGGCTGGGGAATTCTGGGAATTCAAGTCCACACATCTTCATGTTTTAAGTTTGAAAAATTGCCTTAACTGCTTCGACACACTAGTTATCATTTCCGTGAGCAGCAAGTAAAAAAATCAGTCTTACTTAGCTACATTTTTACACGGAAGGATTTTTATTTCATATTGCTTAACCCTTGAGCAACATTTCCAAAAGGAAAAAGAGATAGTAATTATTATTATTACTTTTGTGAGAAAGTAATAAACTATAAAAATGTGACCATGCAAGAAACCCTAAAACTTTCAGAGGGTAGTATTTTTTTGAATTACATAGCTAGTGTGGAATTTGACAACTAGACAATTTAAACTGATTCTCCAGGCCCTTATTGTAATTAACCAGCTGATATTGCAATATTGGGAAGATAAATGTATGAATAAATTCATTCATTTAATGGATTGAAGAACTGATGACACTTGCTATAAGTGGATTGCTTACAGATGTAGATTTTGTACGGATAAATATGAAGAAATATGGGACTCATTTATAAGCACGATAGTCATCTTAAAAACACACTCTTAGAATAGAATAGAATAGAATAGAATAGAATAGAATAGAATAGAATAGAATTTTATTGGCCAAGTGTGATTGGACACACAAGGAATTTGTCTTGGTGCATATGCTCTCAGTGTACATAAAGAAAAGATACGTTCATCAAGGTACAACATTTACAACACAATTGATGATATATGTTTATATATTTGTTTATATATGTTTATATATATGTTTATATATGTTTATATATTATATGTTTGTATTAGGTAATTGTATATATTGTAACTTGTATATTGTTTGTAATTAGGTAATTGTAACTATTTACTGTTCCAATGTATTTTTCTCTGTATCTTGTTTTTGTTGTATTCTTTCAACGTAGTTTTAAGCACTTGTATATTTTTGACAATGTATTTATTTTGGTGTTTTGTTCTCACTGCACCCACCATAAATATGAACCAGTTGCAAGCATCTAAATTTTGATGGCCTGACCATGGGGATGCTGTAATGGTCGTAAGTATGACAAATGATCGTAAGTCACTTTTTTCAGCATTGTTCTAACTTCGAATGGTCACTAAACGACAGTTTTAAGTCAAGGACTACATGTATTAAAAAAAAGAATTTTACTCCAGTCATATACAAACATGAGCAAACATCTCGTTCATTTTGTCAATAAAAGGGACTTCTTGAGTGCCTGAAACAATTCTGTAAATCACCCAATCACCTCTTCATTGCAGCCTCTAATATAGGTAAAAGTTAATGAGCCGACAGGAGAACTAGCCAAGTTTTAAGAGGTTTCATATGTTGTTGCACAATGTCCAACAAAACTGAAAAAGGACACACTAACCTTATCCCAGTCTGATTTCACTACTGATTGAAAAATCTATATTAAAAGTTGTGGGAAGTGCGTAAGAACAAGTATGGCGCTGCCAGTTCAGTAAGATTTCCTGTCAATAAATAAACGCATTAACTCACAATCTACACACAAACATTCTTACAGAATTTGCTGAGGTGAGGCAGAACTGCCCAGAAAAATAAATAAATAAGAACTCTGAACTTCACTAATAGGTTTGTGGATGAGGACACCAGCCCAGACTTAGTAGTATCAGATGGTCAGACATACTTGGGAATTATTGCTTCACTATCTAGAAATTTCATATTGCTTTCACAGCACAACACACACACACACACACACACACACACACACACAATTTGCATGAGCACCACTAAGCCAGGAAAAACGCTGACCAGAAAAGTCCACAAATCCCATAATGCTTTGCTTGGAGATTAAAATAATTATTACAGAAGATAAAATAGAAAGCAAGACAAGTACCAGGAAGGGAACCGTTTAAAAAGCCTGGGTGTAAAATATAAAACATATTTTAAAATATAAAATTAGAAAAAACTCTCACCATGTCTCATGGGAGAGGCAAGATACAATTTTAACAGGAGAAAGCAGAAGCAAAATTCAGAAGTGAATACGGCAACAACTTTTGGGTCAGGGGGTGTGATATGGAGCACACCGTGTTCCTGGGTAATTCCCATACAAAATTGCATGCCACAATTGCAGTCCTGGCTTGATCGCTTCTTACTGCTTTTTAATTCAGCCTGCACAACTGTTCTAAAGCAGGGGCATCCAACCTTAGCAACTTTTAAGACCTGTGGACTTCAAGTCCCAGAATTCCCCAGCCAGCATGGGGAATTAAGACCTGTGGATCTCAAGTCCTGGGCTGGCTGGCTGGCTGGCTGGCTGGGGAATTCTGGGACTTGAAGTCTACAGGTCTAAAAGTTGCTAAAGTGCTTCAAACCCTGCTTCAAATGTTGATACCTTCAGCCATCAAACTGCAATTGTGAGGCTTTGCTTAGCCTCCTGGTGCAGCCTCAAGATACCACTTGGAACTCACTTTTTTTTAAAAAAAAATATTTTTAACAAAAGGCCCAGCAAGATTTCTCCTATTTCGAGACTTGCTGCTCTCTGGGGGTCCCACGGGTCCAGAAAATATTTCTGGGTGGTGTTTTGTTTTGTTTTCTCCTCTCCTTTCCTGACATCCACTTTCTGTCTCCTGTAGGAAAAGCTAGGCCCAACATTACAGAAAGCAAAGGGTGCTTACATAACACACTGGCTCCACCCATCCACCCACCCCCTTCCAGGGCCTCGCTGGCATCCAAACCACAAGGTACAACAGAAGTTACATCAACACAAGCAGCTTTAAAAAAAAAAAGTGTGGACACCCACAAGGTGCCACAGCAGCATCAGGGACACACACAAACGTAAGCACATCCATTCAGGTCCTTACAGCCCCCCACCCCCTCCCAGACTTTTCTTCCCAGCTGCTCTCCACCACAACGCACTCACAAACTTTACAACCACACCGCCGTTTGGTTCCACGCCAGGAAGCTGTGCTATTTAAACAAAAACAGAAAACGACTGCACCCGACCGGAATTTTGCAGCGAAATTCCCCCACCCCTGAAAACACATAAGACGCGCACACATCCACCACAACTAATGCCCCAAAGTATCAACCTTGATTGGCTCTTTTTTAAAAAAAAGAAAAAGAAAACAAAAATCAACACAACGGTGCTAAATTAAGGTTAGGCAGTAAAAACAGGTTGGTAATACCCACAAGGCAACTGCGGCAATTATGAACCTGATGGAAAAACACCAGCAAGAAATTCAAGTTAGTGCCCAAAATGTTCAGTGCAGCCAACCCAAACCAAATTCCGTGATCAAATTCAGAAACCAGAGTGAAAGGGATGGGTATTACATAATGCAGATTTAATTTGCAAAAAGGACATCAAGAGAAGCAGCCCAAATCAGCAAAGAGTTTGCAGAGAGGAGGGAAAATGAAAACTGTGTGTTCATGAATGCCCCACATCTGCAAGAAAAAACAAACCACAAATTTGGTTCTTCCAGAATCTAGATTCCAATTCTCAATTTTATTGTGGAGTAATTGGGGGTCTGAAAATAAATGTTCATTGTACTTTTCCCCCTAGGAATTTCAGACATCATAACTAACTCTGCAACTCCTGCCCCTTTCTATTCTCTTGTTAGGTAGGCTAAAATTGATTGAAAGCTTAAAATAATGCAAAGGGTTTGAACCTGGATCTCCTTAATGTGAAATGACGTATTATTTCCTTTAACAGGAGTATTAGTGTCTTACATCATCTATTTATTTATTTGCTGAAAGGCCATAGACCAAAAGAGAGGGAAATGTATTTGAATTCAGTTCTGGAGTATGTTACTTTCTCAATACTTCTAGAATTTGTAACTAGTCAAAATAGCTCCTAGTCAAAATCAAAAGGACTAGCTAGTGCTTTTGATTTTGACTAGTTACTATTTTGACTAGTTACAAATTCTCATTCAACCATATTTTCAAGTCGTCAGCCTTACTTAAGCCCTGGCTAGGTCCTCATGGTTTATACTTGGCTAAATAAGCCACAGCAGCTGAATTTTACTACATAATAAACTACGTCCCAACAAACTTAGTTCACTTAGTGCAGAAGGGAACTTGTTCTCTGCCTCTCAAATCTCTCTGTAGACTACCTGACAAGGTTGTTGTGAGAGTAAAAGGCAGTCTTCATGGAAGAAACTACAAGAGAGAGAATTTCTTGTGAAAATTCACAAGCCCTCCCTAAGCAAGGGAGTTTGAACCCTAACCACCGGTAGCAGGAGGTTAAACTAGATTGTCTAGGCTAGGGTCTTGAAACTTAATGCCAGAGCATAATTGCTTGATTACTTAGTAAGTACCAACAAAATCTAAAATGGCCTATTCAATGAAACTTTTATCTAAAACAGGGGTTACCCATCTTAGCAGCTTTAACACACATGGACTTCAACTCCCAGAATTCCCTGGCCAGAATTCTGGGAGTTAAAGTCCATGCATCTTAAAGTTGTCAAGGTTGGGAAATACTTGTCTAAGAGGAAGTAAGTATCCACAAAAGCAACACTAGTAGTTACACTGCAAACATCAATTGGAGAATCTGGGATGAAGGTGACTTATCCTATTGTCACATCACACTTACCAAATAGAACTAAATATCTCTATATCCTCCATCTACAGTTACAGTAGTAACCAGTATACTGTATATATTGCATAATATATACAGTAAACCAGGATGGTCTCTTATTACATGCTTACAATAGCATTATTTGGACTCTAGGAAGATTTGTGCAATTTTCAAAGGCTGCCCCATGCTTGATTCTTGACTGTCATCGATTGTTCAGAAGCGCCTCATCAGGACTACCAACTTGACTTTGAAATCATGAAAATAAAATCAGGTGGGAGCTATTTTAACCTGTGTGCCAGCTTGCAAACAAATGTCCCAAATAGAATAGAATTCTTTATTGGCCAACTGTGATTGGACACACAAGGAATTTGTCTCCGGTGCATAAGCTCTCAGTGTACATACAAGCAACAAGTGATAAATCATGATCATAATCATAAAATACAATCATCATAAATCGTAAGATACAACACTCAGTGATATCAAAGAGAAAAAGCATTCCAAGTACAATTATGCACTTCCCGAGTTCAGCCTGTGTGATGAAGACAAGCAACTGCCCAGCTTTCAAGAAGGACAAACCCAACTTAAGCCACAGAAGCTTCTATTAAAAAGTAGAGACCGGCCCAACCACCCTACTTCGGTGCCCAACAGGGCCAGCCCTCACTGCCAACCAGGACGTCAACACCCCATAATTAGGAGCAGCCAGCAAAAGATGAACATGGACTGACAGGAAAGAGGAGAAATCCTCAAAGACTGAACCCCGTGCTTTGAATAGAGTGCTGACTGGCATTCCTGTAGGGTGGAATTCATAAGCAGGACAGGTTTTTGAACTGACTGGGAGGCTCTCTCGGGCTCAGTTACTCCACCTGCACAATGGGAACAAAGCAACTAGCTGGAAGAGACAGGCGGGCGAGCCCACAATTGCACTGTTGCAATCTCTATTCTTCAAAAAGGCCACCAGGCACAAACCATGCACATCACACCTATAAATCACCTTGAATTTTCACCTGACAGTATAGGAGCACAGAATAAATGCTGATTATTTTCAACACAACTTTTCCATTACTTTACTGATTTATTTTGCCAGATGCACCTCTCTTTTGTATTCCCCAAGAAAGGGCCTTCAATCTGCATTCTTCAAACCCTACTGTGTTGTTGTTTTTTCCAGCTACCCACACAGCTTTGGTATATCCCCGAATCTTCAGGCATGTTCGGACATGTCAGCAATAGCTTTCTTTACATCACTCAAAAGAACTAGAAGCTTATCTTTACATTTGGGGGGCAAACAGAGGACAAGGATATATCCTCTTTAAAATCCAAGCCAGGTTTTTTCTTGTGGAGCCCAGAAAAGGCACAGTGAAACCCACTGCTATGGAAAAGTATAAATTAAACTGATTTGTAGCCAAAATTAGAATCTCTAAACACACATCATGTTTAGAGAACATATTGAACACAGTAGCTGTGTTCACACAACAAACTAAGCCACAATTAATTACACTGTACTAGGTTAAATTCACATTAATTTATTAACCACACATCAGGGTTTGCAAACCTCATGGTGATTGCTAATAAGCAAACCACACTATATCTTAGTTGAATGTATGAATCCAATCTGTGAGAGCAATGTCCTAAACATACTTTTTTCTTCTTCTATTTTAATACATACACAAGCCTTTATTTTGTTTTAAAATCTTCAATTTGCTTTCTCAACACTGTTGTTCGTTACCTTTCTCTATTCCTGCCCCTCCCCACAAACTTATTCCTTATTCAAATAAAATATTAACTACTTGGATGTCAGGACTTATTGAGTTTATCAAGTAACAGCTTTCAATACAGCCAACTGAACTTTGGAAACCATGATTAGTAGCACAGAACTGGTCTTATACATGGTTAAGCAAACTAGACATTAGTCTAATGTAAACAATGCCATTCTAAATTGAAACATTCACTGATATATGCCAAATCTGATCACAGGAAATTCTGAACATGAAAGTCTAAGATGGAGTTGGAAGATTACAAATGGTGTTTCTGAACATTACTAGCTTGAAAATGTGTGGACTTCAACTCTCAGAATTCCCCTGCCAGCATGGGAGTCGAGGTCCATATCTCTTCAAGCTGCCAACATTGAGAAATAGTGGGATAGACACTGCTATGAAAATGATATACTGTACCACTTTTGGCACTAGGTATTTGCAAAGTATTGGCAAGAATAAGAATAGGTAAGGAGGTAAACGGTGGTGTGGTAGGGACTTAATGGTTCATATCCATCATCTGATTTTACAACAAACACATAAACACCGAGACTACAGATAGTCCTTGACTTACAACAGTTCATTTTGTGATTTTTCAAAGTTACAACAGCACTGAAAAAAGTGATTTATGATCATTTTCACATTTATGACCCTTGCAGCATCCCCATGATCAAAATTCAGATGCTTGGCAATTGGTTCCTATTTACGAGTTGCAGTGTTCCAGGGTCATGTGATCAACTTTTGTGGCCTTCTGACAAGCAAAGTCAATGGGGAAGCCAGATTCACTCAACAACTGGGTTACCAACTTACTAACTGCAATGATTCACTTAACTGTAGCAAGAAAGGTCATAAAATGGGGCAAAATTCACTTAACAAATATCTCAAGTATAGCAACATAAATTTTGGGCTCAATTGTGGTTGTAAGTAGAGGACCACCTGTATTTGGGAATTTTGACCACTTCTTCCCCAGGAATTTAAGCGCCATATTCCACAATTCAGTACTACTTCAAATGTAAAGTGACCGAAACCAACTCCTTTGTACAAAACCAAGAAACCCTGAGCACCAACCACATTGGGAAGGTGTCCATTAAATATATTTTATAAAAAAACTACAAGAGTCTCAACGGAAAGAGAGCCTATTCAGTAGTCACAAAATATGCTAGAACAGGGGTCTCCAACCTTGGCAACTTTAAGACTTGTGGACTTCAACTCCCAGAATTCTGGGAGTTGAAGTCCACAAATCTTAAAAGTTGCCAAGGTTGGAGACCCCTGTGCTAGAACAGGATGAGAGAGGAGCGTAAAGAAATTTGGAAAAATGGATTACTTGCAACATTTTGTACCAAAGATTGCAGAACACCTGTAAACTTCTACCTGTTGTAAATATTTTAGGAAATATTATATATTCCCGAGGGACAGCTATCTCACTTCTTCAGAGGTTAACTCTTTGGTCACACGCAAGCACAATCAACAAAAGTTTAGTTTCTTCCCCACTTCCTCTTTTTACTGACAATAGCCATTCTCCCTGCAATTCACAACCCACTGCCATTTGCTACACAGAAAGCTACCCGCCAGGGTTCTTTTTTTTTTTTTTACAACCAAAAGCAAAGCAGCAAAGATTTAAAACATGAAGAAATTCATCTGATTATATATCGTTTTTAAAAAAGGAAATAGTCACACTGTACCTTAAAAGAACGATGGAAGCCTTTAAGCTCGGTTTTTTTCTGCACCATCTTGAGATCTTAAAAATGCAGGAATATTCCAAAGAACAGAATGGGAGAAAAATAGTAAAAGAAACAAGGAAGGGAGGAGAGAGTGTGAAAAATTTGGATGAAGCTAGTCCGGATTGGTTGAAAAAGACCCTGGAAGAGAGGAGGGAGGGGAGGGAAAAAAAAACAGACTAATGTCAGGATTCATAGAACAATTTTTGGCTGAGTTAAACAGCTGGTAAAAAGAATGATCAGACTTAACCAAAACATGACGTTGAAACATATAAAGTCTATAAACAAAGGACAAAGAGGAGCTAGAGGGAGACCCAGAAAAGGGCACCCCTCTTTTCGAGAAAGTGAATTCTGCCCTCCCCAACACACACACAGTCACAACCCTGCTCTTTCTTAGGTGGTGAGAATTACAATGGAAGCTACATAAATGTTTCCCGATCCAAAGCAACACTTGAAAAGAACCATTTTTTTAAAAAATGATCCTTGCATCCTTTTAAGGGGCCACATACTGAAAAATTATTCTTCAAAACGTAAGAGGAGGCATCCAAATCCCCCACCCCCAAAAAAACAGATTTTCTCTGATCTGTTGGACCCAGGGACCTTTTTTTTTTTAACACAGGAAAGTAGATGGAAGGGGGTGTGAATAGACTGCAGCAGGTTTGTATTCCTTTGTGTAGCAATGCACCCACTGGGAGATTTTTTTTTTTTTTGGTTCCTTTAGCAGATCTGCAGCATTATGTATTATTCCGAGGGCAAATTTAGACGTCAGGGGCTGGGAGAGAGAGAGAGAGGGAGATCCTAAAAAGAAGGGGGCGTGTACAATATACACACCTCTCTTTTTTTCTTATTTACAAAATGATTGACCGAAGAGACATCCACCGATTTTGCAAAATAATGACTTAAAAAAAACATATCCCAAAGGCTATATAGGACCACATACGGACACATATGTAGCATATTCTGGAAAGGGGAAAAATCCAGAAATTTTTTTGGGGGGAGGGATAGTCAAGTCTAGAAAAACCAAGTCAATTGCTCCAAAAAAAAAAACCAACACTTTTTTTTCCCTGTATCAGCAATAGGTTTGTCTCTTAGCGGTAGACCCATAACCCCTTATTTCCAATGGGAATGGGCTTTTTTTTTTTTTTTTTTTTTGGCAATACTGCATTTTCTTTTAAATGCAAGTATTTCCCCCCAACCCCTCGCATATATCCTAAATGGAAGGGGGCGTGATCACTCTCATTTTCTATTATATACTTAAAGGGGGGGGGGAGGAAATACCCGGCATGATATCGAGAGCTAAAGGGGGAGGGGACACTTAAGCTCCCCCAAATCTCAAGAAAACCGATTCCTTATCTTTGAATTTCGTCTATAAGAAGATAGGCTAGGAGAGTGATACTCCAGAGCCCGTCCATTGCAAAGACCTTCATTATTCCGCCAGGAAATGATGGGGAGAAGGGAGGGGGAAACCTCTTCGGCGCTAAATAATCGAGGGGGGGGGCACTAAACTGTTTCCCCCACCAGCCCGCCTCCGTTCCAACATTTTGCAAAAAAAAGCCCGTTTGCAAAAAAAGCCTCAAACGCGCATCGAGAACCCCCCGCCCCCCAAGAACCCTTTTGATTTCTTTGCAACGCTACGAAATTTGCAACCGCATAAAAGGAGGAGGAGGGGGGGAAAGAGAAAAGAGTTGCGAGAGCTGTAGGTCGAGTTTTGTTTTTGGAGGGGGGGGGGACGACGACGACACCCATTGTCGCCCTCTTCCCGGTGCAAGAATATTTTAGGAATGCAGCTTTTTTTAAAAAAAGGAAAGCCGCGCAGCTGCTTTTTTTTTTGCAAAACACACACACATACACACCAACCAGGGCAGCGTTGCAAAGGATGAGGTTGGAAGATGCAGAATTTTTTTTGCCAGCCGTCCCTCTCACTCTCTCTCTCTCGGCCCCCTTCGCGACCCACCTCCTCCTCTCCACCCCACACACTCCGGGGCTTGCCTACCGAGCTCGGGCCCCGCAGCGCTGGCGCCACTGCTGATGGAAAGGCACCCAGCCCGCCTCTGGCGGCTCGAAGACACGGGAAGGGAGGCTCCGCGGCGGGGGCGCCTCGAGCTCGAGCTTATATATAGGCAGCGGCGGGGAAGGGAGGGGAGGGCCGGGCGGCCGCTTGCATCAGCTGAGCCGCTCGCCTATTCAGCCAAGCCAGGCGGCCGAGGCGGAGCCGACCGCGGAAACCCGTGCAACGCCTCCGCTTCTCCTCCTCTCTCCTCCTCTCTTCCTCCGGGAGAAAAAGCCAGGCCAGAGACAAAGGACTTCCGAGCATGTGCAGAGTGGCTTCGCGGCCCCCAGCCTGCGCGTCTCCCCACCACCATCACCACCCACCGGCTCAGGGGGAAAGGAGCCGCGTCAAATAAAGCCGATTAACTTTTCAAGCAGGCGCAGAGCGTTTCTTTCCTTCCATCGCCAGATTTCCCTGTTCAGCCAAATTAAGAGGGAGGGGGCGTATAGTAGCTCTCGAGCATGTGCAGAGTGCTTTTGTCCTCGTCATTCAGGCAGAAGGGGGGACGACAAAGAGGAACTGTTATAGAATAGAAGCTAGCTAGCTAGGGTAGGTAGATAGAATTTTTTATTGGCCAAATGTGATTGGACACACAAGGAATTTGTCTTGGTGCATAGGCTCTCAGTGTTTCTAAAAGAAAAGATACCTTCACCAAGGTACAACACTTACAACACTTAATGTTAGTCATAGAATTATATTAGAATTAGTTAATGTTATAGAATAGAATGAGCTGGAAAGGGACCCTGGAGGTCCTCTAGTCCAGCCCCCCTGCTCAAGCAGGAGAATGTAACTATGTACCATTTTAGATAAGTGGCTGTCTAGTTAGTAGACTCTACTAGCAATAGCATTTGTTTTAGACTTATATACCGCTTCACAAGGACTTTAACAGCCCTTCTCTAAGCTCTGGTTTGTTGGTCAAGATAAAACACGCTCCCTTCCTTTACGTGCTTTTCGGGGTGCCCGTGTTAAGCGTCTCTGCTGCCTTCACACAACGCACGTGGAACTCCCAACGCTTGGTTGGGGATGGATTTCAGCCAAGAGGCAAAGCAGGGTCCCATTGAGCACGGATGGGCCTTTTGCCAAGGAAACCAGCGTCCCGTTAACAGTCTGTTGTTTTTATCTGAAAAAGGGGCAGCTTTGATTTCTTTCTCCTCCCCTCCCCCTCTCCGGATTAATTTTACTATTTGAAGCGGAACGGGCGTCATTTACACGCGTCGAGGATAAACCAAGGACGGCGAGACTTTCCTAATCTCCATTTTTTTCTGCAAGGTCCAGCAGAAAAAAAAATATATATTCTTAGAGCACGGGTCTCCAACCTTGGCGACTTTAAGCCTGGAGGACTTCAACTCCCAGAATTCCCCAGTCAGCTTTGCTGGCTGGGGAATTCTGGGAGTTGAAGTCCTCCAAGCTTAAAGTTGCCAAGGTTGGAGAGCCCCTGTTCCAGAGGTTCCCCAAGTGATTTTCGAAACAAGAATCCAATCCTTTCTGAGGGAGCTTTCGCAAGAAACGCAGGACGTGCTTCACGCAACGGGGTGGTTGTTTTTTAACTCCTCAACCTTCAGTTGCTGAATTCGTACGTAACCCTGAAGAAGTGTAAAAAGGGGGCAGAGGCTGCGACGGCGCTGCGGGTTCAGCTCGCCGTGCGAAGCAGCTTCCCCTCAGTAAACACACACACGCACGCACAGGCCTTGTGTGCGGGCGGGCACGTAAAACCGACTTTTCCATGCAATTAGTAGCTGCTCTCGGCTGCCCCCTTCAGGGCTGCGAAGGCCGCGCATTTCCTCCTCCCTCCAGGTTTCGCCTCTGCCTTTTGGAGACGGCGAGATGGACCGATTCTCACCCCATTCACACACACACACACACAAACACACACCGCTTTGTATTAACTCCAGCTAAGGGGAGCCTCTTTCCGAAAAGGCCTACTCGCTTTCCTCCCCGCCCCCCCATCCCAATGGCTCCTCGAGATCCCTTTCCCTTAGCACCAGAGTCACGAGAATCTACCCTCACTCATTCTGCAGAGAGTGCGTGCCCGCAGGCGAGTAAATGCACGAATTCACGTCTGCAAGCGAGAACTTGGAGATTATACGTAAAAAGGGGTCGGCGAAACCAGCGTCTCGTTTTCCGTGGTGGATAAGCGGGAGTTTTTAACCAAGGCCCCGGACAAAGCATGGGGAAGAAAATGCTTCCTTCCTGCTATATAGAATAGAGTACGATAGATAGATAGATGGATGGATGGATGGATAGATAGATAGATAGATGGATGGATGGATGGATGGATGGATGGATAGGATAGGATAGGATAGGTTAGGATAGGATAGGATAGGATAGGATAGGATAGGATAGGATAGGATAGGATAGGATAGGATTTTTATTGGCCAAGTGTGATTGGACACACAAGGAATTTGTCTTGGTGCATATGCTCTCAATGTACATAAAAGAAAAGATACGTTCATCAAGGTACAACATTTACAACACAATTGATGGTCAATATATCAATATAAATCATAAGGATTGCCAGCAACAAGTTATAGTCATACAGTCATAAATGGAAAAAGATTGGTGATGGGAACTATGAGAAGATTAATAGTAGTGCATAGATAGAAAGAAAAAGAAAGAAAGAATTTTTTATTGGCCAAGTGTGATTGGACACACAAGGAATTTGTTTTGGTGCATATGCTCTCAGTATACATAAAAGATACCTTCATCAAGGTACAACACAACACTTAAAACACTTAATGATAGTCATAGGGTACAAATAACCAATCAGGAACCAATCAATATCAATACAAATTGTAAGGATACAAGCAACAAAGTTACAGTCATACAGTCATAAGAGGAAGGAGATGGGTGAGGGGAACCATGAGAAGATTAATAGTAGTGCAGATTTAGTAAATAGTTTGACTGTTGAGGGAATTATTTGCTTAGCAGAGTGATGGTGTTCGGGGGAAAAACTGTTCTTCTGTCTAGTTGTTAAATTCAGATAGTCCTTTACTTATGACCACAATTGAGCCCGAAATTTCTCTTGCTAAGGGAGATATTTGTTAAGTGAATAACTTTTGCCCCATTTTACCACTTTCCTTGCCATAGTTAAGTGAGTTGCTGCAGTTGTTAATTTAGTTAATTTAAGTTGTTAAGTGATCGGACTTCCCCTACCACAGCACCCCCTTGACTTTGCTTGTCAGAAGGTTGCAAAAGGGGACCACATGACCCCGGGATATTGCAACTGTCATAAATATGAGTCGGTTGCCAAACATCTGGATTTTGAGCACGTGACCATTCTGGAGATGCTGTAAGTGTGAAAAATGGTCATATGTCACTTTTTTTCAATGCCATTGTAACTTTGAATCATCATTAAACGAACTGTTGTAACTTGAGGACTACCTGTACAAAGGTATACCTGTATAAAAGGTATACAGGAAGTCCTTGATTTACAGCTACAGCTGAGCTCAAAATTTCTGTTGCTAAGTGAGACATTTGTTAAGTGAGTTTTGCCCTATTTTACAATCTTTCTTGCCACAGTTGTTAAGTGAATCACTGCAGTTGTTAAGTTAGTAACACGGTTGTTAAGTGAATCTGGCTTCCTTATTGAACTTTGCTTGTCAGAAGGTTGCAAAAGGTGATCACATGACCCCAGGACACTGCAACTGTCATAAATTGGTTGCCAAGCAGGGGTGAAATCCAGCAGGTTCTGACAGGTTCTGGAGAACTGGTAGCGGAAATTTTGAGTAGTTCGGAGAATTGGCAAATACCACCTCTGGCTGGCCCCAGAGTGGGATGGGAATGGAAGTTTTGCAATATCCTTCGCCCAGGAGTGGGGAGGGAATGGGGATTTTACAATATCCTTCCCCTGGAGTGGGGTGGGAATGCAGATTTTGCAGTATCCTTTCCCTGCCACGCCCACCAAACCATGCCCACCAAGCAACACAACGCTCACCAAGCCAGGCCCACAGAACCAGTAGTAAAAAAATTTGGATTTCATCACTGCATCTGAATTTTGATCACAAGACCATGGGAATGCTGCACGCATCATCAGTGTCAAAAAACGATCATAAGTCGCTTTTCAGATGTAATTTTGAATGGTCCCTAAATGAACTTTTGTATGTCAAGGGCTACCTGTATTGCCTCTGAACGTGGAGGTTACACTTCGCAGGCTAGTTAACAGCTGATGGACCAAATAACTGTATAGGCTACATACCATATGTATAAGGATAATGTCCACAAACGTGTATAATTTTATTTGGCCAGGTTAATTACAACAAACTAACTTTGTGGTAATTAAGATTGTTTTGTTTACTCTACCTGTAGTTTACCTACAGTAATGCTGCTCTGAATCCTTAACCAACTTCATGGAGAGCCCCATCTTCTTTCTTCACACAATACATTTTGTCCTCAACTTACAATAGTTCATTTATTGACCATTCAAAGATACAACAGCACAATGGAAGGAAGATCAGAAAATTGGTATAGAGCAGAATGAGGGAAATTTGGTAAAGCAAATTAGAAATCAGTCTCAGGAGCATATAAAGAGATTGTATAATGTGTTACTTGAAATAGATTCTGAAAGGGACTTGGTAAAGGACTGTATGATAAAGTGGGCACAAAATTTTCAGGAGCCAATATTATTGGAAACTTGGGGAAAAAATTGGGTTAGAAATGTTAAATTCACGCAGGCACAGAATTTGAGGGAAAATTTTTATAAAATGTTTTATAGATGGCATTTAGATCCTAAAAAATTATCGTGTATGTATCCAGATATGCAAGCAAAATGTTGGAGATGTAATTGTGATGATGCTACATATTTTCACATTTGGTGGACTTTTAAGGATATAAAGGCCTTTTGGATAAAAATTTGGTGGATCTTACAAAATGTTTTGAAAAAGAAGATTTATTTATTTATTTTATTTATTTTATTTAAATTTTTATACCGCCCTTCTCCCGAAGGACTCAGGGCGGTGTACAGCCAAAGATAAAAACAGCAAGTATACAAAGTTAAAATATCAATTTAAAATACCTATTCCATAATGGCCGAATTAAAACCGTCAAATTGACCTAACCTAAAATACCCCATATAAAATTACAAAGGATTAAAACTTTAAAATTTAGAATTTAAAAAATCAGTCCAATCCCGCTTGAATAAATAAATGAGTTTTTAATTCCCGGCGAAAGGCCCGAAGGTCAGATATTTGGCGCAAACTGGGGGGAAGGTCGTTCCAGAGCGTAGGTGCTCCAACAGAGAAGGCCCTCCCCCTGGGGGCCGCCAGCCGGCATTGCTTGGCGGACGGCACCCTGAGGAGACCCTCTCTGTGAGAGCGTACGGGTCGATGGGAGGCATAAGATAACAGCAGGCGGTCCCGTAAGTACCCGGGCCCTAAGCCATGGAGCGCTTTAAAAGTGGTAACCAAAACCTTGAAGCGCACCCGAAAGACCACAGGTAGCCAGTGCAAACTGCGCAGGAGCGGTGTTACCCGGGAGCAACGAGGAGCTCCCTCGATCACCCGCGCAGCTGCATTCTGGACTAACTGGAGTCTCCGAGTGCATTTCAGGGTAGCCCCATGTAGAGAGCATTGCAATAATCCAGGCGGAAGTGACGAGAGCATGAGTGACCGTGCATAAGGCATCCCGTCCAGAAAGGGACGAACTGGCGGACCAGGCGAACCTGGTAAAAGCTCTCCTGGAGACGGCCGCCAAATGATCTTCAAGCGACAGCCGTCCATCCAGGAGAACACCCAAGTTGCGTACCCTCTCTGTTGGGGCCAGTGACTCGCCCCAACAGACAGCTGCGGTTGCAGCTGACTGTACCGAGTGCCGGCATCCACAGCCACTCCGTCTTGGATGGATTGAGTCTGAGTCTGTTTCTCCCCATCCAGACCCGTCGGCCTCCAGGCAACGAGACAGCAGTTCAACAGCTTCGTTGGGGTGGCCGGGGTGGAAAAGTACAGCTGAGTGTCATCAGCGTACAGCTGATAACTCACCCGAAGCCACTGATGACCTCACTGGCTTCATGTAGATGTTGAACAGGAGGCGAGAGAATCGACCCTGAGGCACCCCACAAGTAAGGCGCCTCGCGGTCGATCTCTGCCCCCTGTCAACACCGTCTGCGTCCGGTCAGAGAGATAGGAGGAGAACCACCGATAAGCGGTGCCTCCACTCCCAATCTCCAACCGGCGCAGCAGGATACCATGGTCAATGGTATCAAAAGCCGATGAAAGATCCAACAGGACCAGGGCAGAGGAACAACCCCTATCCCTGGCCTCCAGAGGTCATCCACCAACGCGACCAAAGCTGTCTCCATGCTGTACCCGGACCGGAAGCCGGACTGGAACGGGTCTAGATAGACGGCTTCATCCAGGTACTGGGGAAGCTGCCATGCCACCACACTCTCTACAACCTTCGCCACAAAGCGAAGGTTGGAGACTGGACGGTAGTTACCCAAAATAGCTGGGTCCAGGGAAGGCTTCTTGAGGAGGGGTCTCACCACCGCCTCTTTCAAGGCAGCGGGGAAAACCCCTTCCAACAAAGAAGCATTTATAATTCCCCAGAGCCAGCCTCGTGTCACCTCCTGAGTGGCCAGCACCAGCCAGGAGGGACACGGGTCCAGTAAACATGTAGTGGCATGTAACCTCCCCAGCAGCCTGTCCACGTCCTCGGGAGCCACAGAATCAAACTCATCCCAAACAACATCAACAAGACGTGTCTCAGTCATCCCATCCGGATCATCACAATCTTGGTCCAAACTATCCCGAAGCTGAGCGATTTTATCGTATAGATAACCACTAACTCCTCAGCACGTCCCTGCAAGGGGTCATCCCGTCCCCCCTGGTGTAAAAGGGAACGGGTCACCCGAAACAGGGCAGCCGGGTGGTTATCTGCCGACGCAATGAGGGTGGAAACATAGGAACGCTTCGCAACCCTCATTGCCACTAGGTAGGCCTTCGAAAAAGACCTAACTAGTGTCCGATCAGCCTCGGAACGGCTGGACCTCCAGGTACTCTCTAGGCGTCTTCTCCGGCGTTTCATCTCTCTCAGCTCCTCAGAGATAAAGTTCCTGCCGCAATTTTTTTTGTTGGGAATTATTACGGATTGTACAGTAATTGAGACTAAATTGATTTTAAATCTAATAACAGCAGCAAGATTACTAATAGGACAATACTGGAAGAAAAAAGAAATACCTACAATAGAAGAATAGAACAATAGAACAATAGAAGAATGGATATTGAAGGTTGCCAATTTGGCTGAGATGGCAAAGATATCAGCCTTTTTGAAAGACAATACGCAAGAAAGATACTTAAAGGAATGGAAAAAATGGATTGACTATATTCAACGTAGATATCAGATTAAGAGTTATCAGACTGTTTTTGAATGGTTATGATGTATTATTTTTGATTGTTGACGGGGGAAGTTAGGAATTGATGATTGTAGGGGTATAATTAAGTTGGGATGAAAATTTTTTAGCATATGTTTGTTTTATTTTTAACTATACCTTGTGTTCGTTCCGGGAAGTCGGGGGGGGGGAGGGGGGTTGTGAAGGGAGGGGGAGAGGGGGGGAAAGGGGGGGAAATTTTGTAAAACTTTTTGAATTAAAAAAAAAAAAAGATACAACAGCACTGAAAAAAGTGACTTATGACTGTTTTTCACAGTTACAACCAGGGGTGAAATGCTCCTGGTTCTGACTGGATTGCCCGATCCAGTAGCGATGGCAGCGGGTGGTTCGAAGAACCGTTAGCAAAAATCCCTGCCCCCACCCCCCGCCCATGTCCAGCTGAGCGGAGCGATCATCAGAGGTGTTTTGTTTTTTTTTACTTTTAAAAGCAATTTTTCTTCAGCTGAAGACGTATTTATTCTTTTGAGCAGGACTGGCATAAATGGGGTTTTATTTTATAATATGTATTTTAAAATTTAATTTATCGGCCTTATTGAATAAGTTTCTTAATAGTGATTTTATTGTATTGTATTGTACTGTTTTTATCTGGCTGTTAACCGCCCTGAGTCCTTCGGGAGAAGGGCGGTATAAAAATTAAAATATTATTATTATTATTATTATTATTATTATTATTATTATTATTATTATTATTATTATTATTATTATTATTAAAAGTAAAAAAAAAGCCTCTGATGATCGTGTGGCTCAGCTGGGATTATCAGAACCTTTTAAAAGCATTTTTTCTACAACCTCTTCAGCTGAAGAGGTTGTAAAAAAAATGCTTTTAAATGTAAAACAAAAAAAAAGTTGGCCATGCCCACCCAGTCACATTACTGCCCCCACCAAGCCACGCACACAGAACTGGTAGTAATAAATTTTACATTTCACCCCTGGTTACGACCTTTCCTGCATCCCCATGGTCATGTGATTAAAATTCAGATGCTTGGCAATTGGTTCATATTTATGACCGTTGCTGTGTCCCAAGATCACGTGATCCCCTTTTGTGACCTCCTGACAAGCAAAATCAACAGGGAAGCCCGATTCACTTAACCACATGACTAAGTTAACAACTGCAGTGATTCACCTAAGAACCTTGACAAGAAAGGTCATAAAATGGAGCTCACTTAACAAATGTTCTCAGCAACAGAAATTTGGGGCTCAATAGTACTCGTAAATCGAGGACTAACTAGTAATTCAAAACAAGAATCGCCAAGCCAGTAGTGAAATCCAAATTTTTTTACTACCGGTTCTGTGGCTGTGGCTTGGTGGGTGTGGCAGGGGAAGGATACTGCAAAATCTCCTTTCCCACCCCACTCCAGGGGAAGGATATTGCTAAATCCAAAGTGGGGTGGGGCCAGCCAGAGATGCTATTTGCTGGTTCTCCAAACTGCTCAAAATTTCCGCTATCAGTTCTCCAAACTGCTCAAAATTTCTGCTACCGGTTCTCCAGAACCTGTCAGAACCTGCTGGATTTCACCCCTGCCCCAAGCTTAGAAAAAGTATGAAATTTTCTCCCGATGAACCATCTTCTGTAAGGAAAGCTAAACATTTATTGCAAAAAAAAAAAAAAGTGAATTGAATCCTCATCCATCCTTATTCCATCTTTAAGACAGTTTTGGGAAGACGTTTTATTTTTCTCATTTAATGGGAATTGAGATACAGCATCCGCAGTAGTGTGAGCCCTTTAATCCTCCTAGTTGCTCTTCTTTGCACTTTTTCCCAAGTCTTAACATCTTTTTTGTAATGTGGTGACTAGCCAAGGGTTACTGGTGTGTGCGCATGTGTGTTTGTATCTCCAAGTCTATACTTCTATTGCATAAACATCTGGGAAATGTTTATTTGTTCATTTAAATAAATACATGCACGGACAGGAGTTTCCTAAGTCCTGAACTTCAGTGGTTAAGGACACCCTATTCCTTTCATTGCATCTCCCTTCTTGCAAGTTCTGCTTTCTGTTGCCAGTTGTGTTTTCTGTTTTGCACAAGAGGTTTCAGCCCCCCCCCCCCGCCCCATCTTGCCTTTCCTTTCCTCCTGGGAAACCAGGGACGGTTTGTTTCCTTTGCTCCCCAGCGTCATGCCTCTCAGAACACGTACTGCCTGGTTCCTGCTTCTGACGTCTCGTAGCTACACCTGGGCCTGTTTTCCTTACAGCTGTTAGCCCAGCCGCTGGTCTCTCCGATCCTCTTCCTGGGGAGAGCAGGATAAGATGGGTGGGGGCAAGGGAACAGAAATGGTATCCCCACAGAGTGTATAAGACCCGCACAGAATATATCATCATGCCCGTTCCAAAGCAAAGTCTCTCAAGAAACCTGTGCTCGGTTAGAAAACAAAAGTTTGTGAGAAAATCCTACAATCAGAGTTTGGAAAGTGGATTCACTTTCTTTCTTTTTTTTTCTTATCAGCTATTCAAAGCGGTCCTTTCTTACTATTTATACATATTTTAATTCTATCTTATTCTACTTTTATATTATCTATCTTCCTTTATTTCATCTACATTCATCTACATTTTCTTTATTTCATCTACATACAGATTTTACCTTGTTGTTCAATTTTCATTATCTTTCCTATTTTCCAACCATTCATACCATCTACACCAGACCTTATAATATTCTGTATCCTCTTTTTCTTTAATTTCTTTTGTGAGTTTATCCATCTCTGCACATTCTAGGATTTTCTTAATTAAATCTTCTTCTGTTGGTGGGTTCTCCTTCTTCCAATTTTGCGCGTAAGTTATACGTGCTGCTGTTAATATGTGTAGTATTAAGTATTGTGTATCATTTGTATAGTTTTCTGTTGGGATCCCTAATAGGAATTGTTCTAGATTCACTTTCTTTCTGTTTACAAAGGGAGGCTATGAGGTTTGTTGGGTAGTCCTTGATTTATGACTGCGATTGAGCCAGTGATGGGATTCAAATAATCTGCCGTAATGACCAGCTGGGTGGGTGTGGTTCAGTGGTCATGTGACTGTGTGGGCGTGGCCAACTCAATATCACTCACGTCGATGGGCGCTTCGCCTTAGCTGTTACAATGTAATAAGGGTTAACCAGAGATGCAGTTTCTGTAAGCAGGGCAATAAAGATTAGGCTAGAAACTACACCAGAATGTTTCCTTCCTGCCTTCCTTACAGGATTAGCCCTCTAAAGTGGGAAAAAAACAAAATAAGATTTCTTTCAACAACAGGTTCTCCGAACTGCTTAGAAAGTTAACAACTGGTTCTCAGGTGCGAATTGGCTGAATCCCACCAGTGAATTCCAGTGAATTGAGCCCAACATTTCTACTGCTAGTCAAGAGTCTTGTTAAGTGAGTTTTGCTCCATTTTACCACCTTTCTCGCCACAGTTGCTAAGTGAATCACTACAGTTGTTTAAACTTAGTAACACGTAAATGAGTAACGCAATTGTGAAGTGAATCTGGTTTCCCCATTGACCTTGCTTGTCAGAAGGTCACAAAAGGTGATCACAATGATCCTGGGACACTGCAACCATCATAAATATGAGCCAGTTGCCAGATGTCCAAATTTTGATCATGTGATGGGGGTGGGTGAAAATGTTACAATGGTTGTAGGTGTGAAAAACAGTCATGAGTCACTTTTTTTTTCAGAGCTGTTGTAACTTTGAACAGTCACTAAATGAATGGTTGTAAGTCAAGGACCACCTGTCATTAAAACAGAACTACTTGAAATGAGGAAGTGGCCGCAAGCTTAAAGCAGGGGTGTCAAACTCGTGGCCCGCAGGTTGGATGCGTCATGTGCTGGCCACACCCACTCCCATTTTAGGGAAGGTGAAAAAAGTCGCGATACGACACATGACTACAATGTGACGATGCGAGTTTGATACCCCTGGCTTAGAGGAAATGTGAGGTGTGCGGAAGAAACTTGCCAAAATTGAGGGAAAAAAGACAGAAGAACAGAGTTTTGACGGTTAGAATGGATGTCGAGGTTGATGTGGCCACACTAAAGGGTCTGGTCTAGAGAAAATGTTTGGGGTGCAACCTCCAAGGACATTGAAGAGTTACAATTTGGAGAGTCTCATTTTCTGCAAAAGCTGATCCCTAGAGATGTGAACCTTCCTGTGTGACTTTCAGGAAAAGAAACAGATCTCTTGCAAAGAGCCTTTTGTAATTTGACAGATGGAAATTTTGTCAATGTGCCGATATTCTAAATCAGGGGTCTCCAACCTTGGCAACTTCAAAATTTGTGGATTTCAACTCCCAGAATTCTTTTTGCTGGCTGAGGAATTCTGGGAGTTGAAGTCCACAAGTCTTAAAGTTGCCAAGGTTGGAGACCTCTGTTCTAAATACCATCTTTGATATGGCACTCAGTGTCCCGATGACCACTGGGATCACCACAGCTTGTTTATGCTGAAATCTTTCAATTTATTATTGGCATTATCCCTCAAGTATACCTCTCTTTCCAAATAGAGATGATTGCATTGTTGCATTGATTAGTCACATACAAGAGATCTGTTTGCTATGTAAATATTTGAACCTCAGAGATTTATTTCCCAGGATTTAGAAAAGTTTATGCGGAGCTAAATGAAAATTTGTGGGTATTTAAGATAGATACACTGAATGGAAATGATGGGAGTTTTAATCTGGTACAGTTGGAGGTTTTGTGTCACTACAAACCTTAACTTTTGTCTTTATATACGCTATAGTAGCCAACTCCCAATATGGAAATAGGAAAAATTGCTTTATCTATTTCTGGCCACTTGAAAACTAATTCTTGACAAAGAAAGAAACCCTAACCCCTAGGATTAAAGTTTAACTGCAACCTAATACAGGTGGTCCGTGGTCCTTAATTTATGACAACAATTGAGCCCACAATTTCTGTTGCTAAGTGAGAGATTTTTTAAGTGAGTTTTGCCCCATTTTATGACTTTTCTTGCCACCATTAAGGGAATCACTGCAGTTGTTCAGTTACGGTGTTTCCCGGAAAATAAGACCCTGTCTTATATTTTTTTGAACCCTGAAATAAGCGCTTGGCCGTATTGCCATGCGCTCAAAAGCCCAATTGGGATTATCAAGGGATGTCTTATTGTGGGGAAAACAGGGTAGTAATATGGTTGTTAAGCAGTGGTGAAATCCGTATTTTTTTACTACCGGTTCTGTGGGCGTGGCTTGTTGGGCATGGCAGGGGAAGGATACTGCAAAATCCCCATTCCCACCCTACTTCAGGGGAAGCATATTGCAAAATCCCCATTCCCTCTCCACTCCTGGGGGAAGGATATTGCAAAATCTCCATTTCCGCCCCACTCTGGGGCCAGCCAGGGGTGGCATTTGCCGGTTCTCCGAACGGCTCAAAATTTCCACTGCTGGTTCTCCAGAACCTCTCAGAACCTGCTGGATTTCACCCCTGTTGTTAAGTGAAACTGGCTTCTCCACTGACTTTGCTTGTCAGAAGGTTGCAAAAGGGGATCACATGACCCCAGGACCCAGCAACCGTCATAAATATGAGTCAGTTGCCAAGCGTCTGAATTTTGATCACGTGACCATGGGGATGCTGCAATGGCCATAAGTGGGAAAAAGTCGTAAGTCGGTTTTTTCAGTGCCGTTGTATTTCTGAACGGTCACTAAATGAACTGTTGTAAGTCAAGGACTACCTGTATAGTAAAAAAATCATTTCTAGGAGGAAAGTGAAATTGTCTTCCTTGAAAAAGTGTTTCATAGCAGAAGTGGCCTGGAAAAAAGTTGGAACAGCAAGGCCATCTACAACAGGGGGTCTCCAACCTTGGCAACTTGAAGACTTGTGGACTTCAATTTGCTAGCTGAGGAATTCTGGGAATTGAAGTCCACAAGTCTTCAAGTGGCCAAGGTTGGAGACCCCTGATCTACAATGTGTACTAAGCACTCTTTTTTCCTGGATGAAGTAAGTAGGAAAAAAGCAGGAAGAACTGAATTCAAACTCTCAGCTTTTGACTCTGGATGATCTCAGCGCCTTGCACTATCTCTTTATTAAACTCACTTCACAAGGTTGTGCGATATGAGATTGATAAGAGGGATGTCATTGTGAACACCCCTGCCCCACTTCCTTGGAGGAAATAAGATGCAAATAGTCCTTGACTCACAACCACAACGGGACCAGAATTTCAGCTGCTAAATAAGGCAGTTGTTAAATGAGTCATGCCCAATTTTACAACCTTTTGTCACAGTTGTGAAGCGAATGACTGCAGTAGTTAAGTGATTCACACAGTTGCTAAGTAAATCCACTTCCCCAATTGATTTTGTCAGAAACCAGCGAGAAGATCACAAATGGGTGATCACGGGATCACGGGACAATGAAAACATCATAAATGCATGCTGGTTTCCAAGTTTACAAATTTTAGAAAATAGAATATAGAATAACAGAGTGGGAAGGGACCTTGGAGGTTTTCTAGTCTAACCCCCTGCTTAGGCAGGAAACTCTATAGCCAGGAGTAGGATTCAGCCAGTTCAGAATGGTTCGGGAGAACCGGATGCTAATTTTACATCTGGTTCGCCAAATTGGTAGTTGCAAGGACTGACTGGCCCCGCCCACCCTGCCCACCCCCTCCCAGGAGTCTGCACACGGCCCATTTTGGATGCCAGGTAAGTGCAGGGCCCATGTGGAGGCTCTGGGAGGGCGAAAAACAGAAGTTACAGAAGTCCAGAAACAGGCTCATTTCCAGCCTCTGGCAGGCCTCCAGAGCTTGGGGGAGGCTGTTTTCGCCCTCACAGAGGCTCATGAAAAGCCTCCGGAGTCTGGGGAGGGTGAAAATGTCCCCCCTCCCACCGTGATACAGGAGGCCAAGTAGGCCACGCCCACCATGGCCACGCCAACCCAGCAACTGGGCATAGAACTGGTTGCTGAATTTTTTGAATCCCACCTCTGCCTTTTAGCATTTCAGACAAATGGTTATCCGATCTCTTCTTAAAAACATCCAGTGTTGGAGCATTCACAATTTCTGGAGGCAAGTTGTTCCACTGATGAATTGTTCTAACTTTTGATCCTATGACTGTGGGGATGGTGCAACGCTTGCAAGTTCAAGGACCCGTCATTAAGACACTCTTTTTAGTGCCATTGTAACATCACTAAATGAATGGTTGTAAGTCGAGGACTACTTGGAAACCCAGCAGGGGCTCATCCAGAGAAGCAGCAGGTAACCTCGGAAGTGTCTTTTTGGCTCCCAAAAACCCATCATCAGTTTCTCATGCCACATGCAAATTTGGGAACCAGTATTTGTGAAATAAGATTATGGACTGGAGAAAACAAGGTCACTTGGCAACACTTCCCAGACTCAGGTGTGGCACCTAACAACTTACAAAGCAGTGGCAGGAAACCACCTGTTGGATTGCTGGGTTAATTGCTGTCACTCAAACATAATCTTCTCAGTAGGTGGTGCACATGTGTATGCATGTCCCAAAGGGGCTTTTTCTTTTCTTTTTTTCAGTTATTTTTAAAAAAATTATATATAAATATTTTGAATACAGTGTATTGTCCGGGCGTATCATTTTACGAAAGACAAAAAAAGAAAAAATACCACCTATACTGATAATAATAATACAACAGAATAATTATAACCATATTTATAATTGTATTCGCTTATTTGTTGATGGTGTTGTTAGTTGCGAAGTTGTGTATGACCCATCATGACCTCATGGACAACGTTCCTCCAGGCCTTTCTGTCCTCTACCATCCTCTGGAGTCCATTTAAGCTCACGCCGACTGCTTCAATGACTCCATCCAGCCATCTCCTTCTCTGTCGTCCCATTCTTCTTTTGCCCTCAATTTTTCCCACCATTAGGCTCTTCTCCAGTGAGTCCTTCTTTCTCATTAGGTGGCCAAAGTATTTGAGTTTCATCTTCAGGATCTGGCCTTCTAAAGAGCAGTCAGGGTTGATCTCCTCTAGGACTGACGTGTTTGTTTGCCTTGCAGTCCAACGGACTCTCATGAGTCTTCTCCAGCACCAGAGTTCAAAGGCCTCAATTCTTTGGCGCTCAGCCTTTCTTATGGTCCAATTCGCTTATTTATGTTCCTATAAATTATATTAGCATATATACTCTTTCTTCATCTAATTTCTACCTCTCATCTCTAACCATCTCAGTGCTGTTGTAACTTTGAACGGTCACTAATTTTTTTTTTTAATTTGCATTTATATTTTGCCCTTCTCCGAAGACTCAGGGCGGCTTACACTATGTCAAGCAATAAATGAACTGTTGTAAGCCAAGGACTACATGTATACCAGTATTTCCAGAACTTAGCAAGGGATACAGAATAATAACACATTATTAGCACACAATTCAAACTTTAAACCAATGAAAAGTAAAACCTTTTAACTGTACAACAAATTTAAAATCTTCCATTCCTGCCTAATTGGAGGAGTGGGTGGGGAAAAAAATGAATATGCGAGCTGCCCAGGGGTGGGTTCTAATTTTTTTTACTACCGGTTCTGTGGGCGTGGCTTATTTGTGGGCGTGGCTTGATGGTCATGTGACTGGGTAGGCGTGGCCAACTCAATGTCTCTCATGTCAAGGGGTACCTCGCCTGGCCCCTCCCCTCCCAGCCATTCATTGTCACACCCAGCCTCAACGTATCTATAGTTCTGCAAAAATGTTGTTCACCTTTTTTCAACTTTATTATCTACATACTATAGATCAGGGGTCTCCAAACTTGGCCACTTTAAGACTTCAACTCCCAGAATTCCTTAGCCAGCTTTGCTGGCTTAAAGTCTTAAAGTGGCCAAGGTTAGAGACCTCTGCTGTAGATGCACTTTCATGGACCACTGAAAGGAGGAAATGGCTCACATGCTTTGCCCAAGAATGTGATAGGCAACAGTCTTTTAAGGGGCTGCTAGAAAGAAGGGGGGGAGGAGTATTTTCCAAAGCACCAGAAGGCAAAACAAGAAGCAATGGATGGAAACTCAACAAAGAGAGACGCAACCTAAAACTAAGGACAAACTTCCTGACAGTGTGAACCTATATAGGTTTCAGTCATAATTTCACATATAAAATAGCCATTCATGTAATACAACCTGCATATTGTTCAAAACAATCATTAGTATTATGGCTGATGTTTGACAGCAAGCCTAAAATCCCCATTCCCTCCCCACTCCAGGGGAAGGTTACTTCAAAATCTCCATTTCCTCCCTACCCCACTAATCTGTTCTGGGAAGGAATCAAACTCCCCCCTCTTCATTTCCCAAATAAAATATCCCAGATAATTAAGGAATAATCAAGCTGCTAGCAAGGAACCTGCCTGAAATTCTACATTCCTGCCAGCTGCATAAAGAAAACTTTGTAAGCAGAAAACAGCTACTGATGCTTACAGATAATATAAAATGGAAGCCGGAAGTTCGGCTCCATTTACAAGCAGGCAGAAAACTCATTCAAGACAGGAGACTTCACAATGGAAATCTCCCAAGTCTTTTTAGAAACACAAAGCCCATGTTGCACAAACCCCAAAACTTCAAAAACATCGAACCATATAAGAATTCCTCCTCTTATCCAGTTTTTTGTTCAGCTGACCCAGAAAGGAGCTTCTAGCCGCTCTGTCAATTTAAAGTGACAGCTTTCCCCCCACCCTTCTTCTTTGCCAAGCGATCTCCTGGCTGAGAAGCGAGCCGATCAGTTGGGAGGTTTCTTGGCTTCTCAATTTAAAGGGACGGTGTCTTATTTTTTTTTTCCTCTTCTTCGACAAGTGAGTCTTGATTTTTTCCTTCTAGCCAATCAACTGGGAGTCAGGAGGCAGCAATATATTGGGGGCGGGGCCAGGCAGAATTTTTACTACCGGTTCTCCGAACTACTCAAAATGTTTACTACCGATTCTTACGAACTGGGGAGAACCGGTAGCAACCCACTACTGGAGCTGCCCTTTGTTATAAATACTCCCTGTGAAACCTCCAACTCTTACAAAGACTAGAAATAAGTGCTTGACTCTCAACCATCATTGAGCCGATTTTGGTCGTAAATTGTGACAATTGTAGAGTGAGTTGCCATATTATGTCATAATATGTCCCAATATTACGACTGTGGATTCACTTCATGATCGTGCTGAATTGCTTACTGCAAAAAAACAGGTTGGTCATGTGATGACACACTCTACCACCTTCACAACTTATGACCGTGACAGGCAGGTTGATGGCCACCACAATTGAGCCCCAAAATGCCTGTATTTAATTGAGACAATTGTTACGTGAGTTTTGCCCTGTTTTTGCAGAAAAAATAATTGCTACCAACTTGCCTTCCATTGAGGACCTGTATACTGCACGAATCAAGAAGAGAGCCGTGAAAATATTTGCAGATCCCTCGCATCCTGGACATAAACTGTTTCAACTCCTACCCTCAAAACGACGCTATAGAGCACTGCACACCAGAACAACTAGACACAAGAACAGTTTTTTCCCGAAGGCCATCACTCTGCTAAACAAATAATTCCCTCAACACTGTCAGACTATTTACTGAATCTGCACTACTATTAATCGTTTCATAGTTCCCATCACCAATCTCTTTCCACTTATGACTGTATGACTATAACTTGTTGCTGGCAATCCTTATGATTTATATTGATATATTGATCATCAATTGTGTTGTAAATGTTGTACCTTGATGAACGTATCTTTTCTTTTATGTACACTGAGAGCATATGCACCAAGACAAATTCCTTGTGTGTCCAATCACACTTGGCCAATAAAATTCTATTCTATTCTATTCTATTCTTATGACCTTTCTTGCCACACTTATTAACTGAATCACTGCAATTCGTAAGTTAGTAACAAGGGGTTGTTCAGCGAATCTGGCTTCCCCATGGACTTTTGCTTGTCGCAGAAGGGGATCATATGACCCCGGGACACTGCAACTGTCATAAATATGAACCAGTTGCTAAGCATCTGAATTTTGATCACGTGACTATGGGGATAATTTTTAATTGATAAGTATGAAAAATGGTCGTAAGTCACTTTTTTCAGTGCCGTTGTAACTTCAAATCAGAGGTGGGTTTCAGCAGGTTCTGATCAGTTCTGGAGAACCGGTAGCAGAAATTTTGAGTATTTCGGAGAACCGGTAGTAAAAATTCTGACTGGCCCCATCCCCATCTATTCTCTGCTTTCCGAGTCCCAGCTGACCGGGAGGAAATGGGAATTTTGCAGTAACCTTCCCCTGGATTGGGGAGGGAATGGAGCAGTGGTGGGTTTCAATTTTTTTTACGATCGGTTCTGTGGGTGTGGCTTGGTGGGCATGGCATGGCATGGTGGGCATGGCAGGGGGAGGATGCTCTAAAATCTCCATTCCCTCCCCAAACCAGGGGAAGGTTACTGCAAAATCCCCATTTCCTCCCAATCAGCTGTGACTCGGGACGCAGAGAATAGATGGGGGCGGGGCCAGTCAGAATTTTTACTACCGGTTCTCCGAAATACTGAGAATTTCCACTACCGGTTCTCCAGAACCGGTCAGAACCTACTGAAACCCACCTCTGGAATGGAGATTTTACAGTATCCTTCCCCTGCCGTGCCCACCAAGCCATGCCCACCAAGCCACACCCACAGAACCGGTAGTAAAAAAAATTGAAACCTAGTACTGCTTCAAATAGTCACTAAACGAACCTTTGGAAGTATCCCGAAGACAGCAAACAACCTTCCAGGAGAAAAAAGCAAGGTAGCAAAGTAGCTCTTACAGGCAGCTGTCAATCACGTTTGGTTGCTTTCCTGTTGCTCCAGCTGCAGGAAACACCCTTTCCTTGGACCTTGGCTTCGGTTCCTTTGCCTGCCTTTCTGCAGGATAAGACAGGCCTTGGAATCTGCATATGTACGTTGATGAGAGTTATCTCTATATAAACAGAGGCAGCCTGTTCCTGAACAGCTGCCAAATATTACCTAACCGAAGGGTTATCACAAGACAAAGCACATGCAGATCTGTAATAATAACGTATAGCTTTGCCAGGATGCCCTGTGTAAGCAGGCAGGTGGAGAATGCCAGCCCGTACATCTCCTGTAAGGAAGCAATGCTTTGTTGGCATCCGAATGCAAGCCTAGATAATTAAGCAGGTTTCAAGGGATTAACTGAACTCAAATGTATTTCCCATTTGAAATCCGCAGGCTCTTGCCTTTTGCAATGCGGTTGGTTCACGCAAGCAATATGCTGTTTGCCAAAAAGTCTTTAAAACCCTCTTTAAAATTACAACGAAAGTGTCAAACTGAATTCATGTCAGTTTGACAGAACGACAGCACATGTTTGACGAGACAGACATCAGTGTAAAACACATGTAAGTTTTAGCAAGTGTCAACTTTAGAAAGTGAGCTTGGCCTGTTTTCAAAAATGACAAATGTGGTTTTTGTCTTCATTATACCGGATAACCCAGATGCTAAGGGATTTTGTTTGCATTAGGTTTCTATAATCTGAAAATACAAAACAAACGGAACATTAGAAAAGAGGATATAGACAGACAGACAGACAGTCAGGATTTTGGTAATCAATTTCCAGTCAGCAAAAATATCTCTTTCACCAGTTGAAATTCAAGCCTGGGGGCAGAGCCTTGCCACAGAAAAAATCCACCCCATCTTATGGTGAAAGGAATTGAAGAAACCTGCTTAATTCAAATGAAAGATTTATCTTCTAAGATGCGCAGACTTCAGTTCCCAGAATTTTCCAGCCAACAAATTGAGAAACACTGCACTAAGTCATTTCATCCATCCATTAGCAGGGTTGACTGAGCATTTATTTATAGTGTTTATATCAGTTAGTCTTCAACTTATAACCAGTTGCTTAGCATCTGCTTGAAGTTATGACGGACTCCCCAAAAGACAAAACCTGGTTCCCATGGTCACGACCGCATTTCAGGGGCTTGGCAACTGCCCTGCATTTACTGCCATTTGCAGCATCCTGCGATCACATGACCACAATTGACAATGTTTTTGCTGAAAACTGTCCTTTACTTTCAGTTTTGGCAAAACAGAAACAATGAGTTTATTTAATGACCGCCACTGCCCCATTTTACGACCATAATGAGCATTCTCTATCATACATTTGTCTAAGACCGCGGTGTGGCTCAGGCTGTAAGATAGTCTGTTATTAAACACAGCTGCCTGCAATTACTGCAGGCTCGAGTCCCACCAGGCCCAAGGTTGACTCAGCCTTCCATCCTTTATAAGGTAGGTAAAATGAGGACCCAGATTGTTGGGGGGGGCAATAAGTTGACTTTGTATATAAATATACAAATAGAATGAGACTATTGCCTTACACAATGTAAGCCGCCCTGAGTCTTCGGAGAAGGGCGGGATATAAATGTAAATAATAATAAAAAAAAGACTACCTGGAACTGCCCATCTCGAACCAGTGACTCTGGACAGCAAACCATCATTAAAACAATTAAAAAGCACAATGCAAAGAAGAAATTGAGGACAATGGGAGTTGTAGGGCTACATTCCTGGATGGTGCTGGGATAGAGAAGCTAATTCAGTGGATGAAGATAATTTGGAAGATGAGCAGATGGAGGTAAAGGAATAATGCCTAAGCTTCTGAAATTTTTACTAATATAATATTTATTCCATGTGGAGAATAAAGGTGGTCATTTAGATAATTTAGGTAGATAATTTAGTCATTTTTTCCAGTGCTGTTGTAACTTCAAATGGTCACATACAACACAAACTGCTGTAAATCAAGATTGGTTTAAGATACAGAAGGATTTTGACAAACTTGAACATTGGGCGCTATCTCACAAAATGAAATTCAATGGTGAAAAAAGTAAGGTTCTACATTTAGGCAACCAAATGCACAGGTATAGTATAGGTGATACTTTGCTCAACAGTAGTAACTGTGAGAGGGATCTTGGAGTCCTAGTGGACAATCATTTAAATATGAGCCAGCAATGTGCTGGAGCTGCCAAAAAAAGCCAACACATTCCTAGGCTGCATTAACAGAGGGATAGAATCAAAATCACGTGAAGTGTTAGTACCACTTTATAATGCCTTGGTAAGGCCACACTTGGAATACTGCATCTAGCTCTGGTTGCCATGATGTAAAAAATGTGTTGTGCCTCTAGAAAGAGTGCAGAGAAGAGCAACAAAGAGGATTAGGCGATTGGAGGCTAAAACATATGAAGAAGCGTTGCAGAAATTGGGTATGTCTGCTTTTAGTGAAAAGAAGGACTAGGGGTGACATGATCGCAGTGTGCCAATATCTAAGTGCTGCCACAAAGAAGAGGGGGCCAATCTACTTTCCAAAGCACCCGAAGAAGGCAGGACAAAAACCAATGGGAGGAAACTAATCAAGAAGAGAACCAACCTAGAACTAAGGAGAAATTTCCTGAAAGTTAGAACAATTAGTGGAACCGCTTGCCACCAGAAGTTGTGGGTGCTCCAACACTGGAGCTTTTTAAGAGATTGGACAACCATTTGTCTGAAATGATAATAGGGTTCCCTGCCTGAGCAGTAAAACGGTCTAGAAGACCTCCAAAGTCTCTTCCTACTTTGTTATTCTGTTATAAATTCATTCTTTCAATGAAAAGTGTTTGGCAGTTTCACATTCATGACCTGCTGACAAAAGCTTAGACAAAGATGAAAAGCTGATTTGTTCTGGGACAAAGCTCCCCTCCAGGGGCAAAAGATTGCGGAGGCAGAGATCCACCCTGTGCATGTATTATTTGAAGCAAGCAGCCACGAGGAGGAGCTGACTGTTTGCTCTCTCTCTCATTGGCTTCCTCCCCTTCCAGCCTCTGGCCCGCCCTCCACAAGCCAGCAAAACATGTTTTCATCAAGAACTCGGAACAGAACTGAGAGACCAAGTTGGGTTTCTGAGAAACGGAGGAGGCCCTGGAATGATGCTGACCTTCTCCTTAAAAGCACTTAGGAAGAAGATCGCTGGGAGCAGCTGGAGCAATAAATTCTAAAGCCCTCCATCCCAAAGAGGAGGCTTCCCTCTGTTCCTCTGTATGATGCCTTGCTCCTTGGATGATTCCTTCTGATATGTGCGGAGAGGCTTCTGCCGTTTTCTAGCAGTGAATTACCCCACCTTTCCATGCAAGAATATAGCAGAAAGGCTGGTTACTAATTAAAAAAACTTCCCTTTTAATTATCTATTGTTTAATTAATTATTTAATAATAATTATTATTATTTTTAAATGAAAAATTTATTTTTCCACAACAAAAAAAGAGAAAAAATCATTCACGTCAAACAATTTCAATATGCTGAAGGGGTGTTTACATATCTTCTTGTGCAATCTCAAAATACATGTCTCTTTCGTAAATATGTCTTCTTTTCTAACATATTTTCCCATCTAACCAGTTATAGAATAAATCTCATATTTTATAATATTGCTTATCATCTTGGTCTCTAATTTCAAATGTCAATTTACTCATCTCTGCACATGCCATCATCTTCCTAATTATTTCATCTTGCAAAGATAATTTCTCATTTTTCCAATTTTTAGCAAACACAATCCTAGCTGCTGTAATAATATTCACAATCAAATATTTTACATCTCTAGTATATATCTCAGGAATTAATTATTTAATTATTGTGTAATTCTCTAATCTAGGAGAGAAGCAACCTACAGGTAAGGAGAAATTTTCGGGGAGGGAGAACAATAAACCAGGGGAACGGCTTGCCTTCAGAAGTTGTGCATGCTCCAACACTGGAGGCTTTTAAGAAAAGATTGGACAACCATTTGTCTGAAATGGTATAGGGCAGGGGTGTTAAACTCAAGGCCCGGGAGCCGGAGACGGCCCATGGGGTGCTTAGATCTGTCCTGTGGGGCTGCCCTGGAAACAGCGAAGGACCGGCTGAGGGTTGCAGGAGGCTCTCACAGCCAAAAACGGAGATCAGGAGCCCATTTTCACTGGCAGAGCGTTCGGGATGTCACAGGTGCTCCCAACATGAGTGACATCAAGCTAGCCACAGCCACCCTGGCTACACCCACTCTGGATCAAGCACAACCCTGATGCAGCCCTCAATGAAATTGAGTTCAACACCCCGGGTATAGGGTCTCCTGCTTGAACAGGTGCTGTGACCAAGGCCCAAGTAGTGATTACTAAACACAATTCAGTCCTCAGCAAACGTATTTTATTAAAACAGCTGAGAATTAATTCATTCTCAGCTTAGTCCAAAACAAAATTCTTAATAACCAGTCCATTGGCTTTATCACCAACCTTTGATCACCAACCTTTGGCAGGTTGCCAAAGACTTTTCTTGGCAAAACTCCCACAAAGTTCAAGAGACTCTGACAAGAAGCACGGAAATCAAGGTTGCTTTTCTACAAAGAGCCCAACGGCTCGTTGCTGCTCTTTTAAGCCTTATGGGAGTGGCCAATCATCTTCTGGCCTTACTCCCAAGTTGTCCTTTTTTCTTCAGCTGCTCTTGCCTTCTGGCAGCTCTTCGCATGCATGCACTAGGAACAGGCTCCTCCTGTTCCTCTGTCTCTCTGCTGTCTGCCTCTGGAGGCTCCGGAGTCCGCTCCTAGATGGCCCTGGCCCCATCTCTGCCTTCAATGCAAAGCCCTCGTCTGAGCCTTCCCCTGAGTCCAGGACTGGCCCATTGTCCTCCCCAGCCTCCTCACTGTCTGACTCCGTTGCCAGGTCCATGGGCTGCTGGTGGACCACAACAGCAGGTGGTTGGAGTAGAAGCCCTCCAAGGTCCCTTCCAACTCTGTTATTCTCTTAAAGTTTATCTTCTTTCATCGGACCTCATGGGAAATCTCAATAATGCATATAATTTATCCTATAATACCAGCTATCACTGAATTATCCTGTTGCAAAGACTTGGTTCTCTGCAAAAGTGATCTGTTGCAGCTCTGTATGAGTCACTGTCCAGGGCACATCTCCCCAGTTGGGAGCCACACCTAGCTCAGTGATTCATGAAAAAATATAAAATATAAACACACACACACTCCTACACACCCGCACTATTGTTTGATTTCTTCAAAGCTAATTGCCCAAAGGGGAAACACAAACTGATTCCTAGGAGCATCAATTAGAGACAACAATATTATGAAATCCATCTCTAATCTGAGGGAGGGAGGGAGAGAGAGTGAGAGCGAGAGAGAGAGGGGGGGGGAATAGAAGCTGTGTCAGCTGAAGAGACAGATCTCCATGATCTTCCCCCTAAGAAAAATCTTGTCAAATCAAATCTAGTGTCCAATACAGTTTCCAAAAAGCCCATAAATTTGGTATGAAGATTACTGCCCTCCTCTCCTATTGATCCTCCAAATCCACTAAAATTAAAAATTAAACTCTTGAGAGGTAGCCTGCTCAAGACTTGGCTATAGTCCACTCTTCAGCTTAACTATAGATAGTCCTCAGCTTATGACCACAATTGAGCCCAAAATTTCTGTGACTAAATAAGGCAGTTGTTAAGTTAATTTTGTCCCATTTTACGACCTTTCTTGCCACAGTTGTTAAGTGAATCGCTGCAATTGTTGAGTCAGTCAGGTGGTTGTTAAGTCAATCTGGCTTCCTCGTGGACTTTGCTTGACAGAAGGTCACAAAAGGGGATCACATGACCCTGGGCCACTGTAACCGTCATAACTATGAGCCGGTTGCCAAGCATCTGAATTTACATTACGTGACTTACAGGGATGATGCAATAGCCTTCCATCCTTTATAAGGTAGGTAAAATGAGGACCCAGATTGTTGGGGGCAATAAGTTGACTTTGTATACAATATACAAATGGATGAAGACTATTGCTTAACACAGTGTAAGCCGCCCTGAGTCTTCGGAGAAGGGCGGGATATAAATTCAAATAAATAAAATAAATAAATAAATAGTCGTAAGTGTAAAAAGCAATCATAAGCCACTTCTTTCAATGCCTTTGTAATTTTGAAAGGTCACTAAATGAACAGTTGTTAAGTCGAGTACTCTCTCTATTAAGAATGGGTTGTTTTTTTCCTAGTGTTCAGTTGGAATCTGTTTTCTGGCAACTTAAAACCCATCTGGAATATCAAAAGAACAGATCTCGACCTTCTGCATTCAGGTATTTCGAAGGGCAGTATCATATCCCTTTTTAGTCATCTAATTTCTTAAGGCTAAACATAATCCCTTTTTCCTGCAAATCTCTTCTTTTGGGATTTAATTTCTACTAGCCCCTCTTTATTGCACCCATTCCATTTGATGGGAGAGTCCTTGTTAAACTGTGGCTACTGATTACAACTCAAGGTGGGTTCTGATATTCCCATTATTCTTCTCCCATTAGACGCAAAGGCAGTCTCACTTAAAAAATAATCAGGAGTTTGCAGGCCCAGGAACCGTTTGAAGAATTCGCAGCTTGCCTTGGGTGAACAGACAAACCACACTTTACTGGCCTTATCTCTCTGTCCAGGTCTGAGGATACTCAAACATTCGCTGGGAGATGGCAGTTTCTTCCCAGCAGGTTCCTTTGATGTTGCTAGCAAACAATTCTTGCAGCATTCCTCATGTTGGCATTAGATTAAGGAGCCTTTTTTTTCGGCTGGGTTGAGGGCATCTCAGACAAAAGCATTGGCACTTGGCATGTTCTAATTGGGAAGAGAGAGCAGTCTGAAAAACATGATTCCTCCAACTTTTTTTTTTCCCCTTTGAAGGATGCTGTTAGAATAAAATGTACAGCCTGAGTTTTAGGTACCATCAAGTTGGTGCTGACTCTTAATGACTTTCACCAGTCCTTTGCAGTCTTCCAGAGGTGCAGCCATCATAAGTTGTAAACAAGTCTATTGGCCCTTGAAGCTGGTTTCTTCTCTTTACTTCCACTTTCCTAGCATTAAGGACCACCCAAGAGAGCTAGATCTTTGCATTACCTGTCTCAAGTATGATAATTTGAGCATGCGGATTTGGGTTTTGAGTAAGAACGCTGTATTGATTTGTTAGCCGCAAAATGGTGCATTAATTCTGCCAACTGCCAGGAGTTTGATCCTGACCAGCCCAAGGCTGACTCAGCCTTCCATCCTTCCAAGGTTAGTAAAATGAGGACCCGGATTGTTGGGGGCAATAGGCTGACTCTGTAAACCGCTTAGAGAGGGCTGTAAAAAGCACTGTGAAGCACTATATAAATCTAAGTGCTATTGATATTTGTTCTGGGATACATTTGTTTGTTTTCTTAACTATTTATGGGATTCTGGCAGTCTTCTCCAACTCTAAGGTTCAAAAATACCAAAACGCAAAGATGCACTATTGGTAGGAATCAGATTTTTTATTTAAGGTCACTAAACTCCATGACTTGACATACAATAAACATTTGCATGCTTTCCCCCCAGACTGAGGTGTTACCTACAGTATTTGATGGCCAACTCAAAACAAACTCAGATTAAGTTCTTGCAAGCTGGATTGTGATTTACTGGGGATTGATCATCTGATCCCAACTTTGTCTCTGGGCACAGTCCCATCCTCCCTAAATTTGGGTTTTGAGTGAGAACATCCTCCCTAAAGTAACATTTGTCATACCGGCCCCATCTTGATCCTCTAGACAAGAAAGACCCTCAATTCCATTTGTAGTGAAAGCAGAGGTGAAATCTGGTTCAGTTGAACTGGTAGCAATAAAAACTACCAGTTCAGGCAAACTGGTAGTAAAAAAAAGCTACTGGTTTGCCCGAAATGGAAGCTTTTTAAATGTGCAGCATGCATTTGGTGCGCACTGCGCATGTACATGCAGCACATATTTGGTGCACACTGCGCACGCATTTGGCGTGCAGCACGCATGCGCGGCCAGTGAACCGGTAGCAAACCAGTTCAGATTTCACCACTGAGTGAAAGGTATACTTTTACTAAAAGCCAAGTGGGTTACAGTACATGAAAGCCTGAACTGAAATTTGTGCACCAAATGTTCTGGGTTAACTTTCCCTGATCAGTTCCTCTTCTCCCCTGGTCCCTCATTGTCCAATTATATTTGAATAAATTGTTTTGGGAACAGTCTCTTCAATGTTGGTGAGCCATTGTGTTCAATTCCCAGGGCTTTGACCTTGAGACGATGTCTCTGAAAAGTACGATGAGAAGTTTTCCCCTCCCATCCATCTCCCTCTCCCTCAGTTGATGGCAGACTGACAGCTAGCAAATGCAAAGTTCATGTGTAGGATGGCAGTTTTGACAACATGTCTGCAATATGGGGGTCATCTTGGAGTCCCCAACAGATGCTTTGCTCCATTTTGGCTTGGTCACAGTGATTCCTGCCATCATCACTTGATACCTAGCCTACTGTAATAAATACCCTCTACACAGAGCTGTTCTGGAAATCAACTCAGAAGCTCCAACTGGTCCAAAATATAGAAGTCCATCTGCTAAAGTAGCAGATGCAACTGTGTGGCAAGGCATTATTGACTGCATTGGTCATCTGTTTGCTTCCAGGTCAATCCAATTTTAGTTCCCCCTCTTAAGGCCAGAGGTGGGTTTCAGCAGATTCTGACTAGTTCTGGAGAACTGTAGCGAAAATTTTGAGTAGTTCAGAGAACTGGTAGTAAAAATTCTGACTGGCCCCGCCCCCATCTATTCTCTGCCTCTCAAGTCCCAGCTGATCAGGAGGAAATGGGGATTTTGCAATAACTTTCCCCTGAATGGGGTGAGAATGGAAATTTTATAGTATCCTTCCCCTGCCATGCCCACCAAGCCACGCTCACCAAGCCATGCCATGCCCAACAAGCCAATCCCACATAACCGGTAGTAAAAAAAATTGAAACCCACCACTGCTTAAGGCTCTACATACATAGCTTGATACTTCTATTTTTATTTTATTTATTTTGTCGAGTACATATTAGATAATATATATAAGTATAAGCATGAATTGAATACATAAAATGAATACAATTAAAGGGAACATTAGGACAGGGACGGTAGGCACACTGGTGCTCTTATGAACGCCCCTTACAGACCTCTTAGGAATGGGGTGAGGTCAACAAGATACTTGGAGATTACAGGCAAAATTTTCCCACCCAGATTTGCCCCGTCCTATAGGAACTTCCAATGAAGGTGACCACCTTGTAACAGTCATATCATGACTTGAGAACACATCTTCTAATAGCAACTCTCATTTTTTTGAAGATAAGGCTGCTGGAGGACATGGCTTCCAATCCCCCAGTCTTCTTCTTCTGCCATATCCATCATCGGATGTTGGTGATCCTATTTTTATCAACAGCCGAACAAAGAAGTGCTGCTAAGTTTTATCCAAACCAGTCCCTTAGATTTTGAAGCCATGATGTTCTTCTTCTGCCTGGACCTCATTTGCCTTCAATCGTAATGACTTAATACCCCCTAGTCTTAATGATACGAATCCTCATTTTTGGAAGACATGGATTCCAGTGGTAAGGAAGAACCCCGATCGCCTAGGATCAAGAGCCTTGAGGATTCTTGTTCCACAGGGTTATTGGACGAGTCAAACAATTTAACCTTGGGAGTCACGTCCATGTCAACCTAACTCTGACTCTTTTTTGCATGTGTCATAGGTTATTCGCATCTGTTGTAGGTTGGTCAGATTGAGTTACTAGATTGCTTCGTTTACTGTAGTGGTCTATAAATACACAGATATATAAATTATGGGGAATAACTATGCTTGACACAAATGCTTTGCTTCGCAGCAGGCAAACTCATTTACTTAAAAAACAACAACACAGATTGGATAAAATAACATTAAGAGGGGAACGAAGTCTGTTAGGCACCAACAAAAGTTTCAATTGGGAACTAGGAGGAAAGCTAATAAAAGAAATTATTCCCGATACATAGTTTTAGAGACAGAATTTAAGTAAAGTGAGGAATAACCCCAGTTTGAGGAAATTGTGGAGGAAAGAGAAAATGTTAAGCCCTACTTCGCCCCCTAAAAATTGGAGCTTTAAAATTCTCCCACCCCTTTCCTATAGTACAAGAACTCCTCGATTTACAACCATTTATTGAGCAACTGTTTAAGGTTATAAAGGCTCTGGAAAAAAAGGGATTTAAAAGCCAGTCCTCATACTCATGACCGTCACAACATACAGTTGTGTGATCAAAATTCAGGTGCTTGGCACTCGGCATGCATTTATGAGGGTTGCAGCATCCTGGGGTCTTATGATCACCAGTTGTGACTTTCTCAGCTTCCCAGAACAAGCAAAATCAGTCTGGATTTGGTTAACAATCCCGTGAATTCCCTTAACAACTGCAGTGGTTCGCTTAACAACCATGGCAAAAATGTTGCAGAATGGAGCGTGACTCTCTCAACAACTGCCTTAGATAGCAAGAGAACATCTGGTCCCAATTGTGGTTGCAAGGCAACCTGTAATTTAGGCTCTGGTAAAAAGCAAGGCCACTCCTGCATATCTCTAAGCATCCTTTTGCAGGAAAGATGCATTTGTCTCGGAATACAATTGATGTTGTTGTTGTTGTTGTTGTTGTTGAAGAACCAAAACAAAACCCAAAGAAACCAGACACTTGTTGGTTGTCACACAGTCTCAACACAGGAACACAGGTGGTGACATTCTTTGACTTGAGTTCTGCCAGCTCAAGGTCATCATGTTGCAGCTCCTCTCTCTTAGGATGCTGGGGAGATTCTGCCTTTGTGTTTGGCAGACAGCCTAGCTGGAAAACCCGGAGTCCATCAAGTTGCTGGCAACCGGAGGGTCCAGAGCATATGACCCTGTGGAAACAGAACGTTCTGAAGGATACGCCACAGCTTGGGGGCACGTCCAGGACACTGCTTGGCTCAGCTGCTTCCAAAGCTGCTGTCTTTTGTGTTCAAAAGCAACCGTCTCTCTCTTTCTCCTCCCACACCATACACACTTTTCCCCCAGTGGGCAAAATAGCCAGGGAATGTAAATTGACTTCACGATGACCTTTGCAAAATTGCAACCAGGGGGAAATTGCTACGGATCAGTGAAACCCAAATTGTCCACGTTGGTTTGTTGGTATTTGCAAAATTCCCGGGAGAACTGCCAAAGGGGGTGGGAACAGACCCCGCTGCCAAAGAAATAGAACAGACCCCACAAGTCTGCAGTTTGTTTTCAAACTTTCTAAGCCTGAGCATCTCTAGTACGTGTGGAAAAATCCTCCCAGCAGGAGAAGAGAAAGGCAAAAAATATTTCTAAGAAATAAGGTATGTTTCTCAACAGAGACATTTATCCTATTATAAATTGCATCCTATTATATCCTATTATAAATTGTATCCTATTATAAACAGCTTTAAATTCTGCCATTTGCAGACCTCTTGAAAAATGCAGTTGCTTCAAATTCTGAATGGTGGGGGATTAAAAAACAAAACAAAACCAAGAATTAGGTGTGCAAAATACATGTCCTGCTGTGTGCAAAAAGAAAAAAGAAAAGAAAAATTAAAGCAACATAGAAAAACCATCAGATTAACAACAATAGGTTTCTCTAGCTTTTGTCTGCAGAACTTAAGAAAAATCTTAGCATTATGAAAAGCAGGCCTTCTTCCATATATTTTTGTGCTGGGCCAAGTGCTCAAGTCACTCTCACAAATTTACACACCCGCCTGTGGATGTCAATTGTAATAGGATTGTGAGATCTTCACCTTGCAAGAAGAAAGCTGGGTGCTCTGTATCCACACACACAGGGTGAATTAACTAGGGGATTACCACTGAGTAAACATACATACGATTTAAAACAAGTTTGGTTACTTGTGCCTTGAAACTTGTTTTTCCAGTATTTTTTTCCCTGGCCATTTCTGAAGGGGAAAACTCATGAAAACTTCAGTGTGAACCTAAAATAGGCATGACACATGGGGAAAAAATTATAAAACTGCCATCTTATCCAAATGCAAGTCAACTTGAAGAACTATAGCTAAGCCATGCCAGGTCTGCATACAGTACTTACGTGCAGAGACATTTTTTAAGGTGGGCAACTACAAGTAGTGTCGACTTACGACCACAATCGAGCCCCCACATTTCTGTTGTTAAGTGAGACATTTGCAAACTGAGCTTTGCCCCATTTTACGATCTTTCTTGCCACAGCTGTTAAGTGAATCACTGCTGTTGGGAACCTGGCTGTTAAGTGAATCTGGCTTCCCCAATCTGCATGTCAGAGGGTCGCAAAAGGTCATCACTTGCTATTGGGACACAGCAATGGTCATAGATATGAACCAGTTGCCAAGTGGCCGGATTCTGATCACATGGATGCTGCAAAAGTTGTAACTTTGAAAAACAGTCATAAGTTACATTTTTCAGTGCCTTTGTAACTTTGAATGGTCACTAAAGGAATTGTTGGAAGTCAAGGACTACCTGTATACAATTCATTAATGAGCTGGGACAGTCCCTCCCCATTTTCAAAACACCTAAAATTCAGTTCCCTGCAAGACACACATGTGGATTAAAAGCTTTAATTTTAGGCTTATTGGAATTTATGGCTGTGTTTACGTATTTTCCTATATTCCATTGCCTGGATTCCCATAATCCTAAGAAAAATACCAAGGCTGGGTTCACACTAAATGCTAGGCAAAAATGTTTAGGTTTGTGGTTCACCATTGGAACCTGAATTTGGCAGGTTGCCTTGGGGCATTAAAATACTTTCTGGTCTTTGCCATCTCCAGGAACAAACATAAAGAGATTGAGAAAATCTTCCGGAAGGCAGTTACCCATCGAGGAAATGTTAGTCAACTAAAAATGTACCAATAATTTCATGTGATAAAAAGCCCCAGCTTCCTGTGTTGAAATCCATATGCCCTCTTGCATTAATAACAGTCATACTGTAGATAAATAATGAACCTCCGATGATAATTTGCATGAGTTTACGATTTTGTAAAGAGCTGACAGGGAACATCAAAGCAACATTTTATAAACAAGATGGCGCCCAAGGCATGTCTTTCAGAGGAGTTTGGACTTCATCTCCCAGAATCCCCTCATGTTTAAATACTCTTGCAAAGATACAGGGGCGAGCTAGATCTTAACAGCGAAAAGAAGAAAAAGAGTGCTTATTTAGGGTTCTGGTAGAAAGGCAAGAAATATGTGAAATGAACAAAATATTGAGGTAAGGCAGACTTTTGCACTACAGAAGTAAGTTTTGCTTTGGAAACCATGGTCAGATAAAAATGTATCACCCACCCACTCATCCACTCATCATGGCCTTTCAGATGATACAATCAGTAAGGTTTCTCCCAGAAGACAACAGCACTTAGCTGGGCTTGAAAACCAAGCCAAATCTAACCTGGTTAGGACTGCAATGGGAAACTCCCATGAAATTTTAAGGACGACTGTCTTGCTTGGAAGAAGGCAACAACTGACCACCAATCACTTCTGCGAAGAAAATGAGGGGTGTCACCGGGCATGAAGCTCGACTCGTGAAAATTGCAATGTGAATATTTTTTTTCAGTGGGCTTCAAAGCACAGGAGTGTTGAAGCAGATGCTTTATGCCAGGGGTCTCCAACCTTGGCAACTTTAAGCCTGACGGACTTCAACTCCCAGAATTCCACAGCCAGCAAAGCTTCACTTTAAGTCCACCAGGCTTAAAGTTGCCAAGGTTGGAGAGCCCTGCTTTATGCTGAATCCTCCCTTTGGTTTTCAAACTTAATTTTAGATCCCGGGGTAAGCCAGCACCTTGACCCTGGTCGTTGCAACTCCATGAGAGATGCCAGGGTGAATGCAGGCATCAATGTGAGCATCCTTGCCATGGCAGCTGGGAGAGAGACGGCTGCTTCTCCAGGTGGTTCAACTCTTGCAGGTCACTCTGTCCCAGTGTCAAATAACCAGCAAACAGCTACCACTGGCTGTCTTGCATTTGACCAGGAGGCAAGCAGGGTGGGATGTGGGAGGGGGTGTTGTACACTGGACCAGGGGACACATCAATAATTATAATAACAACAATAACAACAACAGAGTTGGAAGGGACCTTGGAGGCCTTCTAGTCCAACCCCCTGCCCAGGCAGGAAAGCCTACACCATCTCAGACAGATGGTTATCCAACATTTTCTTAAAAATTTCCAGTGTTGGAGCATTCACTACTTCTGCAGGCAAGTCGTTCCACTTATTAATTGTTCTAACTGTCAGGAAATTTCTCCTTAGTTCTAGGGTGCTTTTTTCCTTGATCAGTTTCCACCCATTGCTTCTTGTTCTACCCTCAGGTGCTTTGGAGAACAGCCCGACTCCCCCTTCTTTGTGGCAACCCCTGAGATATTGGAACACTGCTATCATGTCTCCCCTAGTCCTTCTTTTTATTAAACTAGACATACCCAGTTCCTGCAACCGTTCTTCATATGTTCTAGCCTCCAGTCCCCTAATCATCTTTGTTGCTCTTCTCTGCACTCTTTCTAGAGTCTCAGTATCTTTCTTACATCACGGCGACCAAAACTGAATGCAGTATTCCAAGTGTGGCCTTACCAAGGCATTATAAAGTGGCACTAACACTTCACGTGATCTTGATTCTATCCCTCTGTTTATGCAGCCCAGAACTATGTTGGCTTTTTTAGCTGCTGACACTGCTGGCTCATATCTAAATGGTTATCCACTAGGACTCCAAGATCCCTCTCACAGATATACTATTGAGCAAGGTACCACATCGGTATCTGTGCATTTTGGGTTTTTTGCCTAAATGTAGAACTTTACTTTTTTCACTGTTGAATTTCATTTTGTTAGATAGCACCCAATGTTCAAGTCTGTCAAGATCCTTCTGTAACTTGAGCCTATCTTCTGGAGTGTTGACTATTCCTGCCAGCTTAGTGTCATCTGCAAATTTGATGAGTTCCCCATCTATCCCCTTGTCCAAGTCATTGATGAAGATGTTGAAGAGTACTGGGCCTAAAACAGAGCCTTGGGGTACTCCACTGCATACTTCCCTCCATGTGGATGTAGTTCCATTGAGGACTACACGTTGAGTGCAGTTGGTCAGCCCATTACGAATCCATCTGGTGGTGGTGCTGTCTAACCCACATTTTTCTACTTTATCTAGTAGTAGGTTATGGTCTACTTTATTTATTTACTTTATTTATTTATTGTAATTTGTAAGCTGCTTGAGATGAGATAGGTGGCAAATCAATCAAACAAATAGATAAAAATAATACAGCGAGGAGGAGGATATGAGTTTCCCTTGCTGGTTTGTTTGGAGGGGACGGAAATTTTGTATAGCCAGACTCTATAACCTGTGGACTTCAACTCCCAGAATTCCTGAGCCATTCGGGAATTCTGGGAGTTAAAGTCCACAGGAGGTAAAGTTAATATAGTTGCCCACCCTCGATGTGGACAGCAGCAGCTTAAATCAGAGGTGGGTTTCAGCAGGTTCTGACCAGTTCTGGAGAACCGGTAGCAGAAATAGAGTAGTTTGGAGAACCGGTAGTGAAAATTCTGACTGGCCCCGCTCCCATCTATTCTCTGCCTCCCAAGTCCCAGCTGAACGGGAGGAAATGCGGATTTTACAGTATGCTTCCCCTGCCACGCCCACCAAGCCACGCCCACAGAACCTGTAGTAAAAATTTTTGAAACCCACCACTGGCTTAAATGTATTTGAAAAGGCAACCAGGAAATGGGTGAAAATCAGGGTTTCATCAACAATACCTGAGCTGACCTGAGTAGGCTGGGGGAGCTCAACAGCAGCGAAAATTAGCTTTTCACACACATGTATATACCATGGTGGGTTTCAAAATTTTTTACTACCGGTTCTGTGGGTGTGGCTTGGTGGGCGTGGCAGGGGAAGGATACTGTAAAATCTCCATTCCCTCCCCAATCCAGGGGAAGGTTACTGCAAAATCCCCATTTCCTTCCAATCAGCTGGGACTTGGGAGGCAGAGAATAGATGGGGTGGGGCCAGTCAGAATTTTTACTACCGAAACTACTCCGAAGTTTCCACTACCGGTTCTCCAGAAATTGTCAGAACCTGCTGAAACCCACCTCTGGTATATACAGTTTTTAATTCTCTTTTGAAAATGTTTTACATTCAGGAGCTGTTTGGTAGGACGTGTTGCAGAAGAATGTATATTGTTTATTGTTATTTTTTTCCTTTGTTTCAGATTTTTTTTTACAATTTCCATGTCTAAATTGGGACTAGAATTCACAGTCTCCTGGTTTCTAGGTCAGCATCTTAACCTACCTACACCAAACCAACTCTTTTAATTTTTTTAAAATTTGTTTTATATTTATGTTTTCATTATTTTTAACCATCTTGGAGCCCAACAACATTTGATCTAAATCCAGTGGCTCTTTAGCAGGCTGGGAAGGGAGCAAAGGACATTAAATTTAACTTCTTAAAGAAGGATTGTTACTTTCTGTGCACCAGGGGGGGTAACATCAAGATGTCCAGACACACAAACTAGCTGTATCCTCCCAGCTAAAGCCTTACCCTTTATACCAGGGGTCCCCAACCTTTCGGACCTCAGGGACCACTAAATTCATAATTTTTAATCCTGCGGACCACTAATATGATCTGCCTAATGACCGGCTGGGTGGGTGTGGCTAGGTGGTCATGTGACTGGGTGGGCATGGTCACCTCGATGTCACTCATGTTGACGGCCACCTCACCGTCCTCTACTCGCCCTTCCCAGCCCCTCCGTGCCTTCTCACCTGGGCTCCTTAAGGCCCAACAGGAAGAAGTTGTTGGAGCTAAGCAGCCACCATGAGAAAGAGTTGGCAAAACAGTTGGATCAGTTCAAATTGGATCTGACCGAGAAGGAGACTCAGCAGAAGCACCTCACTGAGGACCAGGAGCATAGGCTTTCCAAGCAGAGGGAAGACCTGCGGGAGTGCAAGGCCAGGTACCGGTGCCTGGAGGCTCAGCGGGCTGAGATGGTCAGCCAGTTCCAGGCCATGAGGTAGTCCCACTGGAACGAGGCCCTCCAGCCTTTGCCCAAAGCCCCACACCAGGAGGCTGAAGCAGACCCCAAGTCGGAATTTCTGCCTCACTCCGACCCGCACAAAAGACCCCGAAGGGAGAGACCCTGTGCAACAACACAAACATTCACTGCAGGGGCTGTATTTTGAGGACCCCTGATTTAGTGCAATATAAAAAATGCAAATAATTTTTCTGCAGACCACCAACATTTTTTCACGGACCACCAGTGATCCCTGGTCCACCAGTTGGTGACCGCTGCTTTATAGAGAGGGCAAATGAAAAAAAGCAGGATTTCAATTGCACAGAACATCTTGACTTTTTTGACTGGCCTAAAGATGCTCCTGTTATACATGAGATACATTAAGCATATAACAAAATAAGAGAGTTGGATGGGACCTTGGAGGTCTTCTAGTCCAACTTCCCTGCTCTGGCAGGAAAACTCTATACCATTTCAGACAGATGATTGTCCAGTCTCTTCTTAAACCCCCCTCACCCCCCAGTGTTGGTGTATATATAGTGCTGTAAAACAATTTGCAAAGAGCAGCATCCCAAGCAGAGAATCTCCTGTTGCCTCTATACTTTTGCACACACCGGTGGATGCTCACCTCTGGTGGCTCAAACTGCTAAGACAGTCTGTTATTAACAGCAGCTGCTTGCAATTACTGCAGGTTCAAGTCCCACCAGGCCCAAGGTTGACTCAGCCTTCCATCCTTCATAAGGTAGGTAAAATGAGGACCCAGATTGTGGGGGGCAATAAGTTGACTTTGTATATAATATACAAATGGATGAAGACTATTGCTTGACATAGTGTAAGCCGCCCTGAGTCTTCGGAGAAGGGCGGGATATAAATGCAAATAAAAAAACAACAACTTTGGTGCAGCAAACCCACATATGCGATTGTAGTGCTCCTTGAGCCAGTCACCTGCTAAACCCATGTCTTAGCAACAGCAGTATGGCAGTCATGAACATCTGCCTGCTTGGATCCCCTTCGTGGAAAGATTCTCCCCAGTCTCCCCTTTTCCCTCTGGAAACTTCTAGTTACATAAAGGACGCTCGGCATGGCTGCCAGCAAAATCCCCATCAGTCATTTTCAAAAGGCAGCTTTACATGGAACAGCTTACATTTGCAATAATACCTTTAATACCACCAAGCAACAACATCTGCCTGTCCCAGATCAATCCTTGGGAAGGACTTGATAGGTGGATAAAAATGCCAAATCCAGTCTAACCATCTGATTGACTAGGATGAACCGTAGTAGTAGTAGTAGTAGTAGTAGTAGTAGTAGTAGTAGTAGTAGTAGTAATAGTAATAATAATAATAAATAATAATAATAATATGGTGCATTGAAATATCTGAAAGAAATGCCATTGGCCTGCAAGAAAGAACTGAGCAGATCACAAAATAGAAAAGATAAAAGAAAATGAAGACGCTACAGTGTTCTGGGACTTTAGAATTCAAACAGAGAAGCACATGCCACATAACACCCCAGACATAACACTGTAACAGTTGATAAGAAAACAAAAAAATCTGGATAGCGGACTTCGCAGTACTTAGAAACAGCAGAAGAGAAGGAATTGGAGAAAAATCACAAAATACAAAGATGTGCGAAATGCAAATAGAAATAGAATGACTGTGGCAATATAAAGCAAAGATAGTACCAATAGTGACAAGCGTCTTGGATGCAATCCCAAGAGATTTGGAGGCTTAGACTTAGAATAACTTTATGGTCACTTTAAATGTACACTAATCAGCATACATTAACATGAAATTTCATTGCATTCAGCTCTCAAAGGGTCACCGCCTCCAATATACACTACATAAACATGACAAAATAAATAAATGAAATAAAAATAATTACAAAATTATGCATATACCCACATATATTACATGACACAGAGAAACAACACAGTCTAGATTGGATATATACATGTACATGGTGAGAAAAATGGATTTTGCTAGTTTACCAGATGGATGCTATAAGGAACAAAGCTGTTACAGAATCTGGTAATCCTGCTAGAAATACTTCGAAACCTCCTCCCAAAGGGGAGCAACAGAAACAGACCGTGAAGTGGTCCCTAACAATGCTTCAAGCACCACTTGAACACTGTCAGCATTGATAACTTCACTATCAGTCAATTGCTAAAGACAGCTTTACCACTGACATCATTTAATGCCATCAAATAACAACATCTGGCTATCCCAAGTCCTTGAGAAGAACTCAACAGGTGGATTAAAAAAGCCAAATCCAATCTAAACCATTGGCTGACTGTGCGACTGACCATAATAATAATTTGTTTAAATTGGCATTAATCCTTTTTTTTTTAAATCCCAGGAATGAGATCTCACCAAATCCTCAGCCTTGAGAGCACCTGCGGGCCAGAGATGCTGTATATTTCATACAGAGTTCCATCTAGCAATTGTAGTTAATAAAACCTAACAATAAGATTTCTGTGCTGGTTTAAACCACGGTGGGATTAAAACCTTTTGAAAAAAGGGAGCTATTCCCACATCATGTGGCGCAAAGAAGCAATTTATCTTGCCAGTCCCAAATTACAGCTTCTCCATCTCCCAGGATCTTTAATGAGATGTGGAAAGCACTCTGCATACATCTAAAGCATGGGTGTCAAAATCAAAGCTCGGGGCCCAGATCCAACCCTTGGACTGCTTAGTTCTGGCCCATGAGGCTGCCCTGGAAACAGCAAAGGACCGGCCTGCTATGCCTCTGCCACAGAGCTTGGGAGGGCCGTGTGCAGCCCTCCCGAGCTCCGTTTTCTCTGGCAGAGGGTTGCAGGAGGCTGTCGCAGCCGAAAACGGAGCTTGGGCGCCCATTTTCGCTGGCAGAGCGCTCAGGCCGCCACAGGCACATACAGGGGTGGGCTTCAAAAATATTAGCAAGGAGTTCTCTGCCCGGTTGTGGGGTGGGCATAGCCTAGTCTGCCTCCTGCACCACAGTGGGGGGGGGGCTTTTTTCCCTCCCCAGGCTCCATAGGCTTTCCTCAAGCCTCTGCAAGGGTGAAAACGGCCTCACCAGGCTCCGGAGGCCTTCCCGAACTTCCAGTAGGCCCGTTTTTTGCCCTCCCTGAGCCTCTGCGCGCACCCTGCACTTACCTGCATCCAAAACAGGCCACATGGGGACTCCTGGGAGGGGAGGGGAGGGGTGGGCGGGGCCATCCAGGAGTGGGATTTGGGGGTTCTTCAAACGGCACAGAATCTTAGCTAGAGGCTCTCCTGAACCCCTATGAACCCCCAGCAGCCCATCCCTGGGCACACATACCCCAACACGAGTGATATGCTGGCCATGCCCACCCTGGCCTCCTGAGGTCAAACACAACCCTGATGCGGCCCTCCATGAAATTGAGTTTGACACCCCTGATCTAGAGGTTATGTCATTCGATATTGCTTATAGGGTTATCCGTGCTGTTGCAGAAGCCAGTCGAAGGGGATGGGATCGAGCTTGCAACTGAGATGGTCAGCAGTGGAAAAGACATTTATTTCCCTGCACCAGCTGTTCTTCTGCTCTGGGACATCTCTCTTTCCGTGGTTAACCACACACGGCTTACCCTTCTCCAAGGCCACAATCCAAGTGCCAAAAACTTCCCCCACAGCCAATCACGATGAATCATAAACCTACCAGCTCCAATTTCTTTCCGAGAAGGAAAGAGTAGACACCCTCCTCCTGATTCTAGGAATTCTGGCTCAGGAGCCACGAATACAAAGTTTAGACGAAGCCCGGCCAGTGGGTTGCCTTCGAGCCATACATGGCCACCGTGTCCCCACAACAGAACCGAGAGAGGGGAAAGAGGGGGTAAGGGGGACCTAGCTGCCACCTCGAACTGGGGCTGGGGGTCAGTTAATCATGTTATCTAATAACGGGATTCTGCTGCCTGACAATGTGCTTGCAAGAGCTGCATCGAAAGATGGCCAGCGTTGACAAAAATAGGAGCCTTCTGTAGCAAGGCCAAAAGTGAAAACTCAGATAGGAACAACACACACCTAAAGACCCTCAATACACAGAGGTTAGTCTAAGGGTTTCAAACACACAAACACACACACACACACACAGAGAGAGAGAGAGAAATTGTTTTATAGGGGTTTTTTTTCCTTCCTGTTCAATCACGTCCAATTCTCAAGAGACTGTCTGGACCAGCGGTCACCAACTGGTGGTCCAGGGACCACTGGTGGTCTGCGAGAAAATTTTGGTGGTCCACAGAAAAAATTATTTGCATTTTTTATATTGCACTAAATTAGAGGTCCTCAAATTACGGCCCCTGGGACGGATACATGCAATGAATGGTTGTGTTGCTAAAGAAAGTCTCCCCCCTTTGGGGTCTTTTTATGTGGGTTGGAGGGGGGCAGAAATTCCAACTTGGGGTCTGCTTTGGCGGCCTGGTGTGGGGCTTTGGGTGAAGGTTGGAGGGAAGTGCCACTGGTGGCGAAGAGCCAGAGGGCCTTGTTCCATGGTCTAGAACTGGCTGATCATCTCAGCCCGCTGAGCCTCCATGTGTCAGTACCTGGCCTTGCACTTCCGCAGGTCTTCCCTCTGCTTGGAAAGCCTATGCTCCTGGTCCTCAGTGAGGTGCTTCTGCTGAGTCTCCTTCTCGGTCAGATCCAATTTGAACTGAGCCAGCTGTTTTGCCAGCTCTTTCTCATGGTGGCTGCTTAGCTCCAACAACTTCTTCCTGGTGGGCCCTAAGGAGCCTGGGGAGGCGAAGAGTGGCTGGGAGGTGAGGGGTGAGTAGAGGCTGGCAAGGCGCCCCTCCACGTGAGTGATATCAAGTTGGCCACACCCACCCAGTCATATGACCACCTAGCCACGCCCACCCAGCCAGTCATTAGGCAGATCATATTAGTGGTTCACAAGATTTAAAATTATGAATTTAGTGGTCCCTGCAGTTTTCTTGGCAAGTTTTTTTTTCAGAAGTAGTTTCACATTGCCTCCTTCCCAGGGGTGAGGTAAAGTGACTGGCCTTGTGCCTAAGGCAGAACTAGAACTCACTGTTGTGACCTAGGCTTACTGAGTCATTACAATACACAATTAGTCCCAAAAAAACCTATTTTATTGTAATGGCTGAGAATTACGTTCATTCCCAGCTGAGTCCCAATTAGTTGCAAAAAAAGTCCTTCAGAAGAAGTCCTTCAGGATAATCACCAACCTTTATCTTCTTTGACACCCTGCCAAAGGCCTTACTTACGAAGTTCAGAAACAAACAAGAGATGCCTACTGGAAACAGAGTTAACAACATTGCTTTCCTGCAAAAGGCCCAAGTGTCTTTGTTTCTCTTTTAAGCCTTATGGGAGGGGCCAATCATCTCCTGGCCTTACTCCTGAGTTGTCCCTTTAGCTGCTCTTGCCTTCAAGCAGCTCTGCGCATGCGTGCACTAGGAACAGGCTCCTGTTCCTCTGCCTCTCTGCTGTACGATTCTGGAGGCTCCGGAGTCCATGCATCACTCCCAGATGGCCCTGGCCCCATTTCTGCCTCTGACGCAGAGCCCTCATCCGGGCCTTCCACAGACTCCAGGACTGGCCCATGTTCCTCCCCAGCCTCCTCACTGTCCAACTCCGCTGCCAGCTCCACAGGCTGCTGCCGGACCACAACACTCACAGCTTTGCTGGTTTTTAACCTGATGCCTTTGTTCAGTACACCAAACTGGCTCTTCACATAACATTCAAACAAACTCCAGTCTTACTGTGCCCATATATGTACTTCATCTTTTACACAACCACACACAATCTAGATGAATGGTACCTGCACAGATTTATTTTTATTTGAACGTATCTTTTCTTTTGTGTACACTGAGAGCATATGCACCAAGACAAATTCCTTGTGTGTCCAATCACACTTGGCCAATACAAAATTCTATTCTATTCTATTCTAAAACGGGTAGGGGTTGTTTAGATCGAAGTCTAATTTTAAATAAAAATTCAGATCTCAAACAACCAATGGGAAGATCAACCAGTGGAAAAGGCTTTTAATCGATTTTTAAAATGTTCCGGATTAAATTGCCTCCGGGAACGAGTGGCATGCAAACAAACAAATGAACAGACAAACAGTTAAAACAAAAATGACTGTCAGGCTCAAGAAATCAGGAATCAGGATTGTTCAAATGTGTACCAGTTGTGGGCACGAAGGGACTCCCAGCTGATGACATGCTTGATTCCTCCCTCAAGCTCAGCCTGGTCATCTCCTACAATGACTTCCTTGTACTCATTTAAGCACTTGCAAACATAAATGCCTCTTCCAGGCTAAGGGACCAAGTATCTCTCCTCTCACTAATGAAAGAACCCAATGATTCAAAAGGAGACATTATGGAGCCCGTTACACAGAATTTTGAATGTCTCTTTCAACTCTGACTTGACATTCCTGTTCTCAGGGTGAGGCATTTTCTATTCTTTCTGCTTGTCAAAGAGAAATAATGTTTAGGGACACATTCTTCTTCCTCCCTCTGCCATTTTGGGGCAAATGTTTTTCCTAAGAAGCAGACCATTCTTACTTTTACAGAATTGTATACAGATTCCACTGGTTGTTAAACGAATCGCTTGAGAATCATGCAGTTGTTAAGCGAAGCTGGCTTCTCCTGTTCCCATTGCTTGCTCACAAATGATGATCATGTAACTTGAGACGCTGCAACCACTATAAATATATCCTGTGGTGGCCAAGTGCCCAAATTTTGATCATGTGATCATGGGCATGCTACGATGGTTGTAAATGCGAGGACTGGTAGTAAGTCACTTTTTTCAGTGCCAGTGTAACTCTGAACAGTGACTCTGGGGATGCTACGATGGTCATAAGTGTGAGGACGAAACCATAAGTCACTTTTTTTCACTGCCACTGTAACTTTAAACAATTGTTAAGTAAATTGTTGCTAAGTGCCCAAATTTTAATCATGTGACTGTGGGGACGCTATGATGGTCGTAAATTTGAGGACCGGCCATAAATCACTTAGACTGCCTTAGATTATTGGAGACTCCATTTATTCCATATAGTTAAAAAGCATTGACCACAACACAGCAATAGGATCAGAATAATGTCATAAATTAGTATACATTTTTAACTATCATTACATATTTGGTTGAATTTTATAATTTCCTGTGTGCATATAAACATGTGCACAACACGCTAGCTGGGAGTAAAAGTCTACATGTCTTAAAGTTGCCAAGTTTGAAAGACGCTGCTAAAATGAGCAAATAGCTTTGACTCTTATTTTTTTTCCCTGCTTTATATATTACCATGATGGGCATTGCCCTCTAGAGGTCAAATCCTGATATAACCATTCAAAGTTTGATGGACATAAGCTCTATCCTTGGAACGCCCCTTTTCTGAGAAGTTGAATGATTTAGGGCAGGAGTCGGCAACCTTAAACACTCAAAGAGCCACAAACATCCTAACTAAAAGCCCCCTGTTCAATTCCGGAGCCGACAGGAAGTCCGGTTCCCCTACCATAGAGTCTCCTCCTAGCGCAGCATCCTTTTTCTGTTACCTGTCCTAACCGAAAGCGCTGTCAATTGTGGAGCCAACCAGCGACAGGGAGCCGCAGCAGAGGGATGAAAGAGCCACATATGGCTCCGGAGCCGCCACTTGCTGACCCCTGATTTAGGATATCAGAGAGAGCGTATCTATTTACAATTTGGAAGGCCGAAGGATGGAATGTGGGGTTGAAAATTGGTTGTGCAAATAATTTTTTTTAAAAAAAAAAATGTTTTCTTTCCAACAGGTTTTTAGAATAGAATAGAATAGAATAGAATTTTATTGGCCAAGTGTGATTGGACACACAAGGAATTTGTCTTGGTGCATATGCTCTCAGTGTACATAAAAGAAAAGATACGTTCATCAAGGTACAACATTTACAACACACTTGATGGTCAATATATCAACATAAATCATAAAGATTGCCAGCAACAAGTTATAGTCATACAGTCATAAGTGGAAAGATATTGGTGATGGGAACTATGAGATGATTAATAGTAGTGCAGATTCAGTAAATAGTTTGACAGTGTTGATGGAATTATTTGTTTAGCAGAGTGATGGCCTTGCTTTCGAAATTGTAGCGCTGGAGAAGATTCTGGGACTGCAAGGAGATGAAATCAGTCAATCCAATTTTTCTGGACACTATTTTTTTCTATTTTCTATATTCTGGACACTATTATTTTCTGGAACTATTTTTGGACATGTTCAACACAATTGAACATGTCCAGAAATATTTTACAAGAAGAATTCTCCAGTCCTCCGAATACAACAAAATACCTTATGCCACCAGAACTTGAAATCCTGGGTTTAGAAAATTTAGAACTCCGCCGCCTTCGACAGGACCTGTGTTTAACTCATAGAATCATCTATTGCAATGTTCTTCCTGTTGAAAACTTCTTCAGCTTCAATCACAACAATACAAGAGCAAACAATAGATTTAAACTTAATGTTAACCGCTTCAATCTTGATTGCAGAAAATATGACTTCTGTAACAGAGTTGTTAATGCCTGGAACACATTATCTGACTCTGTGGTCTCTTCTCAAAATCCCAAAATCTTTAACCAAAAACTATCTACCATTGACCTCACCCCATTCCTAAGAGGGTGCATAAGAGCACAAACATGCCTACCGTTCCCTGTCCTATTGTTCCTCTTCATTATATCCAATTAATATAGTTATTACATATTTATGCTCATATATATGCTTATATATTATATAGTTATTTCATGTTAATGCTTATATATACTGTTATGACAAATAAAAAATAAAAAAAATAAAAAAAATCCTAAAGGATCCCTGATTGTTCTTTAGAAGGACAGATACTGAAGCTGAAGCTCAAATGCTTTGGCCATCAGATGAGAAGAAAGGACTCATTGAAAAAGACCTTGATGTTGGGAAAGATAATTAGAATTAGAATTCTTTTTGGCCAAGTATGATTGGACACACAAGGAATTTGTTTTTGGTGCATACGCTCTCAGTGTACATAAAAAGAAAAGATACGTTGGTTAAGAATCATAAGGTACAACACTTAATGATAGTCATAGGGTACAAATAAGCAATCAAATCATACTAGGAAACAATATAAATCGTAAGGATACAGCAACAATTACAGTCATACAGTCATAAGTGGGCGGAGATGAGTGATAGGAACAATGAGAAGATTAATAGTAATGCAGCCTTAGTGAATAGTTTGCCAATGTTGAGAGTATTATTTGCTTAGCAGAGTGATGGCGTTTGGGAAAAACTGTCCTTGTGTCAAGTTGTTCTGGTGTGCAGTGCTTTATAGCGTTGTTTTGAGGGTAGGAGTTGAAACAGTTTATGTCCAAGATGCGAGGGGTCTATAAATATTTTCACGGACCTCTTTTTGACTTGTGCAGCATACAGGTCCTCAATGGAAGGCAGGTTGGTAGTAATGTTTTTTTCTGCAGTTCTAATTATCCTCTGAAGAGTGAAGGCAAAATGAGAAGAGGACCAATGGCAGAGGACGAGATAGTTAGATAGCGTCATTGATGCAATGAACATGAATTTGGCAAACTCCAAGAGACAGTGGAGACAGGGAGAGGGAGGGGCTGGCATGCTATGGTCCATGGAGTTGCAGAGTCAGATTCGACTTAGCGATTGAACAACAAAAAAGTTGAACAACAACAAAAAACCTGGTTTTATATCTATGTGCTTTTGAGTAGATCTTGAGTTCTGGCAACCCCCTGGATAAATTCCTCCAGTTTTCTTGGCAAGATTTTCAGAAGTGGTTTGCCCCTAACTGCTTCCTTGAGAGAGGAAGACTGACTCATGGTTGCCCAGCTGGCTTCATACTTAAGGCAGGGCTAAAACCTATGGTCTCTTGTTTTCCAAAGTGCTGCCTTAAACCCCTATCCCAAAGTGACTCTTGTTTATCCTATTTTTATCGTGCCTTTATCTTTTTATAAGTAACTCAAAAAGGTGAACATACCTAATACTTCATCTTCCTCCTCCTCTTTTCCCCACAACTCTTGTGAGATGGGTTGGGCTGAAAGAGAGTGATTGACTCAAAGTCATCCAGCCAGTTTTCAGGCCTAAGGCGGGAATAGAACTCGCAGTCTTTTGGTGATTGGCCCAAAGTTATCCAGCTGGCTTTCATGCCTAAAGCGGAAATAGAACTTGCAGTCTTTTTATTTATTTATTTATTTATTTGCATTTATATCCCACCCTTCTCCGAAGACTCAGGGCGGCTTACACTATGTTAGCAATAGTCTTCATCCTATTTGTATATTTATATACAAAGTCAACTTATTGCCCCCAACAATCTGGGTCCTCATTTTACCTACCTTATAAAGGATGGAAGGCTGAGTCAACCTTGGGCCTGGTGGGATTAGAACCTGCAGTAATTGCAGGCAGCTGTGTTAATAACAGACTGTCTTACCAGTCTGAGCCACAGAGGCCCAGTCTCTTAGTGATTGGCCCAAAGTCACCAGCTGGCTTTCATGCCTAAGGCGGGAATAGAACTCACAGCCTCCAGGTTTCTGGGTTGTACCTTAGCCCACTACACCAAACTAGCTCTCTGTAAAAAGTGTTTATTGAACTACTTATACAATATTTATTAATGTACGTATAAAATTAATGCAAGCCACTTTGAAAGATGAACTCAAAAAGTGAGGCAATGTTATTATAAATCAGTAGGTGAAAGGAACAAGATATCTAATTGAGAATTAATACTCAGAAGGAAACAATTCCTGACTACAGCTCCAATTGTCCCAGCTCCAAAACCCAAGGAAAAAGTTGTGTTTTTACTGCCTTTCTGAAAGTCAACAAGGTTGAGGCTAATCATAATTCAGGGTTTTGCAACAAGATCATCCCAAAGGGCAGGTGCCGAAACAGAAAAAGCATCCCGTCAGATCAGATAGAACCTAGAATCATAGGCCTGGAAGGGATCTCAAGATCTTCTAGTCCAGGGGTCTGCAACCTTAAATACTCGAAGAGCCACTTGGACCCGTTTCCCATAGAAAAAAAAAAAAACACTGGGAGCCACAAAACCTGGGTGGGCGTGTGGCCAACGCGATGTCACTCACTTACACTAGTCACATGATCTCCTAGCCACGCCTATCCAGCTGGTCATTAGAGCAGAGAACCAGTTGTTAAAAACCACCAGGAACCACAAAATCCTTTTGACATATCTCTCTATCCCGTCCCTCCCTCCCGCTTCCCCCCTCCCTCTCTTTGTATTTCTCTCTCTCTCTCTCTCTCTTTCTCTCTCTGCCCCTCTCTCTGTATCTCTCTGTCTCTGCCCTGGCCACTTCTCCATCCCCCACCATCGCCCTTACCTTCTCAGGCCAGGCGAGGAATGACTGGGAGGGGAGGGTGACAGCTGGGGCCAGCCAGTGGTAAAACCATCTGACAGGGAGCCACAGCAGAGGGCCCAAAGAGCCGCATGTGGCTCCAGAGCCACAGGTTGCTGACCCCTGTTCTAGTTCAACCCCCTGCTCAAAGCAGATCTTATACCATTCTGGTCAAATGGTTGTCCAGTCTATTTTTGATAGAACATTCACAACTCCTGGAGGAAAGCTGTTCCACTGATTACTGTATTTTTCAGAGTATAAGACACGCTTTTTCCCCCTGCTAAAAGAGGCTGAAAATTTGGGTGCGTCTTATACTCCGAATGTAGCTTTTTTGAAGCTTTTTTTCAGCCGTAACGAGTGAAGCGATTTCCATGCTAAGCTTTTTTTCGGTGAAGCAAACTTCCTGCTTTGCCTGCTCCCTTATTTCCCAAGCAGGGGATAAAAAACAGGAAACTAATGTGCTGAAGCTGACCAGTCTAAGAACCCTAGTCAGATGAATACCTGGTAGGCAGAATTTTTCCCCCCTATCTTCCTCCCCAAAAACCAAGCTGCGTCTTATACTCCAAAAAATACGGTAACTGTTCACTGTCAGAAAATTTCTCCTTACTTCTTAACAAGCTTCCACCCGTTGCTTCTTGTCTTGCTTCTTGTCTTGCCCTCGGCTGCCTTAAAAGATAATTCAATCCCCTTTTCTTTGTGACAGCCCCCTCAAGTACTGAAAGACAGTTATCACGTCCTGCCTAATCTTTCTGTTAAACTAGAATAGAAAAACCAGTTTCTAAAATGCTTCCAGCTGCTGATTCAGTTAATTACAAAGGACTTCCTTCTAGAAGCTGTTCTGGGTATTGCTACAGCTGCTCCCTTTCCAGAATGAAGCGGTGCTGGCACACAGAAGCGGCCCAGAAGCGTTGATGGGAAATTGAACGGTCCTGGCTGGAATGTCCCTCAATCCGAGAAGTGAGTGGAGAGAGGGATTTTCCAGGGGAAAGACCCAAGGAAACCCCATTCAAATTGCCTCCAGTGCAATTGTTTTGAGGAAAGCTGGGTTAGCTTGGGTTTTCCCAACGTGGTGTAGGTAGCCCTCAACTTATGACCAAAATGGAGCCCCCCCTTTCTGTTGCTAAGCGAGACAGTTCTTAAATGAGTCCTGCCCCATTTTTACGATCTTTCTTGACACGTTTGTTAAGTGAACCACTGCAGTTGTTAGTAACAGGGCTGTTAAAATGTTAAATCTGGCTTCCTCATTGACTTTGCTTGTGAGAAGGTTGCAAAAGGTGATCACGTCACTCCGTAACAGTGTAACCGTCATAAATATGAGTCAGTTGCCAAGCATCTGAATGTTGCTCGTGGAACCATGGGACTGCTGCAAAGGCCGTGTGAAAATACTGTTTTCCCGAAAATAACACATCCCCTGATAATAAGCCCAATCGGGCTTTTGAGTGCATGTGCTAAAATAAGCCCCTCCCCCCGAAAATGAGCCATCCCTGAAAATATTTAACCGCATGCGCAGCCGGTCCCCACCATTTCCTCTGGTTAGGGTTATGGAGACAGCTGGAAATCAGGTAAGATGGCAAGAGGAGCCCTGTCTTGCTCCACGTCCTCAAAATAATAAGACCTCCCCGAAAATAAGGCCAAGCGCTTATTTCAGGGTTCAAAAAAAATATAAGACAGGGTCTTATTTTGGGGAAACACGGCAGCAATAGCACTTAAGACTTAATATACCACTTCATAGTGCATTACAGCCCTCTCTAAGTGATTTAAAAAGCCTATTGCCCCCAACAATCTGGGTCATTTTACTGGCCTTGGAAGGATGAAAGGCTGAGTCAACCTTGAGCCTGGTGAGAACTGAACTGCCAAACTGCTGGCAGTCAGCAGAATTAGCCTGCAATACTACATTCTAACCACTGCACTACCACGTCTCTTAAAACTGTAATGTTACTTTTTTGAGTGCTGTTCTAACTTTGGTCACTAAACAAAGTGTTTTAAATCAAGGACTACTTGCAGTCTTTTTCCAGAATATGTAAATTTTTTAAAACCAGTGCAGCTAAATACTAAATGAATGGTTCTAAATTAAAGACTTTATAATCCCACTGGCTGAGTTTACCAGGATCATGAGCTCTAAACATGATTTTCAAGGTACCATGACTGACTTTATAATTCATATGCTGACGTACTAACACGAAAGCGAGATTATTTCCTTTGCGTCAGAGTAAGGGAACTGAATTAATGGCCAAATTCAGATTTTACCGATAGAATTCCAGTCTCTAACATTCATTAGAATAGAGACATTGGAAGTTGTACGGTGGTGCTTCAAAATATGTGAACCTTTTTGAATTTTCAGTATTTCTGCATAAATATGACCTAAAATGTGTTCTATTTCCCTCACAAATCCTAAAACTAGATAGAGAACCCGTTAAACCAGGGGTCTGCAAACTTGGCTCTTTTAAGACTTGTGGACTTCAACTCCCAGAGTTCAGCAAAGCTGGCTGAGGAACTCTGGGAGTTGAAGTCCACAAGGCTAAAAAAAGAGCCAAGTTTGCAGACCCCTGTGTTAAACCAATGAGTCAAAAACATGATACTTGTTCATTGATTTATTGAGGAGAGTGATCCAAAACTCTATACCAGGGGTGTCAAACTCGTGTCATCATGGCGTCATCACATGACGTATCATAACTTCCCCCTCCCCTGCTAAACCGGGCATGGCCAGCGCATGACACATCCTGCCTGCAGGCCGTGAGTTTGACAGCCCTGCTCTATACATTTCGTTTTAGGATCTATGTGAATAACAGATCACATTTTGGGGCACATTTTTGCAGAAATATTGAAAATTCAAAAGAATTCACCAACATTTAAGCAAGTGTAGACATCTGTCATATAATACAGATAGTTATATTGTATTACAGATATAATCCTCAACTTACAACCTTTCATGTAATGACCGAAGTTACAAAGGCAATGAAAAAGTGACTTTTCACACTTACAACTACTGCAGCATCCCATGGTCACGTGATCAAAATTCGGATGCTTGGCAACCGGCTCATATTTATGACGGTTGCAGTATCTCAAGGTCATGTGATCACCGACACGCAAATCAATGGGGAAGCCCGATTCACCTAACAACCCTATTAGTAAATTAGCAACTGCTGTGATTCAATTAACTGTGGCAAGAAGGATCGTAAAATGGGGCAAAACTCACTTAAAAAACTATCTTGCTTGGCAACAGGAATTTTGGGCTCCATTGTGGTCGTAAGTGGAGGACTCCCTGTAGATCTGAGTTCCCATCTCACATGGCTATGGGTTGCTTTTTTAAAAAAAAACAACAACTGTTTAACGTCTTAATTCAAGAATGAACCTGAAAGGTTTATAGAAATGAGAATTGGAAACCAGCAAGCAGGCTCATCGAATCCTTCCTCATGCAGTGTGCAAAACAACAGTTAAACAATCCTCAGAAAATGGCTGTCCACTTCCAACCTCAAGAAATAAAAGGAGCCACAATTTTCATAGGTTCACTGTCGTTATGAGTCTTATCACTAGGAAGTTTAGATAAAATCCAGGTAGCTGCAATTTGCATAAACACCACGCGTAGTCCTTGGTGTGCAACCGTACGTCAAACTATATTAATGCACCACGTGAAGACAAGCACAGGCAAATGGAATCAAATCATGGGCAGCCGAGTCTGTAACAACCAGTGACCCACGTCAACGTGGTATGTCATCATGACCTCATTGTGCAAATTATGTACCGAGATGATAGCAAGTTAAGTCATGCCATTTCTATGACAATAATGTATCTGTCAACGTTCCAGAAAACCCCCTCCTGCAGAAAAGACTCCGAGGCAAACATCTTTCAAAGTTCTTTTACTAGCATAGGTAAACTGGCACAGCTGGATAAACTCCGAATCTGAAGATCCCGGTTTTCCCTTAGTAGTACAAAACCCCAGACCACCCTCCCTTGACTCCTCTGCTGATCACGTGCTCCAATCACCAACCGTCCCATCTCGAGGCATCACTCCGACCACTCCTTCTCCAGATGCAGTCTTGGCCTGACCTTGACCGGCAGGAAGAATGTTATTATGTCTAATGACCCCTTGTACCAAACCCCCACCCCTTCTCCTACTTCCCCACACAGGAGAAAGTGGCAACGTGGAAGCCTTCGGCCTAGTATGGCTTCCAAAGCTGACAGTATCGTCTGTTGCTCCTCGCCTCCTTGCAGACACTCACAATCAGAGCTGGGGTGAGGGTGAGGACGGGACCAACAAGGAAGTAGATTTTGAGGAAGCACTAAGAGCAATCTGAACTTCCGGAGGGCACGGAGATGCCTTGGGAGGGCAAGGGACTCTTTGACCGAAGATCTTTGAAGCAGATGTTGGGTGGACTCCACCATACAAAACTAGAGTTTTTAAGGTTTTGAACTGAAGTAAAGAGGCACGGTGGCTCAGGGGCTAGGACATTGAGCTTGTCGATCAAAAGGTCGGCAGCTCAGCGGTTCAAACCCCTAGTGCTGCCATGTAACAGGGTGAGCTCCCGTTACTTGTCCCAGCTTCTGCCAACCTAGCAGTTTCGAAAGCACGTAAAAATGCAACTAGAAAAAATAGGGAGCACCTTTGGTGGGAAGGTAACAGTGTTCCGTGCGCCATGCCGGCCACATGATCACGGAGACGTCTTCGGACAGCACTGGCTCTTCGGCTTTGAAACGGAGATGAGCACCGCCCCCTAGAGTCGGCAATGACGGGGGGGGGGGGGGCAGGGTTAGGCAGAAAATTAGAAAACTCCCATATATAGTCTTCAATTTACAACCATTTGTTTAGCAACCGTTCGAAGTTTTTTGTTTTTGTTTTAATTTGAATTTATATCCCGCCCTTCTCCGAAGACTCAGGGCGGCTTACAATGTGTTAAGCAATAGTCTTCATCCATTTGTATATTATATACAAAGTCAACTTAAATGCCCCCAACAATATGGGTCCTCATTTTACCTACCTTATAAAGGATGGAAGGCTGAGTCAACCTTGGGCCTGGTGGGACTTGAACTTGCAGTAATTGCAAGCAGCTGTGTTAATAACATACAGACTTAGTCCGTTGAGCCACCAGAGGCCCCTGGTTGAAGCTGCAGCGCTGCTGAAAAACAATGTCTTACAACTGGTCCTCACATTTATGATCAATGCAATGTGATCAAGATTTTAGCATTTGGCAACTGGTACCTATTTAAAAGAGTTGCCTTTTGAAAGAAAACTAAAGCATCTTTTGAAACAATTATGACTTGGATTACTGAGAACGTCTATAGAAAATCACTTACAAGCTTCCCAGGAGCTTTCCGATCAGCAAAATCAATGGAGGAAGCAGAATTCACTTAATGACCTGTAAAATCGGGTATGGACTCACTTAACAACTGCACTTGCTTAACAATGGAACTTCTGTCCCCAATTGTGGTCGTAAGGTGAGGACTACCTGTAAACCAGGGGAGGCAGTCGCCGTCCATAAATTCCAAGTTCCAAGCATAGTTTGGCTCACTGTGCATGACCCAAAAGAGAAAAGTTAAATTGCCACAAGATAATTTCCTTCCTCTTTATTGGAGGACAGGAAACAAGAGCTGCTACATACACATATGCCAACAGGAGATTTCAAGTGAAAGAAGTGCTAAAATTTTATTTATTTATTTTTTTACAACATAGGTGAATTCCAAGTAATGGCCTAAGCAGACTCCTAAGCTACTCACAGGTGTGTCTGTGGATTTCTCCTCATTTAAATCAGTCGCTCCCTTGATGCAAAAGGTGTTGTCTTTTGAAGCCCAGGTGATTTTGCCGGGAAACCTCAAAATAACGCTTCCAAATCAGCCTCCCACCTCCCCACCCCTGTGATGTGAGAAGACAGACATGGAAATTTATGCCTTACATTTAACAGTGGTCCTTTCCTTTCTTAAACAAACATACATACTTCAATCATCCCGACAATCAGAGTGATTTTCCCAAAAATTCATTACAAGACCTCCTGAAAGCTCTTTTTCTTTAAAAAATAAAAAAGATGTATAAAAATGGAAGTCCCTCCAGATCATAAGATCTCCTCTGTTGGGCAGGAATGGTCTCCAATCCGGACGGCATTGGCTTGAAGGACAGCAGACAAATTCCCAAGATGTCAGTGGCACATCCGCGAAGTCATGTCCTTCTGTCAAAAGAGAGGGCACTTAAATGTCACTTAGAAATCACATTTTCTTTTTTAAAAAAAGGTTATTACAGGTATGTCTAGTTTAATGAAAAGAAGGACTAAGGGAGACATGATAGCAGTGTTCCAATATCTCAGGGGCTGCCACAAAGAAGAGGGAGTCAAGCTATTCTCCAAAGCACCTGAGGCTAGAACAAGAAGCAATGGGTGGAAACTAATCAAGGACAGAAGCAACTTAGAACTAAGGAGAAATTTCCTGGCAGAACAATTAATAAGTGGAACAACTTACCTCCAGAAGTTGTGAATGCTCCAACACTGGAAGTTTTTAAGAAGATGTTGGATAACCATTTGTTTGAAGCGGTGTAGGGTTTCCTGCCTAAGCAGGGGGTTGGACTAGAAGACCTCCAAGGTCCCTTCCAACTCTGTTATTCTATTCTATTCTATTCTATTCTATTCTATTCTATTCTATTCTATTCTATTATATTATATTATATTCTATTCTATAGGTAGTCCTTGACTTATGACTACCATTGAGCCCAAAATTTCTGTTGCTAAGGGAGACAGTTCTTAAAGTGAGATTTTTTTTAAATTTATTTGCATTTATATCCTGCCCTTCTCCAAAGACTCAGGGCGGCTTACACTATGTTAGCAATAGTCTTCATTCTATTTGTATATTTATATACAAAGTCAACTTATTGCCCCCAACAATCTGGGTCCTCATTTTACCTACCTTATAAAGGATGGAAGGCTGAGTCAACCTTGGGCCTGGTGGGACTAGAACCTGCAGTAATTGCAGGCTGCTGCTGTTAATAATAGACTGCATTAGCAGTCTGAGCCACAGAGGCCCCATTTTACCATATTTTTTTTTTGCCACGCTGTAATTGTTAATAATAATATGGTTGTTAAGTGAATCTGGCTTCTCCACTGACTTGGATTGTCAGAAGGATGCAAAAGGGGATCATGTGACCTCGGGACACTGCAACCGCCATGAGTCAGTTGCCAAGTGTTTGAATTTTGATCATGTGATCATGGGGACGCTGCAACGGTCGTAAGTGAAAACAGTCACACATCACTTTTTTTTAGCACTGTTATAACTTCGAATGGTCACTAAATGAACCACTGTAGGTCAGAGAACTACCTGTGTATTGAACTAAAGTAGTCCATGAATTATGACTGGTCACTTAATGACCATTCAAAGTTCTGACAGCCCTTCCTGGGGGCACTTGCGACCCCATTTTGAAGTTTCAATGGCCGCCTCCCCTCCCAGATCATGTGACTCCACTCTGGGCACTCTGCCATTGGCAGAATCCTGCAATCACATGATCACACTTTAAAACAGTGTTGCCGAAAAGCTATTTACTTCTGTTTTCAGCAAAACCAGCCCATAGCAAACCATTGGTTTGCTTAATGATCGCCACAAAAAAAAAAAAAAAAAAAAAAAAAAAAGATCATTAAACCAGGTTGGATACATGGATAACCTGATTTACAAGCATTGAAGTTACAACCATGATAGGCAGGCTTCATTATGGTTATAACTTGAGGACTGCTTTTAATTCAAGAAAGTATGAGGTAGTCTTTGAGTTTGGTTGCTTTCTCGCAGACGTTTCTAATCCAGGTAACATCATCAGGGCTAGTATACATCCATGCAACAGGCTCTCAAAATTAATGCATTTTTTTAAAAAAAAATTGCAAGAAAAGTAAACGAAGTCATGTACGTAGAGCTGAGTGGGAATTACATTCAGAGTAAAATAAAGGTAGGCCTCGATTTACAACCGTCCTTTTAGTGACCATTCAAAGTTGCAGCAGCAATGAAAAAAAAAAAGACTTACAACCGTTTTTCACACTTACGACCGTTGCAGCATCCCCATGGCCACATGATCAAAATTTGGGTGCTTTGGTACCTGCGATGAATTTATGACAGTTCCGCTGTCCCAGAAACACTGGTCATCATTTGTCACTTTCCCAATTGGCTTCCAACAAAGTCAACGGAGGAAGTCAGATTCACTTAACAACCTGCATGATTTTACAACTGCAGCGATTCACTTAACAACGGTGGCAAAAAAAACATTGTAAAATAAAATGGGGCAAAACTCATTTAACAACTGCCTTGCTTACCAACATAAATTTTAGGCTCTATGGTGGTCGTAAGTCAAGGATTACCTGTATTTTCTTTCCAAAAACAGTCTGTTTGCCTTTATGGAGGCTGGTTTCGATATAGGGAACAGTTGGGTAGGACTACTGCCGAGAATGGAAATGTACGCCATTTTAATTCCTTTCTACTCCAAAGAAGACAATCCACCTAACCAGTGCTGGGTTCAGAGTTCAGAACACCATACTACCACCAAGCACTAGGGTTAAATGGGCATCTCTTCCAATTTTTCCATCTATTTTTCTCCTCATCTCTCAGCAATCATATTGTCAAGGTAGTTCTGGGTGCAATTCAAGCTGCTGGTTATCACCTTTAATAATAACAACAACAGAGTTGGAAGGGACCGTGGAGGTCTTCTAGTTCAACCCCCTGCTTAGGCAGGAAACCCTACACCACTTCAGACAAATGGTTATCCAACTTCTTCTTAAAAATTTCCAGTGTTGGAGCATTTACAACTTCTGCAGGCAAGTTGTTCCACTGATTAATTGTTGTCGCTATCAGGAAATTTCTCCTTAGTTCTAGGTTGCTTCTCTCCTTGTTTAGTTTCTACCCATTGCTTCTTGTCCTACCCTCAGGTGCTTTGGAGAATAGCTTGACTCCCTCTTCTTTGTGGCAACCCCTGAGATATTGGGACACTGCTATCATGTCTCCCCTAGTCCTTTTTTTCATTAAACTAGACATACCCAGTTCCTGCAACTGTTCTTCATATGTTTTAGCCTCCAGTCCTCTAATCATCTTCGTTGCTCTTTTCTGCACTTTTTCTAGAGTCTCGACATCTTTTTTACATCGTGGTGACCAAAACTGAATGCAATGTTCCAAGTGTGGCCTTACCAAGGCATTATAAAGTGGTATTAACACTTCACGTGATCTTGATTCTATCCCTCTGTTTATGCAGCCCAGAACTGTGTTGGGTTTTTTGGCAGCTGCTGCACACTGCTGGCTCATATCTAAATGGTTGTCCACTAGGACTCCAAGATCCCTCTCACAGTTACTACTATTGAGCAAGGTACCACATATACGGTACCTGTGCATTTTGTTTCTTTTGCCTAAATGTAGAACCTTACTTTTTTCACTGTTGAATTTCATTTTGTTAGATAGCGCCCAATGTTCTAGTCTGTCAAGATCTTTCTGTATCTTGAGCCTATCTTCTGGAGTGTTGGCTATTCCTGCCATCTTGATGTCATCCGCAAATTTGATGAGTTCCCCATCTACCCCCTCGTCCAAGTCATTGATGAAGATGTTGAAGAGTACTGGGCCTAAAACCTTTACAGCCCTGCAAGGTAGTAATTGTGGCACATTCCACGTCCATTCTGTTAAACCACATTGTCTTCTGAAACCCAGAATATGTGCCTTCTCTCTTGTGGCACTCACCTATGGAATAGTCTCAGAAATGTAGACTTCAACTCCCAGAATCCCTCAGCCAACATACTGTATGGGGAATTCTGGGAATTGAAGTCCAGACATCTTTATGTTGTTGCTAAGGTTGAGAAACACTGGATTAATAATGTTTCCATTATTACATGACTATTTTCATCCTGTTTCTGGTTTTGTCCATAGAGATTTTATTGTTTTATTGCCAACAGCTTTTAGTGGCTTAGAGTTACCTACCTAAGATAGATAGCCATATACACTTTCTAAATAAATAAAATGAATAAATCTCAATAGTCCGATGTCCTTTATTCCACCTTGTCTACCATAAAGCTGTTGGGAGGATTGTCCAGCTACAGATGGAAAGCACCTGGGTGCGCCTCCCTTTCCTTTCTTGTTTCTCTTTTCTTTTGCAGAGGTATTCATGTTTATACAACTTGGTTAAATATCTAATCCTAATTGCCGTAATAAGTAAATAAAACCTCAGGTTGATGACATACATGTTATGCATCAGAGTAATGAAAGGGAATAGTACTATATGTTCTTTTTATACTCATTTAAAAAAAAACACAACTGTTCTATGGTCTTATTTATTTGTAATCGTCCTTGTTTTTTAATGGTTATTTAAGTTGTGTTCTTACTGTTTTATCATAAGCCATTCAGAAATGGGCGATTAAATAAATTAAATACCAAGCTTTAACAATAACATGCCCTAATGTTTCTATTGTAAGTTCAATAGCAATATATCTTCCGTGAATATCTGCCTCTATTAACTTGGCTGGTATATCTTTTCTCAAATAAACCACTATGCCATGTTTTTTCTCCAAAGCTGAAGCAACAAAATGTTTACCTAACTTTGAGTTTATTAAGTACTTTTGATCTGATAGTTTAATATGCGTTTCTTGTAAGCAAATAACATCATTTTTAAATTGTTTCAAATAATGAAATATTTTTCTTCTCTTCTGAGCTGAATTCAAACCATTGACATTCCAAGTCAAGATTTTATTTGCCATTACTGGGCTGCTGAAGCTTTTGAGCAATCAACTGAAGATCGTCCTCCCGTATCTTCGGCCGTGCTCCTCCCACCGCTTCTGTAGCAGAATCCTGAACTTTACTTTGAGTTTGTTGCTCCTTTTCTTTACGCTTAAGGGCTCCCTCGTCAGTCTTTGTTCTTGTGGTTGTTCCTCAGATGGTAACATCACTGGAATCACCTCAGCTTCCACACCCATTTGAGTCTCTTGAATTCTTTTTCTATTATTTCTATTTTCAAGTTTCAGCACTGTAGAAAGAAAATCTTTGGCCTTAAGCACTGTGTCAATACGATATCTCCTTCCTTGATAATACACTGTCAAACCAACTGGAACCTCCCATCTAAATTGAATCTGGTATTTCTTAAGTTCTTGTGTAAAAAATGTAAAGTCCTTTCTATCCCTTAACATCTTGGGAGGAATCTCTTTCAAAACCTTCAACTCCTGTTCTCCTATTTTCAAGTTTTTCTGAAAAGCAACTTGCAAAATTTGATTCCTCACTGTTCTTTTCAAAAAATAAACCACAATGTCTCTAGGAAGTTTCTTTTGCCTAGCAATCCAAGAATTAACTCTATAAATTTTGTCAATTTGATAAGCAACCTCTTGTGGATCAAGTTCAATAAATTCAGCCAGAGCTTCTGATAAAATTTTTTTTAAATCTTCCCTTTTCTCCTCATTCAAGCCCCTAATTCTCAGAGCTCCTTCCATCATTCTATACTGCATCACCACCACTTGATCTTCATTTTTGTCCAATTTGATTTGCATTCCCCCCATTCTATTTTCTATTTGTTGATTTGACTGAACAATTTCTTGCACCTCCTCCTCCACCACCTCCAGTCTTTTTGCCAAACCTTGAAAAGCCATCAAGATATCTACAATAGAACAATAGAACAATAGAAGAATGGATATTGAAGGTTGCCAATTTGGCTGAGATGGCGAAGATATCAGCCTTTTTGAAAGACAATACGCAAGAAAGATACTTAAAGGAATGGAAAAAATGGATTGACTATATTCAACGTAGATATCAGATTAAGAGTTATCAGACTGTTTTTGAATGATTATGATGTATTATTCTTGATTGTTTTTGGGGGAAGTTAGGAATTGATGATTGTAGGGGTATAATTAAGTTGGGATGAAAATTTTTTAGCATATGTTTGTTTTATTTTTAACTATACCTTGTGCCCGTTCCGGGAAGTCGGGGGGGGGGGGTTGTGAAGGGAGGGGAGAGGAGGGGGGGAAAGGGGAAAAAAAATTTTGTAAAACTTTTTGAATAAAAATAAATAAATAAATAACATGCCCTAATGAATTCTGTGGCTCTTCATTAAATAAAAGTGCATTCTTTTTCTCTTAAAACAACCAAACTCTTCAGAGATTGCCAAATCCCACTGTTGTAAAGTGAAACTTGAGGAACGAACTGCTGGAAGTGCGCAATACCTGGGGAGCTCAGGAGGGGGAGCCCTCCATCTCTCTCGGCTCAGGTACCTGAACCAAGTTTCCCACCCACCCACCCACACCCACCCCGACCCCCAAGTGGGAGGTCAGCAAAAGCAGCCCCGACCCTGCACTCACCAGAGGCTCCAATTCCTTGTTGTCTATGAGATTGAACTCTTTTACAAAGTAGTAGAAGTGCTTGTAGCATGTATTCACGTGGGCTTCCGAGCCCATTTGGGCGATACGATCAAAGTGGTGGATGTAGACATGGACAAAGACACGGAAGAGACGGGAGAGGATCTTTTTCACAACCTGGAGGAAGTTCTTAGGAAATGGAGTACCTGTGGAAGACCACGACAATTAACCTTCTTTCCTTTTTCCCTTCCTCCTTTTCTTCTTCCCATTTTCTTCCTCCCTTCCTTCTCTCCCATCTCCCTTCCTTCCTCCCATGTCCTCCCTCCTATCTCCTCCCTCTTTCCCATCTCCTCCCATCTTCTTCCTTCCTTCCTTCCTTCCCTCCTTCCCTCCGACTTCTTTAATCAATTTATCATATCCATGGCAAAAAAGATAGCAGACAATTTACTGGTAGGTGACTAGGCCAGTATTAACAATGCAAGTTGCATATTCCCAAAATTGGAATGTCCCTTTCCAGCACCCAGGAAGAGGAAATAAAATAAGGAAAAGCTACCACAAAAGGAGACTTGGGTTATATACTCAAAATAGTCAAAATAGGCAAGTATAATTTAAGATTTTACCAAGATATAAACTGAGTCTAGAACACTAATCTGAGAGTTCAGTTTAGTCAACAGACTAGAATTAAACAAGCCAGTGCTGAGCGTGAAGGCAGCTGTAGAGAAGATGAAGCAAAGGCAACTGGATTTCAATCAATAGCCATCAAGGACTGAAAAGGCAGGACGGGGCGTGTGTGGAATTAAGAGAAGGGAATGGAGGAGGCTGCTAGTTTACAAAATTGGGAGACAAAAAAGTGCATCTTACAGTCTGAAAAATATGGTAATTATTATAGCATAAAAACAGAGTTTAATGATTACAGGTAGGCCTTGACTTACAACCATTCATAACATAACATAACATAACATCAGAGTTGGAAGGGACCTTGGAGGCCTTCTAGTCCAACCCCCTGCCCAGGCAGGAAACCCTACACCATCTCAGTCAGATGGTTATCCAACATTTTCTTAAAAATTTCCAGTGTTGGAGCATTCACAACTTCTGAAGGCAAGTCGTTCCACTTATTAATTGTTCTAACTGTCAGGAAATTTCTCCTTAGTTCTAAGTTGCTTCTTTCTTTGACCAGTTTTCACCCATTGCTTCTTGTTCTACCCTCAGGTGCTTTGATGAACAACCTGACTCCCTCTTCTTTGTGGCAGCCCATTTGATGACTGTTCAAAGTGGCACTGAAATATTGACTGGTCCCCATATTTATGAGTGTCCCAGCATCCCTCCTATCGTGATTAGAATTCAGGCACTTGGCAACTGGTATTTAGGACAATTGCAGTGTCCCAGGATAATGCAATCACCATTTGCATCCTTTCAAACTTGCCAAGCAAAATCAACAGAGAAATAGATTTGCTTAAGAACTGCACGATTCACTAACAACCGTAGTGACTCACTTAACAACTGTGGCAAAAAGTGTCGTAAAATCGGGTGTGAATCACTTAACCACAGCCTTCTTTAGCAAATTCTGATCCCAGTTGTGTTCTGTTGTTAAGAGATATTTGCTAAATGAATTCTGCCCCTTTTTATGATCTTTCTTGCCACAATTGTTAAGTGAATCACTGCAGTTAGTAACACTGTTGTTAAAGTTAGTAACACCGCTGTTAAGTGAAGCAGGCTTCTCCATTGACTTTGCTTGTCAGGTCACAAAAGGGGACCCCAGGACACCACTGCAACTGTCGCAGATACGAACCAATTCCCAAACATCTGAATTTTGATCCCATGACCATGGGGATGCTTGCAAGGGTTGTGTGAAAAACAGTCATAAGTCACTTTTTTCAGTGCCATTGTAAAGTTGAACGGTCACTAAATGAACTGTTGTAAACCGAGGACTACTTGTACTTGTAATTCCATGACTGTTAAGTACAGATAGTCCTCAACTTAGTACCTCAACTGAGCCCAAACTTTTAATTGTTAAGCGAAACGTTTGTTAAGTGAGCTTTGCTTCATTTTACAACCTTTCTTGCCCCAGTTGTTAAGTGAATCACTGCAGTTGTTAAGTTAGCAATACAGCTGGTAAGCGAATCTGGTTTTCCCATTGACTTGGCTTGTCGGAAGGTTGCAACGGGATCACATGACCCCAAAATATTGCAACCGTTATAAATACGAGTCAGTTGCCTAGTGCAGGGGTCTCCACTTTTGGCAACTTTAAGCCTGGAGGACTTCAACTCCCAGAATACCCCAGGCAGCAAAGCTGGCTGGGGAATTTTGGGAGTTGAAGTCCACCAGGTTTAAAGTTGCCAAGGTTGGGGCCTAGTGTCTGAATTTTGATCACTTGAACATGGGAATGCTGCAATGGTCGTAAAATGTTAAAAAACGGTCATAATTCCCTTTTTTCAGTGCCGTTGTAACTTTGAACGGTTACTAAATGAACTGTTATAAGTCGAGGACTACCTGTGGCTCAGACTGGTAAGACAGTCTGTTATTAACACAGCTGCCTGCAATTACTGCAGGTTCAAGTCCCACCAGGCCCAAGGTTAACTCAGCCTTCCATCCTTTATAAGGTAGGTAAAATGAGGACCCAGATTGTTGGGGGCAATAAGTTGACTTTGTATATAAATATACAAATAGGATGAAGACTATTGCTAACATAGTGTAAGCCGCCCTGAGTCTTCGGAGAAGGGCGGGATATAAATGCAAATAAAAAAAAAATACAGTGACTTTAGCCATTTTTGCAGTGGCGTCACACTATAAAACTCATGTTCATTTTCTGATCAAATGTGTCATTTTCTTCCTGGCTTTTTCATTCCCTTCCCATCAACTCACCGACGTTTGTAGGGAAGAGATCCTCGTTGTTGATCTGCACTTCAATCCAATCCATGAGAAGGTTCATGTATTTAGGCGCTGAAAGAGCAGTGGGCTTGCGGTATTTCTCATCCTGCCACCGATACTCGTACTTTGGGCCGCCGGACATAACCGGGCAGGATTTTTCTGTGCAATAATCACTGATTGTCCCATAAATGAGATTGATGCGGTTGAAAAAGTCCACCACGTGAACAGCCACCCAATCGTTCAGCTCCTCATCGTGAGGGAGCTGCACAGCCAGCTTTAAATCCAGCCCAGCATTAAGGGATGCCTGGGCCTTTTTATGAAGCTCAAAGCGCTGTGTCCCAGGTTCAAATTTCCGTTTAGGCCGGAAGGTCCGATCCTTGTTAAAAACTTGTTTCAAAGGATTGGCCATCCCCTGTTCCCCGAAGTTCCTTGAAATCTAGAAATCCACCACCACGGGCCTTCCAGGGGTGTGACTGCTACAACCACCTTTAAATCTCCTTTAGAATTCCGCTGGTGAACTTTGTAAACTGCAAGACAAAAAATATATATCAAAAGGAGTTTGAGGGAAGTGGGAAAGGAAAGAAATCTAAAAAGGATGGTCTCAAAATCAATTCTAAAATTTGGTTCTTCGGGGACTTCTTTAATATTCCGTTCAAACTCCCGTTTAAAAAACCAAGGTAGAATTGGGCAATATTTAGACATTTAGGCCTGGGTCAAAAAACCTTGCCTGGCCTTTGTGGAAATGCAAATTTGAGAAAAAAGACAGTCACATACACAACAGCAATACAGGTAGCTCTCAATTTATGATCCTAATGGAGCCTCTTATGGAGTTGTAACTTGTGACAGTCATAAAGTGGGTCAGCCATGTGACGGATCCGATTTTATGACCTTTTAAAACAAACACTGTGGTCGTAAAAGCAAACCCATTGTTTGATATGGACGTTTTTTGCCAAAAACTGGTTAAAGAGATAGATAGATAGATAGATAGATAGATAGTCACGTGACCATGGGATACTGCAAATGACCATAAACATGGGTCTGCTGTGTTCCTGACATGCTTGGTCACATGACGGCAGGGGTGTGGCCATCATAACTTTGGAACCGGGTCATAAGTAGCTCTGGGGAAGTCCTATGTAACTTTGAATGGTCACTAAGTGACCGGTCATAAGTGGAGAACTAGCCGTACTATTAATGACTTGTGCAAGAAGGAAAGAGTTCTCAGCCTCACATTTAAAGAGAAAAAGTGAGAGGCTTGATTTCTTAGAATCTTCTCTGACTTGGAGAATCCTCATTGCTTTTAAGCGTCACACATTCCTAACACTCTGCACATACCACTGAATAAAAATAATAGAAGTTACTCTGGAGCTTAATAGCTGTGAGGGGAGCCTGACTGAGGGGAAAAAAAAGAGGGGAGGGTAACAAGAGGAAACCTCCTCTTCCGCTCCCTTCTAAAATCAGCTACTTAATTCCTTTAAAGCAGAGACATCACCCTGCCAACAAAAGTGCGTATAGTCAAGGCTATGGTTTTCCCAGTTGCAATGTATGGCTGTGAAAGTTGGACCACAAGGAAGGCTGAGCGCCAAAGAATCGAGGCCTTTGAACTCTGGTACTGGAGAAGACTCCTGCGAGTCCCTTGGACTGCAAGGCGAACAAACAAGTCAGTCCTAGAGGAGGTCAACCCTGACTGCTTTTTAGAAGGCCAGATCCTGAAGATGAAACTCAAATACTTTGGCCACCTAATGAGAAGGATGGACTCACTGGAGAAGAGCCTAATACTGGGAAAGATTGAGGGCAAAAGAAGAACGGGATGACAGAGAACGAGGTGGTTGGATGGAGTCACTGAAGCAGTCGACGTGAGCTTAAATGGACTCGAGGATGGTAGAGGATAGGGAGGCCTGGAGGAATGTTGTCCATGGGGTTGCGATGGGTCGGACACGACTTCGCAACTACTGTGGTTTCCCCAAAAATAAGACCCTGTCTTATATTTTTCTGAACCCTGAAATAAGTGCTTGGTCTTATTTTCAGGGATGTCTTATTATTTTGGGGCACGTAGAGCAAGACGAGGCTCCCCTTGCTATCTTACCTGATTTCCAGCTCTGTCTCCCTAACCCTAACCAGAGGAAATGGCGGGGACAGGCTGAGCATGCATTTAAATATTTTCAGGGGGGGCTTATTTTCGAGGGGAAGGGGCTTATTTTAGCACATGCACTCAAAAGCCCGATTGGTCTTATTAGAAGAATAGAATAGAATAGAATAGAATAGAATAGAATAGAATAGAATAGAATAGAATAGAATAGAATAGAATTCTTTATTGGCCAAGTGTGATTGGACACGCAAGGAATTTGTCTTGGTGCATATGCTCTCAGTGTATTATCAGGGGATGACTTATTTTAGGGGAAACAGGGTAACAACAACAAATTTCCTTTAAGTTTCCTTTAATTGCTTCCCACTCAGTAGCCTTAGAAGAATCTTGCCCTGTCTGATAATTTTCCTGGTGTGTGTGTGTCTGCATTGAAGATAATCATATCCAAAGTCCTTCTCATCCAGCATCTGATACCCACCAAGGGATACTTGCCAGGACACGTGAGCAAAGCCAAGCCTAAAGTTCATTCCTAGTATGGATAGACCTCCCCTAATCATGGAGTTTCCTTATCTGCTTCTCAGCCCTGGATGTAGACCCAGCCCCAATCAATTCAAATTCCCTTTGGACTGCCTCCGTTGGCTGTTTCTCCTTTCCACAAACAGGTATGCACAGATAAGACACCTCCTAATGTTGGACAAAAAGGGATGCGGTGGCTCATTGGCTAAGATGCTGAGCTTGCGGATCGAAAGGTTGGCAGTTCAGCGGTTTGAATCCCTAGTGCTGCGTAACAGGGTGAGCTCCCGTTACTTGACCCAGCTTCTGCCAACCTAGCAGTTCAAAAGCATGTAAAAAACGCAAGTAGAAAAAATAGGGACCACCTTTGGTGGGAAGGTAACAGCATTCCGTGCACCTTTGGCGTTGAGTAATGCCGGCCACACGACCACGGAGACGTCTTCGGACAGCCCTGGCTCTTCGGCTTTGAAATGGAGATGAGCACCGCCCCCTAAAGTCGGGAACGACTAGCACAAGGGTCAGCAACCTTAAACATTCAGAGAGCCATTTGGACCCGTTTCCCACAGAAAAGAAAACACCGGGAGCCACAAAACTCTGACTATTTCCTGAGCGGTCACAAAACTAGCATATATAGTTGAATTAAAGATTCTGTTTTCTTCTGAAACTTTTCTTTTCTTGGATTTATCCATGGTCGGCCTATCGGGGGTCGAAAAGCTTAATAAATTGCGTGTTGGTGGGTGTCGCACATTGGCAGTTGTGATGCATAGTTTGAGCGACAGGGAACCGCAGCAGAGGGACGAAAGAGCCACATGAGGCTCCAGAGGGTTGCTGACCCTTGGACTAGCACATATGTGCGAGGGGAGCCTTTACCTTTTAATGTTGGACATTTCACTGATCCTGTTTGGGGGGGGTGGGAACCTATTGGCCATATGAATAAAAAAATCAATGAACTCTTCACTCAATCTCCATCCAGAAAGCCACTCTTTGAGAAGACTCCCCTAATTCTCCAAAAGGCCTCTCATCAGAATGCAGTGTGGGAGCAAGTATGGAGAAGGCAGCAGGAGACAGATGCTGTGACTCTCTGATTACTCAGAAACCACTCAGAGCCTCCCCATCACCGCATCCTGTAAGCACCCATTTCAGTTCTGTTAAGAAAGCGGAAATCCAGTGAACGTTTACACCCAACTTGCAAAAAAGGAGAAGAGAGCAAAAGAATTCCTTTCGAAGCCCAAGGCAACAAATTACTAATTTTCCTCTGAAATGAACTTGTTTGCCGCGATTTAGCTCAGTCTTTCCCAAACAAGCTCTCTCTCCCTCCCTCCCTCCAGAAAAGCTGATTCCAATCACCATCATCCACAGCCACATCAAAGAGCTTGGCCAGCTGACATTATGGGGATGCTGGAGGAATTGGGGAAGGCAGAGCTGGGCTTAAGCTACCTTACGGGGTTGTGGTAAGAGGAAAAGAAATAGGGAGAGGGGACTGTCATTTTGAGCTGCTGAAGGAAAGGGAGAATATAACTTCAGGAAACAAACAAAACCTGTATTACAGAGATTAAAGAGTCTGGGGTAAGAAAAAACACATCTCAGTTTACAATCTGTCTGGTGCTGGCCTGAGGTTTCCAGGAAATGCATAAGCAAGGCTTAAAAGCAATATCCTTCCCCTCTTGCACGATGTGGTAACTAAGGTAGACTGCCACTGTTCAGGGTAGAGCCATGCCTGTCTGTCCATCTTCTATCATCCATCCACTTATTATATTTTTATTCCTCCTTTATTACTTATAAGAAATTCAAACTCAAGGCAGTGAACATACATAATATTCCTTCATCCTCCTCTTTTCCCCCCACAACAGCAACCCAGCAAAGTGGGCTGGACAGAGAGAAATTAATAAGTGGAACGACTTGCCTGCAGAAGTTGTGAATGCTCCAACACTGGAAATTTTTAAGAAAATGTTGGATAACCATCTGTCTGAGATGGTGTAGGGTTTCCTGCCTGGGCAGGGGGTTGGACTAGAAGGCCTCCAAGGTCCCCTCCAACTCTGTTGTTATTATTATATAAATGACTGGCCGGAAGTCACCTAGCTGGCTGGACAAGAATGCACGGTGTCTCCTGCTTTCTAGGCCAGCATCTTAGCCACTATTCTAAACTGGCTCTCCATCACACAACACATGCAGGGTCGCACAACACATGAAGTTGTCTTGCTTGTAATTCAGTCCATTCTGAAATCCTCCTATTTTGAGTTTTGAATAACTCGAGGGATTGTGCATAAGGCTACCACCAATTTCCCCACAACAGCAACCCTGTGAGGCAGGTTCGCCTGGGACAGATGGAGGGATTGTCTCAGTCATTCAGCTGGTTTTGATACCCAAGGAAGACTAACACTCATGGGTCTTCCAGTTTCTGGGCCAGCATCTTATGTACTTACATCAGGGATCTGGTCATGGTCCACTGCAATTATGCTGGCTGGGGGAATTGTGGGAGTTCAAGTCCACAAATCTTAAAGTTGCCAAGTTCGGAGACCCCTGCACTACACCAAACTGGCTCTGGGTGTTGTGGTCCGCCAGCAGCCTGCGGAGCTGGCAGCCGAGCCAGACATGAGGAGGCTGGAGTCAGGGGATGGCCCAGATGAGGGTTCTGTGTCGGAGACAGAGATGGGGCGAGGGCCATCTGGGAGCAATGCGTGGCCTCCGGAGCCTCCAGAGGCGGACAGCAGAGAGGCAGAGGAACAGGAGGAGCCTGTTCCTAGTGCACACATGCGAAGAGCTGCCAGAAGGCAACAGCAGCTAAAGCAAAGAGGACAACTCAGGAGTAAGGCCAGGAGATGATTGCCCCTCCCCCCATAAAGCTTAAAAGAGCAGCAGTGGGGCTTTGCCAAGAAAAGCCTTTGGCAGGGTGCCAAAGAGGACAAAGGTTTGTGATAAGGCCAAGGACTTTTTCTGAAGGATTTGTTTTGAAATTAATTTGGACTAAGCTGGGAACGAAGTAATTCTCAGCTGTTCTAATAAAATATGTTTGTGTAGGACTGATTGTGTCCGGTAATAACTACTTGGGCCTAGGTCACAACACTGGGTTTGAATAACACCAATGAGAAATGCAGGAAGGAACCGATCCAACTTAAATAGAGACAGCAGGATTTATCTCGAGCTGCTGACAAGGCAACTCATTTGTTTATTGACTGTGTTCCTAAGCAGCCCCACATCTGTGGTTCTCTGGATGCTGCACACAACAATTGAGGTTTATTTTACACAAAGAAAATTGCCACCACCAAAAACATCAGAAACTTGGGCATGTCTAGTTTCATGAAAAGAAGGACTAGGGGAGACATGATAGCAGTGTTCCAATATCTCAGGGGTTGCCACAAAGAAGAGGGAGTCAAGCTATTTTCCAAAGCACCAGAAGGCAGGACAAGAATGGATGAAAACTAATCAAGGAGAGAAGCAACCTAGAACTAAGGAGAAATTTCCTGACAGTTAGAACAATTAATCATTGGAACAACTGGACCACCATTTGTCTGAAATAGTATAGGGTTTCCTGCCTAAGCAGGGGGGTTGACTAGACAGGGGTCACCAACCTTTCAGACCTCAGGGACCACTAAAATCATAATTTTAAATCCCGAGGACCACTAATATGAATTTTTTAAAAAGATAAATAGTATTTAGTGCAATATAAAAAATACAAATAATTTTTCCGCGGACCACCAACATTTTCTCGCGGACCACCAGTGGTCTACGGACCACTGGTTGGTGACCAATGGATTAGAAGACCTCCAAAGTCTCTTCCCACTCTCCTCTCCTCTCCTCTCCTCTCCTCTCCTCTCCTCTCCTCTCCTCTCCTCTTGTATTCTATTCTATTCTATTCTATTCTATTCTATTCTATTCTATTCTATTCTATTCAGAAAGAAAATACTGACGCAAAAGTAATTGTTGTGAGACACATGCCACTGCACCAATAAAATATAAAAATATAAGTTCCAGAGATGGATGGTTATGAACACACTGGAGAACAAAAGGGCCACACTTGTAGGGCTTTCAGAGTGCAAATCTGAACTAGTGCAGCGTTTTTCAACCTTGGCAACTTTAAGATGTGTGGACTTCAACTCCCAGAATCACCCAGGTGGCTGGAGAACGTTAGGAGTTGAAGTCTATTGTAAAGCTGCCAAGGTTGAGAAACACTGGTCTAGTGATTAAAAGGGCTGGACTAGAAATCAGGAGACCATGAGTTCTAATCCAGCTGGGAGACTTTAGGCCAGTTTTTCTGGTTCTTGACCCAAGGAAGAAGCCAATGACAAACTATTTCTGGAAAACTTGCTAAGAAAACAGCATTTACGTGTCCAGGTAGCTGCCAGGAGACAAGACCTCAAAAATGCTCCTTTAAAACAGAGTTCCCCAACCTTTCTCATTTGGCGGCCCAGAGTGGGTGAGTGGGGAGGGGAAAAGAGGGGATGATTTTGTGGGAGGAGCAGGCACATGTGCATGCATGCCTTAGTGCCCGCAGCATTTGCAGCAACACTCATGCGATCAATTTACAAAAACACATTCAAAATGCAGATGGACAGCAGAGACAAAAGATTTTTTGAAGTGGCAGAGGAAGAGTACAAAGTGTTTCCCCCCCCCCCACCAACCCCCAAACTTGAAGTTCCTCAATTTGGTTGAACTGATGCAAAACCTCAATGAGTAATGCCGCTGAAGTGCACTGGCGGGGCAGCTGCCCTCCACCAAAAAGCCACTGAAAAGGGGAATAAAAAATTAAAAACCTAGTAATCTTATTTATATAGTAGGGCCACTTCCTCTGCCATTTAAATTTTTTGGAAGAGGCTGTGTTGGCCTTTGGCAGCAGGACCCCAAAACAGCAGCAAAGTTGAAGGAGGAAGGGAAGACTCGCAAAAAAGAGCCGGTTTAAAAGGGGAGAAAGAAGAGATCAGCATTCTCGCCTTATTTTGTAAGTTAATTTCCCACCAAAGTGACAGAGTGGAAGGGAGCCTCAAGGTCATCGAGTCTAACCACCGATCAATAGCATAGCTGAGAGATGGCTGCCCCATCTCAGCTTAAACTGAGTTTAGTGCCACTCAAGGCAGTCTGTTCCACTGCCAAACAGCTCTTAATTCAATAGCTACATGATGCATTGTCAGGTCATTGATTGTTGCTTATTCACACGAATAACAATAAAAAATTACACTGTAATCCATTCTCATGGCTTCTCTGGATGAGTTCCCCTATGAAAAGAGAGGAACATTCTATCATAATTAGCAGTTACTCTTTCTGTCTTACTACAGGTAGTCCTCAATTTACAAAATTCATTTACTGACCATTCAAAGTTGCAACGGCGCTGAAAAAAGTGACTTATGACCATTTTTCATACTTATGACATTTGCAGCTTCCCCACAGTCATGTGATTTACATGCAGATGCTTGACAGCCAGTTTATATTTCTGACGGTTGCATTGTCTTGGGGTCATGTGATCACCTTTTGTGACCTTCTGATGAGCAAAGTCAATGGGGAAACCAGATTCACTTAACAACTGTGTCACTGATTTAACAACTGCAGTGATTCACTTAACAAATGTGGCAAGAACAGTCATAAAATGGAGCAAAGCTCCCTTAACAAATTTCCCACTTACCAACATGGGCTCGGTTGTGGTTGTAAGTCAAGGACTACCTGTACTAGATTGACTCACTCCATCTGGGGTTGGGAGGAAGATTTGAAAACTTCCAGCATGTGTACAATCATTTAGGCACCATTACATGTGAATTACGTGCAGATCAAGATCCTTGGACCTGGATTCTTCGACTGCATGAACCGCCCTGAGTCCTTCGGGAGATAGGGCGGTATATAAATTTGAATAATAAATAAATAATAAAATAAATAAATGCATTCACATGACCTATAGTGTTATCCAACCACTACAGGTAATTATCAACTTATAACCATTCATTTAATGACCAGAGTTATGATAGCGTTGGAAAAGTGGTTTATGACCAGTCCTTGCACTTATGAACATCACAGACCCCATGGTCAGGTGAGCAAAATTTGGACACTTGACAACCGCCTTGTATTTCTGATGTTTACTGCATTCCAGGGTAACATGATCACTACCTGTGACTTTATTATGGGGCTTCCAACAAGCCAAATTAATGGGACCATGTGATTTGGGGTTTATGGATTTTCCCTTTATCCCTAGTAAATGATGCTAGAAAAAAAAAAGCCGGGAAACTATTTTAATAGCTGAGTTTTTAAACAATGTGAAGTAGATACTGGTAATCAGAAAAGTAGAAAATTTTTGGGCTCTACCCTCCCAGCATACCCAAATCACATCTTGTTATTTAAAAGACGAAACTAAGACTTTGTATAATCAGACTTCTGTCTTCTTAATAGTTCTTTGAAATGATCACATTTTCAAGATGAGTTCCAGCTACAGGAAATTCTTTGTGTATTTCTAAGTGGAACTCAGCCAGGCTTTTCAGAGAAAATCTTATTCCCTCCATCATGTTAGAAATGACACTCCAACAGGATGTTGGTTTGGACAGATTCTAATCTGCTTTTCCAGAATACAGAGAATTTAGCCTGCAATCTTAGATAACCAAAACTTCTGTGGTGAAAAATAGGGTTACTAGTGAGTACTTAGAGGGCACAGCGGTATAAGGTAATATGAAAGGCTAGGATAGATAATAAGTCACTTTGTAGCAACAAACATTTATCAATTTTAGAACACAAAACAACAATCTGCTGAAGCTCACAAGGTTATTTTGAATTGTTTGTACACAAGATAGGATAAGTGCCAAAACTCCAAACTTGGCAGTTATGAAAAACATTAAATGGCATTGAGCTAAATATAAGCAGCCATTTAAAGAACCCCATAATATATACTCACTGACTTAATACACCAGACAAGACTATACTAAAATGGAGTTGGATGGTTGGCAGATCAACATACAATGAGAACGCAAACACTGTTTTAAGAATTTGTGGAACTTTGTATTAAACCAGGTGTATTAGTTCTGGGTTACAAAACAAAACAAAAAAACAAAAAAAACAACCTGATTAGCTGTTGTCTAGATTTATGCAGCCCTGTGTGGTGGTCTCTCATGATAGTAAGACACGACAAAGTCATTGTCGTGTCCCACTCCTCCTCTGATGGCCAGGTCGGGGAAGTCCGTATCAAGTGTGCCTCTGCAGCTCTGCCAAAGTCCTATCAGAGTCCTCAGGGTAGGCAGGAATCCAAGGTGTGACTTCAGCAATCCAGATTAGACTTTGCCTGACTCAGAGAATGCCAGAAAGCAGATCCTTTATATAGGCCATGGGGTGTGGTTCCATGACTCAGCACTTATCCAGGCCTGCCCCTCCCTTCCTTTTGCTGACGTCGCCTCTCCATTCTCCGGAAGCGTGGATCTCTCCAGCCTCCAGCTGTTGGTAATTCCAGCTCGTGACTGGCTTCATATTCCTCAGGCTCACATGCTGTGGGGGAGGGGTTTAGTTGCTCCGTCTGCCTGGGCACGGTACCAGGACTGGGGGCTGGAGGCATGTCAGGCCATTCGTCTTGCTTGGACTGTCTGGGCATGGTGCCAGGGCTGGAGGCATGCCAGGACATTCTTCTGTACTAGCAGTGTCTGGCAGGAGATGAGAAGGGCCCAGCTGCGGCGAGGGGGGCGAGCGAGGCACAACAGTCATTTTCTCGGGATGAGAGCCCAGAACAATCTCCGGAACCCTCTTTTATTATGTTTAGGATAAGGTGGGTGGTTACAAAAGGCAAGCAGGGGCAGTTACATTTTTGGAAGGTATCTTAAGTTGTGGCAAGCAGAGTATGGGAGGATACATATCACATGCTGCATGTGGCAGATGCAGCTGCTGTTCTATATGACTACGTGCGAAAACTAGCTAGATAAGGAAGTGGTTTGTGGTCACTCATATTTTGCACAATATGTATCGAGAACTGCGCAAAACATTCAGAGCTTGGGATGATAGCTCTTGTTCCGTGCGCATGTTTCAGCAGGGCGAGCCGGCCGCACGCACACACAGTATGGTCAATGATTCCTACATCTCCTCTGTTTTTGTTTACGAATTCACGAGTTGTATCTGCACTCAAGTGACTGATGTTATCCTTTGCAGGTTCCACGCTTTCCAGCGGGAGGGAGATGAGATCTTCGCTGTTGTTGTCCGACTCTTTGTCTGTGCATTGGGCGAGAAGGCTCACCTTTTCCTCCTTCCTGTTTGGATGGTTGAGATTATTGATGGTCACTGTGTCGAATACCAGATTTTCGATTGTGCCAAGTTTTTCTTTAATAAATGTTAGCAGGCGATTAAGGATGCAGGGGCCAAATGTGCACAGGAGAATGAGAATTAAAGGCCCCGCTAGGGCACTGATTAATGTTGTTAGCCAAGGCGAAAAATTAAACCATCCTTCGAACCATCCCTGTTTCTGTTCCCTTTCCTTCTTGCGGTTATTTAGACCTTCCCTTAATTTATTCATTGAGTCCTGCACAATGCCAGAATGATCGGCGTAGAAGCAGCATTCTTCCTTTAAAGCTACACACAAGCCACCTTCTTGGAGGAAGAGAAGGTCCAGTCCCCTTCTATTCTGGAGGACCACCTCAGAAAGTGAGGTGAGAGATTTCTGTAAGTGGGTAATGGATGTCTCAATGCGACTTAAGTCCTCATCGATGGCTGTTCTGAAGGTTTGATATTGTGTATGTTGATGAACAAAGGAAGCAATGCCTGTTCCCGCCCCCATGAGTCCCAGGCCTGCAAGAAGAGCAATTGTCAATGTTGAGATGGGCTCTCTTTTGTACCTAACGGGAGTAGAGATGTCAAAGGAGCGGTAGATATCATCATCTGTAGGGTAATTATTATTATTTATTCAATTTTTATACCGCCCTTCTCCCGAAGGACTCAGGGCGGTGTACAGCCAAGATAAAACAAACGGTACAATATACAATTAAAATACAAATTTAAAAACTTATTAAATAATTGGCCTAAAAACTTTAAAATATATAAAACTAAAAAACCCCTTAAAATTAATAATAGAAAATTTAAAACCAATAAAATATAAGCCAGCCCCGCGCGAATAAATAGATGTGTTTTCAATTCGCGGCGGAAGGTCAGGTATTTGGCGTAAACCCAGGGGAAGTTCGTTCCAGAGTGTGGGAGCCCCCACAGAGAAGGCCCTTCCCCTGGGGGCCGCCAGCCGACATTGCTTGGTGGACGGCACCCTGAGAAGTCCCTCTCTGTGAGAGCGTACGGGTCGGTGGGAGGCATGAGGTAACAGCAGGCGGTCCCGTAAGTACCCAGGCCCTAAGCCATGGAGTGCTTTGAAGGTAGTGACCAAAACCTTAAAGTGCACCCGAAAGGCCACAGGTAGCCAGTGCAGTCTGCGCAGGAGCGGTGTTAAATTCGTGGTATTATTTGAACCAAAATGCAGAACCCAGTGGTGTTGATGACACTGCCATAGGCGCAGGCGGTGAGGCCCGTGGAACACGCCCACCAGCCATTATCCGGGGGGATGTAAATCATGGTTGTGCTGATGTTACTATGTGTAGTGTTGCAATATTGCGTATAAGCTGAGGGCACCTTTCCTATGCAAGTCCCGGTGCCAGTAATAGTCTGAACGGTTTGGATGCCCTGTTTCCATCGGCATAGACAGTCATTGGTTAAAGTACTGAACTCACTCCACAAGGCCATGGCTTCATAATAAGGGGGTTGAACATTACAGCAAAACCAACAGGCATTAGTGAGGTTTGGGTTGGAGCTGTTGAGGAGTTGGTAGGTTGCCGCAATCAAGTCTCATAAGGGGTTGTTCCTGGGTTTTATAGAGAGTGGGTTACTACGAGTGTTATTGGAGATCGGAGTGGTGACAGTTGGCGGGAGGGGAACATTGTGGTTTATCAGGACAGTATTAGGTCCTAGTGGTGCCGGTGGTGCTGCAGGGGTCTGGATAAGTTTGATGGTAAAGATGTTGCCATAGTCCTTGTATCCCAAACGAGTTTGATCATACATACGGGCTCCCCAAGTCATTCCTGCGGTCCAGGTTGCTTGTTTTCCTTTTGGCGTGAAGGATATCTTTACGGGGTTGCAATGTCCCTGTATTGTCCCATCTGCTGCCTTCTGTTTGGAGCACGGCAAAGATTGAGTGGTACGTCTTACAGTGATGTAATCATCTGATTTTGGAGGGGTCCACCAGATATGTCCTGTAGAGACACAGCTCCAGGAGGCGCAGAAATATTGGTCCGCCCCGCCACAGGTTTGTTGATACTTTCGCTCTTTGATATGTCCCGGGCAGACGTAGAAATGATGTTTTTGTATAAATTTGTCATCTTCTGTACCATGTAGCATTTGTGCAAAGTCAAAATACAAATCGGGAAACCATGAGCCTGGTACCTGAAGTGCTGAGGTGGAGTTAAGAAGGTCATGATGCGTATCCAGGACAACCCAAGTCAGATTCTGTGCTTGATGGGCAGAATTTGATGTAGCAGGTGGGAAGTATGACAGCACCAGGGCGGATTGAAAGGACAAAAGGGAAAGTATCCGCATGATGAGGTGTCTCCCGTACGAAGAGAGTCAATTGCCGGTATGATTCAGTAGGGAAGTGTCAATGGTGTCAGATGGGGGAAGGTCCCTTTTTTTTGTTTTTTGATGGTAGGGACGGATATGTCGACCAGGGATCCACAAGGTCTCACCGTTGATTTGAACGGCAGCGTAACCTCGTCCCCAGGTGATGAGTTCAGCAGGACCTTTCCAGGTGGGTCAGGAAGTCGTTTGAAGTACACCAGTGGTCTGGATGTTGCTGCAGTAGGAGAAGCAGAGAAGTGACGAGTTGCTGCAGATGATGGAGGAGTGCCCGTCAGGTTCAGGAAGTTGATGGTGTATAAACAGGTATTTGTTAATCTGGTTTCAGTTTGTTGTGTGAAACCCAGCAACTGTGAATGAAGGCAGGAGAATCCATTCAGATTTCCTGGATTTTCAAGAGATACTGAAACTCTGGCAACTCTCTTTCCCAATACAGCTCCACCCCAGTGCCAAGGAAATCTGGAAACGTATTAAGCAACACCATTCACAAGCCTGCTGTCCTCCAGATTTGTTAAACTATAACTCTCATCATCCTCCACCATCTTGGCTATCCGACAAGAATGCAGAGCTACCAGGCTGGAATTTTGAGATGACGAGATGCACAACCCATTTGAGAAGAAAGGGGGGGGGGGAACAATGCTTTTATATGATGTTTCTTGACCTCCTTTCTCTCAGGACCTTTCCCCACTTATATAATGGAAAACCCCTAAAGAGATTTTATTTATCTGCATTATATTTACTGATATTTACCACATTGAAAATTAAAACTTCTGCCACTGCTGCTTCTCATGATAGTTTGAGGGGAATTGTTTGACAGGCTGGCTAAATAATGTTAATTCTGGGGACCCCTGAAAGATCTGCAGGGGTCCCAGGACCGCATTTTCATAAGTTCTAAAAGATTGCTGAGACCCTTGGCATCATCCAAGTAAAAATGTTTGTACTATTTCACTGGACAGACAAAATCCTGACCATAAAAAGAAAAGGAAAAAAAAAAAGCAACAGAAAAATTTTATTCTTTAAAAGAGTGTTTCCCAGCCTTAGTAACTTCTAAGACAGGGGTCTCCAACCTTGGCAACATTTAAGACTTCAACTCCCAGCAAAGCTGGCTGAGGAATTCTGGGAGTTGAAGTCCACAAGTCTTAAAAGTTGGCAAGGTTGGAGACCCCTGTTCTAAGATGGGTGGACTTCAACCCCCAGAATCCCCCCAAGGTAGTTGGGGGAATTCTGGGCGTTGAAGTCCACCTATCTTAAAAAGTTCCCAAGGGTGAGAAACACAGTTTTAGAAAGATCGCCTTAAGGTCAGGAAAGTTAACACACCGCCTGTTTTCAAACCGCTTCCACATCACGGATATTCACAGCTCGCAGAAACCAGCTTGTGAAACTTCCCATACCAGGGTGGTAAACCGGGTCAGCTGATCCGGAGTAGCAAAGGGTTGTGAGGGTCGGGCGCGTTTTTCCCCCCCGGCCAGCTGCCAATCTCATGAGAGAGAAAGAAAGAAAAAAAGGCGCACGAGGGGCGATCAAGTAATAATCATCCTTGGCGAAAAGTAAGAGAGAGAGAGAGAGAGAGAGAGAGAGTGTCCGTCCGTCCCCCCTTCATCCTCAAGGGCCGTTTGGAGCCACTCTCCCTTCTACTACGCCTTTACTACATGGCTCCCCCTTACTACGCTTTTGCTACTCCCGCGGGCAAGGAGGGCTGATCGGGATAGAAGACGGCGGAAATCCAGCTGCACGAGGCGCTGCTGCTCTTCGTTGCAACACCAGATTAAAGAGAGCCGGCGATCGTACTTTTGCTGGGGTGGGGGGGAGAAATGCAATACGAGCGAAAGCAAGCAAGCAAGCAAGCAAAAGAAAGGGATCGTGTAGACGCGGGCAGAGCCTCGCGTGCATCCATACCTGCCTCGGGGTCTTGACGAACCTTCCCAACGCGGGAGAAACAGCCTCGCTCTCTTGCTCTCTCTCCGCAGCCCGAAAAGGCGTCCGTCCGCCCTGCAGGCAAGATTTGAACCAAGCGCCACCCCTTCCGCCTCTCCTTCCCCCTCCGCCCGGCTGCCTTCCCTTAAACGGATGAGACCCGTATCTTTTGCTTGTAAGGATGGCCTATATAGGGGGGTGGGGAATTCCCTTCCCGGAAATCCTTGGCTGGAAAAATCAAGCGGGGTTTTTTTTTTAATTGCCCTGCACCAAAGGCCTCTCTCCACGTGGACAGAGGAGATAGATGGGCGGGGGGGAAGGTTTATTTTTATTTTGATAGATTTCTGTTCTGCCTTTTTTTTTTTGCCTCACTCTTCCTGATGGCTGTTCTATTCTAGGAATAAAGGATAATAGGAATAGGAATAAAGAAGAATAGGAATAATAGGAATAGGAATAAAGAATAAAGGATAATATTGTAGGAAGTTGTTAAATTTAAATAATAAATAAATAAAGTTAGCGCCCACCCCTCCCCTAGGAAAATGAGATATTTTAGGAAATATTAAAAGGGCAGAATATTTCCCATAAAAGGGAGGCAGAAACTCAGCCCTGACATCTTTGTCAATGGGCCATTAAGGCCTGGGCCAGTTTATTCAACATAACAGAGATCTACCTCTTTCAGGCAGAGCCATAGCAGGAATTGCCCAAAGCCCTTTCGTGACATCAGCACCCAGCAAGAGTCAACCAAGCCTGGGACTCAAAAGACAACTTACAAAGTTACCCCTGCATGGCCCCATGGGAGTCTGACAACCAATCAGAACACAAGCTCAAATTCAAAGCCCAACAGAGGCAGTGGTGGGTTCTAACCAGTGTTACTACCGGTTCAGTTCATGCACGCACTTTGCGTGTGGTTGGCATGCACGTGATCGCTTTGCTCGCACGCACGCCAAACTTGCACTTTGCTCAAGACATTGACTGGCTGAACAGCTGAGGCATTGCAATCTGCCCTGCCGCGCCTTTCAGCTGGGCTAAAAATGGAGGAATAAAGGTAGGTATAGCGTAGGAGCGGGCGGGAGGGCCCAGATGACAGTCGGAGCGAACTCGTTGGCTGTCACTTCAACATCTCCACTACCGGCTCTCCCGAACTGGGGAGAACTGGTAGCAACCCACCACTGAGTTACAGAGGGCATAAAACCCAGGCCCTCTCAGCATCTCTACCCTTTTCTGCCCGCTATCTCAAGCCATGTGATCCTGTTCATCAATAAACTTTCTTTCCAAGCAACTTCCATGAATCCGGTGTCTTTTTCCCCAGCCAGCATGAGCTATAAATATGAGCAAGTTGCTGGCTGGGGAATTCTGGGAGTTGAAGTCCACCACTCTTCAAGGGGCCAAGTTTGGACATCCCTGATTTAAAGGGTTCTTGAATTCTTGAATTCATCCCTGATTTAAAGGGTTCTTGAATTCTTGAATTCAATTTGGTGACTCCAAAGGCATTGATCTTTTGCTCCCAGGATTCCTGCCTGACTTCCTTCCTCTGGAGAATTCTAGGAATTGAAATTCAAAGTTCTTGGAGGACACCAGACTGGGTGTGGCTGTTCTGGAACAGCTGCATTTGTTCTGGAGAGTTCTATGGAAACAGAATGCCCCACCAGGGCCCTCATTGTCTGGTCTGGGGATGTCATGTTCTGGAATAAGGAACGCAGCCGAGAATGGGTTGCGAAAGCCTCTCTATGGCTTTAGCAATCGTTCTGCTTCTTGAGCCTTGCCTTTCTCTGGCTTGCTTGCAGTGCAACTCCAATTTCTCCACCCACTTTGCCTCTTATGTCCCAAAATTGAGCCGCAAGTCTTGGGGGCTCGGTGTCGTGCCAGTAGCAGGACGGAGACTGCGGGGCTGGGTTGAAGATACTCTTCATGAATTGAACCTCAAGATTCCCCCCGACATACGTGAGTTGTCTCCCAAGCAAGGCTGGCCCATATATCTATCGTATTTCTTCTGGGCTTCAAACAAAGCTCAGTCCTAGGTTCTTCAAACCAAGGTATAACTAGGGTTGCCCATTCATTCTGGCTCGTAGGACCAGGTTATTTGGTCCTCCCCCTTCCCTTATGAGTCACTGGATCTCTCTCTCCCTCCAATATAGTAGTCGAAAAAGGAGGCTTCACCAGGTGGATTTCTGTTTGTTGCAAGCTACTTAAGACATAACAAACCAGCTTAATATGTGGGAATAGGATGTTCTAATCCAGGGGTGTCAAACTTGATTTCATTGAGGGACACATCAAGGTTGTGCTTGACCTCGGGAGGCTGGGGTGGGTGTGGCCAGGGGGCATGGCCAGCATGATGTCACTCATGTCTGGGGCGCCTGTGGTGGCCTGAGTGCTCTGCCAGCAAAAATGGGCTCCTGGGCCCCGTTTTCAGCCACAATGGCCCCCGAGCTCTGTTTTCCCTAGCAGAGGGGCTGCAGGAGGCCGTTGTGGCTGAAAAAGCCTGGAAAAGCTACACAGGGCCCTCCTGAGCGCCATTTTCGCTGGCAAAGGCACCGCAGGCCGGTTCTTTGCTGTTTCCAGGGCAGCCCCTTGGGCCAGATCTAAACACCCAGCAGGCCACATTCGGCCCGCGGGCCTTGAGTTCTAAGTCAGTGGTCTCCAACCTTTCCGGCTTTGCAGACTGGCAGGGGGTGAGAGGGGATATGTTCCCTGCGAGTGGCACCCGCCTGTGTGCTGCTTCCTTTCCGTGAGTGGCAGGCAGCATGCCACCCGCTCACACAAATGGAGCTGCGTGTGCACTTGTCCACCATCTCTGCGTGCAAGTGGAGCTACGTGTGCTTGTGTTTTCCTGCCATTTCTGCATCCCAGTTCTGAACCAGCTGCATCCCGGTAGTGGGCTGTGGCTCGGGAGTTGAGTACCCCTGTTCTAAGCACTGTTGGCAGTTCAAGGTCTGGGGCTACTTGGAGCACATTGCTGCCTGTTGAAGTAGTCAGTATTCTTTATTTATTATTTGTTTATCAAAAAGTACAAGGAACCAAGTATCAGTATAGACATAGACATGGACACATGGAAAAAAATGGCACAAATAAATGGATATAAATAGGCAAAACATAGCCCTAAACACATAAAATGATTACCTATAAATGGGGACAGTAGGATAGGGACGGTAGGCACGCTGGTGCGCTTATGCATGCCCCCTTATTCTACCCCTATAAAACAAGAGGCCTTTAACAGAATAATAATTCAGCTTCTGGAACTCATTGCCACAAGACTTGGTCCCAGGGGTGAAATCTAGCAGGTTCTGACAGGTTCTGGAGAACTGGTAGCTGAAATTTTGAGCAGTTCAGAGAACCAGTAGTGGAAATTTTGAGTAGTTTGGAGAACCGGCAAATACCACCTCTGGCTTGCCCCAGAGTGGGGTGGGAATGGAGATTTTGCAGTAGCCTTCCCCCAGGAGTGGGGAGGGAATGGGGATTTTGCAGTATCCTTCCCCTGGAGTGGGGTGGGAATGGAGATTTTGCAGTATCCTTCCCCTGCCATGCCCACCAAGCCACACCATGCCCACCAAGCCACGCCCACAGAACCGCTAGTAAAAAAAATTGGATTTCACCACTGGTTAGTCCCCAGAATTGGAAGAAAACAAGACAATAAGTAGCATAGTGCCGTTTTTGTCAAGCACTGATTGATTTCAGATATTCCCCCAAAGAAATCCAGATGGAGATGGGTTGGATGTTTACAATTATCTTGCTTTCTCTCCTTCCCCCACCCCAACCACCTCTCTCCAGCTGTGGAGAAGTTGCACACCATAGCTACCACGGTGTATGGAAAACTTGATATGTTGTTCAAAAACCACACCTACAAACCAGGTAAATATACAGAGACAGTTGACTACGGTTCATAGTCGTTTTCTTGCCTTCGTTGTGAATTACCTTTGCTATATTTAATCATCAGGTTAGATGCAAATTCTTTTACTTGGATTGGTGTGAAATTTACTTAACTCACCTGCTCTCCTTCTATCTGTGTGTATCCCCTTTAAGCTGTTTTTCTCTTGTCTTCCTGGGTTTGCAAGACACACAAAACAACAAGCTAGCATCCTGTGCAAATAGCAGCAAGAAAAGTCATAAAATGGAGTGAGCTCATTTAACAAACATTGCACTTAACTATATCAATTTTGGGCTCAATTGTGATCATAAATTGAGGACTAGCTATAATTGTAAGGAGTGTTGAGTCAATATTGATTCCTGGTCACTGCCTTAACCAGTCCCTAGGCAGTTTTCTTGGTAAGATTTCAGAATTAGTTGCCATTGACTTCTTCCTAGGACTGAAAGAAACTGACTAGGCTAAAATTACTCAGCTGACTATGTGCCTAAAGCAGGACTAGAATTTACAGTCTCCTGGTTTCTAGCCTAGAAGTCCAAAAGTAACCACAATATTTCTATTAAATTCAAATAGTAAAAAATTCTGCCATTCACAAGACTTGCTGTTTCATAACCTGAGTGTTTAAAGAGATTTGGATTTTTTTTCTCCCTAGAAGAATAATTGAATCATCATACTACAATTTCCAGAATCAGAACAAAAATGCTTAAAAACCAGTAACAGTAATGCTTAAAAAAGAGAATAGATATAGGGGTACGGGATTGTGTTAAGTCAAAACAAATAAATCATATTATGGTTCAGTGTGAGTGTAATCTCAGCCATTATTTCCCTAAATCAAGGGGATTTTGTAAATCTGGTTGCTGAATTGTCCAAATTCTGGGAGAGCCAAAAATCCTATGATCCGGATATATTCTGCATATTTGCTCAATCCTTTTAAATTTCAGCAGAGCTGTTTCCAAACATTCATGCATTGGATTGCTTGGCATCAGCCACTGAGTCATGTCTGTCACTTGCCATTCTATGGATCAGTATTCTCCATGCCCCATTGTCTCACACTGCCTCCTTCAGATCCTCTATGGCAGGAGTGTCAAACTCAAGGCCCGTGGGTCGGATCCGGTCTCTGGAAACAGCGAAGGACCAGCCCACAGTGCCTCGGAAGCGAAAGCAGGCTCCCAATCTCCGTTTTTGGCTGGGACGGCCTCCTGCAATCCTCTGCCAGAGAAAATAGAGCTCAAATGAGCCCTCAATGAAATCGAGTTTAACACTCCTGCTCTATGGTCATCTCAATGCCATCTTTTATAGTGTCCAGTCAAGGTACTAGGGCAGTGGTGAAATCTGAACCAATTTACTACCGGTTCGCTGGTTGCGCATGCACGCTGTGTGCCAAACGCGCGCTGCGTGCAAGTCCACACGATGCAGCAAAGGCGAGGTGTGCACGGATGTGCACGTAGCGCATGGTAAAAAGACGCATGGGGTAAGTAGAACAGTGTGCGGGGTGTGTGTGTGATTAGCTATGGCACGCAATCTTTTTTTTTAACTTTTAAAAGCATTTTTTTACAACCTATTCGGTCGAATAGGTTGTAAAAAAATGCTTTTAAAAGTTAAAAAATGGGCTCTGATGATCGTGCAGCTCAGCTGTGATCGTCAGAGGCTTTTTTTTAACCTTTTAAAAGCATTTTTTACAAACTATTCCTACCATTCAGGCGGGAAAAGCAAGCGAGCAAAAGAAGCGGCAAGTGGGCGACCAGGTGATTGGGTGAGCATGGGCTGGGTGGGGGGGGGGCAGAGATTTTTGCTACTGGTTCTCTGAACCACCCGCCACCATCGCTACTGGATCGGCCGATCCGGTTCAAACCCGGAGCATTTCACCCCTGTACTGGGGCCTATGGCACGCATACCCAAAGTGCCACACCAAACCATATCACCAGGCACGCGCAGCCTAGCCTATTTGTTTTCCAGGTTTCTGGCACGCATGTGTACACGACGATCAGCTGTCTTTCGTGCGCGCAGCAGTGCTGAAAACTGGTGTGTGCCTGCACACCTGCCAGCTGATTGTCAGGTGCACATGTGCGACAGAATCCAGAAGTTTGGCTTTTCCGGACCACAATCCCTTCGCACGCACAGCAGTGCTGAAAACCGGCCTGTGCATGCATTCCGCCAGCTGATCATTGGATGCGCATGCGCGCTAGAACTCGGCAGTTTGGCTTTTCTGAAGTGTGGCTGTGATGAGTGCGGGCGCATGACATTTCTGCGTGACCTTTTTGGCACTTGGTGCTGAAAAGTTTCGCCATCACTGTACTAGGGTGTTCCATTCTCTTTTTTTCCACTGATCCCTCCCAACATGATTGATTTTTCGAGTGAGTCAGCTTGCATGACAACCTTTGTTTGGTGATTTTGAGTTGAAGTTATATTTTTGGGGAGGTTTGGTCTAGGACTTTGTTGTAATCTATGGTAATGATTGTCTCCAGCACCACAGTTCAAAGCCATCCACCTTTCTCCCATCTGCCTTTTTCCGAGTCCAGGTTTTGCAGCCATAAATAGCAATTGAAAAAAATATTCTGTTGACTAATCTGCATTTGGTTGGGTGGCTGATAGCTTGACAATAATGCTGGTTTGTTGTTTTGGTGGTGGTTCTCATACTTCTGACCTGTTGGATCTCTTGGCTTCCCAGGTGATCTTCCAAAAAAACTGGACTCTATTTTTGAAGAACAAATCAAAATGCTACAGGATGCCATCATTGAAAGTGAGTTTTCCTTCTTCTGTTCTGAATTAGTTTGATAGCCGATGGGAATGCCTCCTCCAAGGCAGTGCTTGGCTGTCCTATGGACCACGAAGTGGAGATGCCTCTTCTAAAATAGGGCATCCTCCAATGCAGGGGTGTCAAACTCAGTTTCACCAAGGACTGCATCAGGATTGTGTTTGACCTCAGGGGCCAGCTCAGTGGTGAAATCCAAACCGGTTTGCTGGCCGCGCATGTGCAGCGTGCACCAAAAAGAGGCTTGGGAAGGTAAGTAGAACAGCGGGGGGGGGGGAATCAGCTGTGCAGTGGGGTTTAGCTTTGCTAGAAAGCAGGATTTCCTACTTTCTAGCAAAGCTAAACCTCGCTGCAGAGCTGATTGTCAGAAATACTGGTTTGGAGGAACCGGTAGCTTTTTTAAACTACCAGTTCAACTGAACCGGTAGCTAACTTATGCACGGTCACTCATGCCCTCGTCACTTCTCGCCTGGACTACTGTAACGCTCTCTACCTGGGGCTCCCCTTGAAGAGCACCTGGAGGCTCCAGCTGGTCCAGAATGCGGCTGCGTGGGTGATAGAGGGAGCTACCCGTGGCTCCCATATAACACCTCTCCTGCGCAAGCTGCACTGGCTGCCTGTGGTCTTCCGGGTGCAATTCAAGGTGTTGGTCACCACCTTTAAAGCGCTCCATGGCTTAGCACCGGGGTATTTACGGGACCGCCTGCTGCCACCGTTTGCCTCCCATCGACCCGTGCGCTCCCATAGGGAGGGCCTCCTCGGTGCCGTCAGCCAAACAATGTCGGCTGGCGACCCCCAGGGGGAGAGCCTTCTCTGTGGGGCACCCACCCTCTGGAATGAGCTTCCCCCAGGACTCCGACAGCTCCCTGGCCTCTGGACCTTCCGCCGCGAGCTGAAGATGTACTTATTCTTCCGTGCAGGACTGGCATAAAATTAAAAACTATTAGTAATTTTAATGGGGTTTTTTATGGTTTTAATGGATATTTTAATTAATGGGCCAAATTGAATAGGTTTTTAAAAATTGTTTTTAGCTGTATATTGTATGTTTTCATTGTGTTTTTTACCTGGCTGTAAACCGCCCTGAGTCCTTCGGGAGAAGGGCGGTATAGAAATTAAATTATTCTTATTCTTATTCTTAACTACCAGGTTCACCTGAACTGGTACCTTTTTTTTGCTACTAGTTTGCCCAAACCGGTACTTTTTATCACTACTAGTTAGCCCGAGCCCGAGCAAACCAGTAGCATTTCGCCCGAGCAAACCAGTAGCATTTCACCCATGGGCCATCTCAATGTCACTTGAGTCGGGGGCATCTTTAGTGGCCCAAGTGCTCTGCCAGTGAAAACGGACTTTCGAGTTCCATTTTTGGCTGCAATGGCTTCCTGCAAACTTCTGCCTGCGAAAACGGGGCTTGGGAGGGGCCCGTGTAGTCCTCCCAAGCTCCATTTTCTCTGGCAGAGGCACAGATCTAAGCACCCTGTAGGTCCTGTTCTAATGCCAAGCCAGTGGAATCTCCCAAGATGGGTTGCTGACCTGCCTCTTCTTCTAAAGTGGGACCAGGTGGGTATGTTTCCCTTAATAGAGCAACTGGCCTCTGTGGCTCAGGCTGCTAATGCAGTCTGTTATTAGCAGCTGCCTGCAATTATTGCAGGTTCTAGTCCCACCAGGCCCAAGGTTGACTCAGCCTTCCATCCTTTATAAGGTAGGTAAAATGAGGACCCAGATTGTTGGGGGCAATAAGTCGACTTTGTATATAAATATACAAATAGAATGAAGACTATTGCTAACATAGTGTTAGCCGCCCTGAGTCTCCGGAGAAGGACGGGATATAAATGCAAATTAAAAAAAACAACTGGCAATCACTCTTTGCAAATGAAATCCTCTTTTGATGCGGCAGTGGTGAGAATGCTTCTTCCAAGGTAAAACTTATTGAAGATAATTCTAATAAATGCAACTGAAAATTGTGAACCTTCTGCCTGTTGAGCGGCTCCTTGGTTACTACTCTTCAAAAACTTTTTTAAAAATTGCAGTGGGGTTTACTTCTGACTAGATCTGCCAAGGAATACACAATGAATGGCTGGAATGCCTCAGCTTGGTTAACCCTTGAAATCTTTTTCTCCTCTCTCTTAGGCAGAATCACCTGCGAAAACCACTGTGGTAAGCGGGGGAGGAGAGCTATTATTTAAAACGAATGAGAGATTCCGCACACTATGGTAGTTTCATACATGGTCTCCTCAGAGCCATCTTGTCTCTGAAGGTTTTTTTTTTTTGAAAAAGTTTTTTATTTTTTAGAAACATACAAACATAAAAGCATCTTCCGTTCAAATTTCAAATACAATGTGTGGGTTACATTTTTTTGAGCAAACAATGACCTATCATTAATTTGTTTAATCATCCATTTTATCACCCAATTGTAGTCAAATGTTTTAATCAATTAATCCCTAATAGTCATTCTGGAACAATATTTTATCTTATCACCCTATTTTATTCCATCCTTTTAAAACAATTATATCATTCAATAATTTTTACCTTCTTAAAAACTCCAATCTTCTTTATCATAATTTCCCTTCCAACCATTGGTAAAATAAGGCCCATATCTTATAAAATTGCTTATCTTCCTGTTCTCTAATTTCAAACGTCATTTCTGCACAGTCCATTATTTTCTTAATAATTTCATCTTGCAATAGCAATTCCTCATTTTTCCAATTCTTTGCAAATACAATTCTAGCTGCTGTTATTCCATTTACAATCAAATATCTCAATTCTCTACTATAGGTTTCAGGTATAATTCCCAGTAAAAAAACCTCTGGTTTAAAGTCTATATGCTTTTTGTCTCTGAAGGTTTAAATGGCACCTTCCTTGCAGTGATTCGGAAGACATGATGGAAGGCAAATATACAGTACATGTCCCAGGACAATGTTGCAGGATCCAATCTGGGTGGGTCACTGGGACCAGAGCAGGGGTGAAATCCGGCAGGTTCTGGAGAACCAGTAGTGGAAATTTTGAGTAGTTCAGAGAACTGGCAAATACCACCTCTAGCTGGCCCCAGAGCGGGGTAGGAATGGAGATTTTGCAATATCCTTCCCTTGCCATGCCCACCAAAAAACACCATGCCCACCAAGCCACGCCCACAGAACCGGTAGTTAAAAAAAAAATTTGAATTCTACTACAGCACCAGAGGTTTAGTCTTCTGAGCTTTTGGATTCGTGCTGGAGCCCATCCTCAGGGAATTTCTCTCTCACTTTGTTCAGACGACAACCAAGACTGGTGTTTGGTGGGGGAATTGCACAGGATTTCTCTCTCACCAGGATTTAATATTGATTTTTGTTGATTTTTGCCACAAATCTGTTGCAGTCAGCGGTCCACAGTAAAGTCTGGTCAATGAATAGGCATTGATGACATTGGCAGTTGTTTTGGTTCAAGGGAGAACATCTCACCAACCAACCAGTGGTGGGTTGCTACCGGTTCTCCCCGGTTCGGGAGAACCAATAGCCGAGATGTTGATGTGACAGCGAACCGGTTCTCTCTGACCGTCATCTGGCCCTTCCTGCCCGCCTCTGCACTATACCTACCTTTATTCCTTCATTTTCAGCCCAGCTGAAGATGTGGCAAAGCGGATTGCAATGCCTCAGCTGTTCACTGTTACCAACTCAGCTACAGGGCATTATGGATCTGAAGGCAAGAAGGTGTGTTGATGTGTCCAGGGATGAGGGGTACTGCAGGGTTTGGTCAAAATAGTCAAGATGGAACAAATGATGTTCCTAAAAATCAGAGACTTTTGATCATAGATTTTGGCCAACATCTTGGTTTTTTGGCCAAACACTGTGGTAGGGATGCAAAACTGGCTGAGGAATTCTGGAAGTTGAAGTCCACAAGTCTTAAAGTTGCCAGGGTTGGAGATCCCTGTCCTGTCGTGACCCAGGCCCAAGTAGGTAGTAGTAGATGCACTCAGTTCAAATACAGACTTCATTAGAACAGCTGAGAATTAACTCATTCTCAGCGTCGTCCAAACTAAATCAAAGCAAATTCTTCATAACACAATTCTTCAGTCTTCTCACCAACCTTGGTCTAATTAGGCAAACTGACAAAGGCTTTTCTTGGCAAAAGTTCAAAAGCAGAAGACGCCAACAAGAAATAAATGCAGCAAGACAAGGAGCAATTCTACCAATGTTGTTTTCCGGCAAAGAGGCCAAACGCCGTTGCTGGTCTTTTAAACCTTATGGGAGGGGCCAATCATCTCTTGGCCCTACTCCTGAGTCATCCTCTTTGCTTTAGCTGCTCTTGCCTTCTGGCAGCTCTTCTCATATGTGCATTAGGAACAGGCTCCTCCTGTTCCTCTGCCTCACTACTATCAGTCTCTGGAGGCTCTGGAGTCCGCATCTCACTCCCCAATGGCCCTGGTCCCACCTCTGCCTCCAACCCAGAGCCCTCATTTGGGCCTTCCTCAGCCCATGTTCTTCCTCAGCCTCATCACTTTCCGACTCCATTGCCAACTCCACAGGCTGCTAGTGGACCACAACATGTCCTAAAGCACCTTCACTCTTGAACCAAGCCTACTGCAGTGCCTTAATAGCTTTCCCTTCTATCTGAAGGAGACAAGTATTTAAGAAATACAAAATATAACAAACAAACACCTCCCCAAAATTCCAGACAGGCTTTGTTTCCTGGGTCTGTAACATTTTTGGTGTGCAGAATATTTAGTCTTTTATGGAGCATAGTGTGTATGTATGTGTGTGCATGTGCATGTGTAAATTTGACATAAAATATTAAATCTTTTCTTTGGTGACTAATTAATTTGCCCTGTTTCTCCTTTTTCCAGGCTTAAACCACTATGACGCTATTTCCTGTAAGACATGCAATGCAACCAAACCAACTTGCTTTGGCTATAACTGCAGGTACAGATCATTTTTCCTTCCTTCCTTCCTTCCTTCCTTCCTTCCTTCCTTCCTTCCTTCCTTCCTTCCTTCCTTCCTTCCTCCCTCCCTCCCTCCCTCCCTCCCTCCCTCCCTCCCTCCCTCCTAATTATTGAGAAGATTGAACTTTGGGGTTGGCAAAAATAGCCCTTACTATAAATGATAATAAATAATATACAGTGAGAAAAATGGCATACTGTACGTGGACTAATATATTGTATATTTTGTGTAATCTGTTCTATTTTGGCCAAAAGTTTGGTATGGCATGTACCAGTTCTGCCTCTCTCTACTGCCAAGCCTCACCCAGCTAGGGAAGATTGAGAAAACAAGAATTATTGTTTCTTGCCACTTGGGCTAAGTTGCTGCTTATAAAATAAACTTGAAACTCTCTCGCCTTTTATTTCTTGATTATTTAGTTCAGTGTTTTTCAAACTCAGCAACTTTAAAGTGTGTGGACTTCAACTCCCAGAATTCCCCAGCTAGAATTCTGAGAGTTGAAGGTCCACACACCTTAAAATTGTCCAGGTTAAAAAAACACTGATTTAGATGCAGTCCAGTGGTGGGTTTCAAATTTTTTTACTACCTGTTCTGTGGGCGTGGCTTGGTGAGTGTGGCAGGGGGAAGGATAATGTAAAATCTCCATTCCCACCCCACTCCAGGGGAAGGATACTGCAAAATCCCCATTTCCTCTCGATCGGCTGGGACTCGGGAGGCAGAGAATAGATGGGGGCGGGGCCAGTCAGAAGTTTTACTACCAGTTCTCCAAACTACTCGAAGTTTCTGCTATCAGTTCTCCAGAACTGGTCAGAACCTGTTAAAACCCACCTCTGATCCAGTCCCTCTTTGATTACTTTCCCTGTCTTCCACAACTTTCATGCTAACAACGTAAAGATTCCAACAGGCATCGTCTTCCTTTAGTCATGATTAGGTTCCAGCTTTTTTGATGCAAAGGTGATATAACAAACCTCAGAAGTGGGAAAGTTCTCCTAAGGCAGCTTTTAGGCAGTTGTGCAGCTCAACAAACCAAGAATGAAATTGTCTTCAAATAAGGTAGACAGGAAGGAAATGATCGAAGATAACCATGAAATGGTGCGAAAACACGCAAACAAAGAATTTGGGGGAATAACTCAAATGACAATGGCTTTAGTTGGCTTGTGCTGATTTCATGTACTTGTAGGAATCTGTTGATGATTTCTAAGATATTGTAATTACATCAGTGTAATTGTTGTGTTAGGGACGCGGTGGTTTAGTGGGTAAGACGCTGAGCTTGTCGATCAAAAGTTTGGCAGTTCAGCAGTTTGAATCCCTGGTGCCGCATAATGGGGTGAGTTCCCATTACTTGTCCCAGCTTCTGCCAACCTAGCAGTTCAAAAGCACATAAAAAATGCAACTAGAAAAATAGGGACCACCTTTGGTGGGAAGGTAACAGCGTTCTGTGCGCCGCCCACATGACCACGGAGACGTCTTCGCTGGCTCTTCGGCTTTGAAACGGAGATGAGCACTGCCCCCTAGAGTCGGGAACGACTAGCACATATGTGCGAGGGGAACCTTTACCTTTTTAATTCTTGTGTTGGTTGCGCTGTACAGGATTGAGTGGTCAGGGACTTTTTGATAAAGTTGCGTGGATATTACTGTGAGTGAGTTGGATGGCCATATAAATTTTCTTAATAAATAAACCAATTAAGTGGTTAATATAAGATTAGGCTTTTACTGGTGTTTCCCTGAAAATAAGACTAATTTTCGTTTCGACCCCAAAATAAGGTCTTATTTTCAGGGGATGTCTTACCCGCTTACCTTAGGACCACTGCAGCCATGCCTCCCATGCCCTGACATCTATTGCGCCACTGCCTGACCACGCAGGAGTCTGTGTGGTACATTGTGCCATTGCCTGCATGAATGGCAGCACCGGTGTGATGAGCCACATGGCATCCTGCCACGAGCAGTGGCAACAGCGCAATATGCCACATGGTGTCCGGCCACGAGCAGCCGCAAGAGACTGCAGAATAAGTGAGGCAACGGCACAACGGGTGACGGGCCACGAGAGGCCTGGATGCAGCAGTTCTAATGTAAGCAGGTGTGGGTTGCATGGGGCAGCTCCATCCCCCCACCCCCGCCCTAGCTTGATTTTTACACCTGCACCTCGTTCCACCTCATACAACCAGATGTAATGCTCCTGGATCAGACCGGATCGCGTGTTCATGGCCGGTAGTTCAGCGATCCGGTAGCGATGGTGGAGCAAAGCTCCATCCACCCGCCCAGGTGTTGCTACTTCCTGCTTTTAAAAGGTAAAAAAAAAGGCTCTGGCGATCGTGTGCCACAGCTGTAATCGTCAGAGCCTTTTTTTTAACCTTTTAAAAGCATTTTACAACCTATTGCCCGAATAGGTTGTAAAAAAATGCTTTTAAAAGGTAAAAAAAGGCTCTGAGGATCACAGCTGTGGCGCGCAATCGTCGGAGCCTTTTTTTATGGGGGTGGGGGAGTCCGTTTTTGCTCCCAGAAGGCTTCCGTGAAGCCTGCTAGGCAAATACGGTGTGTGTGTGTGGGGTTCATTTTTGAGAGAGAGAGAGAGAGAGAGAGAGAGAGAGAGAAAGGGAGGGAGGGAGGGAGGCAGGGAAGGAAGGAAGGAAGGAAGGAATACAAACCTGGCACTAGACGCAGCTTCAGAGGATAATCCAGGACTGGGAGGGACCTGGAGGTCATCTAGTCCAACCCTGCTCCAGCAGGACATTGTTAATGAGTTTCTGTCTTTTGATTCTCCAGTCACCTGGTTACATAGCCACGTCCACCCAGTCACATGACCTCCCCACTAAGCCATGCCCACAGAACCGGTAGCAAAAAAAAAATTTAGATTTCACCCCTGGGGTAAGGTTTATATTAGGCCCAGATGTGAAAATCTGACTAGGTCTTGTTTTCAGGGTAGGTCGTATTTATGGGGAAACACGGTATATGTCCTTGTGATGTCCTTCTCACTTACATTTCCACGTCTTCGGTTCCTTTTCTGCAGCTCCTCAGACAAATGGAAAGATGCCTTGAATGAACTCTATGACTATGTGTAAGTCTCATTGTACCATGTTCTTGTTGTGTCTGCACCCCCCAAGCCGGGCCTCCTGCCAGAAAGTGACTTGGAAAGTGAGGGGGAAGGGCCGTCAGGACTTACCTTGGGAGCACCGACTTCCCTGGCTCAGCTCCAGGAGCCAGAGGCAGGCCAGGTGGAAGAGATAATGAGGCCTCCATCCCCTGACTCTTTCCCCCCCCAGGCCACGCCTCCAGACCCAGCTGATGGCAATCAGGCCTGGCTGGACCCTAGGTTTCGTAGGCAGGAGAGGCGGGAACAACAGAAGCAGGGGCGGGGCAGGCCTAGGAAGTGCTGAGTCATGGAGCCACACCCCACAGGATATAAAGGCAGCAAGAGCTGCTGTGCCTCTTCGTAGCAGGCAAATTAACTGCTTAACTAAGAGCTGAAGTACTGTTTGTTCCTGGGTGACTCATCGGCGTCGAGGGAGATAACAGAGACACTTGGCAGACACTCGCTAGTTTGCTGCCAGAGCTGATAGTGCCAGCTAATTAAGCCATCGCTCGGACGGAGGCGAGGGGGGACAGAACAGTTCTGGTCACAAAATAAAACCTTGAAGATTGAAGGCCAAAAAGAACCTAGAGCATCTATGGCCAAAAGAAAGGACCATAACATCTGGCAGTATCTCTTTGGATTGTCTGCAGTATTTCAAGGTCTCGGGTACCACCTGCAAATAGATTCTTTTGACTAGAGCTATCAGGGGTTGAACTCCTATTTCCTTTGTATTCATTTATTAATGATTGAACTTTTATCCCATCCTTATTTTGGGAGCTCAAAGCCTCACAGGAGATGGGTTGACATGAGTGATCATCACATAACTCTCCAAACCACTAGTTTAGCTAACCAGATTTAGCCTAGGCCCTAAGGCAAGGATATCAAACTCAAGGTCCGTGAGCCGGATCCGGCCTGCGCGGTGCTTTGATCTGGGGCGCGGGGCCACCCTGGAAACAGCAAAGGACCAGCCTGCGGTGCCTCTGCCAGTGAAAACAGAATTTGGAATGGTGGCCCCCAGCCCTCCCCAGCTCCGTTTTCACTAGCAGTGGGTTGCAAGAAGCCGTCGCAACCAAAAATAGAGCTCGGGAGCCTGTTTTCGCTGGCAGAGCACATGGGCCACCATAGGCGGCCCCGACACAAATGATGTCAAGCTCACCACACCCACCCTGGCCAAGCCCCCACCCCTGTCCTGAGGTCAAACACAAAGAAGGACTAAAAGAAGGACTAGGGGAGACATGATAGCTGTGTTCCAATATCTCAGGGGTTGCCCCAAAGAAGAGGGGCTGTTCTACAAAGCACCTGAGGGTAGAACAAGAAGCAATGGGTGGAAACTGATCAAAGAAAGAAGCAACTTAGAACTAAGGAGAAATTTCCTGACAGTTAGAACAATTAATAAGTGGAACGACTTGGCTGCAGAAGTTGTGAATGCTCCAACCCTGGAAATTTTTAATAAAATGTTGGATAACCATCTGACTGAGATGGTGTAGGGTTTCCTGCCTGGGCAGGGGGTTGGACTAGAAGGCCTCCAAGGTCCCTTCCAACTCTGTTGTTATGTTATGTTATGTTATGTTATGTTATGTTATAAACCTTGATGTGGTCCTAAATGAAATTGAGTTTGACACCCCTGCCCTAGGGGATTATTCAGATCTCCCCCTTGGTTGGGTGACCAAAGAGAACTGTTGAGTAGATCATGTTTAGAGTAACCTGCCATGCAAAGACTATGGTTTGTCAAAATCATGCAGTGATGTCTATGGATCAACCGAAAGCATAACAAGCTTTGTATGTATAGAAGATCCTGTTTTTTTTATTTTTGAATGAGGGAAGGGGGCACATGACGAGAATCCGCTTGATATAGTGGTTAAGGTGCTGGACCATAAACCAAGAGATTGTGAGTTCTAATCTTCCCATAGCATGAACTAGATGTATAACCTCAGGTCAGTTAATCAAACCAGGCTAGTGGTTTGGGGGAGAACAGGAGGCAAGAGCATTATGTATATTGCCTTGAAATATAAATATATATATATGCATTGATTAAAATTAATTTTAATATTTAAATCTAATTATAAATTAAATAATAAAATTAAAATTAAAAATCATATCGTACATGGGACCAAGATTTAGTATTATCACACACACACACATATACATTCTTGTGTGTATATCTATATCTATATCTGTAGATATAGTGGTGTTGTAAACTTTGAATGGTCACTTAAATGAACTGTTGTAAGTCAAGGACTACCGTGTTTCCCCAAAAATAAGACTGTCTTACATTTTTTTGAACCCTGAAATAAAATTATTTTCGGGGAGGTTTTATTATTTTGGGGCCCATGGAGCACGATGTGTCTCCTCTTGCTGTCTTACCTGATTTCCAGCTCTGTCTCCCTAACCCTAACCAGAGGAAATGGCGGGGACCGGCTGTTCATGCGTTTAAATATTTTCAGGGAGTGCTTATTTTCGGGGGAGGTCTTATTTTCAGGGGACAATTTTTTTCAGAGGAGGTCTTATTTTCGAGGGAGGTCTTGTTTTCGGGGAAACATGGTACCTGTAATCAATTCTAAATTTCTGCAGGTGCAGTTTAATTAAAGTTGTTTTGGGGTAGTTATAGGCCCTGTCTGACAAGAATGATGATTTTTGTTAACTTGAAGAAGTACGTATATATGTACATGTATTTAATTCTAAAAGAGAAACAAGGAACTGATAGCACACCTAACCAGGCAGGCAGAAGTTCAGATTTTGCACCTACCATTCTGTGCAAATTCAGCCATTTTTCAATGTTCGAGCAAGTTAGAAACAAGATGCAGTTACATTTCTCACTTATATGCCTTTTTCTTTTCTTTTTTTTCCAGGAAGGGCTTGAACAAGTAAGTTGAGAATTATCTTCCAATGAGCCAGGGATGTCAAACTCAAGGCCTAGGGGCCAGATCTGGCCTGCAGGAAACTGGCCTTCTGGAAACTGCGAAGGATCGACCCATGGTGCCTCTGCCAATGTAAATGGAGCTTGGGAGGGCCGTCTGCAGGCCTCCGAGCTTCGTTTTCACTGGCAGAGAGTTGCAGGAGGCTGTCATAGCTGAAAACAGAGCTCAGGAGCCCGTTTTCGCTGGCAAAGCTCTTGGGCCACCACAGGTGCCCCCAACACGACTGACGTTGAGCTGGCCACACCCCACCCTGGTCACGCCCTACCCTGGCCATGCCCATCCTGGCTTGCTGAGGTCAAACACAACCCTGATGTGGCCCTCAATGAAATCAAGTTTGACACCCCTGGTGTAGGCTTTTAATTAAATGGAGAATTTGATTTTATCCAAATTTATTTGGCAAACATCTGCAAAACACATTGCTGCTGAAGATTCCTCTTTAGATAAGTTAGACAAGGCAGTGGAGGATGGGTGGAGGTGTTTTGCAGTTGGAACTGGACACTTGGCTGTAAACCACCAATTGACCTTTGTCAGTTGCCTTGGCAGCTGGTTGACAGGCATATCTTAGCTAAATTAGATTCCTTAGTACAGACAAGAACAAATCTTCAGACATAGAAACAATTGGATTCAGAAACTTATATAGTTTTTTTTGCCCACTGCTTAAACTGGTGTTTTTCAAACTTGGCAACGTTAAGATGTGCAGACTTCAATTCCCAGCTGCTTAACTGCCAACATCTTAACGTTGCCAAGTTTGAAAAACACTAGGTGTCTGTGTCTGAAATTAATGGATACTTAGAAAGGAGAGAATAGAAAAAAAGATATTATTACCTTTGGAAGTAAGTAATCCTACTGGATTAGGATGCTCTTCAGGGATAGCTTTCTTGGGATTACTTAGATCTACTTGGGGTATTTTTGGAGATTATTCGTAACAGTACAAAATACAGGCACGTGCTAGCAAATAGAGAGAGATATTGCATGAGAGATACAATTCAAAATGCCGGTAGACCTCAACTTAACAGCCAATAAGAAGTCCCGTTGTTACACAAGGGGGTTGTTAAGTAAGTTGCACCCAATTTTATGACCTGTTTTGCCACAGTTGTTAAGAAAATCACAACTTTTGTGATTAACAACTTTTGTTAAGTGAATCACCTGGTCATTAAGCAAATCTGGCTTCCTTAATTGACATTGCTTGTTGGAAGCTGGCTGGGAAGGTCATAAATGGTGATCCCATGGCCTTGGAGGCTGAAACCGTGGTAAATACCTGCCAGTTGCCAAGTGGCCAAATTTTGATGGCATGACTGTGGGGACGCTGCGATGGTTATAAATGGGAGGACCTGTTGTAAGCAGTGGTGAAATCTGAACCGGTTTATTACCGATTCGTTGGCCGCACATGTGTGCATGCATGCTATGCGCCAAGCGTGCGCTGCACACGCATGCACAGTTCACACCAAACGCGCGCTGTGCACGCATGTGCAATATGAACCAGAAAGAGGCTTGGGAAGGTAAGTAGAACAGCGAGGGGGTGGGGAATCAGCTTTGGCACGGAATCTTGGGAACCTTTTTGAAAACTTTTTTAAAGCATTTTTTAATATGGGTTCGGGCGAATAGGTAGTAAAAAATGCTTTTAAAAAGTTTTAAAAAAAGTTCCGACGATCACAGCTGTGCCACGCGATCATCGGAACCTTTTTTTTTTACTTTTATAAAGCATTTTTTACTACCTATTCTCCCAAACCGGTAGTAAAAAATGCTTTTAAAAAGTAAAAAAAAAAAGGCTTGGACGATCAGTTATGCCGCACGATCATCCGAGCCTTTATAAAAAATTTTAAAGAATTTTTTTACTACCTATTTGCCTGAACCAGTATTAAAAAAATGTTTAATTTTTTTTAAAAAAGTTCCGATGATCAGCTGAGCGATGCACAATCGTTGAACTTTTTTTAAAATATTTTTTTAGTACTGGTTTGGTGAATCAGTAGCATTTTTTACTACCGGTTTGGGCAAACCGGCCCAAACCGGTAGCATTTCACCCCTGGTTGTAAGTCACTTTTTCATTGCCATAGCTTTGAATGGTTCCTAAATACATTATTGTAGGTTGAGGACTACCTGTAAAATATTTTCACTTTGGGTTCTCTGTTCATTTCTTCTGAACAGAATCTTTCCATCCTGTTTACAGGTAGTCCTTGACTTACGACAATAATTGAGCCCTAAATTTCTGTTGTTAAGTGGGTTTTGCCCGATTTTACAGCCTTTCTTGCACCGGTTGTTAAGTGAATCACTGCAATTGATAAATTACCAATCTGGTTGTTAATCTGTCTTCCCCATTGACTTTGCTGGCCAGGTGGTCACAAAAGGGGTTTGTGTGGTGTCACATGACCTTGGGCCACAGCAATGGTCATAAATATGAACCAGCTGTCAAGCATCTGAATTTTGATCATGTGATCATGGGGAAGCTGCAAAGGTTTTAAGTGTGAAAAATGGCTGTAAGTCACTTGTTTCAGTGCCGTTGTAACTTTGAATGGTCACTAAATGAATCATTGTAAGTCGAGGACTACCTGCATTGGATTCAGGAAGGTATGACTTGATTCAGTTTCCCCTGATAGCTTTCAGGACAGGAATGTGAGAGAAACCTCCTCTTTGACAGTCTTGTTTAGTTTAATTTAGTATAGTCAAGGCTCTGGTTTTCCCAGTTGCAATATATGGCTGTGAAAGTTGGACCATAGGAAGGCTGAGTGCCAAAGAATTGAGGCCCTGGAACTCTGGTGCTGGAGAAGATTCCTGCAAGTCCCTTGGACTGCAAGGCTATCCAACCGGTCAGTCCTAGAGGAGATCAACCCTGACTGCTCTTTAGAAGGCTAGATCCTGAAGAGGAAACTCAAATATTTTGGCCATCTAATGAGAAGGAAGGACTCACTGGTGAAGAGCCTAATGGTGGGAAAAATTGAGGGCAAAAGAAGAAGGGGACTACAGAGAACGAGGTGGCTGGATGGAGTCACTGAAGCAGTCGGCATGAGCTTAAATGGACTCCAGAGGATGGTAGAGGACAGGAAGGCCTGGAGGAATGTTGTCCATGGGGTCGCGATGGGTTGGACACGACTTTACAACTAACAACAACAACTTTAGTTTAGTTTAGTTTAGTTTAGTTTAGTTTAGTTTAGTTTGTTTCATCAAGCATGTATTTTATGACAAGATACAGATATAAACATAAATACATGAAAAGGATACAAATAAAAGAAAACATTAGGACAGGGATGGCAGGCACGCTGGTATGCTTAAGCACGCCCCTTAAAGACCTCTTAGGAATGGGGTGAGGTCTATAGTAGACAGTCTAAGGTTAAAGTTTTGGGGATTTGGGGAAGAAACCACAGTCAGGCAGTGCATTCCAGGTGTTGACAACTCTGTTACTGAAGTCGTATTTTCTGCAGTCTAGTTTGGATCAGTTTACCATGAGTTTGTATCTATCATGTGCTCTTGTATTGTTCTGGTTGAAGCTGAAGTATTCATTGGCCCTCTGGAAATTTTCTTCCCCCTGAGCTAGGATGGACCTCTCTTGCAGTCATGTAGGAAGCTATTTTCCATGAAGTTATAATGATCAAGATTGAAGGTGATGATTACATTTAATATTTAATATGCTTCTGGTGGATTCATTGGCTACTGAGGGAAGAGGCTATTTGTAGCTCAGGGTTGTGGGGTCCTTGGTGCTCTGAGCTTGGATATGCATTTGCTCTTACAATTTACGTTGGTTGATGTTTTCATGTTTTAATCACTCTGAGCCAGAGGTTTCAGCAGGTTCTGACCAGTTCTAGAGAATCGGTAGCGGAAATTTTGAGTAGTTTGGAGAACCGGTAGTAAAAATTCTGACTGGCCCTGCCCCCATCTATTCTCTGCCTCCCGAGTCCCAGCTGTCTGGAGGAAATGGGGATTTTTGCAGTAACCTTCCCCTGGAGTGGGGTGGAAATGGAGATTTTACAGTATCCTTCCCCTGCCACGCCCACCAAGCCACCCCCACAAAACCGGTAGTAAAAAAATTTGAAACCCATCACTGCTCTGAGCTGCCCAGAATCACTGATCGGGTGACATAGGAAGAGGGTGAAAGAAGACAGAACTTCTTGTGACATCGTCTGATGGTTTGTATCCACAGGGAACCAGAGGTGTGGGCGTCGGCCCTAAGACAGGTCCCTACGTTTAGGTAAGTGCCTGTTTCTTTGAAAGCCGTGGGGAAAATGGAGAGCTTTGCTCTGCAAAAAAAAAAAAAAGCTCTTGATACAGTCAGGGAGAAAGGGGAGGAGGAGAACTAAGCACCTTGCTCAGAGGATTCTGGGACAAGAAGGATGAGGTGTTGAATAGATATTGCAAAAGCTCAGGGCTGGGCTTCAAAAATTTTAGCCAGAGGTTCTCTGCCCAGTTGCTGGGTAGGTGTGGTCATGGTGGGTGTGGCCTAGTTGGCCTCCTGCACCACAGCGGAGAGAGCGTTTTTGCCCTCCCCAGGCTCCGGAGGCTTTTCTTGAGCCTCCAGGAGGGCAAAAATGGCCTCCCCAGACTCCGGAGGCCCTCTGGAATCTTGTCGAATTTCTGGTAGGCTCATTTTTCATCCTCCCCGAGCCTCTGCATGCGCCCTGCACTTACCTGCATCCAAAACAGGCCCCATGAGAACTCCTGGGAGGGACGGGGTGGGGCCAGCCAGGAGTGGGATTTGTGGGTTCTCCAAACTGCACAGAATCTTAGCTAGATGTTGTGACCTAGGTTCACTTAGGCATAAAAGACACACTTAGTCTTGAACAAACCTATTTTATTATAAGAGTGGGAATTACTTCATTCCCAGCTTAGTCCAAATTAATTCCAAAACAAATCCTTCAGAAAAAGGCCTTCGGCCTTATCACAAACCTTTATCTGCTTTGGCACCTTGCCAAAGGCTTTTCTTTTTTCTTCTTTTTTTTAATATATATTTTTAATTTTACACAATCTGACAGACACACAACGTATAACATATAAATATTTCCTATTTCTGAACAGCATTTCTTAATGGTCTTCTCTCGCTTTTATATCTTTCCCCCATATCACATTTTCTTTTCTTTCTTATTCCCTTTTCTTTATTTATATTAAGTTATCTAATATTAATAGCTTTTCTTTTCTAGATTCTTATATATTTATTATTTACATATTATACATTCCTAATACATTCTGTACATTTGCCAAAGGCTTTTCTTGGCAAAACCCTACAAAGTTCAGAAACAAGGGACGCCGACTCAAAACAAATGTAGCAACACTGCTTTCCTACAAAGAGCCCAAGAGCCGTTGCTGCTCTTTTAAGCCTTATGGGAGGGGCCAATCATCTCCTGGCCTTACTCCCAAGTCGTCCTCTTTGCTTTAGCTGCTCTTGCCTTCTGGAAGCTCTTCTCATGCATGCACTAAGAACAGGCTCCTCCCCTTCCTCTGCCTCTCTGCTGTCCGCCTCCGGAGGCTCTGGAGTCTGCACATCGCTCCTAGATGGCTCTGGCCCCATCTCTGCCTCTGATGCAGAACCCTTGTCCAGGCCTTCCCCTGACTCCAGGATTGGCCCATTGTCCTCCTCTGACTGAAGTGAAAAGTTTTCAAGGAGAGGGAAAAAAAACCCCAGGAAAATCCCATTGCTTTTTGAAAAGCACCTTTGGGACAACCATGACCTGGATGATTGAGAATCTCCATAGACATTAATTTAGCTCCTTAGCAAGGAGCATGCATCTTAAAAGTTGCTAGGTTGAGAAACATTGATCTAGGACAGTAATGGCGAACCTTCTTGCTTCTTGTGGATGATTCAGCCATTTACTGACCTCATTCAAAATCAACCCATGGATTCAAAATAGGGGCTGAACTGATATCTCTTTAATGACTAAAATAATTTTTCATCGTTATGTTTCTCTGTTTGTCTTTCAGTCATTGTACTGCCGAAAGGTAAGGAATGCAGCAAGGAAGAATGTCTAGAGCTAAATGGCATTGGGTTTGTTTCTTAGTTCACACATTACTTAAGTGATTAGCAGAAATAAAAACAAAATGTAATTATAGCTTACTCAAGCAAGGAAGCCGAAACTGTATAGCCTCTCTCTCTCTCTCTCTCTCTCTCTCTCTCTCTCTCTATCTCTCCAATGTGGATAGTGGTGGGTTTCAAAAATTTTTACTACTGGTTCTGTGGATGTGGCTTGGTGGGCGTGGCATGGGTTGGTGGGTGTGGCTTGGTGGCATGTCAGGGGAAGGATACTGTAAAATCTCCATTCCCTCCCCACTCCAGGGGAAGAATACTGCAAAATCCCCATTTCCTCCCGATCAGCTGGGAGGCAATGAATAGATGGGGGCGGGGCCAGTCAGAGGTGGTATTTACCGGTTCTCCGAATTACGCAAAATTTCTGCTACTGGTTCTCCCGAACTGGTCAGAACCTGCTGAAACCCACCTCTGCCAAGGACCCCTCATTTTAATCCTGAGCCACAAATATTCTCCTTTATTGGTGCAATTAAGTTCAGAGAGCACCAAGGACTCTCAATCTGAACATAAATTAAGCAACCGTTCACTCCATAATGTGAATACGATTTCTCTTCGCGGCTTTTGCAATTGTCCTGTTTTGTCCCATGAATCATTACAACTAAGTGACAACTTTGGGAAGGCTCTGGCAGCCACACCTAGAGATTTGGAAAAGGCAGAATTGCTTCTTTCTGCAAACGTTGGCCGCAGCGTTTCAAGGTTTTTTTGAGAGATATTTTCTTTTCTTGTTCCGAAATGCATGGGATTGAATCTTCCACCTCAGAGAACAACACACATCACAGTAGTGACTGCACCAGTGGTGGGTTGCTCCTGGTTCGGTCCGGTTTCTGTGAACCGGTAGTAATGGCGGCGGGAGGCTCTGCCCACCCGCCCCGATGTCATCACTGACGATCTGCGCATGCGCAGAAGCTTCTGTGTATGCGCAGGAGCGCATCCGCATGCTCCCGTTGGAAACCGGTAGTAAAGGTAAGTGGAACCCACCCCTGGACTGCACTCGCACTTTGAACTATAAATTAGCCAAAACTATTTCAGTTTAATTGTGAGCTGGTGCATATTGCCTTAATGTGATATGTTTATGATTTGGTGGGTCACGTGAACCCAGAAAATTCTACCCCAGAAAGTTCTAGAAATTTCCGGAAGAAATTCAAGAGGCCCTTTGTTAAGAGACCCTTTGAAAGCCCGGATATAACCAAATCCTTCAGCAAAGGCTCTTTGTGAAGACAAAAATGTGATGATATTTTAGAACAAGGGGTAGACGTTCCTCCCCCTCAATTACTTGTCTGTGACAACAGGAAATTCCAGAATAAATGGATAAGTTTTCTAATTGGAGAGACATAAAAACGGGAGATCAGAGCCGCTTTTCAATTTGTGGATAAACTCATTTGGAGTTAGGAGGAGATCAAAAGGAGAAAAAGTTTGCTGATGATCCCACGCTGTTCAGAGTAAAAAAAAAAAATATGAAGGAATTGCAGCGAGAACCATGAAGATACCTCCACATTGGTAAACCGGAGCTTGTATGGGACAGGGAGGTGAAGAACCTCGCTGGTTGCTCTGGAAACATTGCAAATGTCTTATATACTGCAGTTAGATATTTCAGCATCATTTAGATCAGGGGTCTCCAACCTTGGCAGCTTTGAGACTTGTGGACTTCAACTCCCAGAACTCCTCAGCCAGCAAAGCTGCCTGAGGAACTCTGGGAGTTGAAGTCCACAAGACTTAAAATTGCCAAGGTTGGAGACTCCTGATTTAGATCAATACCCCACTAAAGACTGTTATCTAAGACAGTGTTTCTCAACCTTGGCAGTTTGAAGCTGTGTGGACTTCAACTCCCAGAATTCCCCAGCTAGCTGGCTAGGAAATTCTGGGAGTTGAAGTCCACACAGTTTCAAGCTGCAAGGGCAAATAAGAACCACTATCAGGAATGCTTGCAGGATTTAGTCCAAAAAGTCAAAAATGGTGTGATCAAGACACTGTCACTTATGTGCAATCACACCATCTTCTATGACCATAACCCTCTGGTGGACAACATCTTCCCATTATTATTATTTTTTTGCTTTTGAGATATTCAATGAATAGGATTCTGCTGCAGGTGGTGCTTGATTCAGAAAATATCCTTCTTTGATGTCTGCATTTAACCGTTCTTCAAACTTCCTCTAATACACTATTAACTTTAATTTCCTCTTTTTATAGCCCGGACACACTGAATTTTACAAGTAAGTTTCAAGAGCATGAAGATTTAATTCCTACAAAGAATGAGATCAAGAGGTCCACAGATCCATGTGTAATTTGTAATTTGTTAAACAATGTACTTTTCCCTACAAATGGGGGGGGGTATTCTTTTTTTAAAATTCTTTTTTCATAACAATTGTACATATTCAACAGAGCCGTGACATTATTGTATATTTCGGATCTACCTTCCATATAATTTCTATATACATTATATACACGTAATCAATAGCCATATATATATATATATATGTTTTCTGAGGTTTTCATGGGTGTTTGTATGTAGGTCTTTGGTTGTTCGGGTTTTCTCCCGTGTAAAATTGGAAGTGTCTTGGCGACGAAGATGACGAATGAGACTTCGTCGAAACGTCGCCAAGACACTTCCAATTTTACACGGGAGAAAACCCGAACAACCAAAGACCTACATATATATATATATACATACATATATATATATATGTACATATATATATATGTACCTACATATATATATATATAGTTTTCTATTTCTATTGATTGTCCATGTGTACCAATTTTCCCAGACCGCATAGTATTCTGAATCTTCTTTTTCTTGTAATTCTATGGTAAGCCTGTCCATTTCTGTGCAATCGTATAGGGGGGGGGGTATTCTTCAACCCCACCCAGAACTAACTGCAGTGTGATGCAGCCGTTCATCAATTTATACAGATATTTGAGATCACACCCTGCTAAATTATGATTTGCTTAACTGTGGTTTGAGTAAAATGCAATAGCCGAGTTTACAAATTCACTGATCCAAAACCCAAACCACATAATTGCAGGTGAAATGTGTGCCTTTATCAATGCCTGACCTTATTTTATGTGTAAAGAACTTCTAAGTATTACCTTTTATCAAGGCAGTTTTTGGGAGAGCTGTTTCCAAATCAGATTGCTGATTCTTAAGTAAGCAGGGTTATGTTATTTTAGGCAGTGCTATTACTAACTTAAGCTACTTTACTTGATTACTTTCATTTGATTGGCTACATTTGCAAATCTTTACTAATGAGGAATCGAGTCCTAGGAAGGATGTTTTAGGAATGATACTGAGAAGCTGGATCTTCTTTAGAAGAAGGTAATGAAGTTCTCAACCTTGGTTGTTTGCTTGCAGACATTTCGTTGCCCAAGTAGGCAACATCATCGTGCTACTGGGTGTGGGGTTTGCAATGACGAGGTAAAGAAGGAAAACATAGGAAGAATAGTTGGAAATGGATGTTTTGCCTGGAGAAGACAAAGAGACATGATAGTTGTATTTCAACTGTTGCTATGTAGAACCTAGGGCAAACCCGTGCAGTTATTCCAGAAGACAGAATAAGAAATGTTTAAATTAAGAGGAAGTAGACCTTTGTTCAATATCAGGAACAATTTCCCAGCAGTAAGGGCTGCTTAACAGTGAAATAGGCCTACTTGGGAAGAAGACCATACTCACTGAACATTTTTAATCAGTGGCTAAAATCTCAGCCTTCTTGAAAGACAGTACTCAAGAAAAATATTTAAATGAATGGAAGAACTGGATTGACTATATTCAAAATAGATATCAGATTAAGAAATTTCGGATTGCTTTTGAATGAAGGATGTTATTTTTGATTTTAATGGAAGAAGTCAGGTTATGTGAGAGAGAAAGATTATAATTGTGTTAGATTTTAAAAATTTAATGTATGACTATTTTGTTTAATGAATTATACCTTGTGTTTGCTCCGGGAAGTCGGGGGGGGGGGGAATTTAATTGTTGTTGTAAAACTTTTTCAATTAAAAAAAACAAAAACATTTTTAATCAGAAGCTAGATAACTACCTATCTGAAATCTTGTTAAAGATGAATTCCATTTCTCGGCAGTTGGGCTAGAACAGGGGTGTCCCAACTTGCATCGTCAATATGTCTTCGCATGACGTATTGCGACTTTTTCCCCTTTGCTAAACCGGGTGTGGACATGCGCAGCACCTAACGCATACGGCTGCGAGTTTGACATCCCTGGGCTATAAGATCTCTAAATTCCTTCCCAATTCTTATCTACCACAATTCCAAATACTCTGTTCACCTAACACAATCTGAAGAGGATAGTGGATTATCGCTCACATTATTCCCAACTGTTATGCTAGCTAGGGTTGAAGGAAGTTGGAATCTAATTTCATGGGCCACGCTCCCGGTTACCCAGAGCAGGTGCAAAGAGGAATGCCTTAAAGCAGGGGTCTCCAACCTTGGTCCCTTTAAGACTTGTGGACTTCAACTCCCAGAGTCCCTCAGCCAGCAAAGTTGAAGTCCACAAGTCTTAAAGGGACCAAGGTTGGAGACCCCTGCCTTAAAGTCAATTGTTTTTCAACCATAGCAACTTGCGGATATGGGTAATCTTCGACTTATGGCCACAAATGAGCCCATTTCGGTTGCTAAGCAAGAGAGTTAAGTGAGTTTTGCCCCATTTTGCTAGTTATTAAGCAAATCATTGCAGTTATGAAGTGAATCATATGGCCATTAAGTGAATCTCGGTTGACGGAAGTGGTCTGGAAAGTTACAAATGGTGATCACATGACCCCAGGACAGTGCAACCATCGTAAATATATGCCAGTTGACAAGTGTCCAAATTTTGATTATGCAACCCATGGGGATGCTGCAATGGCTGTGTGAGAAGTGGTCATAGGTCCCTTTTTTTCAGTGCTGTTATAACTTTGAACTGTCACTAAGCAAAAGTTGAGGATTACCTAGATATGGAATTCTGGAAGTTGAAGTCCATATATCTTCAAGTTGGCAAGACTGAGAAAGATTCCCTTTAGTTAAGATCAGCATTTTTTATTGCGAGAATACCACCTCTTAGATCAGGGCTACGAAATTCAGAACCTAATTTAAAACACTCTTTGAAAGTGGCCGCCTCTGCCAAACCAGGACGAAATGGAAGAGGCTGATCTTACTCTTCTTGATTTACACTTGTCCCATCTACAATCCTCTGTAGACTGTTCCCAAGAAGTTCAAAACTAATCCCCCACAAAAGTAAGACTTTTTTTATGATGCCCCCTTGCTGCAGGTTATATACTTCAACTTCAAATGGCTTCTCTTCCATAAAATTTGGCTAACTTTATTGAACACCAAGTTTTTTTGCCGAAGTTGACTGATGATTTTAAAAAGAGATCTTTTTTAAAAAGAGACTTGTCCCTGGAGCAATTGGTGTCTAAGTGGAACTTTTAGCCCAGTGGTGTCCAAACTTGGCTACTTTAAGACCTGGACTTCAACTCCCAGAATTTTCCAGTCTGGGGAATTCTGGGAGTTGAAGTCCACAGGTCTTAAAAGTGAATAAAAGCAAATATGTGTGTCCCAGGATTATGTTGCAAAATCTAATCTGAGTCAGTTTTAAAGCAGCCAAGGCTGGACATCCCTACTTTGGTCAAAAATAATATTCAAGTGAATCACAGCAAAGGGGATGTTGAGTCTGAGCCATATATTTTGATTAGAGGTAACCTATAGGGGGAAAGCATTTCTAATGAACTGAGACACCCTTTAGAACTTTCTGTACTTTACTCAATTTCCAGCCCAAGTCTTGAAGGACTTGTTTTGTCTTGGGCTTATGGGTGGTGCTCACCTAACAATTATGAGGCGGTGGGAAGAGTTATAAATAATATCTGTGGGTTTCTTTCTCTCTCTTCATAGGCATAGGAGATACTCTGTCAAAAAACTGGCTCAAAATGATGGCTTTGAAGGATATGGAAGAGGACACCACTCTCTTAAATCTACTTGAGCCCAATTGTTGAATTGCTGAGTTGCTGTTTCTTCTGTGTAACACAAATGTGACACACAAAATAAAGTGAAGAGATCCATCCAAATGGCTATCCTGATGATTAATCCCACTATATTCGCATGCAAATTGAAGAAGTTTATTTTCTTAATATCTCTGTTCCCCAGCAGTGTGGAAAATGTCTTGGAGCCTTTCTGAAACCAAATGGATAAAAAAAGAAAAATAATGATAGGCTCCCTCTTACTGGTCAAATTAAAGTGATTGGGTGAAGGCAGCAATGATGGCTATTCACAATCTTACAAAAGGAACCATGATTAAAACTCCTTTAAAACCTGGATTTCAATCCACTATTAAGGGCCAGGAGGCAATTCGAACCAAGCGGAAAAAGGCTTGAATACCTTTAAAAATTCCGCATTCACCATTTAAGATTGAAGGCACAATTCAAAAGATTTTTAAATTCTGTAAGTTTTGAAATTTTATTCGATCATCTTGACACAAAAAATTCTTACAGCAGCTTCGTGGTATGTATTTTGTGGGGGAATGTCAATAGTAAATAACTTTTTCTTTTAAACATAACATATTGTACAATTTTCAGAAGAGTTTTAGAATCACTGTAAGAGAACAGACTCTACATGCTAAAGTGACAAGTTTTCATCCAGGAATATATATATTTATATATATAGATATATATATTTAAAACCCACTAACTTCAAGGAGCATTTGCCCTTTTAAGACATTTCTGAATATGCGCAGATTTCCCAACCCCCAACAAAATCTGCACTAATCCACAAAAAGTCAACAAATAACACTCTCTGCCTTGCTCCTTGCAATAACTGCTTCACCAGCGTCTGCTGCAATATTGGGAGAATGCTAAATTATTCTCAGTAAATCTTGCAGCTCGGCTCCCAACAGACATAATTACTGTACTGATATTAAAAAAAAAGAAAGAAAAGACCCCTGACCACACAGAAGAATATTGAGGCACCAAATGTCTTGAAACATAGAGGACATAATGCAAGCCAGAGACCTTCGGGTTCTGTTGGTTCCATCCTGTGTCCCCCCCACATCGCCCCTGAACACACACACCCCCTGGCAGTTCAGGATTCTAAATATCAGTGTTTGGAGTATCCAATAGTGAAGTTTCATTGTGAGAGTATTTTTTAAAAATCGAGTTAAGGGCTGCCATGGTGCAATTTCTCATTAACTTTGAGCAACAATCAAGGTGTCCCACCCTATTTGTAACTGATCATCACTAATATCTTCCCATCTTGCAGAGGAGAAAAAGAAAAGTTTGCCAAGAAAAGAAAAGAAAAGAAAAAGAAACCACTGGCTGCAACTATGGAGTGCGGACACTTTCAAAAACAAACTGTCATTAGATTGTGGCCATCTGCTTAAGTGTAGGCTTTGTAAAAGCTGGGCATGGCAGATTGGCCCCACTGTAGGATTGTTCAACCTAACATAGAAGAAAGAAAAAAAATATATCACAAAACCCCCAAATCCACACAGACACAATGACTTTGGACTTCTAATTAGGCTACTTTTCGTTAATTCCAGGAATGAGATATTGCATTAGACTTGAAAACATTCCTGTGGGAGCCCACCCTGATGAGAGAGGATCAACCAATCCCAGCCTGGGGCAGCAGGAAATGTTCTGGAACAGCCGTAGGGAAGGAGGGAAGACGCATCCCAATTGGTTGAAGACGAGGGACATCCTGACCTTTTTCTCCTTTTAAGCGCGGGGCAGTTTAAAACGATAAATGGAATCGACCTGCTCTTGCACCAGGAGAGGCACAAGCACACCCAGGGATGCCGTTGGGTTTCCAATATGGACTCTGCATCTCCTCTACCCCGTTTTCTCCCTTGCCAGGATGTCAATCCAATTGGGGAGCTCTCTGTTATGGTCGCATCGTTCCAAACGGAGGGGAGAGGAGAGCACAGTTCTAAGATGTGTAAACCGTAACAAAATTAAAACAAAAATATAACAAACACAACAACCCAGGAGGGAGGAGGAAATGGAAAACACATGCCCTGGGAGATCAAACATGCGCACAGAGGGAGAGAAATTGAATGCTCCAGTGGTGTCAGTCCCGTGAGCCTCCTCGGGGATGCTGCTCGTCCGGAGGGCCAGAAGGACGAGGGGCTGTGCCCGATTCCGAGAGCACTCAGCATTTTGACAATGTTTCTTTGAATTCTGACAACAGGTTTCCCAATAAGGTTGAATCATCGCATTTTCCATCAATGGACACAGAGTTTTCTCCCTGCCAAAAGGATTCATTGAAGGGGGGGGGGAGAGAGAGAGAGAGAGAGAGAGAGAGAGAGAGAAATAGTTTTTCTGGGTTAGATAGCATGATTCTTGGCTCTTTGTTTGTATCCCTTTATTACATCCAATGCATCTTTATACCGCCCTGAGTCCTTCGGGAAAAGGGCGGTATAAAAATCGAATAAATAATAATAATAATCTTCCTCCTCCTATTTTCCCCACAACAAGAACCTTGTCAGGTGAGCTGGTCTGTGAGAGAGACTGGCTCAAAGTCACTGGCCAGCTTACATGCCTAAGGCGGGACTAGAACTCACTGTCTCCTGGTGATTAGCACAGTCACTTAAGCGGTTTTTGTGCCTAAAATGAGGACTAGAACTACTGTAGTTTCCCCATTTCTAGCCTGGTGCCTTAAACACTAGATCAGGGGTCTCCAACCTTGGCAACTTTAAGACTTGTGGACTCCAACTTTGCTGGCTGAGGAACTCTGGGAGTTGAAGTCCACAAGTCTTAAAGTTGTCAAGGTTGGAGACCCCTGTACTAGATCAAATTGTTTCTCATAATCATCCTTCCTCTCATCTGCCTGGAAACTGAATCATGTTTGTTCTTTTCTCCTATTCTTACAAGGAGATGTCAAGATTCACCTGTCTGTTAGGAAGCAACTCCACAGTTCTCCCCTGTTGAAGGGAGGGCAATCCACATTATGGATTTAGCAGGGAGTCAGATTGAGAGAGGTGTTCAACAGACAAGATTTAACTTTCTCTCTTTAAAAAGCAAATCGAAGCTGGAAGTTGACAAAATATACAAAGCTACTAATGCCACTTCCTGTCATCTGATGGCCATCGTCTTTGTGTTCCGTAAATGATATGTTTAAATGATGTGAAGATGCATGTAAGTATTATTTAAGAAAGAGTGCAGAGAAGAGCAACAAAGATGATTAGGGGACTGGAGGCTAAAACATACGAAGAACGGTTGCAGGAATTCGGTATGCCTAGTTTAATGAAAAGAAGGACTAGGGGAGACATGATAGCAGTGTTCCAATATCTCAGGGATTGCCACAAAGAAGAGGGAGTCAAACTATTCTCCAAAGCACCTGAGGGTAGAACAAGAAGCAATGGGTGGAAACTAATCAAGGAGAGAAGCACCTAGAACTAAGGAGAAATTTCCTGACAGTTAGAACAATTAATCAGTGGAACAACTTGCCTGCAGAAGTTGTAAATGCTCCAACACTGGAAATTTTTAAGAAAATGTTGGATAGCCATTTGTCTGAAATGGTGTAGGGTTTCCTGCCTGGGCAGGGGGTTGGACTAGAAGACCTCCAAGGTCCCTTCCAACTCTGATATTATTATTGCAAATACAGAGCAACACTATTGTGTCAATTTCTTTTGCATTAATTGTTGGAACTGATTTATTATTTAATAGTGATATTCTAACTAAAGATGTTATTAAGAGTGTAGGTGGACCTCACCTAATGACCATTTGTTTAGAGATCATTCAAAGTTATGACTGTGCTGGAAAAAATGGATTTACACCCAATCTTTGAAGTTGTGATCATGACTCAGGGGCTTGGCAATCTTTGCACATGTTATGAAGGTTGCAGATGCCTGTGGCCATGTGATATGATGAAATCTGTGGATGGCCTTGAGGAAAGAGGAGTCATGAGAAGCAGGAGCCCCCCAGTGGCCTAATCGTCAGAAAAGGAATCTTAGTAAGGATAGTTCTAATTGTTCAAGTGGCAGGGGGGAGTTTGTACTTTCAGACAGGATTGCAGGATTCTGATCATGCAGCCTCACCATAAAGGTTGCCTAATCAGTCGTGTTTACCTGGAAGAGCTGACAGGGGATCACCTTTTGCGACCCCCATAGCAAGATTCCGACAAGCAAAGTCAATGGAAAAGCTGGCAAAAGGGTGCAAATCAGTCACGTGATGTCTCACTTAAATCCCCGCATGTGGGATTCACTGAACAAATGCAACCGGAAGTGGCAAAACTTCCATTGTAAGTTGGTATGGTCAAATTAGTTTCTGCTTTCTGATCACATCATTTAGTGAGAGAGCGCCATTTTGAATTACAGTCATTACGTAAGGACAACTTATTTGCATTTTATTGTAGGAAGTAACAAAATCTAGAGATGAGAAAAATTACTACCTACAGGGCCCATGATTAAAATACCCGATTTCTGCAAACCATCATATGCACAATGGGACAGTGTCCTATTACGCTTTACCTTTTGTAGCTGACTGATTAAACACATGCTAATGCTATCACCACATTATTGGTTGCACAATTTTGTGCTTTGACTTGTTTTTGGATTCACCTTTTTCACAAGTAGGCAGACATGATGGCCCTGGATAGAACGGCTGTACATGGATGCACAGGCCCCCATGCGTTCAACAACTGAAAGAAAAAAGAAAATGGTTAAAGTGCTTCCATCCCTCCCCCAAATAATTATTTTTATTTATTTATTTAATTTTGTCATAACAATATACACAAGCATAACACAAAAGATTATATAATATATAAACATATATATGAGGAGAAACAAGGTAGTATAAGCATATATATATATATATAGGGGAAGAAACAATAGGACAGGAACGGTAGGCACTTGAGTTTTAAAAAAAAGAAAGAATTGCACAGCTTTAACAAATGCGTATCTGCATGAGCCACTGATCTAAATAGATAAATTAGCCGGTCACTCAGGTGGACAAAATAACAAATGATGGGGAGAGGGAAGAATCCCAAGTACCAAAAATCATGTTTATCTGACTATTTTTTATTGACAATTGGGATTTGTTCCGCTCTTTTTAGTGTCTGCTTTCCTCTTCATTCTTCAGAAAAGAAACAAGTCATTTTTCCCAGGGCACATCATTCTCATACATATCCCTAGATTGATGACATCACATTGGGCAGATGCAGCAAAATTACTGAGCCCCAGCAAGTAATTGCACTGAGACAGCACAGCAAATCTGCTGTAGCGAAACATCTCCTCTAAGTCTAAGAAGAGATGCTTTTGGCGCATGGAATTAGCAGTTTTCTCATGGGAAGTCATTTGAGAAGCACTAGCAATTATGTTTCTCCTTCTAATAACGAGACAAAACTAGCACAGCAACTCACACAAAGTTCAATAAGAAGCCTCCTGCAAGCTTGCATGGTTTTAATTCCCTTTTTAAAAACCCAAGATACCTCTCTATGATTTATTTGTTTATCGTATAGCATGTTCACATCACATTTCAATAAAAACTCAAAGAGATAATAATCTAAAATATGAAACATGAAGTCTAAAATATTATAGACCTCTCTAGGAATTCCTAGGTGACAGAAGCAGATTTTTCTTGTCATTTCAGCTACTCCATTAAAATTCCATGGAATTTCTGGAATGAACTTTATTCTTGCTTTTTTGGATCATAAAGTATTGTTTCCCCTCTGGATTATGATTGTAAATTGTTACCAGAACAACAGAGTTGGAAGGGACCTTGGGGGTCTTCTAATCCAATCCCCTGCTCAAGCTGGAGACCCTATCATTTCAGATAAATGATTGCCCAATCTCTTCTTTAAAATCGCCAGTGTTAACCTGTTATTTGGGTAACCTGCCCTAGGAACACTTTTGAGACGAAGGGTAGTATGTGAATTGAAATCATCATCAACCACAGCCAGCCCTCAGATGAAATTTGCCCTGAAGGGTGCCAAGGAAATTGGGGAGCCTTTTTGGGTTGACTTGTCCTGTCATTCCCAAGATGAGAACTTTCACTGCCATTTGGAGGTCTCAGGATAGAAAAGCTGGCTTACATCCAAGGCAGAACATATTCACTACCTAACAGATCAATATTTCTCAAACTCAGCAAATTTAAGGTATGCGGAGTTCAATTTCCAGAATTCCCAGCATGCTGGCTGGGGAATTCTGAGAGTTGAAGTTCACACATCTTAAAGTTGCTGAGACTGAAAAACACTGGAATAGACAATCTTGCATCTGAAAAAAGGGGACCACCTCAGTCAATCTAACTAAATATTTCCTATTCTCAAGTGATAGCAATTTTTGCAGCGACATAAGCATGGAAAAGCTTGTTTACACCTTCCTGGTATTTAATGTATTAAGAAGAAATATTCTGCATACAAATCACAAGTTACTTTGGAGTGGGAGCAACAAAGTAGCAAGAACAATTTTCCTTTTGAGTACCTTTTACAAAATGCTTAATCTCACATTCTTGGTTTACTTCTGTTAAAATATATGCTTTACACATACACAAGCAATTCAAGATGGGAGATAGAAGTGACTGCTGCATTATAAAAGATTATAATCTTTTATAATTATTTATTTTAAATTATTTATTATAATTATAATTATATTGAGACACCGAGTTTAAAAGAAAGGGAGCAAGGAAGAACAATTAGGAAAAAGAAAATAACTTCAGAAAAAGCAGTTACATTTGTTCCAGCAACTGCACCATATTAACAACCATCAGCATTTAAAGATGGCATGCAAGTTTTGGAATATAGGGTATACTTTCAGAAGGAGCAAACTCTTGTACCCCAAATTTTCAGAATCCTAATTGGAATGGATTCTGCAAAAAAAAACATTCCAGTCTTTCACAACCTAATATTCCCTAGATATACTGTGAAGCAACATCCAGAGCTTAGAACTGGGAAACTCTGTAAGTCAGAGTCTCTCAACAAATTGAGAGCTGCCAGGCTGGGAAGATTAGTAGGTTACCACCTGTTCAATGTTAAGAAACTAAAGCTAAAGCTAAAGACTAACAATGGCTGATTGTCAACTGCTTGAAGAACTTTGCAAAATGAGGGCTCACCAATCTTTGGATGACCCTGAAGTGGGGAAGTTTATGCCCAACAGCAGAGTTGTAAGCCAATATGGACAAAACTGTATGAGTCAAGGAGTCTTCTTAGCAGGAACTCACCAGAGAAATGATGGTGGAAGCAAATTTTTGCCAGGAGGTGATGGAAAGGGATAGTGATGCCATCAACTTTAATTGAGCTAGCATGCAGGTCCCCCAACTCCAGCAGCTTGGCAAAAGCATCACTGTGGAAAATACAAAGAGGAAGTAGCTTAGATGAACAGTGGAGGAAGTTGGAAATTACAGAATGGCTAACCATCTACATTGACCTGTCTGATATTAAAGGGGATTTTAAAACTTATTCCAAGCTCAGTTCATTTTTACTTTCTGTAATTTGAATAAAAGAGAATATATGTAACTAGGAATTGAATTGGTTGTTTGCTTGCAACCAATGCCTGATGATGATGTTATCTGGTTGGATAGTGAAACATCTACAAGTAAACAATCAAGCTCAGAGAGCACCACACTTTTTCTGTAATCTTTGGGGGTGCTTCCTCCATTGGTCATCTGCTTACTGTATTCTTACATTAGAAAGCACATTAGAAAAAGTCAGATCCAAGGAATAAAACAAAAGCTGTTATCATTTGGTTGACAACAAAATCCTCCAGACAGCTATTTACATTTATTACAGATTAGTAGGTTACCTCCTGTTCAGTGTTAGGAAACCAAGGCTAAAGACTAACAATGGCTGATTGTCAACTTTGCAGTCTCACTATTGTAACATAAGATATTATGAAATTGCTACAATACTGTATATACTGTATATATTGTATATTATTATACTGTACATCTGAATAATCTATTATTCAACAGTAATCACCTGGAATTTTTTTCTAATTACATTATACTCTGAATTTTTCACATTCTATGTAATCCTAAGGCAAAAAAACAACTATTTCCATTAATTTCCCCATTAAAGTGTTCTCACAGATATAATTAAATACCCAGGAATGGATGCTATAAAGGGAAACTCACTTCAAACCATTTTAGCTCTTTTAAGATTTCCTAAAAGATTCTACCTTGCATAGCTGGACATCATCCAACCTGCATGTTTCTTCTTTTTCTTCAAAACTTTCTGCAAAACCTACAATGTCTCTGAAAACACTGACATAGTCTGCTACTTTCCATTAATGAACTAGGTATTAATTACTCTTCACTAAACGTACCTACATTTTTCTAGAGTGCTACAGTTGATGTGATTTTTTGCTACATCATCCTAAAATCCTACATGAGAATGTATGCTTTTGCAAGTTTTACAAATTTCAGTATTTTTCTGTGCAATTAACCAAAGCTCAAGAGATTTTAAAGAAAACATATTCATTTTAAGAATGTGCAAGGGTAATTTTTGGCTGTGACAAATACTCTGCTACCCTTAGAAATTATGCTACGGATCTCTGTAATATAGCTTGAGTGTGTGTAACTGAAGCAGCATCATATTCTTCCCCTACTTAAGGGTGCTTTGAGTCTTCTTACATTCTCACTGAATTTTGTCTGCAAATTCATCAAGTTACAGCCACATCATTGCAAGAATAATAATGTTGATCTATAGTTAAGAGCACAGCATATTTCTTTCAACAAATGAAGAACAAGTTGCTTTTCTTCAGGAAGTAACATAACTTACCTGTAACAGGGCGTCGTAATTAGATAAGAGGCACAACTGAAGTACAGCTTAAAGTCTAACTTTTCATGTGTTGAGCCTTCATCGTCCTGCAGCATAATGACAAATGCAGGTAAACTCACAGGACCAAAACCAGTTGTCCAACAAGTGGATGAGACAGTTTAAACATTCTTAAAAGAGCATCAGCCCAAACAGATACTGGGAAGGGGAGGGAGTCAGAAGGCCTTTAAAGCAGGGGTCCCCAACCGTGGTAACTTTAAGACTTGTGGACTTCAACTCCCAGAGTTCCTCAGCCAGCAAAGCTGGCTGAGGAATTCTCGGAGTTTATTTATTTATTTATTTAATCAAATTTTTATACCGCCCTATCTCCCGAAGGACTCAGGGCGGTTTACAGCCTAATAAAAACACAAGAATAAATACACGATAAAAACAATATTTAAAAAACTTATTGAATTAGGCCAGATTTAAAATTATAATTAAAATGATAAAAAAAACCATTTAAAAGCTAAATTTAAAAAATTAAAATTCTAGGCCAGTCCTGCGCAGATAAATAGATGTGTCTTAAGCTCGCGGCGAAAGGTTCGAAGGTCAGGAAGTTGGCGGAGTCCTGGGGGAAGTTCATTCCAGAGGGTGGGAGCCCCCACAGAGAAGGCCCTTCCCCTGGGTGTCGCCAGTCGGCACTGCCTGGCGGACGGCACCCTAAGGAGTCCCTCTCTGTGAGAGCGTACGGGTTGGTGGGAGGCAATCGGTGGCAGTAGACGGTCCCGTAAGTAACCCGGCCCTATGCCATGGAGCGCTTTAAAGATAGTAACCAAAACGCGCACCCGAAGCGCACCCGAAAGCCACAGGTAGCCAGTGCAGCCTGCGCAGGAGTGGTGTCACATGGGAGCCACGAGGGGCTCCCTCTGTCACCCGCGCAGCTGCATTCTGAACTAACTGGAGCCTCTGGATGCTCTTCAAGGGGAGTCCCATGTAGAGAGCATTGCAGTAATCCAAGCGAGATATCATGAGCGCATGAGTGACTGTGCATAGGGCATCCCGGTCTAGGAAGGGGCGCAACTGGTGAACCAGGCGAACCTGGTAAAAAGCTCTCCTGGAGACGGCCGTCAAATGGTCTTCAAAAGACAGCCGTCCATCCAGGAGAACGCCCAAGTTGCACACCCTTTCCATTGGGGCCAATGACTCGCCCCCAACAGTAAGCCGCAGCTGCAACTGACTGTACCGGGGTGCCGGCATCCACAGCCACTCTGTCTTGGAGGGATTAAGCTTGAGCCTGTTTCTCCCCATCCAGACCCATACGGCTTCCAAACACCGGGACAGCACTTGGATAGCTTCGTTGGGGTGGCCCGGAGTGGAAAAGTACAGCTGAGTATCATCAGCGTACAGTTGGTATCTCACCCCAAAACCACTGATGATCTCACCCAGCGGCTTCATATAGATGTTGAACAGGAGAGGCGAGAGAATCAACCCCTGCGGCACCCCATAAGTGAGGTGCCTCGGGGTCGACCTCTGCCCCCCTGCCAACACTGTCTGCGACCGATCAGAGAGATAGGAGGAAAACCACCGATAGACGGTGCCTCCCACTCCCAATCCCTCCAACCGGTGCAGTAGGATACCATGGTTGATGGTATCAAAAGCCGCTGAGAGGTGTAATAGGACCAAGGCAGAGGAATAACCCCTATCCCTGGCCTTCCAGAGATCATCAACCAACGCGACCAAAGCCGTCTCCGTGCTATATCCGGGGCGAAAGCCAGACTGGAACGGGTCTAGATAGAGAGTTTCCTCCAGGTACCGGGGTAATTGACATGCCACCACACTCTCTACAACCTTCGCCACAAAGCGAAGGTTGGAGACCGGACGATAATTTCCTAAAACAGCCGGGTCCAGGGAAGGCTTCTTGAGGAGAGGTCTCACTACCGCCTCGTTCAAGGTGGCAGGGACAACCTCTTCCAGCAAAGAAGCATTTATAATCCCCCAGAGCCAGCCTCGTGTCACCTCCTGTGTGGCCAGCACCAACCAGAAGGGGCACGGGTCCAGTAAACATGTGGTGGCATTCAACCTCCCCAGCAACCTGTCCATGTCCTCGGGAGCCACAGGATCAAATCCATCCCAAACAGTCTCAACAAGACGAGTCTCCGACATCCCACCTGGATCCACCCAATTTTGATCCAAATCATCCCGAAGCTGAGCGATTTTATCGTATAGATAACCACTAAACTCCTCGGCACGCCCTTGTAGCGGGTCATCCCACACCCCCTGTTGAAGAAGGGAGCGGGTCACCCGAAACAGGGCGGCCGGGCAGTTATCTGCCGACGCAATGAGGGAGGAGACGTAAAAACGCCTCGCTTTATTTATTTATTTTTATTTATTTTTCAAATTTATATACCGCCCTATCTCCCTAAGGACTCAGGGCGGTTCACAGGCAGTTAAAATACATATAAATACAAATTAAAAAACAACAATTAAAAAACTTATTCTATTGCCGAATTTAAAAAACAATATAAATAATAAAAACCCATTTAAAACCAGTAAATTTAAAATCTAATCCAGTCCCGCGCAGATGAATAAGTGTGTTTTAAGCTCGCGACGAAAGGTTCGGAGGTCCGGAAGTTGACGAAGTCCTGGAGGAGTTCGTTCCAGAGGGTGGGAGCCCCACAGAGAAGGCCCTTCCCTGGTGTCGCCAGACGGCACTGCCTAGCTGACGGCACCCTGAGGAGTCCCTCTGTGAGAGCGCACGGGTCGGTGAGAGGTATCTGGTAGCAGTAGGCGGTCCCAGAATAGCCCGGCCCTATGCCATGGAGCGCTTTAAAGATTGTCACCAACACCTTGAAGCGCACCCGAAGGCCACAGGTAGCCAGTGCAGTCTGCGAGGATAGGTGTAACACGGGAGCCCCGAGGGGCTCCCTCTATCACCCGCGCAGCCGCGTTCTGGACCAACTGAAGCCTCCGGATGCCCCTCAAGGGGAGCCCCATGTAGAGAGCATTGCAGTAATCCAGGCGAGACGTCACGAGGGCGTGAGTGACCGTGCATAAGGCATCCCGGTCTAGAAAGGGGCGCAACTGGCGCACCAGGCGAACCTGGTGGAAAGCTCTCCTGGAGACGGCCGTCAAATGGTCTTCAAAAGACAGCCGTTCATCCAGGAGAACGCCCAGATTGCGCACCCTCTCCATCGGGGCCAGTGACCCGCCCCCAACAGTCAGCCGAGGACTCAGCTGACTGTACCGGGATGCCGGCATCCACAGCCACTCAGTCTTGGAGGGATTGAGCTTGAGCCTGTTTCTCCCCATCCAGACCGTACGGCTTCCAAACACCGGGACAGCACTTCGATAGCTTCATTGGGGTGGCCCGTGTGAAAAGTACAGCTGGGTGTCATCAGCGTACAGCTGGTACCTCACACAAGCCACTGATGATCTCACCCAGCGGCTTCATATAGATGTTGAACAGAAGGCGAGAGAATCGACCCCGCGGCACCCCACAAGTGAGGCGCCCGGGCCGACCTCTGCCCCTGTCAACACCGTCTGCGGCCGGTCGGAGAGATAGGAGGAGAACCACCGATAAACGGTGCCTCCCACTCCCAATCCCTCCAACCGGCGCAGCAGGATACCATGGTCGATGGTATCGAAAGCCGCTGAAAGGTCTAATAAGACCAGGACAGAGGAACAACCCCTATCCCTGGCCCTCCAGAGATCATCCACCAACGCGACCAAAGCCGTCTCCGTGCTGTAGCCGGGCCGGAAACCGGACTGGAACGGGTCTAGATAGACAGTTTCATCCAGGTGCAGGGGAAACTGATATGCCACCATACTCTCTACAACCTTCGCCGTGAAGCGAAGGTTGGAGACCGGACGATAATTACCTAAGACAGCCGGGTCCAGGGAGGGCTTCTTGAGGAGGGGCCTCACCACCGCCTCTTTCAAGGCGGCCGGAAAGACTCCCTCCAACAAGGAGGCACTCGTAATCGCCTGGAGCCAGCCTCGTGTCACCTCCTGAGTGGCCAGCACCAGCCAGGAGGGGCTTCCCTCAATGCCACTAGGTAGGTCCTACTATAAGACCTAACTAGTGTCCGATCAGCCTCCGAACGGCTGGATCTCCAGGCACTCTCTAGGCGTCTTCTCCGGCGTTTCATCTCCCTCAGCTCCTCAGAGAACCAAGGAGCTGGTTGAGACCTACGACGGGTCTGAGGCCGCAAAGGCACGACACGGTCTAGAGCCCCAGCCGCGGCCAGTTCCCAAGCCGCGACTAGTTCTTCAGCCGTGCCGTGGGCAAGATCCTCAGGGAACGGCCCAAGCTCCGTCAGGAACCTCTCTGGGTCCATCAGGCGCCTGGGACGGAACCAACGTATTGGTCCCGTCTCCCTGCGGTGTTGAGTGGCGGTCCGAAAGTCCAGACAAAGGAGAGAGTGATCTGACCATGACAACGGCTCAGTAACTACATCTCCCCAAACCAGATCACTCATCCACTGTCCAGAGATAAAAATCAAATCCAGTGTGCCTCCCCCAATGTGGGCAGGGCCATCAACTACTTGCGTCAGGTCCAAGGCCATCATGGAGGCCATGAACTCCCGAGCCGACGTCAATGACATGCCGGTGGGTGGCAGGTTATAGGCCCCCATGACCATAAGTCTAGGGGTCTCAACCGCCATCCCAGCAATCACCTCCAACAACTCGGGCAGGGCTGTTGTCACGCAGCAAGGAGCCAGGTACGTGACCAACAAACCCAACTGACCTCTATGGCCCCACTTCACAAAGAGGGATTCACAACCGGCAATCTGAGGAACAGTGGTCTCCCTCGGTTCTAGACTCTCTTTTATAACAACCGCCACCCCCCCACCCCTACCTTGGGCCCTCGGTTGATGGAATGCTCGGAAACCCGGTGGGCACATTTCCACAAGGGGCACCCCCCCCTTCCGAGCCCAACCAGGTTTCCGTAATGCCCATAAGGTCCGCAGAGCCCCCCTGTATAAGATCACAAATGAGGGGGGCTTTGTTAACCACGGACCGTGCATTGCACAGCATCACCCGAAGGCCCAAGCTCTGAGGATCCTGACCATCCGGGGAACAGGAGAAGTCTGAGGGGTCGGAGCGCGTGATCGCTTTTAGACATCGAGCACGCGCCCCCGAAAGTTGAAGTCCACAAGTCTCAAAGTTGTCAAGGTTGGGGACCACTGCTTTAAAATACTCCATCATCCCAGACATTTTATCCTCTGGATAAAACCTAGGCATTTTATCTTCCTAATATGGCTAAATGTTTGGATTTGGTTCATACTCAGCAAGAGAAAGCCAACTCCATTCTCCATCACTGCCTAGAACAGTGTTTTTCAAACTTGGCAACTTTAAGATGTGTGGACTTTATCCCCAACACCCCTTGGGAAACATCCTTTTACTCTTCTGGGAGAGTTGCTATGATAGGAGGAAGCCTCAACAAATAGCCTGCAGGGAGCTCATTTCCCACTGCCTTAAGGGAAATGTCTCTGCCCATCTACCAGTTGCCCTGAAAGTCCAATATAATAGTTCTCGAATTGCAACCATTTCTTTAGTGACTGCTTGAAGTTACGATGGCACTGAAAAAAGTCACCGAGGAGCGTTTTTCACCCTTATGCCCTTTTCAGCACCAGGATGAGAAAAAAAACAATTCACTCAAGATAACTAGTAAGGGTAACTCTTTGAGAAATAAAAAAATGATGTTAATATCTCTTTAATCCCTTTTAATATTTTCCCAGCAATGAACCACGTGCATTAGCAAAGGATAACAGGTTCTTACTTTGACTATAAATGACAAGGTCCCTTTTAGTTTCTGTGCCATGGCAATACTCTGCAGGGTGAAAACAAACTGGGTTTCATTTGAGACTCCTACATTTGGGAAAAGACAAAAAAAAATTAGAATGGGATAACAGAATGTAGTTAGATTTCGATACGAAGTGAGAATTATATTAAGGTTTATCTAATCTTGAAATAAGATTATTTCAAAATCTTGTTTCTCACACTCGGATTTCTTTAAAGTACTTAACCATTTTTTCCACTAAAGAGTACAAAGCATTAGCAGTTTAACAATAAGCAAAACCATCAATCAGCATTATTTTAATATGTACTAAAGGCAGTATGGGGAACTGCTAGAGACAACTACAGATAGTCTTCAACTTACAACAGTTCATTTAGTGACTGTCCAAAGTTACAACAGCACTGAAAAAAGTGACATGCTAATTTTTGACACTTATGACTGTCGCAGCAGCATCCCCATGGTCATATGATCAAAATTCAGATGCTTGGCAACTGGTTCACATTTATGACGGTTGCAGTTTCCCCAGGTCATGTGATCGCCTTTTGTGACTTTCTGACAAGCAAAGTCAATGGGGAAGCCAGATTCACTTAACAACCATGCTGCTGACTTAACAACTGCAGTGATTCACTTAACAATTGTGCCAAGAAAGGTCATAAAATGGGGCAAAACTCACTTAACAAATGTCTCGATTAACAACCAAAATTTTGGGCTCCATTGTGGTCAGTAGTCGAGGACTACCTGTACCACTATAGGGGAAATGCATTTGTCATTATCCACGTTCACTCGGAAAATCATTTACCTTTAGAAAATACTCTGCATAATGGGAGCCAATTAAAATCACTGTTCCCAGGATATGCCAAAGGGCTCATACTCTGGTCCTCAGGAATACCCTTACAAAGATAGTATGTCATGATCAGACATCCATCATCTTTTGGAGATTATTTGGGCTGACAGTGGACCAGCAGCAGCAAGAATCTGTTCAATTCTGAATCCACCCCTTTGAAAATTAGCCCCATAAACTGAAATACAAACAAGAGGAGGCTATGTTGCTCTAGAAATTTAAGATAAACTTTGGCTCAGAGAGAACTATGATAAGTATTCGGAAGAAGATATGCCCTGTCCTCCAAGATTCTTTAGAAAGTCTCCTTTGAAAAGCTCTTTCCCACCCCCTCTCACCAGGAAGCCTGCAGTCATACCAGGAGGGAGCTGAAAAGGGACAGGTATCCCATCATGGATGGAGGATCCTTCCGGCCGCAGCATTTTAGTATTCAGAGAGTCCAAAACGTTCAGCTCCATGTTCTTTAGGAAACTGCTGCTCGTATTCTCAAAGATCACAGAAACTGTAACCTGGCTATCATTCTGGAGGTTCCCCTGGATATCGTACGTCTGTAAAAAAAGAACCATTGGAAGGGAGATGACACAAGAGGAATTAGGAGCTCCTTGGTGCTGCTGAAAACTGGTGTGGAAAACAAGAGCAAAGCATGGTAGATCCTGATCACAGTTCAAAGAAATCAAGAGAAACCAAAACTACTCACCATTTTAATGTATGGATTTTCAGCAAGGAGAGTATAGCTGGACATAGGCTGGGAAAGAAGGAGAGAGGGAGAGTTAAGGTAAGCAAAAGGGAAAGAAAAGAATGGTGTAACCTGGGAGCTGCCTATACAGCAATGAAGTGATACTGTATGTGGTTTCAGTGCAGTGTATCTATGGAGATTCTCAGTCATCCAGGCAGTGGTGAAATTCAATTTTTTCCCCTACAGGTTCTGTGGGCGTGGCTTGGTGGGCGTGGTGTGGCTAGGCAGGCGTGGCAGGGGAAGGATACTGCAAAATCCCCATTCCCACCCCACTCTGGGGCCAGCCAGAGGTGGCATTTGCCAGTTCTCCAAACTACTCAAAATTTCCGCTACCGGTTCTCCAGAATCTATCAAAACCTGCTGAATAGCACCCCTGCATCCAGGTCATGGTTGGAAAAGCACTTTGGGGACAACTTTTTTTCACTTCTCATCCAAGAAGTTTCTTCAGTTCTGAAGAACTTCAGTCATGCCTGAAGAAGCTTCTTGGGTGAGAAGCGAAATGTCTTTAAGCCAGGGGTGAAATGCTACAGGATCGGACTGGATCGTACGATCCAGTAGCGATCGCAGCCGGTAGTTTGGCGACTTGGTAGCGATGGCAGAGAGAAGCTCTGCCCACCCACCTGGGTGGTGCTGCAGAACCATGCCACAGCAATCAGGTCTTCCGGAATCTTAGTATCCCAGCTGCTGAACGATTACAACCTCTCTGCATTGATCAAATTTCTCACCGGCAGTGGCTCTTCCTCCAGAGTTCCGTTCTGCACAGATTCCGTCTGTGGCTCAGCCCCTCGGTCACGATGCTTTGGAAGCTTCTTCTCTTTGGATTTTTCCTCCTTCTTATGCTTCTTCTTTTTATGCTTGGATTTCTGTAAGCCCACATAGACCAAAAGTCAGCTTCCTGGTTCCTCAGCTGCCTCGTGGCTCACCAGTAAAAGCTGTTTATCTTGGACAAGCCATGTATCTGCCAGAATCTGCTGCTAAAACTCATGTTAGCCAACCTAGCCCTCTGCCTAAGATACCGCTGATCAAAGACAGTTCAGAAATTATAGATGATTCAAACCATACTGAAAATATTCCCAGATGAGATACAGGTTGCCATTATCAGTGACTGGTCAAGAAGCATCCGTTCCCAGGCAAAATACAGAAAAGGCGGAGTACTCTAGGTCACTCACCTTTCCTTCATCTTCTTCCTGAAGTTCCTCCTCTTTCTTAGGTTCTTCGGGTTCCATTGGATCTACACTGACTTCAGGCAGGTCCTGCTAAAGAAACAAACTGGGATAATGAAAGCCAGCTTGGTCTAAGAGACCATATCTGGGAACATTACAGAAAATACGTGGGCCAAGTCATCCAAGTATGCTCCCTGTTCACATTAGTCCAAATGTCCTCAATGTAGTTAGCCTCCTTCTCTAAGCCTCCTTGGGAATGAGCCCTCCAACTGAAAGTCCATGCCAGCATCTTTGCTCACTTAATGGGGTCACCAAGTCCACTCAAAGCACATCCTAAAGCTGTAAGGCAGAAGAGGGCAACCTTGTATGTAACCAGATACTGTGGGTGGGTGTGAAAACGACATAGCTGAAAGAGGCAAGGCTAGATTTTCCATTTCCTTTTTTTTTTTTTTTTTGCATTTGGCTTTCTTGTGTTTTGACTAAAACACAGATGTTAAGCTTATTTTACTGCTTAGTTTTAAAAAAACAAACAAACCACCAAATAAATAAAACCACCTTCTCATAATTTGAAAATTTGTTTCCAAACTTCAGTAGTATAATCATGGGCAACTCAGTTGGCTGTAATAAAAGGGCTTGATAAGTCACATATGATCTGTGGGTTGCCCATCCCAGTTATAAGAATATCTTAATAGTTCTCAATTTGTAATCAATGTCCACAACACAACTATAAACTCACAAAAAGATACTCTGTGGCAGGGTTCCAAGTAACACCCGTAACAAAAGAAAACTCCGAGGTTTGAAGTTCCTCAAAGCTACATTTTATTAGAGGTGTCATATTGGCACATCTGGGAAAATCCGAATCCGAAAGTTTCCTGACTTTCCCCACCCAAAAAAAAGTTCAAGTCCCCGCCCAACACCCACATGTCCATCACATGGGCCAATCAAACATCGTCCCAACTGGAGATGCCTTCCAAGTCCAGCCTTCCAGGTGCAGGACAATTTGTCCTTGACTTTCTGAGGAAGGAACGTTATTATTATGACTATATATTAACCTGGCTCCATGCAATCCCCCATCCCAGTTTCCCACAGTAGTAAATATGGTAGGTCTGAAGGCCTAGTGCAAACTAAGGCTTCCAGGCCTGACACTCTGCCTTATTACCTGGCCCCCTTTTCTGTCAACCAGGGTCTCCCTAGGATAAAGGTCATCAGCATGTGCAAAGGGCAGGGATTTCTCTCAGTTGTAAAGAGTCTTGGAGAAAATAAGTGAACAGTAGGGAAAAAAAAACCCCCACTCCTCTCCCAACCTATATACATGCACTTCTGTATTTTAGGAAATGCAAAAAATCATCACCTGTCAAGGAAGTTAATAATAATGTAAAAGCATGGAAAGAATCACCAGGTTCTTTTTTTATTGCAGGGATAATACTTCCTCTGAAGTTGCAGTTGTTATGTGGGGAGGGGGTAGAACCTCCCGCAGGAAACCGAATACTTCCTCCTAAGGCAGATGATGCTTTCAAGAAGAATGTTTTTTTTCCTCAAGACCCCAAGGGAAAAAAATTCACTTCTCCGTACCCGCTGAGGTGATAACACTCAAAACCACTGCTAATGCTCCCCTCACCAAATTTGTAGATTAAATGCAAAGCAAACAATGTATTTGATTTGGATCCAAAAAAGCAACCGAAGGAAAAGATGCCATGAGTGACCTTTTTGGTGACATAATAAATTATTTACCCAGTTCCCTTGGATTTTCATTGCTAGAACTCCCTTCTCTTCCCTGGAAAATTGGAACCAATATTTCTAGAGAAGGAAAGATTTTTCAGAGGTTCTGCTGCACAATGAGAAACCAACCTTTGCCTCCATGGCAGCGACAGGTGGTGGGGTATCAGAAAGCCACAGGTCCACATCTTGAACCTGGAAGAACCACCCAAAAAGTATTATAGACAATTATTATAGCATTCAAAGCACATATTCTTCTATAGGGCTTCCACACTACACTAGGTACTGTGGGGGCTCCCACCCTTTGGAACGAACTTCCCCCTGGACTTTGGCAACTGCCGGACCTTCGGACTTTCCACCGAGAGCTAAAGACCTATTTGTTTGTTCGCGCAGGACTGGCATAGGATTTTAATAGGATTTTAATTAGTTTTAATGTTTTAACATTTTAAAATTTGGGGTTTTATTCTAAATGTTTTAATTCAGCCATTTGTATAATAAGTTTTTTAAATTATGGTTTTATGTGTATATTGTTGTTGTTTCTTATTATGGCTGTAAACCGCCCTGAGTCCTTCGGGAGAAGGGCGGTATAAAAATTTAATAAATAATTAATAATAATAATAATAATAATGGTATAATGTCATTTGCTTTAAGCTCAACAGGAGATATGAACTCAGCTACTGTGATCTGGAATAAACATTATGTGCCCCATAATATTTACAGGAACATTGTATTCCTTAATAATATTCTTAATGCTACAGGTGCAAGAGTTGCCACCATCTGGCAGTTCGTGGTTACCTACTGTGTTATATGCAAATGAACTGCAAGGCGTAGTCATTTACATCTCAATCTAGAATTCTGGCTGTATCTGCAACTATACCATGTTTGTTCAGAAATATTTGAGCATCTTCATTATTTGCATTGTAAACATTTATAATAAATAAATGCATAAATATTATAAACAGTATATAGAGGTTTTTATTAAGTCAGAATGTTTGAAATGGGCTACATTTCATTGTTCCTTGTGGGCACCTATACCTATCAAGAAGCTCTTAAAATCTTCATTGGACTTCTACTATTGTAAAAATCATGACAGATAGAAGCAAGGAAGTTACCTTTTTGTCGTCTTCAACTGTTTTTCTTTCTTGCTCTTTCCTTTTTTCTTTCTCCCTCTCTTTTTCTTTGTGTTTCTTTTCCTTCTTTTTTGGCTTCTTGCTTTTCTTTTCAACCGCGGGGGCTTGCGTTTCTTGAGGAGATTTAAGATTGTCGGCATTTCGATGCCTCTGCACGGGAAGTGCCTCACTGTCTGTTAAAGGCCTTAACAAAAAAGAGATCTTCAATGAAATTCCACCAATTATCTCTCCCAGCTTCCAAAAGCAGTTCAGTCAGCATTGAATGTCAGAGTGAATTAGTTCCACTACATAGGATGAAATATAATTCGAGACAATCTAAAGAGGATCACATGAAATTAAGTGATGTTTATTGAACAAAATTGTTAGGATTCTATTTGTAAAATTCTTTAACATAAAAGCAAGCTTTTAAATTCCAGAAAGTGAAAACTCAGAAAATTTCATCTAGCATTTTCCCAGGTGAAAAGGTGCGACATTTTAAAAATTCAGATCGTTTTAAATATAGAGTTGTATGGTCTGAAAAAGAAAAACACAGCTTCTTTCCTGATTATTTTTGTAATCACAGTCAGAAATCTTGGAAATGTTCCTTAATTAAGTAAACTTTTTATTTGCTCACTTTTAACTTTTTCAGAGCAGAATTATAATTTATTCATTCCCCCCTATCCCTGGCTTCTTCATGGCCAGAATTTCTGCTGTTAATGACAAATACAGAACTTCTGTGAAAAAAATTGTCAGCCTTTATTAAATGCAAAAACAATGGAGAAAAGAAAATTATTGCCCACTTGAAATTCATAATATAATAATAATAATAATAATAATAATAATAATAATAATAATAATAATAATAATAATAATAATAATAATAATAATAATAATAATTTAATTTTTATACCGCCCTTCTCCCGAAGGACTCAGGGCGGTTAACAGCCAGCTAAAATACGACATACAATAAAACCAATTTTAAAAACTTATTCGATGTGGCCCAATTAAAATTATAATTATAAAAGACATAATATAAAACTCTGTTTAAAAATCCAATTTAAAACCCATGTTATGCCAGTCCTGCTCGAAAGAAAAGATACGTCTTCAGCTCGCGGCGAAAGGCCCGGAGGTCAGGAAGTTGACGGTGTCTTTTAGTCAACTTCCTGTCAATTTTTGTAAATTGACTGTCAATTTAGTCTTCCTGTCAATTTTGTAATTTGTTGTATTCATCTTGAAGCAATTGGAGATTCCTCCTTGGTACAAAATTTTAATCTTGAATCACATTTTACAGGAAGTAGGTGGAGGAGTAGAGGAAAAGGAACAGCTCACACTGTAAAGCCCAACATTTCTCTCAACCAAATATTAATTCTCAAATATTTGCTCAAAGGTTGGGAACGTGTGTAAATGAAGTGCAGGGCCACTATTCTTTGACTGAAATAAGTTTGATTATAGGATTCAACGGTTGTGCAACCAATCATCATAGACTCGCTGTTTTATTCCAGACTAGATGTAGAGATTTAGAGTAAGTTTAGAGATTTGATGTAAAGTTTTCTGGATAAACGCATGACATTTGCCATGTTGTGTTTTACAGTGCTGAAAAGAAGCAGTTAGCCTTCCACGCTGTCAAAGAGGGAACTTACCTGCCAGAACTCCCTGAAATCAGACTGTGTATGAGAGACAGACAGACAGGAAGAAAAACAGGATGACTACAAGATATGATAACTTCTGGGAATGGAAATAATCCAAAGGCAAAATAGAGAAATTCTACCTGATTCCAACAATATCTTTCAGTGTTGAAAAAACAAATAAATTTTGCCTCCATTTGAAATTTAGGGAACTAATATAGTAAGGATCTCCAAATCCCATCAAGACTAATGAGCATGGTTAAATCTCGGGACAGAAGAGATGCAGTCTAGAAACAGCTGGAAAGCTGAAGGCTTCTCCATTCCTTCTCTAATGGCACAAGGAAGATCCAAGCCTGCAATCCTCCCTTTGGAAGGCCCTAATAGCAATAGCACTTAGACTTATATACTGCTTCACAGTGCTTTACAGCCTTCTCTAAGTGGTTTACAGAATTAGCATATTGCCTCTAACAATCTGGGTCCTCATTTAACTGATCTCAGAAAGATGGAAGACTGAGTCAACCTTAAGCCGGTCAGGACTGAACACTTGGTAGTGGGCGGAGTCAGCTTGCAATACTGCATTGTGCCACTACTGCTCTTGAATTCCCTTAATGCATCTTCATGTTCAGATCTCAGATGTACCAACGTAACTTTCAAATAACTATTTGAACTATTTGAATAACCATTCTATAACTAAATTTGTAAAACCAGCAGTGTAGGAATCAAAGCCCAAGTCTTTTAACTTTAATTTATGTAGAGTATGGTGAGTACACCACGTTCAGCATTCAATAAATCTCTCTCTCTGTCACATTCAGCACTACATTTTGGCATGAATTTTAGAGGATTGTGGAAGAGCTAAGATCTGTACTCACTTATCTAAATCAATATCCAGTGCCTTGTAGGGATCATTTGGATCCTTGTCATCCTCATCACTGGGCAGAGCATTCTAGATAAGAAGCATAAGAGGGAGAAAATGAGTTTATGTAAAAGGTATCCATTGTCACGGGAAAAGTATTGCGATCCCTGTTTCTCCAGGGTGCTTTAGATTTCTCCTGTTTATGGTGTCCTAAACCAATTAATCCCATTTCTATAATTCCCCCTCCCCCCCTTATCAAACCAATTTTGGTGACAAAAGCAACACTGGAAAAGGTATTTGTTGGATGCAGTTCATATTTATTTCATTCTTTGATGTGTGACTTACAGGGTACTAGCTTTGAATGATGGGAAGATAGCCTATTTTGTTGAAAAACCAACATCCATCTACAAGCTGTGCCATTCTTGTAAAATATATCAAGAACAGGATAGCTTAATTTTGTATGACCTTGGGCCTCATTCAAAAGGTCTCTAACAGTGGTCAATCTGAACCTGTGGCAGATACTTCTTCCCTGGGGAGACTAAGAGAAAGAAGAAAAAAGAGGGACTGAGAAAGAGAGAATGAGCAACTGTATCTACTTGAGGCTGTGCTCCATCCTTTATTTCTGCCAGGCTCTGCCCACCATTCGCAGGGCTAGGAAGGGTCACATAATGGAGCAGGAATGTGAATCAGAGTACCCTTCATTTATTTATTTATAATCAGCCTTTATTATTTTTATAAATAACTCTAAGTGAGGAATATACGTAATACTCCTTCCTCCTATTTTCCCCACAACGACAACTCTGTGAGGTGGGTTGGGCTGAGAGGGAATGACTGGACCAAAGTCAGTCAGCCTATGTTCATGCCTACTGCAGGAATAGAATTCAGAGTCTCCTGCTTTCTAGCCTGGCGGATGGAAGACTGCAAAGGAAGGCCTAAAGCCTTGCGGCACTTACTTCTGGCATCTCCTCTGTGATAATATCCACGTGCTGGGCGGGCGCAATATCCTCATCGCTCTCTGTGTGCAGGGAATTGTGGCGACGGTTCTTGCCCCATTTTTCTTTCTTCTGCTTCTTCTTCTTCTTGTCTTTCTCCAGTTTCTGCTGGTGCCGACGCTCCTCTTCCAGCTTCACGTATTGGTCAGATGCTGGTAATCCTGATAAGGCCAGAAGAGAGAAAAATAGTCTCCAGAAGGGATTGTATGGAGGCTGGCTACTGAATGAAAGATAGCTTAGAAAGGAAAGCTTTCGTTTTGATTAAGGTGCTGTCAAAACAACCTGATTTAATTTCCAAGAAAAAGTGACAAATCTGAAGAAATTGCTAGCAAATTTAGATGCATCATTGATCATCCTTTGTGAGAGAAGGAAAAATATCGAACCATATCATTTCTACCTGCTATCTTTATAATTACATGAGACAGTGTTTTTCAACGTGGGCCGCTTTAAGGTGTGAGGACTTCAACTGCCAGAATTCCCCAGCCAGCAGGTTGAGAAACACTGACATAAGGTAACACTAAGAAAAAGTTGAGATCTCTCACCTGTCACCTATCAACATTCATTTCATAAAGTTATTTGAAATATTTCATTAAACAGAGTCATGATATAAATTATAACCTGGAAGTATCCAAACCTGCCTATTTTTCTTTCCCACTTTCCTCCTTTTTTTCCCCTTGTGCGTTATGTCTTCTAGATTTTAAGGTTCTGAATGGGGACTATCACACTACAAATAATTCTCAAGCTACAATGGTAATGGAGCTTGCCTTGCGGTCATTAAGCAAATCCATGATTTGCTATTGGTGAAGTTTTGCCCAAAACTGGAACTGCCAGGTTTCAGCAAAATAGCAATAGCACTTATATACCGCTTTACAGCCCCTCTCTAAACAGTTTACAGAGTCAGCCTATTGCCCCAAACAATCTGGGTCTTCATTTTACCGATCTCAGAAGGATGGAAGGCTGAGTCAACCTTGAGCCGGTGAGATTTGAACTGCCAAATTGCAGTCAGCCGGCAGTCAGCAGAAGTAGCCTGTAGTACTGCACCACTGTGGCTCATCACTGTAATGTGGTCACAAGACTGTGAGATGCTGCAAACAGTCATAAATGCAGCCCAGCTCCCGTGGGGGAGGGAGGCGACTATTGGAATTTCTGATTCAGATTGAAACTCGCCTTTTTTGGTTGGTCATAACTTTGAACAGACATTAACTTGAGGACTACCTGTACTGACTTTTTAAAAGTCGGTTAGCAAGTTTTTGACTGAAAAGCAGAATACTAAGGTCATAAACTGACTGATTGAACTAACTAGTTAAATGTTGCAGTCCTTAAAAAGAACTGCTGTTTTGAATGTTATTGTTTGTCTCTATGTTGCACTCTGTTTTTAAAGATTTCAGTTTATTATATTCTACAGGACTTTGAATGCTTTATAACCAAAGTGCAATTTTTTTTTTAAAAAAATATTATTAATAAGAACCCAATATAGACCAGGTTCAAAAACTGCAAGAATTGCCCTGACAACAGCCATTTATGCCTTGAACATTGAACAGTTGGATTACTACAATGCACCCTATGTGGCTAGACTTTAGAAACAGAAATGTTATGCCAGGCATGACTATGTCCACATTTATTTTGCCCAGCCAGCCAGCCAGGTGGCATTTTCTGTAGTTGCCCCCTCACTTGGGAAAGTGTTTCTTTCAGAAATACATGCAGTATTCATTCATTCTGTAAAATGGTTAAAATTTGTTTATCCTATTATAGTTTATGTCCTAAATCAAAGTCATAGACTTGGGGTGTATGTATCACACATGTGCTTCTGTGTCAAGAAACATAAATAGGCCTGGAAAGGGCATGAATGCCGGGAATTGGCTTTCCTGGAGAAACAGAGGGAACTCTGCCTATCCTTCTGTCCTTCTCTAAGCAGCCAGAATTCCTTCTTTATTAACTATGCTCATAATATGATTTTCAGATTCCTGTACCAGATTTTTTTTTGAACTTCTCAAACCCTTGGGGTTTCTCCAAGCCTCCTAACATCTCCCTATTTTTAAATGACGATTCCATAAACAATGGCCTTCAAATCTGACCAAGGAATATAGAGGGGGTGCTAAGCAAATGATGCTGAAATCCACCATAAAATTCTCTTACCAGGAACTTTTAAAGGAACAGAGAGATCAATCTGAACTACAGGTATGTGCTCAACACCAGGGCTATCCTGGTACCTCTGGAGAAAGTAAAAAGAAGAGGAATTTAGTACGAATGTCTGACAGATGCATGCAAACACTTACATTAAAAAACCAACTGTTAGATAAGTATCACTATCACAAGTCACTATTTTTATTCCCCCAGATAAGCCTTGTTTACCTTTTGTGGAGATGGAGAACTTTTAATGTAGAATGGATTGTTTGCCTGCTCCTGTTTCCTAACTTCTCGACGCTTTAAAACAGAAAAAGCAAACAAACAAAAATATTCAGAAGTAGGATTGCTGTCATTTGGGTTTCATTTATAAAAGGAAATTCAAAGGTGTTTCTTCTCCAGCTTGAATAAAAACTAAGAATCCCGGATCAAGGTAGAAAAGTCACTTGCACTGTTAAAGAGCAGGTAAGGATTGAACAAGTTACAATCAGTCAGACTGCTTCAGTATTTCAATCAAAGAACCAGTACTGTTTTAGTACATTTTCCCATTTAAAAAAAAAGAGTTAAAATGACTAAAACTTTGGTAAATCATGAAATGTTGTGAGAACTTGGAAATCACAAATACGAAGCTCCTGGGGGGTCCTTCAGGACAATTATTTTTTATTTAAAAAATGCAATGAACTTTGAAGCCTTCCTCCCACCACCTTATGCACACTGGAACTGCCCCTACCCATTCACCTAGCTTACCCTGGCCAGCTCCTCCTCGTCCATTTCAGGCTGCCGTTGCTTTGAATGCCTTTGCTCTTCGTCATGGAATATGGTCCTTGGTTTTTCATCTTCAGAATCACTGTCTGAAGGCGGCTCATTGATCCAAGCATCGAGATCCAAACTATGAAAGGAATGAATCTCCGTTTCAGGTTATGTGAGAAGATGGCAGCCAATCTTTTAATCTTCACCCTATTGTTAAAACAGAGGTTGCCGAGCACCCCAGCCCGCATAAACACAAATATCATCTCCTGGTTCTTCTAAGCTCTATGGCTTATGAAATGGGCCAAGGCTACTTAGGCTACAGAGCTGGACATTTAATATTATCATCGTACGGGGAAAGAGCAGAGCATCTCACCCTTCTGGGACTGGAACTTTCTTCTGAGCTTTAGGTGCAACGGGGTTAAGCTCCCCGGCAAATAAAGCAGTCACTTCTTCAGCCACAGGGACCTCTTTGATCTGAAGCTTCTGGATGTATTTCATGAGCTGGAGGATACAGGAAGCCTAAAGATCAAGAATGAACAAATGAATGAATGAATCTTTCCTTTCACTCTAAACACAGCAAAATGCAAAGCTAAAAAGTCAATTTGGTTAAAAAAAAAGGAAAGAAAAAAAAAAGCGGGATTTTTCTTACTCTCTCCTGGACTTCAAGATCGGCGCTCTGCACAAACTGAGGCAGACGGTCAATCATCATCTGGGTTGCCTCCTGGGCCACTTCCTTCTCACCAGCCTGTTCCTTTTGCTGCAGAATTGAGGCATAAAGCTTCACCATGTTTTGGACATAAACTGCTTGGATGTGGCCTGGAAGAGTAGTCACTTTAGGCCGCAGCATGGCTTCAAGGGTCTGCTGGGGTTCTTCAAGGTGTCTGCAGTGAAGAGGAAAGCTTAGGCAGCTTCTTTCCCCCCTTGTCCAGGACAGGAAAAGGGGAGTCACAAGAAAGGCTTCAGACATCAGGGACAACAAGAGAGAACTAGGCCTCTTGAAAACCCTTCCTTCTCACACTACCAGATTCCTGGGCACTTACTCTGAGAATTCTCCACATATCCAAGCTGCAGCGTACAGCACTTCACAGATTCCGTTCCTCTGCGTGTTGCTGGCCAGCAAGTGAGCGTTGTCCAGAAGCATGGCCATCTGGGACACAGCGAATTTGCGGATGGCCTTCACTCGGATTGCCACATCTAACATCTGGGAGGCAATGAGATGGCCATGCCTTGTACCTTCCAGCCGTGTCAGCTCCACTAAGATGCTAATGTACCTGAAGCGGATAAGAAAAGAGTATCAATGTGCAAGCAGAGAAACCAAGGGTTTTATTATTATAGAGGAGGCCTATCGGCAAATTTCATGCATTCAACAATTCAAATGTTACTATCTCTATTATCCTCTTACAGCTTCTACACACACAAATACTCTGCTTACCACTTGTTAATTTCTTCCTCAGCTTGCTTTTGGTTTTCAAACTAGCTCCCAGCCTAGGTGCCCCTCCCCACATCATTATATGGCCATTGGCAGCTTCTGCTTTTTCTGTTTTTCTCTGTTTCTTCTGCCTAGCCTTTATCTGCCTGTATCAGAATGGCTCAAGAGTAGTTAGCTACAGCTGCCTGCTCCAACCCTCCTGTGATGCCAGGGCTGCTCCAACACCTATCTCCTCACAAAATCCTATTAGAGCTATGGGGTACAAAAATATATTGCATTATTACTAATTTCTCATTTCATACAATGCTGAATTAGAAATAGATAAAATTTGGTCAAGGTGTGTGTGTGTAGAGGCAGAGTGAGCAAATATGTACATATGTATATGAATAAACATTTTTAAGCAACACTTTTTCCAAAACCTATGTAGATTTTGAGAAAAACAAAACCATTTACATTCTTTGTGTGTTGTCTCTCTCCACGTGTAAAACAAAGACCCTTAAAAAATTTCTTTTTAAAAAAACATAGCTGTTAAAAACAGACTTTCTGGCTCTAATTATGAGGAAACCCAAAATAATCCAATACGAAGTGCACATTCTGAGGAGAGCAGCAATTAAGGAAAGCAAAAAGGTTGAGTAAGACTGAAAGACTGAAGGATGGGGGGCATATTTGGGGAAGAAATGCTATCCATAAAAGGGAAGAAGCAATAGGATATATAATATATAGTTTATTAGCTATTCTTTGGTTCAAGAGCCCTCTGCACCACATCTCCTTTATGGGAATTTTGTTCATGTGTCCATGGGGTTCTTGCAATGGCTGGAATTTCAAAGCCTGGTTCTAAGTCCCTTCGTTCAGCACCATCATAACTTTGAACGGTTGCTGAACAAATAGACACTAAGTGAGAATTACTTGTATTATGCAAGAGTTAAACTTTACTTTGGAGGAAAACATTGAATAACCTTCTGAAATCTTCCTGAGGCTATAAAGCAGGACCTTTAAATACTGACCATTCAAAGTTTGTGATGTACTGATAATTGGACTGGCTACAGATATCAATGATTTTGGTTAGCAGCTCATCCCTGTAAGTTGTTCCTTCAGCTTTGTCCACATGGATCATCAGCTTCTTCACAATTTCCATCAAATTCTTCTTGGACACCTGTAGCAAGGGCCCAAACAAACAGAAACTCAGGCGCCAGTTACCAAATGTTGGTCTCTATACAGGGCATGGGAAGATTTGATGCAGTTTGGCGGAGAACCCACAAGATATAGCAGTGAGCGACACCAGATACTTCATTCTGGAAACTTTTGATTTCCCAGTTTCTTTGCTGCCTTGAAAGTGGCTTAGAGATACAACTGCTTAAACAAATAGTAAATGAATAAGCTATCTTAGAATAATTTTTTCATTATTCTCATGACCATATTAGCCACTCTAATATCTAGGAAGACAGTTTACTATTTAGGGAAACAAATTAGCCAGGATGCACAGTAAGAACAAAACCTACCATTCCATACAGAAGATCCAAGGCTCGGAGGCGGATGGATTCATCCTTATCGTCCAAGCACTGGAGAATGAGATCCTTATGAGACTGTACCGATTTAGGATGTGTTTTCAAGATTTTGGACATTGCCAGCAATCCCAAATACTTCACTGTGGTAAAGAAACGACACATAAACACACAAAAGAAAACACAATTCAAAAAAACTCCTTGTAAGGGCCCTCTCCATTTCTGCAAGAACAATGTACACACTTGGTGATAAATGGATCAAATTCTGGTAGTTTGAAGTTTTGTTCTGATATAGAGGGTTACCTTTGTCCGTGTCTGTTGAATCTAGTGCATTTACTAGATCATAAACAGAAGGAACATAAGCATTTATCTTACATTGGTCTTATTGCTCTGACCAGTTCTGTATTTTCTATTTAGATTTGCAGAGAGTCTCCACTGTTTCAGACAAGAGTGCTGGCTAATACTACTTGGAGATGCCAGGACTAGGGCGGCACATGCAGAGTTCCCAAGTTCCCCAATGATCTTAAAAGAGAACCATTTTGTACGTATTAATGGTAACAGCAAAGAAAAAGGAAGTTACCATTCTGCAGTTTTCTCAAATCTGAAATCCTCTAGAGCACAAAAGTCTTTGAATTTCCAACCACCTTGTCTGCTAAAGGTAACACATTTGAAAAGCACCGGCTTGGGGAAGATTAACATACTAGAAGTTGTTTTATAATCTCTCTGCGTGCCAAAAGAAGGGCACATCTATAATAATAATAATAATAATAATAATATTTTAATTTGTATACCGCCCTTCTCCCGAAGGACTCAGGGCGGTGAACAGGCAGATAAAATATAAATACACACAATAATTTAAAAACAACCCTTAAAAAACTAATTTAAATGCCCAAAACGTTAAAAAACATACTCCCCTGTAAAATAACACAATTTTAAAAACCCATCCAATAAAAATAAAAATCAGGCTAGTCCAGCCATATGAAATAAATAAGTTTTAAGTTCATGCGAAAGGTCCTAAGGTCAGGTAATTGTCAAGTCCGAGGGAAGTTCGTTCCACAGGTCGGAGCTCCCACAGAGAAGGCCCTCCTGGGGCCGCCAGTCGACACTGTTTGGCTGACGGCACCCTGAGGAGTCCCTCTGTGGGAGCGCATCGGACGATGGGAGATAGAAGCCGGCAGTAGGCGGTCCCAGATAGCCCGGTCCTAAGCCATGGAGCGCTTTAAAGGTGGTAACCAATACCTTGAAGCGCACCCGAAAACAACAGGTAGCCAGTGCAGTCTGCGCAGGATAGGTGTTATGTGGGAGCCCGAGACGCTCCTCAATAACCCGCGCAGCCGCTGCTCTGAACTAGCTGAAGTCTCCGGTGCTCTTCAAGGGAGCCCCATGTAGAGAGCATTGCAGTAGTCCAGGCGAGAGGTAACAAGGGCATGAGTGACTGTGCATAAGGCATCCCGGTCCAGGAAGGGCGCAACTGGCGGATCAGGCGAACCTGATAAAATGCTCTCCTGGAGACGGTCGCCAAATGGTCTTCAAAGGACAACCGCCATCCAGGAGCACGCCCAAGTTGCGTACCTTCTCCATCGGGGCCAATGATTCACCCCGACAGACAGCCGCATCTGCAGCTGACTGTACCGAGGTGCCGCATCCACAGCCACTCCGTCTTGGAGGGATTAAGTTTGAGCCTGTTCCTCCCCATCCAGACCCGTACGGCTTCCAGACACCGGGACAACACTTCGACAGCTTCACTGGGGTGGCCCAGGGTGGAAAAGTACAGCTGGGTGTCATCAGCGTACAGTTGGTATCTCACCCCAAAGCCACTGATGATCTCACCCAGCGGCTTCATATAGATGTTGAACAGGAGGGGTGAGAGAATCGACCCCTGCGGCACCCCACACATGAGGCACCTTGGAGTCGATCTCTGCCCCGTCAACACCGTCTGCGTCCGGTCAGGGAGGTAGGAGGAGGACCACCGATAAACGGTGCCCCCCACTCCCAACCGCCGCAACCGGCGCAGCAGGATACCATGGTCGATGGTATCAAAAGCCGCTGAGAGGTCTAATAGGACCAGGGCAGAGGAGTAACCCCTATCCCTGGCCCTCCAGAGATCATCCACCAGCGCGACCAAAGCTGTCTCCGTACTGTATCCGGGCCGGAAGCCGGACTGGAACGGGTCTAGATAGACAGCTTCATCCAGGTACTGGGGTAGCTGACATGCCACCACACTCTCTACAACCTTCGCCGTAAAGCGAAGATTGGAGACTGGCCGGTAGTTCCCTAAAACAGCTGGGTCCAGGGAAGGCTTCTTGAGGAGGGGTCTCACCACAGCCTCTTTCAAGGCCGCGGGAAAGACCCCCTCCCGCAGAGAAGCATTTGTAATCCCCTGGAGCCAGCCTCGTGTCACCTCCTGAGTAGCCAGTACTAACCAGGAGGGGCACGGATCCAGTAAACATGTGGTGGCGTTCAGCCTACCCAGCAACCTGTCCATGTCCTCGGGAGTCACAGGATCAAAGTCATCCCAAACCACCTCAACAAGACGGGCCTCGGAACCCTCGCCTGGATCTACCCAATTTTGATCCAATCCGTCCCGAAGCTGAACGATTTTGTCGTATAGATAACCGTTAAACTCCTCGGCACGCCTTGTAGGGGTCCTCCCGCCTCCTGTTGGAGGAGCGAGCGGTCACCCAAACAGGGCGGCCGGGCGGTTATCTGCCGACGCAATGAGGGAGGAACGAGAACGTCAGAACCCTCATTGCCACTAGGTAGGTCCTACTATAGGACCTAACTAGTGTCCGGTCAGCCTCAGAGCGGCTGGATCTCCAGGCACTCTCTAGGCGTCTTCTCCGGCGCTTCATCTCCCTCAGCTCCTCGGAGAACCAAGGACATCTGTCATTCTTAAATCAAAATTTCCTTCCTTCCTTCCTTCTTCTCTCTCTTTGATAAAACATTATTTTTCTTCTCCTTTCTTATATATAACTACATACCTATCACCTTATTTCTTTTGGGGATAATTCACCCAACTTTCACTTCCATTTAACAGAAGTGGACAGAAGCACAGCCTTAGACTAGTTTGGCATCTTTTGATAAATTTCATTCTTCATCACATATTATCCATATTTTTCTAAAGCATATGCACATTTCAAAATTCCCCATCCATTTCTCTATCTTTGGCAAATTTTCTACCATAATAATTCATGCGCTCTAGGTTTATGTGCAGCAGTAATTTCATGTTCCTTATCAAACCTAACAATTTTGGCTTCTGATGCATTTTTTTTAAGATCCATGCTCCTGGTTGCATTATATCAGCAATTTAATATTTACTGAATTTCACTTAAGTTCTCAGACAAAGAAACACATATAATCTGCATACTGGTGTACATATATATACACATACATACATGATGTATATATATATGTACACACACACATATCCCAAACTAATGCATCATTAGCAGCACTATTCAATAAGCTGAACAACCAAAGAAACATTACACATCTGTGACTTACTCCCTGCTCAATGTTGAACCATTCACTAACCACCCATTATATATGTTTTACTATAATTATATACAGTACTTATTTCATTCAGCAAAACATTCCATACTTTAAGCCTATTCACTTTACCAAATGCTTTCTCTAAACTCACAAGTGGCTGGGAGGGACTGAGCATCACCAGAAGCAAAATGAATGTGCTTCCCCCCCACCCCATTTTAGCTATTTCAGTTTTAAAATACAGCGCCTCATTCCTTGGCCTTAATTACTACTATCTTCCAAGATGGCAGTATCTCCCATACTTACAGTTTTGGTCTGAATCTTCTATCAGTATCCTCAGCTTCTGCACACAGAGCTGCAGAGACAGCATATATCATTAACCGCTTGAGCAAAGCCAAAGTGTATAATCAAAACACCACAACATTCTAAGCCGACACAAAATAAGACACACCAAAAAGTGAAAGCCTGTTACCTGGATGCTTGCACTGTGGTTGGGCATTCCCGAGGAAAGAGAGATTAACACTGTGAAAAAGTTAAGGATACACATATTTAATTTCCAATCAACTTTTCCTGGAAAAAACGAGACCAATCTATCCCAAAAGTAGTTGCTTTTCTTTTGTACTATTTAGAAAATGTAATATCCCTCAATGACACTTCCTTACCTGCTATCACTGTGTTCACACACTCGTAGAGGAGTGACATGGCTGAAGTGCTGAGAAAAAAAGACAGGAAAATTACTGCTTTATGAGACACAGTTAGCCCCAGAAGAAGTTTCATCAGAAAGATGACCATATCTTTTCCATATTTTAAAGAATTAAGGTGTATAAAAACATTGAAAGAAAAAAGGCCTTTAATGTTTGCATTTTTAATAACCTGGTTTCAAAAGAAATGTGAATTTTAAGAAAACAAAAGCTAAGCTACATTTTTCATTTTTAATTGGATTCTTCAAACCCCAATCTACAAATTTGAACAAATCTACTCCATGCGCTCAAATATACTCATTATTGCATCAGAGAGCCTTATTCATAGTCACCCGTGGTTTAGTTATCTCTTGTCTAGATTATTGTAAAGTCTACGTGAGCTGCCCTTGACAGCCACTCAGAAGCTTCAGCTGGTCCAAAATGTGGCTCCACCAGCAGTTAAGGGCATCCCATATTAACCTCCATCACAAGTTGCAATAGGCTTTCCGGTGCAATTCAGGGTACAGGTAGTCCTCAACTTAGGACCAAAATTGACCCCAAAATTTCTGTTGTTGAGACATTTAAGTGAGTTTTGCCCCATTTTATGACTTTTCTTGCCACCGTTGTTAAGTGAATCACTACAGTTGTTAAGTTAGTAACATGGTTGTTAAGAGAATCTGGCTTCCCAGTTGATTCTGCTTGCCAAATGGTTGCAAAAGTTGATTACATGTCTTGGGATAGAGCAATGGTCATTTAAGTATAAACCAGCTGCCAAGCATCTGAATTTTGATCACATGATCATGGGGGAATGCTGCAAAGGTTGTAAGTGTGAAAAATGGTCGTAAGGCACTTTTTTCAAAGCTGTTGTAAAATTTGAACGGTCACTAAATGAACTGTTGAAAGTTGAGGACTACCTGTATGAAGCTGATTTGAGGGCTTGTCTTTTTCCTAGTATGTCTGCCCACTAGCAAGATCTGACAGAGTTTGCATGCTTTGAGTCACATCTATTAAGACTGCGGCCTCCAACCTTTTGGGCACCAGGGACTGGTTCCGTGGAGAGAGGCTTTTCAGCGGACCAGAGGGGGCACGGTTTCACATGCTACCTGCATCCTGCAGATGGGGCTTTACTTGTTTGCGCGGCCCCGTTTCTGACATGCCGTGGACCAGTACTGGGCCACGGAAAAGGGCTTGTGAACCCCTATATTAAGATATGTCATCTGATGAGTCCCAGGAGACAGGCCTTTTTGGTTGTACCATCTGCTCTTTTGATCACCAATCCCCCCCCCCCGCCCCCAGAATCCAAACAGCTCCCCTTCCACTCTTTTTTAGATGAGCTATTCTCCCAGGTTAAGGTATGACATGGGCCCACTGTGATTGGTTTTGTTATTGAGTCTGTTGTCTCTTCTGACATCTTTTCCTTTCTATGGCATCGATTGCTGCACTGACTCTTTACGTTTTTAATCTATATTATCACTTCAAGTTAAAAAAATCTAGAAGAATTTTGACTTGCCTATGTATTGACATGACTTACCTATGTATTAGATTGGTCAGGGGTTCTATCAATTTCTTTCCTAGCCTGGGTTCCAAAGGAGTGAGAGCACCAAACTAAAAAAGAAAAGAAAGGAAATTATTTAGTGGCTGTCTCAACATATTTGCTAATTTGTAAATGTTATTAGACATATAGCAACAGACCTGAACTGCTTCAGAAAACTACACTATTAGGCAAATTCAAACTGTCAACAAATGAATTGGCACGGTGCTTAAGCCTAATCTTAGCCATAAATTAATTTGCTTGGTTGTGGCTCAATGTGTTAGGCAAGTCTTTGAATTGTTTAGTACAACTAGTGTTTAGTATTGCGTGGGAATAACATCAATATGGGTCTTTCAGATCATGATGAAAACAAACCAACGGTTACAACAATTATCAGTCACAATAATTACATTATTTCCACCATCAGTGGCAGGATTCCTCTCTATGCATTTGCTTAGAAAGAGAAGAGTTATATTACAGTCATCTCTTGTCTGTTGGCTTTCATTTGGTATCTGGTTGCATAGTATAGAAAGGGAAGGCTGGATTTGATCTGATCAGCATACCTCTATTCTGTGGAGACCAGTGAGATACTTAGCAGGCTAAAAAAATTGTTTGGATTTAAAAACCAGTTGTTGACATTAAATAGTGGTTGCAGAAAACAAAGGAGGATTCCAGAATTCTGCTAGATTATAAGAAAGGTCAGTCAATCCATTATCTTCTCATTATTGTCAGAAAGATACCTTAGAAAAGCAAAAACCCATCCAACAATGGCTCAGTAGCAATTGATAATAATCAGAGAGATACTAATGTTCAAACACAGAAGTTCCAGCTGGTTATTAATGATTAATAAACAAATAATTGTTTTATTCTTCCCCCAAAATGCATAGCACTCTTTCAAAACCGTTACTATAAATTATGCAGTAAATTTTAGTCTTGAATTTAGTGTCCTGTTACACTGTACTATATAGAGATCGAAAGGGAAAATATTATTTATACTACAGCTTTCTAAAGTTAAAGACCATTTTTTTCCTAAAAAAAAAGGGAGGGGGTATTTTTGCCTTAATCATTTGCACCTCCTTCAGCCGGTCTTAGAAATTAGGTACCCCAGACTTCTTAATCCTATCCTTCCTATCCTAACACATACATACACTGCAGAGTATAGAGTTGCAGACACCTTTATTTTTGCTATTCTACAATGGCCAAAGATATGACTCCAGAACAATCACACTGGCAGCATGAAAGCCAACATCTATCATTTAAAAATTATCTGCTTCATTCTCCCATGGGACACATATAAATAGAATATAGAATATAGAATAATAGAGCTGGAAGGGACTTCGGAGGTCTTCTAGTCGAACCTCCTGCTTGAGCAGGAGATCTATAATATTTCAGACAGATGGTTGTCCAGTCTCTTTTTGAAAGCCTCCAATGATGGAGCACCCACAACCTCTGAAGGCAACTTCTGTTCCATTGGTTGATTGCTCTCACCATTAGGAAATTTCTCCTTAGTTCTAGGTTGCTCTCCTTGGTTAGTTTCCAACCACTGTTTGTTGTCTTGTCTTCTCTTGTCTTTTGGTGCTTGGGAAAATCATTTGAACCCCTCATCTCTGTAGAAGCTTCTCAAATATTGGAATAGTGCTATCATGACCAACCTGTTCTGTGATCATCAACAGTTACAATGACGGGTAAACTCATCCATTCCATTATGGTCATAAATCAAAGACTACCCGTATATGATCAAAGACTCAAGTCCATGTATTACTGATTATGCACTCTCAATCCTGTTTAATTCATAGTGTTGTTTTTCGTAACTATGACTGCTTTTGGAAATAAGGATGAGGAGTTAAAAACAACCACTAATGGAACTGTTAGCAAGCAGAATCTTTTTTGCTCATTCTTGTTTGCAATCTCAGTTTTCTATCCGTCTGGCAAATTTCTACTAGTTCTTGCCTGAAAATCAACAATTCCCCTCCAAAGCCAATTTTACAGTCTGCTACTTTTCTCTACATCAATTTGTGTCAGCTGCTACACCTCTGAAGTGACAGGGTTGTGTTTTTCACACCACACATACTGATAAGAGACACCAGCCGCCAAGACCTGCTAATACTTGCCAATTTTATAATTTTAATGAGGACCCAGTTGTTGGTGGATGATGTCATCAGCTTAAAAAAGAGAGGAGCAAGAGAAAGATAATTCTTTGGATTACGTCTGGCTAGCTCACATATAACATTCACAGCAGCTGATTGGACACCTGGAGAAAAAAAAGAGGGTGGAATATCTTAGTAAGAGGGGCTGTGGGGCTCATAAATAGCAACTACAGCAACACTTCTTCCCTTAATTAATGTGCAAGATAATCCATGTAAAACAATTTAGAGGATTTTGGAGATAGAAAAGCCCATCAGATTGTTCTGATCTGATCCCCACAAGAATGTTCCAATGACACATGAAAGGAGATTTCTAAGTGTACAGTTTTTGAAATACAGACATGCTCACAAGATATAGTTGAAACTTGAAAGCCAATTCCTCATTTCCACTATGCTACTGTTTAAACTGGCAAAGCATTTTACCCTAATCTTCACCCTAATACAAATGTGAAGGATGAGTAGCTTTTTCAGTCAATAAAAGCTTCACGGCTATCAAGTGGGATCCATGCCAAAGTCCTGCATTCAGATCCAACCTCCCTATAAGCTTGGTCTTCCAGATGCACTGAACTATAACAGCCAGCATGCCCTAAAGCTTGAGAGCACTAAGTTGGGGAAAATGTGAACTAGTCCCCATGCTGTAAAGACAGAGTGTAAAACAGGGAACAAGATAACCAGGGGGATGGTAACACTGACTTTCTGCCTTAAAAAAGCATGGGATGGATAGTATTAAGTTAGAAGGCAGAAAAGCAGAACATTGGGAGTCCTAGGTGTAGAAAGTAGAACATTCTCTCCCCCCCTCACTTCAATATTAGACTGTTTTAAAGGAGCAGCAAATTCTAATCTGAGAGAAAAGGCATATCTGTCGTCTTTTCACCTTCTACATTTAATAAAAAAACACTTAATCCATATCCCTACATCAAAACTTTTTACCTGTCAAGGCCTATTTTGTTTTTCACAGAGGTTCAATGAGGGAAATGGAGACTTACAGTAAGGGACAAAGCTGCTGTGGTATGTAACAGCTGTGCTAATCGGCATATTTAATTTAGCTCCAGCAATGATCCTCATAAACTATTTTTGGGAAGCTTTGAGCTTGACGAGTTAATCTGTCCTACATTTTCTTTTGCACTTCACAATCACCCTGTGCATATGCATAAATAAATGGTGTGCAAAGCTGTTTATTTTGGTCCTAGAATGCTATAGCATCCCCAGTACAAAAATATGGAATCTGGTATACAAGTAACATCTCTATTACTGCAAAAGACCTTATCCAGATTTATTTAAATGTACACCTTCTTCCCAGGTCAAGAGTCCCAAACCGCTTAGAATCTTCTGGATCACTAACCAGGATCTGGGTCTTCCAGTTTCTCCTTAAGGCGGGGGAATGCAGGCCGAAGGGATTCAGGATATTTCAAAAACACTTTATACATGATTAACACTGCCTTCTTCCTGATGTAAGGCTTTGTGTGAGACATCTGCAGAGAGAAAAAGCTTTTGACACATATTTTCACAGCAATTAAATCAAGACTCCATTTAACCACTCCTGGCACTAAAAATTCAGAGGGTTTCTTTCCTGTGGCAAGAAGGAAGACGACATCCATTTCAACGTGATTTCAAGTCATGAAATTTGTCACGTTGTTATCAAGGGGTAACATATACCATATTTTTTGGAGTATAAGACACACTTTTTCCCTCTCCAAAAGAATGTGAAAATTTGGGTGCGCCCTTATACATCAAATGTAGCCCCACCCTTTTAGAGGCTGCCAATGCAGCCTCCCCAACAGAGAGCCTCTCAAAACAGCCTCCAAAAAGTCGGTTTGAGAGACTGCCTTTGCAAAGAGAAGCTCTTTTGCAAACAGAGCTTTTGGAGGCTGCAAATGGAGCTTCTCAAACGGAGAGCCTCTCAAGCAGATTTTTTTTTCTTATTTTCCTCCCCCAAAAATAAGATGCATCTTATACTCCGGAGTGTCTTATACTCCAAAAAATATGGTACCTATTTCTTATCACTTAGATAGCCTACAATGAGAAATTTATTACACCTAAAATCTGTGGATTTTCATAGCTTTTAATAATATTTGAGGTCTCACAGCTTTGGAGGAAAAGCTTCCTAATTAGGTTTGCAGCATATTAAGCCTCGGAATCTAACTCAATGCACATAGACTAAACATGCACGATGAACAAGCGGGAGGCCTGTCTGACCGTAAGTTTTAGCAAACAGGCCTTCTGAAAGTTGCTTTCAGAAGAGGCAGAATGAAAGGAAAAGAACACAATGCCACCTATCAAAAGAACTAGTGACACATATAGTTTGCTCTGGCTTTGGGACTAACAATTTGCTACACTAAATATATATAAATACACTGATAATTTTAAACAATCCAACTGTAACGTTTCTGCTACAAAAGACATTTGAACAAAAAAGGTAATCTGTTAGGAATTCCTGTTTGTAACTACAAAGGTAACATTTAAATAAAACTATGTTTAATTAATGGATGTTAATTATTCTTCAAGTAACATTTGAATAAAATTTGATTGCCTTAAAAAATCAATTTGTGTCATGGGAAACTAGACTGGAATCCCATTAATAATTGAATTAATCCTATGAAATTTCCCATTCCTTGACTTCACTGTATTTATTTATGTCAGAGTTTCCCAAATTGTGGGGTGGAAAAGAGAGGTGTGAAGGATCTTTTTTATTTTTTATGTCTTTATTAAAAATAAAAGTTCCATTGTATTATTTTCATTGTTAATTTGTGTTCATTTTGATGTTTGGATTTTTAGAGGAGGTGTGTACATTAGGATTACACTAAAGGGAGATGTAATGGTATAAAGTTTAGGAACCTCTGCTCTACAGGTTTAAAATTTAGATATCAAAAAATGGGAGAATTAAGCACCAGAAATCTATTTTCTTACCCAGCTCATCTCAATCTCAAAACACTCAACAGGTTAGTACTTGGACAGGAGAAAAACAGAAAAATCCTAGGGCTAAAATCTATACTGGACAGATTTAAAAAATTCCCCTAAGAATAGCAATAATGTCTGTACAGTTGCCAAAAAGCTCTACATACATGCTGTTCCATCACTAGGAATAAAATTCAATTTAGGGCATTTTAAAAACAAATCAATAAAGATTTGTGACTGTAACCATTTTTTTCCTGTAATATTTCACTGCATGTGATTGGACCACAAAATGTGTCTCCAATGCTCCTATAGTCAGCTGCTCTTGTTATTCATTTACTTTGAAAACATTTCTTCCTCATTTGGAACTTCAAAGAGGTTTGCTCAGAGTGAACAAAGCAGGTAGTGTGGACGGCCACTCTCCAGCTACTCACCAGGGTCATGATGTCGTTTGCCAAATCTCGAGCAAGATCGGGAGTCACAAAACAGGACAAACCTGTTAGCGCAACTCCAGTATCGTACTGATTGGGGCTACTCAGGTCCTAGAACAGTAAGGTAGAAAGGTGGGAGGAAGAGAGGGGATAAGTGAATGAGAAAAAAAAATAGAATTTAAAAATTTTTGGAAATATGCTGCAGATTTAATATTCACATTCAAAATTCACTATCAATCACATACACTTTTGAAAATATCAATCACTAACTGACTGGCTCTCTAAAACATATCATCTATAAAAATTATTTTTTGCTTTTAGAATAAAATAGAAATAATTAGAATTATTAGAATTAAAATTATTAGAATAAGAACAGAATAGAGTGGAATAGAATCATCATCAGGGTGGAATGAATTTTGGAAGCTTTCTAGTCCAACACCTGCCCAAGGCAGGGCACCTTATACCAGTGATGGCTAACCTTTTTGTTGTCGTGTGCTGAAAGTGCACGCAAACGGCGACACCCATAATGCAATGCACGTACGACGCTCCCCCGCGCACCCCGCCCTCCCGTCCCATGTGACCCCACTGCATCCCGTTTTGGGCCTAGCATGCCTTCCTGCAATCTCCTGGGACCAAAAACAGGCCGCATGGGTGGGAGCACCCCCCTCTCCCCATGCATGCGTGTGTCTCCCACATACACCCCTGCATGGCAGAGAACTGAAAATCAACTCATCGGCGGGAAGCGTGTGTGCATGCACGGTGGAGCTGAGCTGGGGCCATCACGGCCTTGTACTATGCCGAACAAATAGTTGTCCAATCTTTTCTTGAAAGTCTCCAGTGATGTTTCACTGATTATTCTCACTGTTAGGAAATGTCTCCTTAGTTCCCGGCTGGATTTTTCTTTCACGAGATTCCACCCATTGCTTCTTATCCTCCTCTCAGGTGTTTGGGAGAGTAAGTCAACCCTCTCTTCTCTGTGACAGCCCTCATGTACTGGAAGACAGCTATCGTGTCACTCCTGCTCTTTGTTAGTTCCCTTAACCGTGCATAGTTTTAAATATACAGAAACTCTTCTTGGTGACTGTTCCCCCAGACAAATCTGTTTGCTTACTAATGTCATCTTTGGAGACCCTTCTTGGTGCTCTGCTTTCTGAGAAGAAATTAGAAGCAATGAAGATTGGGCTTTTCAACTACAGCATGGGTGTCAAACTCGCCGCGTCAACTTGCTGTCACGTGACATTTCATGATGTTTTTTCCCTTCGCAGAGCTGAGGTGGGAGTGGCCTGCGCCTGAAGCATCTGGCCTGCGGGCCGCCAGTTTGACACCCCTGAACTACACTGTTCCTCACTTCTACTGTCATTGCCTTGGTGCAGATAAACAGAGTGTCTTTTTGAAAGGACTTGAATTGTTTTCAATGCTAGCACATTGAAAATAAAGTTTATTCTGTCCACTTTTAAAGTGTTTTATTGATTACAGTTTGGCATGTGTATAATACAGGTGATTCAAGCCTCTTTTGGGGAATTTACCTTTCGGATCTGATTAGTTGTCAGCATTATAACATCTGTCCCTTCATGAAAGCACTGAGAGGCAGCCAAATATCCGATCCTCTGCAAAATGAATAACAAGTAATCACTATCTAAGACTCAATAGAGTTGTGACCATCATCTGAAAAACAAGGAGTCTAGTAAAATATAGACTGTAGATGGTACAAAAGAATTGCATTAGAGCAACAGTTGGGGCTCTCAATAAACTACAATTTAATAGAAATAAAATGACAGGGAGGAAATACAGAAATAGTTCTGGATGTACAGTTTAGCTTTCGAGATCTAACTGTAAAAGTATATTTAAATATATGGGCATTATCAAAATTACAAAATCAGAGAGGGACCCAAAAGAAGGCATCTAGCAATGATGGGAGTTCAGTGCCCTGCACAGCTTCTGACACATCTTACTGATTAGCAATATCAGAATTTTGTAAAGTAAATATTATTTTGTTGACACAAAACAAGATCGTATAATAACTTTTACTGAGCAGAACTTAGCCCATTTTTACATTTTGATTTAAAAAAAGAGATACAAACTGTTATGGTCCCAGCCTCGACAATCAAAGGTCATTCTGCACAGAATTTAAAGTCCTCAATAACAGCAATTCTTAATGGTTTCTAACACTCCAACTTTCATATAGACTACTTACTTTAAAAGTGAACTTAGATGCACTCATGACTTCAATGATGTTGAATGCTGCCCAACTGATATCATAGCCCAGCATCTGCAACTATTAAAGAGATGGGATGTGGGAGGAGAAACAAGGCATTAATCTCAAAACAAGAGATAAATCAAAGTTCCCAATATATTTCAAATGTATAAAATATTTGCCTGAATATTTTAATCTGAGTCTATATAGGAATACTTTCTGATTGTTGAGTTATGGGGCCCATGTTTTGGCTTGCAAGATAGCCTCTACATCAGAAACTTACATCCTGAATAAAGCTGCGCTTTGGTTGTCCTTCTGGCATACTGACCAAGATGTGCTAAAACTGTTCGATAATGTCTTTATAGTTAGCTGAGCTGGGATGATGGTCAATATTTAAGAGCTCATTAGCTGACAACTGGCATATGAAGCATTCTAACTTGTAATAAAAGAGGAATAAATTGTAAAAATATCAATTAATGAATAAATGAAAAATAGAAGTATTACGTGGTTGGGAAACTCAGTCTGAGCTTACAGAGTGAAGTTGATTAATACATGTATTATTATTCATTAATGCATATGTATTTATAATACATAAAGTGAAGGTGTGTTATGAATGAAAGGATGAAAATATACCAGTATGTCAAAAAAGAATAAATTTGCATAATCTACATTGTTGTGTTCATATGAAAATAGGAATTCACAGGTGGATGATGAACATGTGGATATGAAAACTGGAAAAGAACTACAGGGCCAACTATTTTTATACACAAAGAAAAAAATCTAGAATAAAAAGGTGAGTCTATGTACCTTAGTACAGGGGTCCCCAACTTGTGGGCCGTGAGGGGTTTGCAACCGGGCTGTGGAAATGGCTGGCGAGCACATGCCTGTGCAGTTGTGCATGCACATCCTCACTTATGTGCTCAATCTGCATGAGCAGCAGGTGCCTGTGTACTTCGCTCACGCAAACTGACTTGCGCATGTGTGCGTGCTTGCCAACTGCTCACGTGATACCATCCTCTCTCCTCCCCCAACCAGTCCTCAAACCCAGAAACATTGGGGAACTCTGCCTTAATGGATGGAATTATTTACAAATTCTAAGACATGTAAATACTAGTAGAAAACTAGTTTATTGCAGCAATATTATTTGAAAAAAGGACAAATTTGTATAGACTAGAGCAAGCGTCTCCTGATTTTATGATAATGAAGTCATTGTTTTGTATAAAGAAAGCTGTGAGGAGGAGCTTGCCTAACAACCCACAATCTTCACTTAATGACAGGAACTGGGAATTCAAGGATTGCTGTTGCTAAGCGATGGGGTCACGCGATGTCAGACTTTTCGACTGCATTGCTTAGGTGATGGAAATTCTGGTCCCAACTGTAATCATAACTTTAAAATTACTTATAAAAGGCAATATATGAGAAGTATGCCAATGTGGTAGAAGCAAGGATGGTTTGCAACAATGGCAAAGTATGGAGAGAGAGATATGATGGCGCTGGTGATTTCTTTTTTTATTTTCATTCTTCATTCCAGTAGTTTCTTTTGCTATATTTCTTATTCTTTCTGTGCTTTGCATAATGATACTTACAGTTGAAGGGTATCGCACGATCTATTTATAACCAAAAGCGATACCAAAAGAGCAAAGAACACCACAATCAATATAAAACACAAGCTTTTAAATTAAGTGAATGCATATTATTATAACTTGAAATTTATTATAGCTGCCCACTTCCATAGGCTGGGCTGCTTACCAATGCAAATTAAAAATAATAAAAACCATACAACCCTATAGGCAGTTAAGACTAAAACAATCCAATTATTATAAATCAAACCATATGGCCAACATAACATTTCTACCTTAAGAGGCCTTTCAAAAGTTGCTGCCAACCTGTAGTTTTAAAATGATTGAAGGAGAAATGATTAAAGGAGTTGGGCCCACCCAACACATTTCATCAGACCAGTCAAACCTAGTCACTTATACAGCTTTAACCTAGCCAGTCTGAAGAATCTTAATTGACAGGTTCCCAGAGAAAGCCAACTCTGCCCGATCTTATAGGATAGACAGAAACCAAAGGAGATAGGCGATTCCTTAAAAAATAGGCCCTATGCCATTTATAGTATTAAAGATAACAACCTTAATTTTGAATTGCATCAGGAAGTCAATTGGTAACTAGGGCAGCTCACAGAATATGGGCACAGCATGGCTACCCATCACTGTTTGTACTGCTATGTGCTGTACCAGTGTAGCTTCCAAATGATTTTCAAAGGCACACACATATAGGAAGGCATTGCAATAGCTCAACCACAAAGCGATCACATCCTTTACCAGATCTTCCAAGAAATAAAATGCTATTAATATATCAATGAACAGCTCTGGAACATTCAATATTCTATCTTAGGACATTCTAAATGAAGAAAATACTCACGTAGGTGAGCTTGCAAACAGCATTTGCTTTCACAGCAATATTATCCTGCTTCAGTTCTTGTTTGATCTCATCAATGCATTGAGAGATGTACTTTGCCTGGAAAAGAAAAAGAAAAAGAAAAGTGAGATCATTGGTTATAAATGGGATTCTGTCAAGCTAGAACTACCCAAATTACCGATAGCTGTAAAACAATTCACAAATATTAAGTGTGTCTGCCCTAAGGCCACGGGTAACAATATCTATGCTGAAATGCAGCAGGACATTCTGTCTTTAAGAGTTCATCCATTTACCTCTATGATTAATTCTGATATTGGAATTTTTTGCCCAAATATCAAAAAACACAGCATTAGAAATCATCTCACAAAGAGAGTAAACCGACTCCTGCAAGGATAGGTGACTTGAAAACTTTCTGCACTAGGTGTGATTAAAATATCTAATTATCTATATAAACACAATCTTTTTTTGCTCTTCAACAAGGGAATGGAAGACGGCAGTCACAACTGGGAGGCTGCCATGTCAAATCATGATCTAGTCTAATAATCTTAGTTAGCAGGATAGGAAAAACATGATCTACAGAAAATCCTCACTTAGTGATTTCTCATCATTGATTTTTCAAAGTTATGATGGTACTAAACAAAGAGGCTTTTATGACCTGTTCTCAAAGTTGTGGCCATCACAGGATCCCTATGGTCATGTGATGATTTGAGGGCTTGGCAACCAATGAGCATTCAGGATGGTTTCAGTGTTCTGCAATCATGTGATTGACAATTACGACCTTCTCTAATGGTTTTCAACAAGCAAAGTTAATGGGGAAGCCAGAAGAAAGCTGCAAGTTGCAATCATGTAATATTGCACAACCATCGTGCATGATTTGCTTAATAATTCCAACTAGCTGCTGGAACTACTGTTACAAGTTAGTGCAGTCATGTGATTTTTTTCATTTTACGACTGTATTGTTAAGTTCCTGGTCCCAATTATGCTTGTAAACCGAGAACTACCTGTAGTATATTACAGGTAGTTGTAGTAGGCTCTGGCTACTTCTCAGAAAACCTACCTTTGCCATGAAATTATCCGAGGAATACATTAATAAATTTGTGTTAACATGCAGTAAAAAAAATGCACGTTAATTTTAAATGCTAAACAAATATCAACCCTTCTCCACAACTGACTAAAGTATTTGGAACTGAAATTAAGAAGTATTGAAGGAGCAATTGTGGAGCTTCTGATTGTTGACAGCTCTTTTCCAATACTTCAACTCAGGCTTGGAGAATATTGGGAGGATTGTGCAAACTTGCAGTTTATCCTTCTGTACTGTTATCTTGACTCTGCCAAATGGTTTCAGATTTCTTCCAGCCGCACCCAACACTATGGACTCTCCCATCATTTGCCTCTTGGAAAATGCTTTTAGTCACAGGATTTTGTCCTATCAACTCACTGAGGCACGTGAAATGATTGGTGAAAGGGCCAGATAAAGAAACAGAAACTCTACAACCCTCAGTAAGAATTCAAAGTCAAGTAACATAAATTTAAGACAGAAGTTTTCAAACTTCAGGAAAGAGTACACAGCTCTGTTCTAAAACATCCACTCTGACTGCAGACAGTCATAGGTTCAAGTGGTGAAACAGCAAGACAGAAGCCCCTTCTTTAGCATGATATTTTGGGGAGCCATTGCCTGTTAAAATAGACAATATTAGATCAGACAAATAGTCCAAGTAGAATTCATCTTTGTAAACTGCTCTGGGATTAAGGAAAACATAGAGGAATGAATGACCATTCATACTTGACACTCAGAAGGTCAGATCAGGGAACCTCACAAAGATGCAACATGCAAGTTACCTACAATAGAAGAATGGATATTGAAAGTTGCTAATTTGGCTGAGATGGCTGAAATCTCAGCCTTTTTGAAAGACACTACACAAGAAAAATATCTAACTGAATGGAAAAAATGGATTGAATATACGCAAAATAGATATCAGATTAAGAGATATCAGACTGTTTTTGAATGATTAGGATGTATTTATCTTTGATTTGTATGGGGGAAGTTAGGATTTGAGAAGAAGGGGAGGATTATAATTTGTGTTAGGGAAAATTTAGCGAATGATTGTTTTTTCTTTTGAACTATACCTTGTGTTTGTTCTGGGAAGTAGGGGGGGTGGTTTTCGAGGGAGGGGATGGAGTGGAGTGGAGGGGGAGGGGGGGAAAAGGGGGGGGGAAATTTTTGTAAGAACTTTTTCAATAAAAAAAAAAGTTGCAACATGCAGCATCTTCTCTGTGCATCTATAAAAGTAACTGAGTTAACTCAGAAAATTCTTCTATGTTAGGGAGTGTATAGGGCTCAAAGAATTCTTAATTTCTGAGGACATACTTAGAAACTATTAATTTTAAGAATTTGCAAGTGGAAATTCAGATTACATTTCAATGTCATGTTTCAAGTTACAGGTAGTCCTCGATTTATAATAATTCATTTACAATGACACTGAAAAAAATGACTTATGACCATTTTTCATTGTAGTGTCGTCATGATCACGTGACCAAATTCAGATACTTGGCAACTGGCTTATTTATGACAGTTGTAGTGTCCTGGAGTCATGTGGTCACCTTTTGAGAACTACAGACAAGCAAAGTCAATGGGGAAGCCAGATCACTTAACAACCGTGTTGCTAACTTAACTACAGTAATTCATTTAACAACTGTGGCAAGAAAGGTCACAAAATGGAGCAAAACTCAACTGTCTTAAGTCTCACTTAGCAACAAAAATGTTGGGCTCAATTGTTTTCGCAAATTGAGAATTATCTGTAATATGCAAATCAAAGGCTACCAAATCTGGATTACGGTACAAACACCTGAATGCAAACATCTCTTTGCTTGGGATAGCTTTGCTCAAATTGGATAGCTCTATGTAAGTCTCAAGTTCATGGCCTTTCGAACCTTTGCTAATTGCATAGATGAAACACAACATGTTTCATGTTCTTGCTTAACCATCAGATCCTCTGGATGACTTTACAGAATGTCTAGACTACTTCTTGCCATGTTAATTCCTGGGATATAAAAAAAGATAACTCCATGGATGCTGATTTGAGCTACTGCTAGTCATACTCCATTGCTTTCAAATTTTGAAAACAAGCAAAGAGACTCAAATTTCACATGTCTCTGCAATTCCACCTGGAATATGAGATGCTGAGAGAACTCCTTGTTCAGTATGCAACAGATCTTTTAGTATATAATTCTTCACACGAAATATTTGATGGCTATGTCACAGCAGAAGCATACAGATGCTATGGAGTCCATCACTTGCACATCTAATTCTCCAGATCAGGCTAAACAGTACTTGTACTCTCCAAGGAAACTGCAGCTCTTGCTCTTACAAACTGTGCCATTCCTTAAGTAAAATGTGTGGATAACAATATAGGTAGTTGATAGCAAACCCACAAGTGAAAAAAAAATTCGCCTCTGAATCTCAACACTAAAAAAAAAATGAGCAAAACCAATCTGATATTTATGTAAGTGTTGAGAAATACCCAGTTTGTCAGGGAGAAGGGGTGAAGCATGGAGCTAGCCTGGAATCACTGCACAACCAGCAAAAGGGCTAAGACTGATCCTCTCCTCCCAGTTCCTTGGAGACTTAATTGTTCCCAAGATGGGCTGCCAGAACAAGGAGATTCCTGTATTATAGGCAGAACATAATAAAGTAGTTAGCTTGAGCTCTACATGTGTAGTTCTGACAGTAAGCCAAAGGCAGCTGCCCCCACCCCCCACCCCAAAAAAAAACAGCAAGAATTCTGACACCAGCAAGAAAAGACAGGAAAATACATATGAAACATTTAGAAAAACCATAATGTAGTTTTCCTTTAATGGGTGTGGACCAAACATGTCGGTCCAGGAATTCCACTGAATGGTCTAGGGACTTGCAGTAAATTCCACTGAATGGTCTAGGACTTACAGTATTTGATTTTGAGGCCATGGAACTTTTTTGCAATGGAATATGGAGCAACAATTTGAGTAGCTGACGGGGTGCTAGTAGTAGGGAAGTATTATACATAAAAATTTAAATCCTTCTTATTTCCTTGTCTGCAAAGGTTACATATATAGATCTCAATAAATGATCTGTGATGGCTATACCTGAAAAGCATGCACATAGATGTATCGATATATCTTGGCTTTTTCAAAACCAGAGACTAATTCTGGTAGCAAATTTAAGTTTTCTCTCACCGTATTTGTGTATGTTTTTGAGTCAGCCTGGACTCCTGGTGACCACCTGGACTACTCCCTGAAATTTCTTGGCAAGATTTTCAGAAGTGGCTTGCCACTGTCTTTTTCCTAGGATTGAGTGAGTGATTGGTTCAAAGTTACCCAACTGGCTTTATATCCAAAGCAGGACTATAACTTATGGTCTGGTTTCTAGCCTGATGCTTTAACCACTACACCAAACTGTCTCTCTGCTCTAACCATTGAGAATGCTATGCATAGTATAATGTGTGCTCAGGAAAACATCCAAATATTATGACTGAAATATTGATCAGTTCAGGACACAGTATCTCAAAGGTAGTGTCATTTCCTTATCAAAAAGATTCTTCCTAGGATGGAGTGATAGTCATGGAGTCTTGGAGCTTTTCAATGAAAATATAAAGTATCCTGAGAACATTGTATGGAGGAGGAACAGCATTAGCAAGAAGAAAGATCTGCCTTCCCCCCTCACCATCACACTTTGTTCTCCCATCTGAAGCTGCTGAAGGTCAAGTGTATTTTTTAACACTCTTAAACAAAGAGTCATTCTGAACTGCAATTGGCCCACTGTGGAATATATTCCTGCATATTTTACAATGCATATTAATCAGTTGGGCAATAGCAACTCATGGCAGCTACAGAAACATTAATCTAAAACATATAAGATGTATGTATTTCAGGCACGGCATCACCAAGGCAATTTACACCCTTTTCTGTTTACTGAAGGTCAAAGCATCTATATTAACTGAAACAATGGCCTAAAGCTAGGCAGCCACTTGGCATTAGATCAAAACTTAATTCTGGCAAACTACATTAAATCCTGACAGGAGACCTAGAGGAGAAGGAGAGAACTGAATGTCACTGTGGGGCAGGGAAGGGGATAGGCAGAAGCCATTCAGATCACAGTAAGCAAGAGGTTTTAAGAGCCTTAAAAAGTTGGGAAATAGTCAGGTTGGGAAGGGGACTGAAAGTGGAGGGGAAGAAAGAATAAATAAATAGGAGAAGCCATTTGAACAGCCAACTTCTGCTAGCTTAATAAATTATCCATCATCCTGATAAAGACAGTATGAGCTAAGATACAGATACTTTTTTCACTGTAATTCCAGTAATTGTTCTCAGAGGCCAAAGATGACTGCTGGATGAATCCATTAAAAATGGGATGATAAATATAAAAAGTTTCACCCATCTCTAAATTCTTAGGCTTGGAGCAGAAAGCACAATTTTATTCTCCCACTTCCACTGTAGATTTTCATTGATCTTTCCCATACGAAATATTTTTTCTAGAACAACCAGGATGGTATAAAATTCCAATCTGCATTTCTTTTTGCAAAACAGAGAGCAAGGAAATGTGCTATGCCCATCACCTATACGGTAATTAGAAAAATTAGACAGCAGAGGTCCTTGGAGAATTGGACTTAAAATGTAACCGCTAGATGTGATATGGTGAGAAGTCAACTTTCTTGGAACATCAAGCAAAACAAAAGAATCAAAATTCTCATTTCTCATGCATGCCTTTTGGCTTGATATTTTTGAAGAATGGATCTTGTTTTGAAGAATGGATTTTGTAACTATAACATACTTCTTGAAACACTGGCTGCATACTCAAAAGGTTAGTTCCCTCCCCCAGGCTTCTAGGGAAGTCATAGTTTAAAAAGTCAAGTTACTTTAGAATAGAATAGAATAGAATAGAATTTTATTGGCCAAGTGTGATTGGACACACAAGGAATTTGTCTTGGTGCATATGCTCTCAGTGTTTTAATGAATAGCAGGAGGCTCTTGCACTTATACGACGTCCAAAGCACTTTTTCTGAGTAAATTTTAAAGCATGTTCAGTTCTTAATTCTTTACGTGACACCATTCTGACAAAATGGTCACATCATATGCATGGACAATGCCATCCAAAGGCAGTAATATTTCTGGAGTCTAAGAGCTACATAAGAATGCAATCAGCATGAAGATACTACCTTATGCAGAGAGTCTTCATGCTGAGTGAAGAGACCACAATTGGAAAAATATGAATTAAGCCTGGGAAACAGAAAAAAATTAATGAGCTCAAACTGTCTCCTTTCTAATTCACTAGAATAAAAGGAAGTCAGGGAGGAGAAAACTCAGTCAGACTTTTAAAATTCAGTTAAGATGGCATATATAAATAGAGTTCCAGGCTTAACCCTGACTTGGTTTTCCTCAAAGGGCTCACTTTTTAATATATTTTTTAAGTCATTCAATCTAAAGCAGGGGTGTCAAACTCAAGGCCTGAATTTATTATTCGAAAGATCTGGCCTGTGGGGTGCTTAGATCTGGCCTGCAGGGCCACCCTGGAAACAGCGAAGGACCAGCCCACAGTGCCTCTGTCAGCAAAAACGGAGCTCAGGAGGGCAGGTTGCAGGAGGCTGTTGCATATGAAAACAGAGCTCGGGAGCCCTTTTTCTCTGGCAGAGCACTCAGGCCACCACAGGCACCCCTGACTTGAGAGACGTAGAGCTGGCCACCCTGGCCATGCTCACCCAGCGTCCCTCCCCCCCAAGGTCAAACATGCAGCCCTCAAGTTTGACACCCTTGGTCTAAGTATCATGTCCTTGGAGTCATAAGATTTAGGACATTAAAAATGAAAGATTTTTTTTTCCAGTGTGCTGAATTCTTCATAAAATTCTTACTTTTGGAGTTGGTAAATTCTTATTTATACTTCCAGGAGGGAATTGAACTGCCAATTTTAGTTGTCAATCAAAGTTTCATATGACTTTCAGCATAAAAAAAAATTGTGAATGGTAAACTTTCATTCATAAGCAACTTTGACATAAAAGAGCTTTTAATTTATTAATTTATTTTAATTTATTCAACATTCAAAGTCCTAAGGTTATGTATTAAACCTAGTCCTCCTTTTTGCTCTATGGCATATTTGTGGGATCAGAAAATGAGCAACTTGCTGTTCTGCATAACTTCATCTGGATACAGAAGCTGCTAATAAGCTCTTTCTAAGTTTCAATATGGGGATAACCTAGTAACTGTCTCCTTAAAAGAATCAAGCTATACTCAATATAAAAGTACATAGCAGGAAATAGATGGCTGATGTCGCACCATGAAACATGCAATGTCATACTCAGAGTCGTTAAAAGCTCTCTGTGCACAATTACATCACTTTCTCTCCCAAATTTCCCATGGCAATTCCAAATCTATCAGTGACTCTTGTATATATAGAATAGAATATAGAATATTTTAATTTGTACACCGCCCTTCTCCAGAAGGACTCAGGGCGGTGAACAGGCAGATAAAATACAAGCATACACAATATTAAAAATAACAACCCTTAAAAAACTGATTCAAATTTGCCCAAATATTAAAATAACATACAATAAAATTACAAAAGTTTAAGTTTTAAAAACCCATCAAAAGTCAATTAAAATTTAAAGATAAAAAATCAAGCTAGTCCAGCCATACGAAATAAATAGGTTTTAAGTCTACCATTTAAGTCTACCATTTCATTCTAATCTGTCAACCTGGTCCCTACCACCCACTAGTGGGCGTTCCAGCTTTCATGGTGGGTGGTAGGGGTTTTGTCCGATACTGAAGCACTTTCTTTTTTTTTAATTTAATTGACTTTTAAAAAAATTTTCATAGAATTATTTAAAAACATTTTCATTAGGTTTTCATAAAATTCCCCGTGACAATTTAAATTTCTGAAAATATACTATTTGTATCGCCCGCGCATAAGTTTAGTTCACGTTACCTAAGTGAAACTAAATGGCACTATAGTGCAACCACAAACAAAAGAGCCTCATCCCAGAATAGCTCGCGCATCTCCCCCCACACCACCCAGCTGTAACAGACAAGCAGAGCTGGTAGCCGGCGCCCCCCCAACCCAATCCACGATGCGCGAGAGGCATGCACAGACAACGATACATGGCACATTACTGTGGAACAGGTGAGCGGTTAGAAAATTTCCAAAAGTGGGTGGAAGGTATAAAAAGGTTGACTACCCCTGTTCTAATCCCAAATGAAGCACATGTCTGCAGTGTCACATTTTTGAAAATGACTCGTGGTAATGACAATGCCGGCAGACGGTGTTGACAGGGGGGCAGAGATCGGCCGCAAGGCGCCTCACTTGTGGGGTGCCGCAGGGGTCGATTCTCTCGCCTCTCCTGCCCAACATCTACATGAAGCCGTTGGGCGAGGTCATCAGTGGCTTTGGGGTGAGTTATCATCTGTACGCTGATGATACTCAGCTGTACTTTTCCACCCCAGGCCACCCCAGCGAAGCTGTCGAAGTGCTGTCCCGTTGTTTGGAGGCCGTACGGGTCTGGATGGGGAGAAACAGACTCAGACTCAATCCATCCAAGACGGAGTGGCTGTGGATGCCGGCATCCCGGTACAGTCAGCTGCAACCGCGTACCCGGAGACTGCAGTTAGTCCAGAATGCAGCTGCGCGGGTGATTGAGGGAGCACTGCGTTGCTCCCGGGTAACACCACTCCTGCGCAGTCTGCACTGGCTACCTGTGGTCTTCCGGGTGCGCTTCAAGGTTTTGGTTACCACCTTCAAAGCGCTCCATGGCTTAGGGCCCGGGTACTTACGGGACCGCCTGCTGTTTCCACATGCCTCCCACCGACCCGTACGCTCTCACAGAGAGGGTCTTCTCAGGGTGCCGTCCGCCAAGCAGTGTCGGCTGGCGGCCCCCAGGGGAAGGTCCTTCTCTGTGGGAGCACCTACTCTCTGGAACGAACTTCCCCCCGGTTTACGCCAATTGCCTGACCTTCGGACCTTCCGCCGGGAACTGAAAACTTATTTATTTATACAAGCAGGACTGGCCTGACTTTTTAAATTCTAAATTTAAATTTTAAACTTTTAATGGTAATTTTATTGGGTATTTTTATGGTCAATCGACGGTTTTAATTTGGCCTTTTATTGAATAAGTTTTTTAATGGTTATTTTAATATGTATATTAAATGTTTTAAATGAAGGCTGTACACCGCCCTGAGTCCTCCGGGAGAAGGGCGGTATAGAAGTTTGATAAATAAATAAAATAAATAAATAAATGCCATAGAAAACAGATTTCTGTGCTAAAAGTTTTTGCAAATCTTACACAACCACAAAGCACTACCAGTAAATATCCAGCATGGTCAAAGGAGCCTGCTAAATTGAATTTTATAGAAAGAGGCACTGTTTCAGTGAGATCGGTGGTATATAAATTTAATAAATCAAACATAAATAAAACTTTACAATAAACTAAAAAAGTTTTAAATAGAAAATAATACTTGTTCAAACACATATGCTCAAGAAATAATTTCACTGAATCTAATCTAAAGCCTACTGGTTATACGTCCTGCTTGGGCAGGGGTTGGACTAGAAGACCTACAAGGTCCCTTCCAACTCTGTTAATCTGTTAAAATCTGTTTTATTATGATAATGCCAGAGGTTGTATGTAATCCACAGTTTTAATACCAGCCGGGCAAAGACATAAATATTATTGCACATTAATGGCCTGAATGCATTTTCTTTTATTTCTGAATTACTTCTACAATTGTTAACAATTAAACTGATCTCAACATATCCAGTTGATATGTTTAATTTGCACAGAATCTCACAACAAAGGAATTAAAGGAACAAAAATGAGCTTCCTATTCTTACTCACTATAGTTAACTGAGTGCATAATTATTTACAAACGTATGTGCTGCCTACTTTATATTAGCTATAAACTGTATGGATATGCTCAGAGCTCATAATGCACTATTCCTCTACTATAGGGTGTGAAAAAACCAGCAGCTTTCATTTTTTTAACTGATTGTCAGGTATAAACACACAGCAACCCACAAATATAAATCTTAACTGTAATCTAGTTTGCACAAGGTGCAATCCATGCTTAGAGATAAGTACTTATTTATTGAAAAAGACTGGGCCACTTATACAATACTTTTACAACCTGCCCCCACTTCTGTGGTTTGCCCCCAACCTCCTGTCCTTCCGGCAAGAGCCTGAAGACTTGGTTCCACCAGTTAGCCTAGGGACTCAATGGGGGAGTAACACACTGAGGGTGGCTATTAACCTCCCCTCTGTGCATCCTTCTCCCTCCAGGCCCATTTTTTAATTCACTGGTCCCCAATCTTTTGCTTACTTTGCTTATCAGAAGGACATAAAAGGTGATCACATGGCCCTGGGACACTGCAACCATCCATCATGTGAATCAGTTGCCAAGCATCCAAATTTTATTCAAGTGACCGTAGGGATGCTGCAATGGTTGCTAGTATGAAAAATGGTCGTAAGTCACTTTTTTCAGTGCTGTTGTAACTTTGAACTGTCACTAAATGAACTGTTGTTAAGTTGAGGACTACCTCTAGTAATTTGTGGTAATTTCCTATGATTTTCTTACTGAATTAAAAAAAATAGCCTGAATGGGATATGGTAAGATTAATTATTCACAAGACTTTTATTTTTAAAAATACTACTGTGTAACCACAGAAGAGGTAAAAAAACAAAAAGCTTAATAGTAGTACAGATGCTACTCCATCAGTAGGTCTACTTTACATCTCATATACTGAAGTCTTATTCATTGCCACCGAGGCATATAGTAGTCTTTTAAGTTCAATCAACATGGTAAGTTGTAAAGATAACAAAAAGCTAAGAAAAGGTTTAAGACTTTAAAGCATTTCTGTTTAACTACAATTTAATCTATGGGTACAATAAATTACACAGTTTAGCTTATTAAATTAAACCAGATGTGCAATGTATCTGAACATAAAAACCCTATATTTAAATATTACAGTTAGAAGATCTGAAAGCCACCTCATAATGGAGAAAATCTGTGTGGTTGGTAGCAGTGGTTGCTAGTTTATTTATTTATTTATTTATTTATTTATTTTTCATACTTTTATACCGCCCTATCTCCCTAGGGACTCAGGGCGGTGTACAGCCATATAAAAAGCATATATATATATACAAAGTAAAACATTAATTTAAAAAACTTATTACATAGGCCGAATATTTAAAATAGAGATATAAATAATAAAACCCGATTTAAAACCAAATTTAAAATTTAAACATTTAAAATTTAAAAAATCTAGTCCAGTCCTGCGCAGATAAATAGATGTGTCTTAAGCTCGTGGCGGAAGGTTCGAAGGTCAGGAAGTTGACGAAGTCCTGGGGGAAGCTCGTTCCAGAGGGTGGGAGCCCCCACAGAAAAGGCCCTTCCCCTGGGCGTTGCCAGTCGGCACTGCCTGGCCGACGGCACCCTGAGGAGTCCCTCCCTGTGAGAGCGCACAATGACTTAAGTTGACAATGACTTAATGGCACATAATCAAAAACTTCAAATATTACTGTGGAAAGCTAACATAAACTAAATAAGGTTAAGAGCAATGACACAATGGTCTTTGACTTATGACTGGTCACTTAGCGACCAAAGTTATGACAGGCCTCCCCAAAATTACGTATCACCAAGTTTCCAAGTTCCTACAGCCATGCTGCCTGCAGTCACGTGATCATATTTTGGGCATTTAGCAAATGGTCATATGACTACAATTTTTTTTTGCATTTACTTCTGGTTTCCGACAAAAAACATCCATTGACTAAAATAGTTCATTTTACAATTACTGAAAACAAGGGCATAAAATTGGGTACAGTCACATGGTGACCTGCTTAATGACCACAACTTACAACCATAACTCCTATAGTTTGGATTTCATATATAAATTTAAATTTAATGTCTTCACATGCTTGTGGTAAATGAGTGGTAGATGAACACAGGAAAACTTGGCTAATTATGATAAATTATTATTTTTAATTGCATCCAAAGACTAAATGTTCATGTTGTAAAGGATATAAGACTCAGCATTTCCTCTTTTTAGGGGGTAGGCTTATCTGAATATATTAGGAGTCAAGGGCAGCTGGGAAACCAACACAATGTAGTAAGCACTACATTCCTTAAATATATTTTGTGCAATAGATACATAGAAAACATTTCAAGGATGCAAGCTTTGCAAAAAAATATAACTTGAAATAGCTTTGTTAAAGCTTCTTCCTACACTTGCCCATATACAATTTGTAAAATGGATATGAGTAAACTTTTTTGCTACAGGTAGGACATAGATCGGAATGCTATATATGCTTCTAAAGAAAAGGAAGAATATAAATCTAATATAAATACTGGATATTTGCAAAACAAAGAGGTTGTAACTGCATGAACTACACTTTCCTTAATTGTATCTGAGTCCTAAGATAGTAACCTGTTCCACAGTAAACCATGACTTGCTTAAACCATTTTAAATTTAGTACCTGAAACATAAAATAGATTGGATGGCCATTTGGTGGCCAGGGCTGCACTTAACAATTTCGGGAAGGATTAAAACCACAATGAGTGGGATGATGAAATAAAGAGAGCATGTAACAGTGGAGTCACTCTCCTCTGCCTCCCATGTTAGAAGTTTTTTTTAAAAAAATTGGGCCACTATATGCTTACTTACGTTTCTATATTTTCTGTCATGAAAGAGTAGAAAGCCATACTGTGAAGGCAAAAAATCATGCTGTGAAATTTTAATAACTTTAATTGAAGTAGCATACCAGGGCTGCAAAGGTCAGTTTTCAGGCTGTATAGCAACCACTAGTCATGTTTGGCTACACTCTTCATTTAGCACATTCAACAAATGATTTCAATCTTTATCTTAAGGAACAAGTAAAAAAAGTTATTCCAGTATTATCTCGAGATGGTGGTTAAATGTAATTGTGGTTAAGGAAAGACAGAAGATTGTTGCCACAGATTAGTTAGCTACAGTGATCAAACCGATTCATATTTGCAAGCAGCCTCTCCCCACCCACCCACCCAAAAAATAGGGAAGAAGGTAAGATATCTCCCTTCCTGACGGTCCTCAATATAGGAAATTCAGCAATGAACTAGCTTTGTTGATTGGGTAGGTTTACTGTAAACTTATCAGGCTGCCTTAGAAAAGCTACTTCTCTAAGCCTCAAACCCTGTTTCCACAAACCTTCAATGGCTGTGTTTGCAGAGCATGTCTATAATGAACTAAACCATGGTTTAGGTAATTTTCTGAGTTCATTCAATACACTGAACCATAAATTAGCCACAGAGGATAAGTTTATTCAACACAACAAGCTAAAATGTGGCTGGCTAGTTCACAGTAGCTGTGGCATGCAAACACAGTCAATATAACCATACTTATTTAGTCTTACCACACTTGTATTTACAATGGTTACTTATCTTTAAAAGCATATATGCAAAAACGTTGCACTAATAGTAATGCGTTATGACTACTAGATACTGGCAACATCCTTGGGGGACTAGGAAATCTATTGTATGAATTCATTTGCAAGAATTCAACCCATAATCTTAGGTAAGATGAGGATATAGTGGCCTATTACGGGACTGTTGAAAGACAAGATAAATAATATAGTGGTACATTCAAGCAGAATAAAGATGTTTATTCCTGAATGTTTGAATGATGTACTAATGTATTTTGAACTAGGGAGATCAAGGTTCAAGTCCACCCTTATCCCACAGGGGAACTGTTGTTAGGAAAATTGCAGAAGTGCTATGTATGCCACTTTCAGTTCTTTGTGGAAGAGGAGTTTGCAACACTGGTCTACTTTACTGAGTAAATGTGAAGGAAACAAATTATATATCAATGATAAAGGTCTCCAGATTTTTTGTTTGGTCAATGTGTTTTGCTGACTTTTGTTACTGAAGGCAGGTGTTTATTCAACTGTAAGACCACCAAACCTATTAGTTTAGTGAGAGCTTGACTAGATCCACATATATAATTATGTGATTATTAATTACACAAAGATTTTCATAAAAAATTGCCACAGCATAATGACCAAGTCAATTAGATGCAACACAGAAACCTCTGTCCAAATTTATCTTTCTAGTTACTATAGATAGCCTTTAAAAAATTATACCTTTATTTATGAAATTTATCTCCCATTCCCTTTCAGAAATGCAGGACTCTGTCTTCTAATTTTATCCTCACAACAACCACACTTAAGTAGTTGTGCCGAGAGACTGTGATTGGCCCAAATGAATGGTTTTTAATGGAATATGCATATGATGACAATATTACCAACTTACCCTGCAAAGCTACAGTTATGGAAGCTGAATAATGTCAATAAGTTGAAACTGTAAGACCACTATTTATCGTAAAGCATATTTTACCTTTCTTTTATTAGAAAGGCTCCTAAAAAGGACTGCAAAAATCAGTGATATAATGCAGCACAGTTCCAGTTCCAGGGTTTTAATGATAAATGTGTCTTTAATAAAACACATTTATCAGAATCAAAGGGAGAGGAATAACAAAATTCAAGCACAAGGTCCAAAGAGAGACCATCTTTCACTATTATATTATTCAAGAAATCTTGTGCAACTCTTCTCTTTCCTTCCCTACTAAGATTAGAAACAAAGATGGAAGGTCAGAAAAACCCAAGATGTTTAAAAAAAAGAAGAAGAAGAAATCATCTCCTCTTATCCTGAGGGACAAAATAGATCAGAGAGAGCAAGTTCTTTGATTGAGCCACTCCCAACATTTGGTGTTCCCAGAGGGAAACAAAGGGTACAAATTGCATATGCAAAAAAAACAAAAACAAAAGGAAGGGAAAGGAGGCGTCGGCGTCTACACGGGGTAGGAGGAACAGCAACAAGTGCACCCACCAATTCTTAAACCAGCCTTGTCCTCAATTTGGCTCCTTGAAAAAGCCTCGGGCTTCAATTCGCATGACATCCAGCTGGCATGCAGCTACTGGCTGGGGCTGAGGGAACTGGCAGTCTAACACATCCGAATCACCAGATCGGGGGAACTTGTGACTTAAAATCTGACAGATGCTGAAGAGGGATGCGCTATCGTCGACATTACGGCCTATCCCACTCTTCACGTCGCCGCCACCACCACCCCCTCACCCCGGTTATGCTGCCCGCCTCCTCCTGCTCACCTCGTCCTCCTTATGGTTGCGGATGCCCCGCACCAGGTCCTGCAGGTTCTTGTCAAACATGCGGTCGATGCTCCCCTTCACCATCTTCAACGCCATCGTGGAGAGGGAGAGCCGACGGAGCGGGAGAAGCCAAACTAAATGAAAAAGAAGGCAGCGTTCCGCTTTAGAAAGGAAGACAGGCCACAGGAGTCAGGGATCAGGCAGAAAAAGGCGGGTCGGCGGCGGGTCACATCCCGCGGGCTGGAAAGAGCGTCGCCGCTTTGCCCACCTGCTCCCCTTCTCCTTTTTTTTCGCCTCCCGCCCCACCGGCGCTTTTCTGAGGTAAAAGCCGGAGCGGCGGACAAAATGGCGGCCAGTCAGCTGAGTGAACGCAGGCCACACCTCCTGTCCTCCAGGCCAGCCTCCCGTCCCAGCATCACGACCGTCTTGTGAAGACGCGGCGTTCAAGTTTATAGCACTATACAGGAACTGTGTGAAATCAATGGTTGTTCCATAGAGTAAGTCAGTGATGTTAGTGAACTGACGTCACATCCGCCTGCCGTTCTCTCCTTTGCTCCCTCCGTCTCTATATCACTAGCTTTGCTCATTGGGCCGTTTGAGTCCACGCGTCAACTGAGCTGGCTTCTTATTCTCCCACGCCTAAGTGCGAAAGCCATGACTAGAAAGGCACGCTAAAAACCTCTTAAAAATTTTCAACATTTTTTTGGGGGGCGTTACTGCAAGAGACTGACAGGGATATCCCGCTATAGCTGCGTGATTGTGGCTGTCTTCTGCGTTGTACTGAACTACAAACCGCTCAGTCGAGCATGTTGTATGAAATCAATTTCTAGGATTAGTTTCACGGTTCAGTGCCAACCATAGTTTAGTCAGTTTACCTTTCTGGATTTCTAGGATAGGAATAAAAAAATCTAGTTGACTATTAAAGCTTCAACCCATATTTGCTTTTATTCTCTACAGTGATTTTGGAATATTTTGCTACCATTAATCTAGAAAACGATTAAAATTAGAAGCATGTTTGTATTAACTTTGGCATTCACAATTAACCCACTATTCTGAGGTTATATGATACTGAATTATAAATCGGTTTCATATGTTGGGACTGTACATCATATCACTTAGCTAGATCAAGGTTGGATATCTTGTGTTCTTAGGTTGACTGCTATTACTAGTTTGTTTTAATTTGTGTTTGGTTTCGTTTTAGAGCAGGGGTCTCCAACCTTGGCAACTTTAAGACTTGTGGACTTCAGCTCCCAGAATTCCTCAGCCAGCAAAGCTGAGGATTCTGGGAGCTGAAGTCCACAAGTCTTAAAGTTGCCAAGGTTGGAGACCTCTGTTTTAGAGTACTGCTTTAATAATGTTTTTATTATGCATTTTGATTTTTTCAATTTCTCAATTCAGATTGATTTGAATTGTTTTACCTAGAGAAAAAGTGAAATACAAATGATTGTAGTTACACTTTAATATATTTTATCCTGCTTTTGATTCAAACGTTTTTAAGTTTCATTTACTTTAAAATGACTCACTGCAGTTTTACTAACGGTGCAAATGGAGGAAAAAAGCATAAACTGTTGGAAGAAATGTCCATCTGGGTTCAGTTTCAAGTGGGGAGAAAGACACTGGAATCATGGAGACTGGTGGTTTAATGGTGGACAGGACCACATGGGTTTTTTGGGTCATGCATATGAAGAAAAAAAATCCAAAAATAACTCACTGCTTGCAAAAGCAATTTTTTTTTTCAAAAGTACCTGACTGCTTGCATACGAAACTTTATGCATACAGATATACACACACACACACACACACACACACACACATGCAGAGACAATTTCTCACACATGCACACATTTCTTGCAAATCCAAAAGACAACACAGAAATCTCACACCTTCTCAATGAGTTTTGCACATACACACATTCCATGCAAATCAAGCATCACAATTATCTCTACAATTCTTATGCAGGTCTGAAAATGATCACATACATACATATACACGTCATCAAACAACATTTACAGACCTGGGGAAGTTGTCTGAGAAAACTCAGCAGTTTAAATCATGAATGTGATTGTGGATCCTTTTGAGTCATTTTTTGATAAGGTGGAGGTCCTGACAAACTGTCTAAGTGACGTCGTATAAAATGAGGCATTCAAGGACCATGCGCCACTTGGACAGAATTTGGGGGGGGGGGCTCTGGGAGACCCATAGTCTGCCACCGCCCTTTTGAGATCTTTAACCATTTTGAAATCAAGGGGTTGATGACCTCGAATTTTTTGATTAGGATTTTGTGGGTCATCTATAAGGCCAACGGGAAACATTTGCAAATCCTCTAAGGAAAGGTCTCCCGTTGCTATCGCTCTCTTCAGTCCAGCTGTAAGGGCAGAATGAGGCGAGGTCTCCGCGTCCACAGTTGGCAGAGGCGGAGGGGGGGGCAGATGGTGGAGATGTTTCAGTTGAAGAGGCAATGTTGGAGCATTTTACCTCAGGAGATTTTTGCTGCGGAGAGGCGTCCTCATATGGAGTGTTGAGCGCCATGGCATCGCTCGAATCTCTGATAGCCTTTTCATAAATTTCCAGCCTATTAACAATTACCTGACAAGTTACAATCAAATCGTAAGTGGCTTTAGGGGGGTCATTTAAATATTTCAATATATGCCTCCATTTTTTAGATGTGATATCCCCTGAAGGGGGATAACTGGGATATTTTTGCCAAATGAATTTCAACAATTTGACTAGGTCCTTCCCTGAAATTGAGAACAAAGGTTTGCCATGGTTTTTTAAAATTTGGATAGGAGCTCTAGGGGATGTGTGGAAATAAGTCCCCAATTTGGTCCATGTGGAAATTCTTAAACTTCCCTTTTCGGGATATGATGGACACTGTCTCCAAATGTAGGGCAAAAGACCAATTAAGTCCTTGTTCTTCAAATGGGGAAGTGTTTTTCCTCCATTTGAGGCTATCTTAGTTGAGGAATCGGTTAGTTCTCTCAACTCCTGCAAGTGCGCTGCCTGCTGCTGAGAAAACTTTCCGCCCATACTTACGAAAGACTTAGTCGTGTTTCAGACCAGTCGGGTGCGCGGCCTCCTTTGGGCGAATAAGTATGGACGGTCCGAGACGTATCCTTGAGGGGATCACATCAGGGTCACCAGTTGTGGCTTTTCTCGCGGCCAGCGGGCTCGCCACGAAAGGGTCCGGCCTTCCGTACCGGACGGAGTGAGAAATGAAGACGCGGAGTCCAATTCTCCTCGGGGTGAGCGAGCCTCGAGCTAGCCCGAGACAAGTCTTTTATTGAGGTTTGTTAGGGGTGGGTTACAGAGATTCAGAAGGCAAGCATGTGAGCCTGATTAACCACACATAAATTGACACATTGGGTTGGGTATGCATATTGTGGCAATATGGTTGCAAGCACAGCTGAGCAAGATGAATATTTTATGTGTGCAAAGCAGTTTTCTTATCATGTCCGGTGTTACCCGGACAGGCTCTGTGGTTAGCGTTTCTGAGCAGTTTGCAACAGCAGGTGTGGATACATTTCTACAGAATGCTCAAATGTAGCGAGACATGGAAACATCACCGTTATGGGTATGTGGTTGGAACAGGGTATGCAGAAATACCACATACAATGGAGACTTTGTCTGCTTGCTACTTTTTCTTGTACATGATCCAATTCTTAGAAGAATCTACATCTACAAGTTTATGTTGTTTATCTAAGAGATTATATGGCTAATGCAAAGCAGAATTATCTGACCATTGCCATAATGATTCCCAACACATGGGTATAAGAGAGATTTATACCCTCTCTTGGGCTTTAAACTTGCTTCCTGTTCCTGTGAAAGAAATGTATTCTGATTGGTTGTCAGACTCCCATAGGGCCATGCAGGGGTAACTTTGTAGGTTGTCTGGAGTCCCCGGTTTGGTTGAATCTTGCTGAGTGATGTAATGATGGGCTTTGGGTAGTTCCTATTATGTCTGAGGGATAATCGTACCTTTGTTGGATCTTGGATGAGGATATTTGCTTATGACCTAGCCTCTCTTTAAGTGCTTTAGGAGGATATTTGCTTATGACCTAGCCTCTCTTTAAGTGCTGACATCTGCTGTGGGCTATTGAGGAAGCTGGGGCTATTAAGAGTGAATCTGCTTCCTGCCTAAAAAAACATGTTTCTCCATTTCTCATCCAGGGAAATATAATATTCTGCCTTTTTAATATTTCCTAGAATATTTCATTTTTCAAGAAGGGTGGGTGCTAACTTTCTGCAATACCAATGTCCAGTCACCGTGTTCTTTGATATTCTGGTTTCCTTTTACCTTTTACTCTTCCAAACATAGCTGCTTTCTTTAATGAATTTCTCCATGTGACATGGCCAAAATAAGTGAGATGCAGTTTCATGATTTTGTCTTCTACTGACATGTCTGATGTTATGCGCTCCAATACGTGCTTGTTAGTCATCTTTGCCATCCAAGGAATATGCAGGAACCTTCTCCAATGCCACACCTTGACATATAAGAAGTTAAATAGTAATATGTGCTTTCAGAACTGTAAAGATTGTATTAGGGAAGGTGAAACTATGGATCTCCAAAGTCACAACCTTGCCAGTCATATTTTAACATGGCATACAGTATCGTATGAAGCCAAACTCTGCATTTCCTATTTTGGTGGGTTTGTGAAACTATGGCTAATCAGTGCAGAAATGTTGCCATGTTGTTAGAGTCTATGTTTTACCAACATTAGTTTGGTGGGGGTTGTAATTTAGTACCATATAATTGGCTACAAAATTCTGCAAATGTGTGGTATACTTCTACCATGTTTCCCCGAAAATAATACCGTCTTATATTTTTTAAAACCCCAAAATAAGGGCTTGGCCTTATTATCGGGGGGGGGGTCTTATTATTTTGGGGGTGCAGGAGATGGCAAGTGTGGCCACCTCATGGCTGCTGCTGGGTTGCACTGCTGTGGCAGTGCAACACAGCCGTTTGTCAGCTATTCGCTGGGTGGGAATCTCCCTGGCATTCTTGGCACTTGGCCGCCTCCCATCCATCCATCCTCCTCACCTGCAAACTCCCACCCCGCTCCTGCCTCTCCACCAGGTGACTCCCGGCAGCCCCCAGACGCCCAAAGCCTGCGCCTGCCCTTTTCCACAGCACCCAGCTCTTTATCGAGCGGGTGGCATGTGGGGTGGGGGAGAAGCAAGACGTGTGGAGCAAGACGGGGCTCTCTCCTCTTGCCGTCTCTTCTCTCCCCCTCGCCAGGGGCCGGGGAGATGCGAAACACACGTCTTACCTGCCTTGCAGCTGTCACGTGTCTCGCCATGGCTCCTTTTTGTATTCAATGGAATACAAAATTATTTGTACAGTAATTGCCTTTAGGACAAAAGCCCCAAAATAATAAGTGTATATCACTTCTGTAATCTGACTCAAATGTGCTATATATCACGTTTGATTTAACGGGTAAATTGTCTGTTATGCATAGATTTTGATGGCTAATCTATACAATATAATAAATCAGCACCATTTAGGCAGCTCTTTTGTGTACATTTCTGTTGAATAGGTATACCTTTTCAGTAAATATTTACACAATTTTAGCATTTGTGTCAAAATACTTCTATTTTTCCTATATCAACCTTATTTAATGTACTTCACTTAAAAATATGCAGGATAGATTATTTAGTTAAAAATATAATTGGCTACAAATATATGCATTTGAAACAAAGTCAAGTGCACTTTAGGAAAGTAATTAGAATTGTACACTTCCCCAACCCAGGCATTTGAGATCTTTTGAGCTGCAACTTCCTTCCTAGCGCATCTAGAGGGCACCAAGCTAGAAATGTTAGATATGATGCCAATATATAGTTGTGCTTATTTTTTCCAGCTGAGGGCAGTACAACACAAACCCATAGAAACGTCTTTAAAAGCAGTATTTTCAATTATTGCATTGTTGTCTGGCCAGACAGACCTATGGAGAAGGGATTGTTTTTTTATTATAAAATGGCTAGTTGAAAATTATATAATATGCTTAACCAGCTTGGCGTGCAGTTTGTGATTATATTTCAGTGAGCCAGGGTCATGGGATTGTGATTGATTGATCTAATTTCTATAGCTACCTGTCTCACCAAAAGTGATTCTGGATGGTGAACAACAAAACTAAAATAGTGAATAAATACATAAATCCATTTATTATTAATTATAAAAGCATTTAAAAATATAAAAACCAGAACAAACAAAGAAATAAGGGGCAAAACTATGTTAATAAGTTTACCTATCCCCTGGGATCCCCAGGCTTGCTGGCATAATCAGGTCTTCAGGGATTGTCAGAAGTGATTAGGCCAACCTCCTTTCAGGGGGAGAAGATTCCACTCCAGAAAAGGCATGCTGCCTGGAGCTTGCCAAGTGTAGTTCCCTAGCTGACAGAACCCATAGCTTTCTCTGCTGGATCTAGCTGGAAGAGGCAGTGCCTCGAGTAAACTAGTCCCACAGTTTTGAAGGTCAACATCAACAACTTGGATTCTACCTGGAAACGAAGTGGTAACCAATGCATCTCTCAAAGCAGAAGTGTAATGTGTGTTCTACCATGTAATTGCTTGTGCCACCACATTTTGCATCAGCCGAATTTTTTGGACATTCTTCCAAGGGCCCCATGTAGAATGCATAGTAATAGTCCACCCGGGAGGTGAAGAACAGAATGGATCACCAAATTTTCAGAAGCAAGATCAATGGGGAAGCTGGTAGGAAGTTAGAAGTTATGGTCACATATGGTCCTCCCTTAATGATGGCAACTGAGACCTGAGAGGAGCTAAACTGGAAGTTCTTGAGGTATATGATTTAAACCAAGGGTTGGGCTGGTGCTGGTGGAATAGATATATCCTATCATAGTTACACAAATTAACATGTCCAATTTTGTACTGATTGTAAAACTGATCAAATATGACTATTCTAATTCACATTTTTAACCAAGGGGATAGAATTACTTACTTGCAGTTCTCTGTCTCTGAATTACACATTGTTTAACCATGGTTTATTGAATAAACATAGTTGGCTGGTTTCAGTGTATGGTAAAGCCTTAAATAATGCACAATGTTCTAAGGAACAATTAAAGAACAAAGCAACCGCCTTCCAAAATATATAATATGCAGCATTCCATATATTGAAACATACCAAGTTCAGAAAGTTGTGTGAATTCAATGTGTTAGATTGATGAGACTCTAATATGCCTGCTTAAAAAACAAGATTACTTACATGAATTCCCCAAAGATAAATCATGAAAGCGTTTATGATACAAAGCAGATAACTACTGGAATGTGCTTCTCTACCACATGTGTTCAGAAGCAGATTAAGGCATATAGAACAGCTGAGAAGAAACAACAAGGAGATAAAAAAATTGTAGCCTCAATCAGCAACCAGCTGCCCCAAAGAGTGTCATATTTTCCAACATGAAATTCACTAATCTTGGAAGATGACTCCTATTATTATAGTTATCTACAGCATCAACATTGGAAGCTATTTCTGCTACAATGTCTATGGAGATTCTTAATCATCCAGGTCATGGTTGTCCCACAGGTACTTTTTCCAAAAGGCAGACTTTCTTGGTTTTTTCCTTTGAAAATGTTTTGCTTTTCATCTAAGAAGCTTCTTCAGTTAAGGGGGACTTGCTACATTTTCTCAATGGGATTCTTTCTACATAATTAGAGAAAACAGACATCAACTGTTAGACTTCCCTAGCCATTATGGCCAATGCTAAAATTATTAGCTGATTGACTCAAAGAATGATGAGGCCAACACCATGCTCAATGTAGAAACCCAAAATGAAACACTCCTGACTGTTAGCTAGACTACTTCACTTAAACATATCCCGTGTGGAGAGGCCCATCACCTCTCTGGCTAATTGGTTTTACTAGTAGTTTTCTCAGAACTACTTTTTTCCTATATTACTAAATTGGAATGTCATGTAGGCCTTAGTTCCTAATCCCCCATTCATTTTTGTGCCCTTCCCTGAAACTTCTAATGTTTAATTCATTTTTAGGTGTAGTGTCCAGAACAGTTTTGTGGTGAGGTCTGACCAAAGCAAAATGAAACCGAATTTATATCCTTTATTTGGAAATGATACTTCAGCTGATACAGCCTAAAGTTGCAGTAGCTGTTTCTGGAGCCACATCAGTTTGCTGACTCATATTCAATTTGTAATCAACTGTTTCAACAGTTTTTTTTGCAAGAATTTATTTTATTTTATTGGATGTAGAGGCTGCCTGACTTCCAAAGACTGTGTGAGTGGTTTACATCTCCAAAATAGGAAACGAAAGAAGACATGCATATCCAGGACAACATAAAACGAAAAGGATTGACAGCTAACCCCAGACAGGGAGCAAATCCAGATAGTCAAAGACTTGTAGAACAGTAGTGGGGTGGGAACAATACAGATGTGTGGGGACACTGTTCCACAGTGCAGGTATCATGAGAAGGTGTGCTTCCTAAGTTCTGTAGACTTTTTTAAATTGATGGGATCTGGGGTGTGATCACTCTATCTCGGGTGTCAAACTTGATTTCATTGAGGGCCACATCAAGGTTGTGTTTGACCTTGAAGGGCCAGCTGGCAGTGGTGTGTGGCTGGGGTGGGCGTGGGCACAGTGGGCAGTGGCCACAGGCTCAAGATGGATTTTTCTCTTTCTTTCCTCAGGTCTTTACTATAACCATTTTCCTATCTCTTCTACCAGATATTACTGGCAAACATTTATTATGTATTCTTCATACTCCACTAAACTTTTTATTTCTAAATTTTTAAGCACCTGCAGGCCAGATCCAGTACACGGGCCTTGAGTTTGACACCCCTGCTCTTACTGGGCAGGCAGAAACTAGTGAACCTAGGTGGACCCTCAAGGAACCTAGCTTATTCCATGAAGGGCTTTACAAGTGATAGCCAGCACCTAAAATGGCACTTGAAAATAATTGGCAATAAGAATGGCTCACAAAGCAGCAGTGATACATTGGCATAAGGTGTTCTGCTTATCACTGGCTATGCTGCTGTATTCTGAATCAGAAATAGCTTCTGAGCGGGCTTCAAGGGCTACCTCATTTTGAAAGCATTGTAGTAACCTAATTAAGAGGTGACTAAAGCATGAGTAACTATAGGTATTACCATTCCAGATTTCCAACCTATGGATTTGCTTTTTTTTCTTAAGTGAAAGTAAAGGCCTAGACTGTGCTGTTGTCTGTTAAATTTCATAGTATTTCAGTCCATTTTTCAAGTCATTGATACCACACATCTGGGGAGCATCAGTGTTGAAAAAGGTTGTTCTACTAGCTTAGTTCATGAAACAATTAAGCCATGGATTGTTGAAAAAAGCTTATTGCTTAGATATACACAACAAAAATATCCAGTTAAACTAGCTCTAGCCATTCAGCTGTGCTAGAGGAAACACCAAAATCCATTGACTTATTTTGTGTATCAAGAAAAATATTTAGACTGAAAAAGTCCCTCTCAAACCCCAAGTCTATTCATTAAGAATTCACTGCTGAAGTCTTGCAGCCCAGAATATATTTTTAATAATGATTGCCTGCAGCAGTCAAATTATATTTAATGTTGAATACCTAATAATGGGAAGGAGCTAATTATCTTATCGTCTTGGCTTTATAGAAACCAAAGTTTAAGATTAATGTTTGAACCCTTCCAATTTTGATTTCCTTATACTCAAATAATGATTGTTCCAGATTTTTACTTCACTGTTCTACAGAAAGCCAATTTGGTGTAGTGGTTAAATGAAAATATTTACAGATCCCTCACATCCTGGACATAAACTGTTTCAACTCCTACCCTCAAAACGATGCTATAGAGCACTGCACATCAGAACAACTAGACACAAGAACAGTTTTTCCCCGAACACCATCACTCTGCTAAACAAATAATTCCCTCAACACTGTCAAACTATTTACTAAATCTGCACTACAATTCTCATCGTTCCCATCACCAATCTCTTTCCACTTATGACTGTATGACTGTAACTTTGTTGCTGGTAATCCTTATGATTTATATTGATATTGATTGTTCCTAATTGTTTATTTGTATCCTATGATTATCATTAAGTGTTGTATCATTAAGTGTTAAATTGTACCCTATGACCATCATTTGTGTTGTAAATGCACGCCAAGAGCATATGCACCAAGACAAATTCCTTGTGTGTCCTATCACACTTGTCCAATAAGTTCTATTCTATTCTATTCTATTCTATTCTATTCTATTCTATTCTATTCTATTCTATTCTATTCTATTCTATTCTAAGGCATCAGCCTAGAAATTATGAGTTATAATTCCACTTTAGGCACAAAGCCAGTTAGGTAATCTTGGGCTAGTCATTTTCAGTCCTATGCATAGAAGGACTATGCAATAGCAAATCAATTCTGAAAAATCTTAGAATAGATTTTTTTTATTGGCCAAGTGTGATTGGACACACAAGGAATTTGTCTTGGTGCATATGCTCTCAGGGTACATAAAAGAAAAGATATATTCGTCAAGAATTATAAGGTACAACACTTAATGATAGTCATAGGATACAAATAAGCAATCAAGAAACAATCTCAGTATAAATCGTAAGGCTACAAGCAATGAAGTTACAGTCATACAGTCATAAGTGGAAGGAGGTGATGGGAACGATGAGAAGATTAATAGTAATGCATACTTAGGAAACAGTTTGACAGTGTTGAGGGAATTATTTGTTTAGCAGAGTGATGGCGTTCGGGAAAAAACTGTTCCTGTGTCTAGTTGTTCTGGTGTGCACTGCTCTACAGCAGGGGTCCCAACCTTTTGGACCTCAGGGACCACCAAGTCCATAATTTTAAATCCCGGGGACCACTAATACGAATCCAGTGTGCTGCTTCCTGAAGTGCCTGGACTCCCAGTGATGGAATGGGGTCCTTCAGGAACTGTCCCTCCTCTTTCTTTCTCCCCCCTCCCCTCTCTCTCCCACTCATTCTCTCATTATGTCTTCCCCCTCTCTTTCTCCCACTCATTCTGTCATCTCTCTTTCTCTCCCCCCCTTTCTTTCTCTCTCTCTCTCTTTCTCTCTCTCTCCCCCCCACTCTTGCTCATGGGCCAGCCAGTGTCTTGGGGCTGAGAGAAAGTCAAGTGTCTCCCCGAGAGACTGAGGTGCAGGAGCACCAACAAGAGCCGGAAGAAACAGCCACGAGATCCAGCTCCTGCTCTGGAATATGGAGTGAATCTCCATTGCCCCTCTCTCCTTCCCTTGCCAGGCGAGGAGTGACTGGGAAGGGAGGGTGAGGGGCGGGGACAGCCACTGGTGGATTCAGCCGACAGGAAGCTAAAGCAGGGGGGAAGAAACAGCCCGGGGTTCTCACCACCCGTTGCTTCGGCCTGCCTGCACCACCCCTCTCCTCTTGCACCATTATCTCATTCCAGCCAGCGAAGGCTGCACTGCAAAGCTGCAAGTTTCTTCCATCCCTTGTTGGTGCTCCTGCACCTCAGTCTCTTGGGGGAACGATTGACTTCTCTCAGCCCTAAGACACTGGCTGGCCCATGAGAAAGAGTGGGGGAGAAAGAGAGAGAAAGAGTGGGAGAGAGAAAGATCCAGCAAGAGATGAAGCTTCGCTCCCATTCTGGAATATAAAACAAATCTCCATCCCCCCCTCCCCTTCCCCTGCCAGGTGAGGAGTGATTGGGAAGGGAGGGCAAGAGGCGGGGACAGTCACTGGTGGATTCAGCCGCCAGGAGGCTACAGCAAGGGGAAGAAACAGCCCGGGGTTCCCACCACCCGTTGCTTCAGCCTGCCTGCACCGCCATTCCCCCACCTTGCACCATTACCTCATTCCAGCCTGCGAGGGCTGAGCTGCAAATTGCCCAAACCTCCCTCAACAGTGGAGATTTATAGCCCCACCATGAGCTTCCTGGCCAGTCCCATCTTCCAGAGCTCTAGTCACTGGACTGGCCATTGCTTATCCCAGAGCAGATCCTCCACCTGTGTGTGCTGCGGACCACCAACATTTTCTCGCGGACCACTGGTTGGTGACCGCTGCTCATTTTGAGGGTAGGAGTTGAAACAGTTTATGTCCAGGATGTGAGGGATCTGTAAATATGTTCACAGCCCTCTTTTTGACTTGTGCAGTATACAGGTCCTCAATGGAAGGCAGGTTGGTAGCCATTGTTTTTTCTGCAGTTCTAATTATCCTCTGAAGTCTGTGTCTGTCTTGTTGGGTTGCAGAACCAAACCAGACAGTTATAGAGGTAGAGATGACAGACTCAACAAGAAATGTAGAATTGTATCAGCAGCTTCTTGGGCAGTTTGAGCTTTCTGAGTTGGCGCAGAAAGAACATTCTTTGTTGTGCTTTTTTGATGAAGTTTTTGATGTTAGTTGTCCAATTTAGATCTTGTGATATGGTAGAACCTAGAAATTTTAAGGTCTCTACTGTTGATACTGTGTTGTCTAGTATTGTAAGAAGTGGATGTATGGAAGGGTTTCTCTTAAAGTCCACCACCATTTCTACGGTTTTGAATGTGTTTAGTTCCAGATTGTTCTGGTCGCACCACGAAGCTAGTTGTTCAATCTCCCATCTGTATGCGGATTCATCATTGTCTCGAATGAGACCGATCACTGTTGTGTCATCTGCAAACTTCAGTAGTTTTACAGATGGAATGTTGCAGATGCAGTCATTGGTATATAGAGAGAAGAAAAGTGGGGGGCCCTTGTGCTAATTGGTGCTAATCTGATGCGATTCTGCTTAGCTTCACCTGCTGCTTCCTGTTTGTTAGGAAGCTTATGATCCACTTAAAAGTGTGTTCAGGTACCTGTAGCTGGTTTAGCTTAGCTGGTTTAGCTTAGTTAGAAGAGTGTCTGGAATGATGGTATTGAATGCTGAACTAAAGTCTACAAACAGGACCCTTGCGTAGGTCTTTAGAGATTCAAGATGTTGTAGGATGTAGTGCAGAGCCATATTAACAGCATCATCTGTTGATCTATTTGCTCGGTATGCAAATTGCAAGGGGTCTAACAGCGGATCCGTGATGGTTTTCAAGTGGGACAGCACTAGCCTTTCAAAGGTTTTCATGACTACAGAAGTTAGAGCAACTGGTCTGTAGTCATTCAGTTCCTTGATGGTAGGCTTCTTCGGCACTGGGATGAAACAAGAAGGAACATAGCACATCTCTGGCGATTTATTGAAGATTTGGGTGAAGATGGGAGCCAATTGGTCAGCACAGACTTTTAAACAAGGAGTTATCTTGTCTGGGCCTGGAGCTTTTCTTGGCTTTTGTCTGTAAAATAGGTCTTGCTCTTCCTTTTCTGTGATCACTAGGAGTTGTGAACCCAATGGGATGGGGTCAGTTGTAAGAGGCTTGGCTGTTGTTGATGTGTCTGAGATGGGGGTTGTGGAGAGAGGTGGCTGTAGTTTCCTTTCAAACCTGCAGTAAAACACGTTCAGGTCATCTGCCAGTCGTTGATTTCCTTCAGCCTGGGAAGGAGGTTTGCCGTAGCCAGTGATATTTTTAATAGTTTTCCACGTTTGCTGGTTCATTTGTTGAGAACTGATTCTTTAGCTTTTCAGAGTAGCTTCTTCTTGCTACTATGATCTCTCTTGTTAATACATTTCTGCCCTGATTGTACAGCATTTGCTTGCAGGGACTTGTCTAGGCAGTCTCCGAGAATCAGACATGATTGAATGAAAGAAAATAAAGCTCTAGATATGGAATATTTCCAAGGTGCAATTTTGACATTAGGAAATCAATAAACATATGGATTAGCAGTGTTTTATGTAATATGGACAATGCCTCGGATATGGTGGGTTAATATTAAACCTTAATATATTTTAATTTTGATGAAATATATTGTTTGAATCCAATCTTGCAGTAATTCCCATTATACTAGTTGTTTGGGGATAATGCAGTAACCATGGTTAACTGAACCATAATTTACTGAATTAACCTAATTTCTTGTTTATATCTGTAAAGGCAGGCTAAAACAGTGCCAATTCTATCATTCAATCAAATTGCTTCTTAGTTATATAAAGCTAAATAGTGTGGAGAGCAAAACATTTATGCCACTTTGAAATCTGCTAAGACATAATACTGAATGTGATGGGAGTTGCTTCAGTTCCAATAGATGTGGAGAGCACAAATTTTGGAGACTAACTTGAGCAAAGGTTCCTCAGTAAAAGACATTATATGTATCTTTAGCGAAATTAATAAACTTTTTGAGTCATTTTATTGTCAAGAGGGAATTAATTGAACCTAAGGATCTGGTGTCGGGCTAGTCATATTTTCCTAAATTCAGTGAATACCAGAATTTAAACCTGAAACGGTTTAATTTTGTTATATCTCATAGAAACATTTGAAGATAAAAGAGTGGGAGTTGGTATACCACTTTGAATTTTGGAGGAAGTGCATTTAATTTCAGAAATATTAAACTCTGATGTAAAACAACTTCACATAGCCATAGAACTATTTAAAACTGCAGTATTGCCATGTATAAAAAGGTGTAGGGGGAATAAGAAAGAGAGAGTGTGGTAATATTTATTGCCTGTTGTATGTTTCAAAACAAAAGTGGAAAACCTTTGAAATGTAAACCATTAAATTTGAATTTTGAGATCACTGAAAAATTTTGCTGTGGACTTAAAAAGGAAATGTCCTCAGTGCCAGCTATACTTTGTTTAGCTTTAAACATGCAACAATAAAGGTTTATTATTGGTTTATTTAAATTCACATTCATGTGCAGAAATAGTTGTGATCTTGAACATAGGACTATTTGGAATTGTCCTTGAGCAGATGCTACAGAGGGACTGAATAGATATGCTTCACTCTCTATCAACAAGAAACGCTGACACAGTTTGAACAGCTTCTCAATGACGTTTCCTTTCAAATGTTCTGTACCAACAGCTGCAGGGAGCATCTGCCTGCACGTTCCAAGCATCCCCATTTCCCTTTGCAATGTGCCATGAAATCTCAAATTTACCAACCAGAAAGCAGTAAACAAAAGAGACAGATAGATGGAAAGCTGCAATCCTGTGCCTAGTTCTGATATTATGTCTCGAACACAGTAAATATAGGGTATCACTGTTACCGATGTGGAAAACACTGCAGAATAGCACTTGTTTTTAGATTCTTAGTATAGAAGTATAGTTTTATTCCTACATGTACACTTTTCTGCTTCCAGGATAGTCACATTAATTCACACTGAGATGCAGAAAAAAGAAACAATGACCACTGGTTTAAATAAGTAAAAATGGGGGAGGGGAGGAGGAGGCCAAATATAATTAGCCAAATCCACACTTCTACAGGTAGAAAACACTTCTGTATTCTCATTAAGTCTAATTTTTTAGCAAATTATTTAGGAGAAACAAAACAGAATTGCTATTTTTGTCTTCTTTTGGGCCTCTAACCTGACTTAGTTTGACAATTTCTTGCATTCTCAGGTACACTTTGACGGAAACTCCATGTTCAGATTCAGTCCCCCTCTAAATAATAGTTGCCAGGGAGGGTGGTTTAATGGGAGAATTGCTTTGCCTACCTTTCCTTCAAGAATCAAAATGTTTGAGGGTAGCTAAAATGTTTTTTCTCTTCCCAACTTCAACATTTATCCTCACAACCGCCTACTGAGATAGCTTAATTGGTATTCCCCCCCCCCAAAAAAAATATGCATTACCTGGACTTTTCTGAGGATGCCCCCAGCAGCTGCCAGCAAACATGAACAATCATTTGGTATTTTAACCTCAATGTGGAAAGCAGATTTCCATCGGAAATAAAGACTTGCATCATGACTTCACTTGTGTTGTTTTTATTCTCCTTTTGGTATTTGTAAATACGTGTAATATACAGTAGACTGTCATTTCCCCCGGGGCAAAGAGCGGGGATCCAATGCCCTTATGTCCCTGCTACTTCCTCAGCATAAACACCGAATCGCTACAGCATTAATTATGGTGTATTCTTCTTATCTCTGGGGATGGCGCGGGGGAAGCCTGACAGCAACAGGGCAATTTTGAGACAAGACCCAGCCAAATGAGCCCAAAACAGGAAACCTCTCCATCTGGAAAAACACCCGCCTTCATTCAGAGGTAGATATTGCTTAATTTTAAGGCAGGGAGTCAGTCAAACCTTTCCAGGCTTGCCTTGTCATCTTTTTTCCATGTCTCTCTTCCCTCCCACACCGCATCCCCCTTCTCTACGTGTGAACAAAGTCTGCGTTGCGTGTGTGTCTACTATTTATAAGCCGAAAACATACCTGAGGAAAAACTGACGTGCGCGTCGTGACTTCCCGCGCGAGTAGGATTGCCCGGGGAATCACGCTGTGTGTGTGTATGTGTTGTGGTTGAAAACACGACTGTAACGATTAGGGGGGCTCATTGAGATTTCAGCGTGACCGTTACTATTTTCTTCGTGCGCCTCGTGCGTTGGGGGGTAGAGAGAAAGACGAAAGGGGGGGGGTGTTTCGAGGAGGGGGAGGAAGCGCAAGCGCGCGGCCGCCTCAGCCGGGGCCTCCACTGAGGGCAAGTGAGGACAAGGAGGCGCGCGCGCGCTCTGGCCAAGGCGGACAGATCCGAGCCCGCTTTTTAAAAAAAAAAAAATGCACTCCGAGACTCGCGCTCTTTTTTTTTTAATCCACCGAGCCTCCTCCTTGGTGTACACAGGGAAAAAAAAAAGCCTGGATGGGGAGAGCGGGCGTATGTGTGACAGGAGCTGGGAGGACTGGGGGGGGGAGAACAGACAGTGAGCTAGGACTAAGGCGGCCGTCCTTTTTATCTTGGCGCCGCGCGCTTCTCCGTCTTAATTCTGCGCGCGCGTCCCTCCTCCCTCCCTCCCTCCCCTCCTTCACCTACTCCTAGGCTTCTTCTCTTTCGAATAATTCACTTACATCTGGGACGTGCGTGCGTGCGTACCCTTAACGAGCCCGAGTGCGTGCGCGCCAATCTCCTTCCCCCCTCCCCCTCCCCCGCCCGTCGTCGCGCGCGACGTCGGCTTTCCCCCTCCCCCGCCCCGCCTCTCTACGTGAAGCTATAATTTCCCTTAAAAGAGCGGTGGAGTGAAGGACGTAAGACGAGCCATAAAAGCTGTACTGATACATTTTGGGTTGACATTCTCCGCCCGCACGGCTTTTCTTTTTTTAAACAACTGCCCTCCCTCCTCCTCGCCGTTACCGTCATCGCCCTCATCATTACCACCACCTCCACTGGGCGGCCCCTGCCTTTGACGCCGGCGGGGGCGGCCCAAAATGGCGGCGGCGCGGCTGCTGCTGCTGCTATTGCTGACGAAAAGCCCGGCCCGGCGCGAGCGACAATAGAGAAGAGAGAGCGCGTGAAGGGAAGGAGCGGCCGCTCGCTCGCGGGCTGGTCCTCCTCAGCCGCCGCCGCCGCCGCCGCCGTCGCCGTCGTTTTCGCTCTCCGCCGCCCCGCCGCTCTAGCATGGTGCGGGTCCGCCGCCACTTGCTCCCTTTTGCCGCCCCGAGCTGACCTATCCTCTCACTGAGACTCTGCTCTGCTCGCTCTCTTCCGCCGCCAGCATGGGCGAGAGGTTGGAGCTCAGGCTGAAGTCGCCAGTGGGAGCGGAACCGGCCGTCTACCCCTGGCCCCTGCCCGTTTATGTGAGTGTGCGGGAGAGAGAGAGGGTCGTCCTTGGGCGCCCCGGTGGGGAGGAGATGAAGGGGACCGGAGTGTCGGGAATGGGGGGGGGTCCTTCCGAAGGAGCAGGGAGTCCCAGGAGGGTTACTTTTATGGGTAGGAAATGAGAAGGGGAAGTGCCTTTTTTTTTTTGAGAGAGAGACGGGGAGCCCTGCGGGAATAATTTTAGCAAAGTAAAAAGGAATTTGGAAGAGGAAATTAACCTGAAAGGGGAGGGGGGAGAATGCAAAGGGAAAAAAATCCGGGTCCAGTAATTCGATGTCATAGATGGCACGTCTGCCTGGGAGCTGTTAG